>NW_027526203.1:335535045-336138374 GCF_048455015.1 Haemaphysalis longicornis | reverse complement strand
CACAGAGGTCTTGGAGATCCAGTGAGCAGGTGCGAGTGCGTTGCATGTGTGTGCCCTATCCGTAATCTAGCCAAGGCGACTTCAGTGTACCTATTACGTGTATCGGTGGTGTATGGTCCTAAGAGTGGTTTTTAAGTGCAATGCACTTCTTAAGCGACCCTGAACCTGCGTCCACCGGCGATGTCCGCGCACGTGGAGATGGGCGCGCGCAGCCTGGCCGCTGACATGGCACATACCCACGTGGGAGATTGGCCAGGAATCTCCTCGTCTTCCTTGGCAACGGGGGGAGATGGGCGCGCGCTGCCTGGCCGCTGACATGGGACATACCCAGGTGGGGGATTGGCCAAGAATCGGGCGTGAGAAGGGCTAATGCACCTGCTTAAAGGAGTACTGACACGAAATTTCAAAGCTGAGATCCGCTCTAGCAATCAAGTACAACGACAACACAAATAGGTGTCTGTGAATAAATGCATCTTTCTTTCTTTGTAGTTGTGTGTGTGTGTGTGTGATCTCTCTTTCGCGAACATTACCGAACCGCGCAAATTCAACTCGTGCATTCGCACTTTCACATTCTTCCCCTCAGGGAAATGCGGGGAATTTTATTACGTGTAACGTGTTGTCTGTTTGTTCGCTCCAGTGTGTTTGCCATGTTTTTCGAAGTTGTTGTCTGATGTGTGGTTTCACGTCGGTGTAGGGTAATGTGGTTATGTCTACTGTATTCAAGATTGTACCAGCAGCAGCCATTCGATCCGCTGCTTCATTCCCGGCTATACCACAGTGGCCAGGGACCCAGCAAAGGATGAGTTCAAATTTGTGGACATACACAGACATAATACCTTTGATGATAAGATTTACAACGTGATTTTTTGAAGACTTTGTTGACGACAATGCCCTCACAACACTGAGGGAATCTGTATAGATAATGGATTGTGGGATGTGGCTTTGAAGTATATGATTAACTACAAGAATTACACCATAAGCCTCTGCCGTAAAGATACTTGTATTACTGTTAAGAGTTCTCGTGACACTAAGGCTGGACCCATGCGCCGCGCAGGACACAAAGGTGGCAGTTCTAGAAGCGTCCATATAAAATCAGAACATTGGTACTTCTGCTGCAAATACAAGAAATGCTGCAGAATTGCACATGTGGGAGCTCGGTTTTTATCTACATGTGTGAAAGATGTGTCGCATGATACAGGGCGGAGATGCCATGGTGCTATAAAATCTGTTAGTGAACTTTGGATTGTATCTAAAAAGGAGACAGCAAGCTCTGACACTTCCTCTCTAACTCTGTTAGAGAAGGGCGCAGAGAACGGTGGTCGATTTAAAAGGAGTTCAGTCATGGATGTATCATGAAAAACTGATTTAAAAGGATGGTGGGGCATGGATGAAATTTTAAAGGCATAAAGGAGATCTGTGTATGCTCGCCGACGTTGTAGGTTCCATTTGTTGCACTGCACATAGAGGCTTTCGACCGGGCTAGTGCGGAAGGCGCCACACGCCAGGCGGAGCCCGAGATGGAGCAGTGGGTCCAGCATTTTGAGGGATGTTTTACTTGCTGACCCATAAACAACGCTACCATAGTCCAATCGTGAACCTATCAAGCTGGTAAAAACACGTAAAAGAAGTTGTTTGTCAGTGCCAAAAGAAATGTGCGAGAGAATCTTCAGGATAGTCATTGTCTTTAAGCATTTATGTTTTAGTTGTTTTATGTGTGGAATGAATGTGAGCTTTTCGTCGAAGATTATACCTAAAAACTTGTGTTCCTATTTGACAGGAATCGAGACACCATTGAGTTGAATGTCTGGATCCGGCCGGATGCCACGCCTCTTGGAAAACAAAACACAAGTGCACTTTCCGGGATTAAATTTAAAACCATTGCCATCTGCCCAGCCAGCTAGCTTGTTAACACCAAGCTGGACCTGGCGCTCAGAGACAGACAAGTTACAGGATTTAAAGGAGAGTTGAACGTCGTCTACATAGATTGAACAGGAAATCGACGGTGGCAGCGCCTTCCTAAGGGAATTCATTTTCACAATAAAAAGGGTGCAACTTAAAACTCCACCTTGCGGCACTCCATTTTCCTGCACATGAACCCTAGAGAGTGCAGTTCCAACTCGCACACGAAAGGTTCTTTGAGACAAGTAGCTGGCAAGTGTGTTCATCATGTTACCTGTTATGCCGAAGGACTTGAGATCGCTTAGGATGCCATACCGCCACGCGGTATCGTACGGTTTTTCCAGATCAAAGAATACCGTCATACAATATTGTTTGTGGAGGAAAGCATCCTTTATATAGGACTCGAGCGCGACGAGTTGGTCGTTGGTGGACCGCCCCGCCCTGAAGCCTGCCTGGCAGCTCTCGAGAAGACCATTGTACTCAAGAAAGTACACGAGTCTCCTGTTTATCATCTTCTCGAGGAGCTTGCACAGGCAGCTTGTGAGGGCGATGGGCCGATAGCTAGCGGGAGAGGAAGGGTCCTTTCCTTCCTTCAGGAAAGCCACTACTATGGCCTCCCTCCAAGAGCGGGGAATGTGCCCCGAAAGCCATATGTTGTTGTATAGATGTAGGAGTGTTTCAAGAGGGTTTGGGTGTAGTTGTTGTATCATGGTGTGTGTGATTTTGTCTGCACCTGGAGCTGAAGGCTTACATGTGCTCAGAGCAACCTTCAGCTCATGAATTGAAAAAGGAGAATTGTAATAAGTGTGCGACTTGTTGTTATCACGCATTGACTTCTTTTCTACAGATGTTTTGTGTTTCATGAAAGTGTTTGTGTAGTGTGCTGAACTGGACACGTGTTCGAAGTGTTGTGCAAGTGTGTTAGCCTGGTCTTCCAGTGTTGTCCCATGTTGTACTAACCAGGGGCAGGCGGTGTGTCTGTTGTCCTTTTAGTTTCCGTATTCGTGTCGAGATTTTGTGTGTATCAGTGTATGAGTTGATGGAAGTGAGGAAGGTGCGCCAGCTCTCCCTTATCGCCTCACGATTCACTCGCTTCCCAAACGCCTTTGCCCGTTTAAACGAAATGAGGTTATCTGACGTGGGGTACCGGCGAAGGACACCCCACGCCTTGTTCTGGGCCTCTCGCGCCCGCCTGCAGTCCTCGTTCCACCAGGGCCTCCTTGGGGTGCGGGACCCACTGGAGGCCTGGGGAATGGACTTTTCGGCGGCGTCGAGGATGTGCGCCGTGACGAGTTGGGCGGCTTCCTCCACGTGTAGGTGTTTTAAGGATGTGTGGTGTAGTTGAGATGTTTGTGTGAATGTGCTCCAGTTTGCTTTTGATTCATTAAACTTTTTATGGGAAGATGGACTGCTCGGGCCTATACCTATATACGTTAATGAAGTGGGGAAATGGTCACTACCATATGGGTCTGTGCCCACACCCCACTCAAGACATGGAAAGAGAACTGCGGAACCAATCGCCAAGTCAAGATGCGAGTGTGTATTGTGTCCTAATTTATGGTATGTAGGCTGTTTTTTGCTGAAAAGGCATGCTCCGGAGGATGTAAGAAACTTCTCTATCAGGCGACCTCGGGCATCCGTTCTGGAGGAGCCCCAAAGAGAGTTGTGCGCATTAAGGTCGCCTGTTAGTATGTATGGTTCGGGTAGCTGGTCAACCAGTGCCTGGAAATCAGAGCTCAGAAGGGCAAAATCAGGAGAGATGTAAATGGAGCATACCGTTATCAACCTATTAAATATTATTGTACGGATCGCTACAGCCTCGAGGACAGTGTTTAAAGAGAGAGGGTGGCATGCTAATGATTTCCGGGCGATAATGGCCACACCTCCTGAAGAGTGGGTACAGCCAACCCTGTCCTTTCTGAATACCATGTACATATTTAAGAAATTTGTTTGTTTAGAATTGAGGTGGGTTTCCTGGAGACACATGATACTTGGCTGACTGGCATGCAGAATCTCATACACATCGTCAAGATTTTTAAGGAGGCCTCTGCAGTTCCATTGGAAGATGTTTTCTGTTCCCATTATTTAAATTTAAGAATGACTGGAGTGTGTGTGTTCGTGTGTGTTCATGTGTCGTCTTTCGGGGCTGTAACTCTTGGATTAGGCGTTTTAGGCCTTTCTACTGGCTTGGCCTTCGGAGGCCGCTCCTTGCGCTGCGTTGCAGGCAGGAATGGCGCGACGTCCATTTCGTCTTCAGATGTCCTGGGGGTGCCCGTCGAACCGGGCCCCCCGGACTTGGTCCCCCTTCGGGAGCCCTTCGTTTGAACCGCCACCACCGCGGGCGTCGGGGACGCGAGAAGTGGCACGGGCGGTGCGGTGACGGTGGGAGCCGATGCGGGGCCCCCGATGTCCATCCTCTCGACACCCTCCAACGCACTGGAGGACGGGGAGGAAGCGGCGGGAGCGGCACCGGTCCCAACGGAAGAGGTTGGCACCACAACCGCTGCTGCCTCAGCAAGCGGCGTGGTGGCGGGTTGGGCTGCCTGGGGCAACCCAGGCGGGGGGGGGGGGGGGCGGGACCAGGTCAGACTCGCTGAACTGGGTCCCTGTGGAAACCAGACGCCGCTCCGCCCCTCGGCGAGCTGCGTCGGCGTACCTCCCCAGGGGGAAAGAGGCGAACCTCTTCCGCGCCTCTGGGAAGGTGATGTTCTCAGTTACGTTGATGTTGATTATCTTTTTTTCAATTTGAAATTTTTCGCACTTGCGGGAGTAGGCTGCATACGCCCCCCGGCAGTTCACACAAGAGAGGGTGTCGGATGGACAGTTGTCGGTCGGATGGTCATGCGACGCGCATTTTGCACACGTTGTTCGGCCACGGCAAGAGTTTGTACCGTGCCCGAACCACTGGCACTTAAAACAGCGCCGCGGGTTCGGGATGTAGGGACGGATGGAGCAACGTATAAAACCTGCATTTATGTGTTGTGGAAGAACTGCGCGGTCAAAAGTCAAGATAATGTGCTTGGTGGGAACCTCCTTGTCGTCTCTGCGGATAGTGATGCGTCTCACGGCAGTGACGCCCTGATCCTTCAAGCCGGCAAGGAGATCCGCATCCGTTTCGTTGAAGAGATCCGTCTCGGATATCACACCTTGCGAGCTGTTGAGGCTCCGATGGGGTGTGACCCTGATGTCTAGATCAGCCAGTCTAGTCTGAGCTAGAAGCTTCGTGGACTGCTGCTTGTCATTTATTTCGATGAGGAGTTCACCAGACCTTTGTTTTTTGCACTTATATGATTTTCATATCACGGCTTCAAGATATTTTGCGATCAAGAAGACTGACTGAGATGCAAGAGGGTGGGTTGGATTGAGGGACTCCATGACAAGAAATCGAGTGTAATGATCTGGTTCAGGAAATGTCAAAGATGGCAATGAATGAAAAGATACTTCGGTGCTGCCCCTTTTCAGGGACCGATCACGTTTGGGGGGGGGTTTGTAAATACCATAGGGCATAGTATAAAAGCAGGGAGACTGGGGTACTTTCTTCTTTGACCTTACCCTGGTAGTCAAAGAGGTCCCGGAGCTCCCTGCCTGGTAGACAGGCAGGGAGCCCATCGGTCGGAGCTTGACCAAGGCACCGACGGCCACCGTTAGAAGTTTCTACCCTTCACCTTAAAAACACATCACCACGGTAGGTCACAGCTTATGTTGGGGGGCTCGGGGTCCGCGGTATCGCCAGTACCGTCACTAAGATTACTCAAGGTGCCCCGTGCGGGGAGAAAATAAATACTAAACATCTATATAGTAGCCCGAAGATAGTTACCGAAGGTACAGGGAACATTTAAAAACACTAAAAAATATATAACAAGGGGGTGTTGGCGAGAATCGAACCCCGGCCTTTTGCGTATGAAGCGAGTATTCTACCACTGCGCTTCATTTTGTAGTCCTGCAATCCCAGCGCCCCTAACGAAATTTGCCCATTTTTTGCTTCACTTTTGATGTATTAAGTATAGGCGTTTGAACCTCTCTGTGTTCTAGTTCACTCTACCTGCATGCATGCTGTGTTACTGCTAGTGTCTGGTTTTGCGCGTGTCTTACAGTTATTCATAAATGAAATGAAATGAAATGAAATGAAATGAAAGATGGACTGCAGGTCAGTTTACCTGTCTGTACATAGGCAGAATATATATGCATTTGGTTCTTCGGGTATCACCACAAGATGTTTGTGGATAGCTAATAGAGCCATTCGTTCTGTCAAGCTTACCTTTTGATGGTGGTACTGACGCTGTCAGCGGTTTTGTTTCTTTAACTTGCTCATCCTGACTTGTGCTATATACCGCAGTTCAAATCCCCTGAAAGCCCTACCCACAAGGGGCCGGGCTTAGGATATCTCCTCGTAGTTCCTCAAGCGACATGAAATAACAGGATATCGAGCAGTCGCAGTGTTCACCCCTCTGCTTGATGGCGCCACAAAGTCTGCTCTTGCCACTCGTCCGTTTGGAAGAGCCTGAAAGCGAGAAAGCCATGCTAACTCGTTCACGCTTAAAGGTAAGAGTGCACTTTTACGCGGCACACAACACTAGGACGTTGTATATCACCAATTGCGTAAAAAACGGCATCCTTTTGAGTGGCTCCCTTCACACAGAGGAGTGTTGGGAAACAAAGCCGCTGACAAGATGACCCGAGAAGCACTTTTATCCACTCGCTTTTGGAAGTGTTGTCATTGGAACGACGCATGGTATAGCAGGCTGTCATCTACCAATGTATATCTCAGTGGCGTCAACGTCACAACTTTTCGTGACCAAAGGACGAAAAGGGCAGAGTCGTCATCCCTGTTCCGGATACGATGAATTAGGCAAGAATACCGGCGTGTATATGGGCAAGAATGCTGGCATGAGCCGAACCTTGCCTCATTGCCACTGTGTTCAATGTGGGGTACTACGGGGTGACGTCCAACATTCTATCTATTATGCATTGTCCCGATTTGTTGATGGAGCGATGAGCCTTGACTGAATACATGCAAATGAGAACTGTTCGGAAGCCTCTTTGGAGCACATAATATCCCCGTAAGAACATTGGATTCCTCGGCGGGATATGTCAAGCATGGTCCTGCCCTTTCCGAAGTCCACAGGTCTTGGTGACTCTCGGTAATGTGCCGCTAGTAGTTATGAAAAGGTCCAGCTCGTGCGGAGCAATCGATGGCACACCTTGCTGCAGCTTATGTGCGTTTGTTAACATAAAAGTCCCATTCCATTGCGCAATCAAAAGCGTTATAGCAAGAAAACACGGAAACACAGTGGGTCAAGATTTTTATTTTCAGCACCAGAGACTGAGCAAAACCAGAAATTTTGGAACGCTCCTGCCCTCCATCATGGCGTTGACAATTCACTTTGTTTAATTATCTCGACAGTAAACATAGCCTACATTACACAATAAACATTGTGAACAAGCCAATAAGCATGCTTGACTATAGCCCACACGTATGCTACGTCACACGAGAAGCGGCGCTCAGTCTGGTCATCAAAAAGGGACATGTTTTGTCCCACAACATGTTTATGTTCGCTCAAGGTCATCCTATTGTGTGCTTCAATTTGCGCGTTTCCTCCAAACTGACACGGATGTTTTTGTGTATTAGCTACTTGGTAGGCGTCAGGATTGTCGGTGCCAAACTGCCCGCTGAAAAAACAAACCTAAACAGTAACGGTAGCCTTAAGCGGGATTTTTGTGTGTGTGTGTGTGTGTGTGTGTGTGTGTGTGTGTGTGTGTGTGTGTGTGTGTGTGTGTGTGTGTGTGTGTGTGTGTGTGTGTGTGTGTGTGTGTGTGTGTGTGTGTGTGTGTGTGTGTGTGTGTGTGTGTGTGTGTGTGTGTGTGTGTGTGTGTGTGTGTGTGTGTGTGTGTGTGTGTGTGTGTGTGTGTGTGTGTGTGTGTGTGCGTGTGTGTGTGTGTATTTAATGGCCTACGTGTTCGCGCGTGTGTAAAGCTGTATCGTCGGACTGGTTGTGCGGGTGCGCCCAAAATTACCCCCAAACAAAGTCGCTGAGACAGTGTTGTCCTATCGTTTCACAAAATATTGGTGAGCAAAGCAATAGTTTGCAGCACACAAATGCAGGAATAATGCACCAGAACACGGTAAACGTTTTCCGTATGGCGATAGGACAGTGAAATAAATGAGGCTTCAATAATTCTGATTTGAATAATAGACCAAGTACGGTGTTCACAGAAAAGTTTATTCGGAAGAGTTGTTTGTGAAGTCGAGCTTACAGTCACGTTTTCATTACGACATTGGCTTGAAAAACAGCAAGAAACGTGGCTAAGAATGATCGACTGGTCTCGCACACCAACCGCCTCGTGAATCCGGCACCAGAATCAATCAGAACTATACAAGGTAACAACACACAGTCGAGACGCGTTTATATTTTGGCTTGAATTCCACGATCTTATCCAAAAGCTATATGGACTGATAATTCAGGTGAAAACCGTGTTTAAATTGTTAACACTGGCATGCTACACACGCCCATCTATCAGCATAGCAGTACCTAAGCCTGTCAGACGTGTTTGATGATCCAGATATGTTCAGCAGCCTATAACCTCTATTTATGTAACTATCTTCAGGACCACCCACCTTGTAAACAGAGTTGAATGACAGAGAGTGTCAGCTCCATGCTCGGGTAGATGGTGTCGGGCTTACAAAGGGCTGCCCATACGAGGGATGCCGTATTTTACAGATGTCATAGTTTTCTTGATGCCTGATTGAACGCTGTCCATCACGGCCATGTTTTCCTCAACGGCAGCTGTTATATCTGTTCTCTGAAGGCAAAGAAGCGTAGGAAGCTCCTAGAAGCCAGAATATTAGATTGCTGAATTCAGTGATGCGGTACTTATATCACCGACACGAACAGACAGCAGTCGAAGGTAAATCCAAGCGGTCTTCCGGGGAAGGTAGTGTTGGTCAACGTACTTTTATTTTGTTTTTGCCTCCACTTTCGAGTTCTAACATAAAATTCACCACATCATATTTTTTCTCCGCCTCAAAATGTTTTTCCTAGACGAATTTCCCGCCGGCGACATTTTTCTTGCAGAAACGTCGTAAGTTTGACTAAAAGGCCTTTATTAATCCGATAGGCAAAGTTTTACAAAAAATAAAACGCTGTAATTCGGCTATGTTGAATTGCAGTAAACGCACAGCGGGTCAGCAAAAAATTTGTGCGTTTGTTTCCTTTCGTGGGAAGTGCGATATATCGTACTCCGAATTATATCCAGCGGACTGTATTGGCCTGAGTGAGGGCTCTATTACTTAAAATTCAATTTAAAATGCATATTTTATTTTCGTTCTTTCTTTGTTGCTGCTAAGGTTAATAAAGGAGATGGGCCTCGGAGCTGGGAATGCTTCTGCTCAACATGTCTGCAAGACAGCCGAAGTGATTTTCCAATTACCGTATAGTTTCGCTCTTTCTTCGCGTTGAAAGCTTGTCGGAATGTAGAAAACACACTTCTAAAATGCGAAAATAACCCCGAGTTTTGAGCTGATACGAATTAATTATGTTTCAGCATGATCTCTTTCTTCATTGCGGGTCCTTTAATGCTGAGGCTAAGCACATTACTGACAAAAACCAGCCGAATATGCATTGGTAGCAACGGCCATTGGATGAGGATCATACAGACTACGCCAAAAAGAAGCCAGGCGTAGGTACGGGCACCTTACGTCATTATGGGCCTCTTTTACCCCTCCGAAAACGCATTGGTATGAAGGCTTAACTCAATTTTCAGTGGGTTATGGGGTGTGTTTTACATTACACGTTGCGCGATGATATTTTCCCTATACTCGTTACTGAAGCCTGCTGACGGATGAATATTCGCATCCAGGACAACCTGTATACTTATACGAAAATCCTGAATCTATCTACAGCCTTGCTTTATAGTAGCCTCCTCGGTAGCCTGGTTGCTAGGGCATCGGACTTGCTATATAGCGCAACGTAGTTTTGTTGAAACCTGCCTGCTACAAGTCCACAAATTGAAACGCAAGTAGGCACCTGCGTGTTCTTGGTCAGTTGAAACGTAAATAGGTACAATCAAACTTTCAATCTCACCATGAAAATGGTTTTTGTAATGTTGTTCTTGTGTTCCTGGGCAATGATGTCTTGTAATTGTATACATCACGTATGATTAACCGGTGGAGATTGGGGGAAGTGCGCTACCTGGCAAGCTTCTATTTTGTCACAATTGAAAGTTGGGCGAGTTGGTCATTCATCTGAGGAAAAAGCTCGAAAAACGACTACACGTAGAAAAGAGCGCGCTACTAGCAACTGATTTTTATTTGGAAAGAACAGACATTTATAATGTGAAAAAGCGCAACCTCGTCAATGTTCTCGCACGAGTACATAGAAACAAAAAAAAATACAAAGAAAAATAGAAAAACATAACGTGTTATGCAACATGGTCACTTGACGTGCGGCTCCAAAAATTCCAGTTCCGCATTCTGCAGTGTCAGACAGGGCAGACCGGTCGGTGCCTCAACATCCGACTACGTGAGCACAACAGCTCTTTGAAGGGCAGACCTTACAGGCACTTAGCAGCGCATTGCAAGGAGTGCAAAAAGGATGGGTGCAGGCCTCTCTTTGATAAGACGACAGTCATGTACAGACACAAAGGAAGAACCCAAAGAGAGATAATTGAAGCGTACCATATCAGCCGGGAGGGTGCCGTGTGCGTTAGTCAGCCTTCACTGAGACTGCAGTATGCGGAATTGGAATTTTTGGAACCGCACGTGAAGTGACCATGTTGCATAACACGTTATGTTTTTCTGTTTTTCTTTGTACATATTTTTTTATTTTTATGTACTCGTGCGAGAACATTGATGAGGTTGCGCTTTTTCACATTATAAATGTCTGTTCTTTCCAAATACAAATCCGTTGCTAGTAACGCGCCGTCCTGTGTTCATTTCTACGTGTAGTCGTTTTTCGCGCTTTTTCCCTAGTTCTATTTTATGATATCCGAGCTGTGAGACCAACCTGACAGAGAAGCGAAGATAGAGCAGACCAGCCCGGGTCAGCGTTCGCCAAATTTTGTTGAAGTTTAGCTCAGGGAACATTTTGCGCGCTGACAACCGATTTTCTCTGCATGCACGCTGGCTACCAAATTTCTCGGAAGAAGGCGCGCACTGGTGAGGTGTTTGTGTGTGCGTCTATGCTGAAGAAGCAGGCGCAGCCTACGACAATGAAATATTCCAATGGCCACATTTATTCCTTCGCGCGTGGTTTCAATTGCTATTTTGGCAAAGTGTCACTTAGTAAGAAGACCACTGTGTCTAATTTCTATTTTTATATTAGGTAATTATATCGAACCCGTCAATGTTTCGACAGCTTACGTAACATGCGAAGAAACTATTTTGATTAAGTGCTGAGTGAACCGACATGTCAACAATGTATTAACTAGAACATGCGACACTAACGTTTCAACAAGTGCGCTTTTCACGCTACACAACTTCCCTTCCTCTCTCCTGCTTCTATCCGCTTGCTTTCTCGGATGAACATACGTTCCTTCAAGCTTCTCAACGCCATTCTATGTTGTTGTAAATAGAAATGTTTGGAAATATAGGGTGTTTTTTTCACACTGCAGCGGACGCAAATTACGACACCATCTATGTTTCTCGTTGTCGTGGCCATACGCTGTCCAGCGCACAACATTGTATATATGCCGTTACGTACACGCCCTTTTAAGTATACACGCAAACGTGATTCGCATGAGAGCATGTCTTCTGTACTTTCAAACAAAAATAGGTAACACCGTAAAACGCCACCCTCACCCGCCAACAACAATTTCTGCTGCTGTTCTAGGGAGGAAATGCGCCAAAATACAACCGAGTGAAATGGCTTTAGCGCAACGGCATGCGCGTTAAACGCACAATGAAATTCGGCTGCCTGGAGAGACCTTTCACTGAAAGCTGCCATATCATGGTGGCGCCGATTGGACCTTCACGGTTGACGTAACCCAGCAGTGCTGGTTTGCTTGTTTGATCTGGAATAGTGATAAAAAAAAAAGAAGCTCGAACGGGGGTGCAGCGCGGAAGCAAGAAAGAACTCCCGAGTGTGCGTGGAATGGAGCAATAAGTACATACAGGGAAAAAAGCAAGAACGCCTCAGTTTTTTCTCTCTCTTGTCTCCTCGCAACAGGACGAGCACATTGCAAAGGAGAGCGTTGACTGACGGAGTGTGTCAGTCGCAGGCTGGGGTCGGCGGTGTCGCGCTGGCTGAGCACTGCCCTCGGTCTACAGGAAGGGTGACAGCGAGATGAAGAGCGGTGAAGATGGCCTCTGGGGCGCGGTCTTTGTGCGGCGCCGGCCTCGGGTGGGGGCTCTGGGCGGCTTCCGCG
The DNA here is from genome assembly GCF_048455015.1 of Haemaphysalis longicornis. Taxonomy (NCBI): domain Eukaryota; kingdom Metazoa; phylum Arthropoda; class Arachnida; order Ixodida; family Ixodidae; genus Haemaphysalis; species Haemaphysalis longicornis. The sequence goes on along the minus strand of NW_027526203.1, from coordinate 336,126,113 downwards.
GACAGGTACAACGAACGCTTTGGCTCCCCTCGCGGGCGGGGGGTGCTCGTGACAACGAACAAGTAACGCACGGGTGTCCACGACGCTTCGGACAAGCAACAACAACCACAATAACAACAAGGATAATAGTATAGCGCTCCCTTTACATCAGTAGTACCCGTTATGCACTCCACCGACAGCGGGAACACAACGGAGCACTCTGGACAAAAGGAAGGTGAGACGCGACTCGCCCTATCCTACCGGCGCGCGGCTTCCAATGGCGCATGAGACACATCCTCTCATTCTCAAGTGACCTACAAAAAACTGTTCGTCTGGAAAACGCTGGGTGGACCCTGCCTTTTCCGTTGTAACACCTTCAGTTGTAATTAATTGTAGGGGACCGAATGGTTTGGTTGGCGCTGAACACAACTCAACTTTTGCCCCGAAGTTACTCTGTGCGAGCAACAATATATTCAGCAAACATTGCGTGCGTTTGAAAAGCAGGAAGCTATAAAATTTCGCTTTTTTTTTCTAAATTTTGCACCCACGTCATCCTGTCCAAGCCTATGTAGTAATTACCAATGTTTAGAGAAAATTCTTTCCTTGCGTTTGGAACAAACCGCAGTTTTGACTATTTGGCATCATTTCTTTCGATATTTGCGCACGTTATATTACTTCTTTGAAATTCTGAAACCTGTATATCCGGCGAAAGTCAATACTGTGATATGATTCTGATAAAGCAATTCAACAGATTTAAACTGGATCTTGTGTACGTCGCCAATGTTGTATTTCTCAGTAGTTAACACCTGCGGTAAGGGGAAAAAATTTTAACTTGCAACTGTGGGATAGAAATAGTGCAAATTGCAACGACCGCTTCATTAAACACAGCACAGAAGGCTTAATAAAAGGAATACTAGCGTATTGAGCACGTCTAATCACGGCATCTCACACACAGAACAACATCTGCATGCACAGAAGCTTAATCCAGAATACTCAAAATACTCGTTAGTCCCGACCTCTTAAACTGCGTTTGCTTCTCTATTTTACAAAAGCTTTAGTCCATTGTGGCAATGACTGGGCACTGCTAAGCGCTTCGGTTTTTTTTTTGAACCATGAGTTCTTTATCTTAGCCGCATCTTCTCTTCTCTTTGGGAATGCAAGAGCGAAGGGCGAGCTGCAATGCGATTTGACTCATCGCATAAAACCCGTTTGGCGAAATAATGAACATCCTCGATATGTCAGTCTTTGACAGTCCGCGGGCAGTACGAGGACTGCCATCGGACTGAACGCCTCCCTAGGAATACACGAGAAAAACACACGGCGGGTCGCCTCCCGTGCAGTCCTCGGACGGTCCGGGTCTGATAATCGAGGAGACCCAATGTTTCTTTTTTTTACCCCAGTCTGGGCGTGACTGCATAACAACTAAATATTTTTTTGTGTTGCTGTTTCGCTCCGGGGATTTGGACTGAGACAATATGAATGGCAGAACCATCAGCAAAAGCGTTCAGAGCGTGAACTATGTCACCTTCTCTCATCTATGGCCGAGGTTGCGTCGAACGTTGACCCTGCAGGAAGAACATCACTCCTCGTGTCCGTCTCGCATTATCAGGCATTTGATAATGAAAGGAATGCTCCGTGAGAGCGAGAGAAAGCGCGCGCCTTCAGTTGGCAAGTCATTCGCAACACAAACACCCTCTTTTCTAACAACGAGATACGGGTTAAGGTACACCATAGGGAACTAAAGGTGCTCCGGTCCGTCTAAGGCAGACCAAAGGTCCTCAGAAGTCATTCTAGGGAATTCATACGCATTTAGGTAGCTTCGCTAAGGGCGTTCAGCACACCGGCAATCAAAATAAATGTTCTCTTGAACAGGCGACGGGGCTCTGCGGTGCCCCCTAGTTTCTCTTCCTCTGTACAAGGTTCGGGGCGAGACAGACACACACACCGCGACGTATACACAACTCACAATGTTCTTAACAGCGTCTTTGGCGAGTGGTCATGAATATCGGAGCTTCACTTCAGATGCTGGAAGAAATTTGATCTGGTGAACCTCCTTAGCGTTCACGTTGTCCAGACGCATGGCTGCAGTTGTCTTGAGACATATTCGTCAGACACGTGCGGACGCGAACAGAAACTTCTTTTTTCGTGAGACGTAAAGAGACCTGCAGACAGAACGTGTGCACGCTTTGATTTCACAGACTGGAGACCGACTGGAAGCGCCTCAGTGTCCTTTGCACTGATGTAATGTTGCGTCCTTGGCACCACTGTATAGTTCAAAACGAGTTCACTCCAACTATCGCGTTAATTTATCTCACCCTGTGGTCAACGCTACGTATTTACTTCAAACCTGCTTCCAGATTTTTTTCTCTGGCAGTTTGGCTGCGGACAAAAGGCGTCATTATGGGAGAGTTTTATAGCACTGGCTGAGTACGATAGCGCATTCATGCAACCACTCTACTTTTTTTACAAAACAGTCCATCACTGAGTACGCACTAAGGCATACACGTCTTTCACATTGGCACTTGTATTTACTTGCGCAGATCACCTGAAATTGGTGCAGTAAAACGTGTGGTAAGAAGATAGGAGCAGCCATGCATGAAGAGCCTGCCCAAGTGCTTTGTCACTAACAATGCCAACATTTAACATGGAGCGTCCTTTTTTTCACTCGATATAATCGTTGATTTCTTGCTCAGCCGTATTTTGTGCACGGCTATACCATGTGTATACGTTTTCCGTCGAACCTACGGCTTTGACTGCGACTTTCTTCCAGAACTTCATGACTTTCGTTCTGCTGAGTGATGCGGTGAAGAGCAATTGTGAAAAAACAAGAGTTGGAAGTTAACTTAAGAAGAATAAATGTGCTGCGCAGTTGCGATTTCACCAGAGGTGCACAAAGACATGAGCAAAAAGAGAAACGGCCGCGATGAACGGGTCTTCACGTCCCCTGTCTTTCCAGAGGGGGAAAGGAAAGGGAACTGGATTCCACGTCGCCGGCGGAGCCGGTGGATACTATACGGCGGCCTGATCTAAACACAGGTGGTTGCGTAAGTGCTGTTTGGTGGTTCAGAGTTAAGTGGAAACCACTTGGCCACAATGCGAGGTGTGAATAGAGCCGCAAACGCCTTGCGGAACTGCCTGCTCATGGAGCAATATAGGATAAAGTTGACAGCGCTGTTGACAAGCGCCAGGATGTCCATGACCTCGCCGAAGTTCATGTAGACGTGCAGGAAGAAGTCGTCGCCCAGAATGCCGCTGAGCAGCGCTGCTATGCCGGAAGGGAACTCCGTGACGAGGAACAGCAGCAGCACGGCGAGCAGCATGCGTGTGGTGCGGTCGCGCGCCTCCTCGCCGCCGTGGCCGCTGTGGCCGCTGGCGCCGCGGCGGAGGCGGCGCTTGCGGGCTTTCGCTTCGTACAGGACGCGCAGTAAGCCCAGACTGAGGCCCGTGAGTGCCACGCACGGCACCAGCTTCATGAGGACCGAGTAGGTCCAGAAATTGAGGTTCTGCAGCAGGGCGCCGTTTGCGCGCGTGATGTTGCTGAAGTCAACTTTGTACGAGGGCTCCTGGGGTGTGCCGGCCTGGTGCACGGTGAAGGAGAGGTAGACCGGCAGGCAGCAGAGCGCACACGACACGTACACGCTTACGACGGCCCAGCGGGCGCGCCGCATGCTGCACCACTCCTTGCTCGAAGCCGGGAAGCTGACCGCCAGGAACCGCCAGACGGCCAGCGTGACTGTCAACCACGTGGACACGGTGTGGAAGACGACGCTCACGTGTGCGTGTACCAGTATGAAGACGGCCGTGCCAAAGCTTTGCGTAAGCGATGGGGGCATCACATGCGTCGTGATGGTGTACGGCAGGTAGGTCGCTATCACGAGCATGTCGGCCACGGCTAGTCCCGTGAGTATGCCGTTGGTGGGCGACACCATGTTGCGCTGCGTGAGCACGATGATGTTGAGGACATTGGCCAGGATGCCGAACACACACACTGTCATGCTCAGATAGCCGTGCAGATGACTTGTGTACCACGCGTGGAAGCGACCCAGCTCGGCCCCGTGGTACGGCAGGTCCTCCTCCTCGAGCACGTCGAAGCCGCCGAAGGGCCCGCTCAGGTTGGCCTCCACCAGCGACAGGTTCTCTTCGTCCAGGTAAAGGCTGTCCGCGATCTGCAGCATGGTGCTCACGTTCAGGACCTCGGCCATCGGAGGCTCCTGCGGGGGGATCGAGAGCGCCACTTACCCTACTGGGAAAGAAAATATGCGAATCCTGAAGTTTAACATTTGCGTGGACCAATGTGCGTGCTTACACTAGCATAAACGCATTGCCATTACTCTCAAAGATTTAAGCAGCTGATTTCTTGATTTCTCCCTCGCATGGATATTCGAAAGTCAGAACGGCATTCTAAAGCTAGGCGCCCTATTTTTTCTACTGTTCTTATGGTGTCTCAAGCTACACATGGCTCAAAAGCTTGTCAGCAAAGAGGCACATCTACGTCCCTCTAAACATACTGATGGTGGGCTTTTCAGTAACAACTAGGACGTTGTGGGAAGTTGAAATAATGGTTTGCTGAGGCAAAGCATACTCTGAAGGTGACCATTATTGACTGTGAGAATGGTGCATGCAGTTTTGTTCTTCTTTTCATGAGTATAAAACATGCAGTGGTCAGCGAAAGAGCAATAGTAAACTACGTCAAAAGAAGCGATACGTTGTAATATGGTGTATAACACCGCCTCAGAAGCCAAAGGCCGCTCATCGACGACCGTTTGTATCACCCATCTCGTAGGCCATAGAGACAGCTTGCTTGCACTTCGTTGCGAGGGGCACGTGATTCTAAAACTGTTTTGAATTATTTATAAGACGCACACAATCTGTGGCACAGAACCGTCCTTGCGTTTGGTTCTAATCTAAATACGTACGTCGGACTGGGAAATAAATACAGAATTTCGGGCAGACAAGCAGAAAGCCCAAAAGAGGCCATGCATACAAAATGATTGATTGATTTTAGGGTTTAACGCGCCGACGCAACGCAGGCGATGAGGCGCGCCGTAGTGGAGGGCTCCGGATTAATTTTGACCACCTGGGGATCTTTAACGTGCGCCGAAATCTCGTACACACGGGCGTTTTTGCTTTTCGCCTCCATCAGAAAAGCGGCCGCCGCGGCCGGAAATCGAACCCGCGACCTATGCATACAAAATGCAACTCTGTTTAGGTAGAAAGAGCTAGCCTTTGGTTGCTCCCTCAGCTCCACTGCAGCCACGAAGATGTTTTGTCACCGAAAAAAAAAAAAAAAGAGAAAACAGAATTTTCGCGCTAAAGTGACGTAATATAGGCAAGAGTGACGTGATTTGTGGAAGCACTAAAAACATAGTCACTGCATGTTAGCATTTAAGAGATACGATTAAACGGAACTAGAGAACCCACTACAATCTGCCAGTAATTTTTCTTGCCGTTGGCTTAAGTCGGCAACCGTCAATCGCACCAAGACTCTGGGATGCCATAGAGAAATCCACAGAAAGTGCCTAGGAGTCGCCACTACTTCATTTGTTTTCTTTAATATGCTAATTATTTGATTGAAGTTTGCCATTAAACTGGTACCACTCTTATGAAAAAAAGCCTTTTTTTTTCAATGAACCCATCTTGTACATTGCCTTCATGACCCGTTTAATGACTTCAGTGCGATACATGGGAATAAAAAATGCGCAGTGTTTATAGGTGGTCAAAATCGTACTAATTTTTGTACTACAGAAAAAAATCGTTAGGGTGACATTAGCGAAAGACAAGTATGCCAAAAATTTATTTCAAATGCCAATAATTTATATGACAAAGCCACAGTTCCCTCCTCCCTTTATTTCTGGTATGGGAAACATCAGGCGCACCTCAATTGGAAAACATACGTGAAGCAATCCGTCCAGGATTCCTTAAGATTAGATCCTGCTTTAACCAAGCCATATGTGAATTGTTGGACTGGGAACATGACCTTGTTTTTATAGTCTAAAAGAAACGCTTCGCCTCAGGGCCCCAATCGACAAGCTCCTCTAGCTTTTTTATCAGAAAGAGAATACTTTAAACTTATTCTTTTCTGAATACAGACACAAAAACTGGCAGCATCTCCACTCCGTGGATGATGGCTAGCTAGGGTGAGGAGAACGGGGACTCGAAATGACATCCAAGTTGCGCCCCGACCGTCATTCGAATGTAGCCGCGAGTTGCACCTAAATGAAACTGCAACCCACGGCTCCAATAGAATTTCGCTTGATTTTCGCTTAATGGTGGTGTGCGCACGGATGGATGCGGACGGACATTGGGAGGTCCTAAGGTACTCCGCACCGTTACAGGCGAGTGAGTAAGCCATTTGACTTTCCGGTACTAACTCACGGTCGTAGCCCAATGGGTAAGACGACTGACACTAACTCTGTCTGGTCTAGCAGACGCAAACTCGAATCCTGCCGGTCCCTGTGTGATTTTTTTGCGATTGTAAATGCTATGCGCACGGACGCGGACGGACATTGTGCGGTCCTAAGGTACTCCGCACCTATAAATGCCAAAAACGTCAAAACTCGTGTCACCGCTCCATACACTTCCCTGCAAAAAAAGTGTGCGCCGTCACAAATTGCTGAGGGCGAAACGGGATTAGAGGATAGTATGTTAGCGTTTGGTTTAAAGAAACACTGTGGCAGGGTCATATAAATGCAAGCTAAATGTATGCGGATACTTTTGGCGCGCTTGCTTTTTGAATGACACAAACCTCAGCTAGTAAACATTATAGACGACGCACTTCTGCCGTTGTGGGTAACGCTGGCGTACATGTCATATGGTTCGCTATGCAAGAGGAACGTTCTCGCACCGGAAAAGGGTAAGGGAGTAAGGCAGCACGGGAGAATAGCTCAGGAGCACTACGCGCTCTTCACCACAAAGAGTTGTACCACACGTCTGCGTGAGGACTTTGTCTAGAATTTAATATCTGCTGTGTTAGAGGTCATTGCGTTCTTACGGGAAATGAATAGGAACGCAGCGTCTGCTTTCCTACGAAACTCTGTGGACGTGACCTTTACTCGCAATTGTAAACTCATATGACTAATTATAAAGAAGCTTCCTCAGCAATGACACCAAGAATTGTGCATACAAGTAGCAAGCAAGCTTTACAATAAATCCGACAATAGGCAGATACAGACACAATAGAAAAAAGTTTGGCTCCAATCCACGCTGTCACGGTGGTTGGACTGCGATGCTGTACACGACACCCACAACGATTACCCATGCGACGTCACTTGAATTCACACACGTGTCTCTCTCTACAAAGAGTGAAACCAGAGACTCTGGCAGCCGTTAACTGGGTTTCGCGGAGGCGGTGTTTGTGTATCCGAGTGATTGAACGCAGCAGCGACGGCAGAAAGAAAACGGAGAGGAGCGTCAGGCGAAAGGTAAGGAGGAGGGCGGGATGCGCCGCTATGGCGTCATCTCTCTCACTGCGTCCCCCTCAATGTTGTTTCATGCATCGCCGCCAAGTAGTGCCTTCCCCGCCCTACTCATCCCCAGACGCTGTTCTGGCCGCCACTAATCCAAACCACGTGAACGCCGTTATCCTAAAATATGCGGTGTGCACTTCACGCAAGGGCTTCGAATGAGCGCAGGTGGTAGACTGGCCGCGGTGCTCTTTAAGTACTCCGTCTTTCTCCCCGTCTCCTCGTGTGGGCGTAGCTTAGACATTAAGACGATGGGCTGCCGCTCCGTTACTCTATACGGGTACAGGTACGATTCCTCACGGTCGCAGCAAGTTCTATTATTTAGCCTGGGAGTTTTCTGCTGACGCGAACACGACAATTTCCTTGGGTGGGAGAGGCATACTGCTTCTCAGTAGAAAAAAAATAAATTCATAAAAGTTTTGCTTTGTAGACTAAAAGGTCTACACGCCAATGCAAAGCGTTCATAGGAATAGGAGGAGTCAGCCCAGCAGTCAGCCCTGGAAAAAAGCCTTCATTCTAGGACCCCTTCAGACCGCCCGGCTTCTTGGACTCTCTTCACCAGCCAAATTTGGTCGTGATGGCCCGAACTGGACAGTGCTCCCTCCCAGTGCTCAGTGGAGGGGAAGGGCAGGGGGCTTAGGTGGGGGTTCAGATTACAGCCCCACATGATATTGTTGAGGGCGCCCGAAGGCTCGCAAAAGCGGCATTCCGAGGAGTAGAGGGTGGGGGCCAGAATCTCTTAAACGCCACACATGGAGAACTTTCTACTGAAGATGTAGAGCAGGGCTTCCCGTCCTTCACGCATTGCTAGATTGCTCAAGGCATAAGAAAGAGACGCGCAGGCGTTTTCCATAAATCTGCACTTATCATTAGATTTCATTACATCTATCGCCCTTCCTTGTAGACGAACCCGTGTTTTCACATTAGCGCGTATTTGACTGCTTATTACAAGCTGGGTCTTTAGACAACGTTTTATGTCGCCGTTAATTGTTTTGCCCTTCTGCACCATCGTCCTTACCATCTTTCATGACCGCCTTCACTCTTTAGTTCGGGGCATATGCACCAATGACGAACTTTCAGTTCCATCCCACTTTTTTTTTAGCCGCAAAACTTTCCATTAAATTTGACCTGCCATACCCAAGGTGGAGCTCGGCGCTCTTTGGATTTTGCTTCCCTTGGAACAGAAAACAAACACAACAAGACTGACACCACACGGCGCAGAAGATGCTGTGCGGGAGTTGGGATACATGTGTGTGACAGATCATTAGGTTGTCGAGTGCATTTGAAGTACAAGCCTACCGCAAAATGGAGGTCAGCCTACTTTCCGGCGCAAAAGAAATCAGACCGGACGAAAGCCTCTCGCCTGGAATGCGCGTGACTGCGTTCCAGCAAGAGATGGTTCCGCTTGAATCAGCTGAGGCAACTGACCTAACGAGGCAGAGCGTGGACGGCGTGACGTTGTTTCATCCTGGAGCAGCCGCTCTACTCGAGGAAGAACACACGTTCTTCGCCAAGATGCCTCGACGACGAGTTTCTCCATGGAGAAGGCAATCGCCGCGTGGCAACGCCGGGTCAGTGCAAAAGCAGCGCATGAGAGTCGATCGAGTGGGGTCGATGGCAGCCGCAAAATATTGTACTAAAAAGAGACATTTCATCTGGAAAGCGAAAGCCCTGTCAAACAACAAAAACTGCTTGCTACGGCTGACTGCTGCGGAGTAGTTCGTGAGAAAGCAATAATCGTAAAATCTGGTTTTGTTAGGTCGAGTTTGGAATGCATTAGCTAATCTTGACATCGAAATAGCCTGGTCGTCTTGTTCGTTCTTCAAATATATGCTGGTATTTGATTTAGTGCTACCAGTTTACGAAACTAATAGTATGCGTACACTCCCACTGAGTGCTAGATAAATCCGCCTCTATTGGCTTATTTCGCGCTGTCCAGTTACTGTTGCAAACCAACCAACGGACGCTGACGTCCAAGCAACATGTTCGTGTACTAGGCGTGGATCCATGGATTTAATAACAATGGCGTTGGAGAATGTTTCAAAGCTTCGTCACCTTCTTCTCTACGAGGGGAAAACTGTTTGTAAATAAAAAGGACATGCAGAAACAGGGTGAAATAAACATTCTGCTCATGATTTTTTTCGGCGCAAAACACGAACGCCGGAGATATGGGCGGCTGCTCCGACCCATGTCCCCCCACGCGACACATGACACACATGACAGGCACCTACATAGAGGATTGGCCAGAAATACAAAGCACCTTGCTTGCACATTTGTAGGGTGCTTTTCTTTTGGTCAATACCCACGCTTGATGCATGGCAACTGCCCGCTGTTGTTTTTCTTCTCGTTTGTGTGCGGCAACTACATGACGTTGATTTGATTGATTGATTTTAGGGTTTAACGCGCCGACGCAACGCAGGCGATGAGGCGCGCCGTAGTGGAGGGCTCCGGATTAATTTTGACCACCTGGGGATCTTTAACGTGCGCCGAAATCTCGTACACACGGGCGTTTTTGCTTTTCGCCTCCATCAGAAAAGCGGCCACCGCGGCCGGGAATCGAACCCGCGACCTCGTGCTCAGCAGCGCAACGCCTTAGCCACTGAGCCACCGCGGTGGGTAACTACAGGACGTGCAGCATGAAATATTGTCCCTGAAGGACCACTGTAATCGCATTATGTTTTCAGCCACTCACTTAGCCTCGCAGATTTTTTAATGAAAAATGCATTTAAGCCCAGCGTGATGCTAATTGAAACGGTTTTGTCTGAGGCCTCGCTTCCGCTTTCCATTGCAACTGTCCTGTTGGAGGCACGCTACGTGCGTTCGGTGTTACAGAGTTTTCGCTCGACGCTGCGCCGGTAAGAGGGCGAAAACGTATGAGGTGTTTCTGAATCCTTACCGGGGGCCTCTCTAGTTATCTCTGGGACACACAGAACTCTCGACACTCATCAAAGGGCTTCTCGTATAGGCTTTGTACGCCGGATGAAGGCATTCAATATTAAGACCGGGGCGTGAGCGGTGCAAACAGCTTTTAGACGCCATAAATTTTTCAGTGCCGTCTCCCGCCCGCAGTAAAGCAACATTGAAGAACGATGTTTTTCCACTACTTTGGAATTTGTGTTTGCTAGTGGTTAGAGCCAATGACAAAAGAGAGAAGATAAGGCACCTATGGAAACTCGAAACACAGTAAAAGACTGGCAAGATAAGGCCAGGCAATGCGCCGTGCATTTTACGACAATGTTGGGCGTGCCGATAAGACTAGAATACAGCTCATTGAGAAAAAACTTCGCATTGTAAAGATTCGACACAAAAGAGGAGAAGACAGCTCCGCTCGTGTTGTCGTCCTCTCATCCTTTGTGTTGAGTGCTTTTGTCGTCCGCTTTTTTCGTAATGAGCTCACACCAGCAGTTTTGCAATTTGCTTAATAAGAGCGCCCCAGAGGTAATACATGTATGCAGGTAGAAAACATTATCAGAAACCTAAAACCTAAATAAACCACGAACCAAAAAATGTCGCCAATGTAGTGACTGTTCTCGTTAAAGTTTCTGGCTTTGTTTGTTTAAGTCCACCCTTGAAGAGCTCAACTCCCTTAGTAAAGTGGTTACCATTTTCTTTTCATTAAATATTTATTACAGTTTTACGTGGGTTTCCTGGTGGTGTTGTGCAGGGCACTTTTTCCCGATTACAACCGGAAACCTCATACAAAGCCACCGCTTATCCCATAGCCGTCGGTCTACTCAGCTAGTACAACAAATTTGCATTACCATAAATAAAATGCCACAATACATTTCCAAAATATTTTTCCCTCCACCTGAAAAACCGACGGAACAGAGCCCATGAAAAATACTCTGCACTCAACAACGGTCCACATCATAGCCCAGCTGCCACTTCTGTGTGTAAAATCCCATTGCGTTAGCCGAACCAGGCATAAATGGTTGTTGTAGAGGAACGTATCTGCGTCTGGCGTGCTAGCGCTAAATTATCTCGTTTCAAGCGACGCTTATTACTCCAGATGAACCCAGAAAACGGCTCGGTCCTCGTAGCGTCAGTGTGGCCTTCAAGCTTAGCCAAGCTCAAGCCAGCACCTTGTGCAGTTGCTCAGTGAAAGCGTTTAATCACTCATTCTTTCGATAGGGTGGGGGGAAGGGGCGGAGAGGAGAGTGGGGGGATAGAGTAAGGGCGCATGCCACCAGAAATAATTTAAGGATACGCCCAGCGCCTCCTGGGATTGCACAGTGAGAGCGCCTAATCACTAATTCGTTCCAAGGGTAGGAACGGGGAAGGAGTGAGTGTGTGTCCCACCAGAAAATGATTCAAGGAGGCACTGTGTGCTCCCAAGTTCACCGCGCGAAACAGCCTAGAATCCGACCGCGCCGAGCCGCCCGAGCAGCGCCTGTGGTTTGTTCTGCGGCGCAATTGTGTGCAAGCTCACTGCGTGCTCTCGGCGCGAAAACGGCGCGATCGCTCGGCAAACCTGGGTTAACCGCATTAAACCTCAGCAAATTTATACCTAACTTCTGTGGCACCTCTATATCGTGTGCTAAATGGCTTCGCTGGTCGTACACCTTCAGTGAGTAGAATATATTTTTTTAACGCGATAGCGTTATTAGGCTCATTTTTCGATTTCCCCGTGGCTCCTAGCCATCCGCTGTCAGCCGTGCTCATCAGGCGTCCACGGAAATACGTTACCGGTGCAACCCGGAAGCTACGACTGAGGATGCAAGATTTCAGGGCTCCGCTGAATATGCAATGTCACGCAGCGGCAAGTGATCTGTGGAAAGCGGGACAACGATACTACGGCGGAGACGAAAGAAAGGACATGGGTTTTCAGCGGGTGCCGCACCTGCGCGGTGGAGTTTGTTTTATGCCTAGTCGGCGGTAAGATGCTCGGAAGACACGGCCGCCAGCCATGCCCGAAACTTACGCTATCGCACCAAAGCGTGTTTCCAGAAGATCAAAAATGTAAATGTTCGATAATTCATGCGTCGAAGCTGCACGCGGGATACGAGGTGCGCCGATGTGTAAGTCTACGGAATTACTTAGACCGTCTTGGGATCTCCAACATGCACCGAAGTCTGGACACATGAATTGTTGTGTTTTGCTTCCACCAGGAAAAGGGCTACCGCAGCCTGGAAACGAACCCGTGACCTCGGGCGCAGCAGCGAAACGCCTTATCCACAGAGCCACTGCGGCGTGTTTTCCACCGAAACTTATGCCGGCACCAACATTGGGTGTCCTAACTAAAACAGGGCGCAAATGATTAAGGCCGGTCTCTCAGAAACCAAGGAAGGCATAGATTACAAGCGGAAAAGAATTAAAATAAAGACTTAAATAACGATTAATCGCATAACTCTTCAAAATAATTTTCCCTATTCTCACGGTTCTCTCTCTGCGCAAGTTCAGTTTGGCAAACGACAGATGGCGCCACGAGGCCAAGTTAAAAATCACCCTAAAAATCGGTGCGGATGTTCTGCCAGAGAACAGCCCCGTAAGAATGCTCGGCGTGGCTCTAGAGACATGTGATAGTGCCATACTCACAATCGCAAAAAAAAAAAATAAAAGAAAACCTTTAACCCATTTTCCCCAATATAAAACGCACAACCAAGATAGCAGCAAGAAAAAGATGAGAAGAAACGATAACACTCATGCAGCCACAGATCATGAGCCGGATATTGCAAAGCCTACAGTACCACAAATTTACCCGCACAAAAGAAAGTGAAAGAAACTCCATCGTTAGGACAGCATTAAGGCACTTTTCAACCTCGCAATCTTGACCGTGAGACGAACTAACAAAGGGTGGACCACCACGGTAACAGAATGCACATGAATACACAGGTCTAGACGAAGGGGAAGGCCATTAACACTATGGAGGGAAGAAATAACAATATTCGGAGCAAAGAATACACTCGGGAAGCGCAGGACAGGAGCGGGTGAAAGTCAATGGGAGAGGCCTCCCCAATGCAGTCGTCCTAAACAGGATTTTTGATAATGACGATGAATACGTCTTCAACTTGCGTCTTCCTAACGTATTTCAAGAAATGGGAGAAACCAGTCTCCTCGCACAAAGAGACTGGCTGGAAAAAACAAAATAGGGAGGGGCCATCATGCAGAAGACAGGCACTCCCCTCCCCCGCGCCGTGATAGACGTGGAGCCTACCCACCAACTCTACATAAAAGCTCTCCTCTACCAAAAATGATCCAGTCTCACAACAAGAGGTGATATGGTAGTATGAAGTTCATTCGGTCGAAGTTCCAGAATCATGGGATATACGCAGACTCCGGGATATACGCAGTTGACTACTCTTTCAATCCTTTTCACTGCATGTATACATACAAAAACAAAGAAACAGAAGTTGGAGGCATCCTCTCGGCAATTGGACTAGCGGAAGTATCGAAAAGAAGCGTACACATCATTATATACTGCGAAAGGTCGTTATAGTGTTTTCTGCCTGAAGAATACCTCAGCGCTTCAATAAGATATTCCCATCCACCATGCAAGAAGTTAACAACGTCACCTGGACACCCGGTTAAGGATCTAGAAGAGAACGAGGCACCGGCCAAAAGGCACACAAACTCACGCATCGTGCTCCTTGAGACCACGGCTATCACATTGTCTTCCTTCAAAACCGCGAAGAACGAATCCTCATCCAATACGGAGGAACCCGATATTTCCCCTTGCTACAACAAGGTCTCAACGCCGAAGAATCACAAACTCTGTGGAGGAAAAACCAACGCAACGCAAACCAACCTGAAAACCTACGTGCGTTGAGTAGTTGGGTGGGAACATCAGACATTAAAACACTCTGCGAAAAGCGAAGAAACATCCGCCCTCTTGCACGCAACATAGCCATGTCCAAGGGTATGGTCAGGGGATCACAAAGTGTACATTATATATTCCACTAATTTCAAACATGGAAGGCAGCTTTCACCAGCTCGCTACCTCAAGGTCAGCGCGATATGATTGGAAGGACAAGGAAAGATGCTGCTGCATTAGATGCCCTAGACCTGATGTTCCACCATTGGGCTGCCTCCCGTCCCTTTACCACGTTCTCCTAAATTTCAACAACTTCTTCCTGAACTAAGACCTTCAATCTCTCTCTCTCTCTCTCTCTCTCTCTCTCTCTCTCTCTCTCTCTCTCTCTCTCTCTCTCTCTCTCTCTCTCTCTCTCTCTCTCTCTCTCTCTCTCTCTCTCACTCTCTCTCTCTCTTCGCAAAAAACACAATTGTTCAGCTCGGCCTAGACATTACAGAATTAACATTTCGAAACACTGACACTAATGCTTTCCCGCCCAAACTGACCAACACCTCACCTCCGCAGCTTTTCACGCTCACATTTTTAGCCACAGAAACGCAGACAGCCTTCGTCTTTCTTGCGCCACGGTGATTTAGAAACACTCGTTGCTAGTCTTCCTGCCTCCGATCGTGAAGCATGGGCCGGAAATGCATTCAGTGCGTACGAAAACGCTCCGTGGGAGTCGAAGTATCGCTATCGCGCTTTACATGTTAGGATACAAACATAGATGTCTGCATCTTTTTCATTATTCACCTGTTGCGCTCATGAAGCATGCCATTCATCTGAAGTAGACACCGTTCACAGCTCATAGACGTGGTCGCAGTAACAAAACATGATTATACAAAAATTCGAGAAATAGATTACAAATTGTTGGGAGACAAGGCCGTATACAGAAATGAAGCCGTGCACTTAAAAAGGGAATCTAGACGGCTTTATAAAATTTTTTGCATTTGACGAAAAATACGCCATGCACACGTTGGCGAACTAGTCTACTCTGACAGCTGACTCACGTTCGTGCAATCTGCGCGCTAAATACTGCCATAATCATAAACAAACTGGATGGAGATACTTGCTACATCACAGTAGCTTTCAAGTTTCGACTTGGGGCAAATTTAAATTGTCGTGGAAGCGGTGGCGACGTCATCAGACGATTTAGAACGCGAGAGCTCTGGTTTGTTGCTTATACCTGTGTGCTGTGGCTAGCAGCAGCCTTCTGCTGAATGCGTCACCGCTTAATTGTCCAAGAGTAATAGCACACATAAAAATGCAGTGCTCATATTGTGGCCGCTTCTTTTGAACAACCATGATTAGTGTCATGAACTAGTTAAAATGTGTAGACACTATTAATTTAATAAAAGTCAGGGTGCTTGCATTGTAGCCAAGTCTTTTTTCAGTCCGTGTTCGCGTACATGCCAATCCGTACTGTTATTCCGAGTCAGTGAAGCCTGGCATTGTAATTGCAGAACCAGAAATTCTTAATTTATTACTGAACACTGACGCAACAGATCTACGGCTACCGATAATATTTAAAACTTATTTTACAGCCATGCGCAAAACTACGAACACCGGTTTTATGCTTCATCTTTCGAACGTCGCTATCGACAGCTACGCTCCCATTTGACTGATTTTCAAAGTTCTCCTCCGCGTGCGCCTGTTATGCTTACACGCTGTCCGTTCATCTGTTATTAACACGAGAGAGGCCCGGGAACCACCTGCATTCTTTCTTTAATGGCTGGCCGAAAAACTGAACGCGAGCTCGCTCTGCGTCGGAGCAGATCCTCTTCCTGATGCTGACATTGCTGACGATGCTGACATTAAAAAAAATCCCGCCCTCCGAAAGTGCACTATACTCAGGAACGAGTTAAGAACGGCAATAGCTTATGTACAGTATCACTCCGCCTATAGACGACGTACTCGGGTGTCAACGGGCGCACGCGTTTTGAAAGGAGATTGCCATGAATGCATGCTATCGCCTGCCTTTTTTCACGTAGTTTGTTTGTCGTCGCTGCAGTAGTTTGCAAGCATAATAAGTCCAAAACAAACACGGAAACGGCTCTTGCCACGTTCAAAATACTCCCAGTAACGTACTACTTGGGCCGCGAGGAGTAACATCCGGCTGCGGTGATGAGGCACAGCGGCAACTTCCGTTACCGTTCTTAACATGTACGCGAGTAAAGAATGGTCACTGGCGTGCTTATTTGAAGCAGTCCTCAAGCGGGTAAACGTGCTTTGTTGAACGCCGTATCAGCTCTGTGTTGCTTCGCCACAGAAGACATTCTCACGTTCCACCGTCACGTCCAGGATACTTCACGATCCTGCACAAATTTCCCCAGAACGTTCTCAGCCCGGTGTTTCCCAGGAGGATGGTGTCGCCCTCCTCGGACGCTTTGCTGGTCCTTGCCTTTGTGCGTGCTGTCGCCCCCATTTCTTTCAGATACTATTTGGTAACACCTTGGCCACCAATGTCATGTGATTCCACACTGACTTCTCCACTCATCTGCGATGTCCACGATAATGAGACGTTGCGCCTGTTTGATCTGCTGCTTCCATTCTCTCCGCCGTTTTTGATTAAATTTCTCCACATCCGATTTTTTCTACTGGTAAGGGATCATCACATGTCATGTCCAGTTTCATGTGCTCTGGAAGTCTATTTGCGCTCGTGCGGTGAATTGTGATAAGGGCGGGTCAAATATTTTCGCAGGTTCCTGCAGCACTTTTCTTTCAGTCAGTGGGAGCATTGTCAGGACTGACTCCCATTCCTCTACTGGGAGACGTAACACGCCCTTGTAATGTTTTCATATCATTCCTAACAACTTCGTGCGCCTGTTTGACCGAAGCTCCTTGTACACACCATCGTATTTTTTGTTTTCTTCGAACACTTCAGTGCTTGTTTGTTGTTTGACGTCAATTTTCTTACGTCCATTGAAGCTCTCTCAAACACCAGTTTTGTCTCGTACAGTTTCACGGCTTCATTGATTGAGGTCTCTCTGAGTTTCACAGCGTCGACATAAACTTCCCTCTGTGGCTTTTTGTGTCGTTTTTGGAAATTCAGGAGTCATTTCTTTTAGATGATGCTGGATCGTGGCCGCCAATAGAAATGTGCTTGACGTAGGGCCGAATGTTACTCCAGCCATTCTTCACGCCTGAATTGCGGCTGTTAGTCTTCCCTGGTCTTCGTGTTTGAACCAGAGAAATCGCAGAGAGTCTTGGCCTTCTTTGGTGCTGCTTTTCTTAAAAAATGACCTTTCTACGTATTCGAGGACACGATCTTTTCTTTTCGCAAGTTCATAAGCATGGACGACGCTGTGATTCGAGATGACAAAGCAGTCACGAAAGTTAGAGTGGTTGTCGTCAAGCTAGATGGAAAACAGGTCGCTCAACGACAACTTGGAAGCAAGCCCGAACTCCAGCGAGGATAATCACTGTGCGGTGGGGCATACAGTAGCAAAGAGTGTTCGTTTGTCCTGCTTTCTCCTTAAGTCTTTCGGCTACTCCGGAGGTAAAGTATTCCGAGATACCCCTATCATATCTTCAGATAGTCCCGTTCGTCTTAAGCCTTATTGTTAATTCTACTAGACTTCTCATTGGATTTTGTCTGTTTGTGACGAGGTTTACGTTTTCTTTCCAAGAAAGACCGACGGAGAAGTGACCATTATCCATCGTTATTTGCTCTCGAACCTCTCCAGGAGTTTCTCTTCGGAACTTCGGTGACCATGTTTGATTAAGATTCCGTTCGATTTCAAATTCAAAATTTGTGCAATGCGTCCTGTACTTCTTTAGGAATACTTTCAAAATGAAGTACCATGATTGCCTGACCTGCAGTCATTTTCAGCTTGCTTTTATCACATGGTCGATCCTTGCAATATCCATCCAGCGTTGCCTCCGCACTCATCAGTTAGTCATAAATTCGTTTTTATTTGTCCGGTGAAGAAGTCCCAATAAAAATCAGAGCCAATTAGCAACCCTATCGACATCTGCGTTCTTGTTTTATTCGCCTCGTCGGCAATCTCTAAATGTGGTTTCTTCATCTCTTCGCTGTTTTCTTTGCTGGATCCTAGCCCCCAATTACGGGATATCACATCCACTTTCAGCGATTAAATAACGGTGTCTGAGACATTGGTTTGATGCCCTACTGTAACTTGTACCACGTCCACGATATTCACTGTTTTATTGCTGCCGAACGAGCCAATCGTCAACCTTTCTTGATCGATGACCTTTGCTCTAATTGATTCTGCTAATCCGGCTGAGATGAATGATCTTTGACTGCCGCCGTCAAGTAAGAGTCGGGCGTAATTGCCTGAGGAGTTACCGCAGCTTGTAATAGCCCGCACTGCGTTTCCTGTCGTTCAATGGCATGCATAGTAGCCGTTGTCGATTCTTGGGGCTGAATCATCCCGGCATGTTGTTCCGCTTTTGCTTCTCGTTTTGTCGTATACATGGATGTCGTGTGCCTTCCTTTGCATCCTTTTAATTGCCCATTTGCTCTGCAGACACGCGTCACAGCATGGTCTGTTCGCTGTGAGCGCTGTCGTGTTTTCTTCCATTGGCATGTTGCGCCGACAATCTTCTGTCGTGTGGTTGTTTTGTTTCCATAAGAGGCGCACCCGTTCAGATAAGCTATAAAAACTTGTTGTTGGAAACTGTCTCGTGCTTTCTCTTGCCTGTTTCTGAGTAAACGATGTTTGCTCTTTTTCTTTTCTGTCTTCTCTTTCAAGTTTACTTGACGCCGAAGAAATACAAGCAGTCGTGTCAGGGGCCCCGCACATGTTTTTCCTGCTGACTCGCTTTCCTCTCCTCCTTATTCCCTGTCCTGCCTATTCTGAGACAACTCCATCAACTTGAACTCCACTGGCAGCTCTGATGGGCTAACTGTCTTCAACGCTGGCATGAGCATTGGTGCACAGGACTCAGGTTCTACGTTTAGCGATTCGAGGACGAACATGTTCACTTGTACGGCTTGGAATAGCTTTCGGAGCTCTTGAGTATCCCTAGGTGATTTTACTTCTTGAAGGTTTAACAGATCGCTCATGTAATAACCAAAGTTCGAATCCTTGTCACGACGCACTTTTTAACACGGAATAGGCTAGGCAACCGTTTGCGTTCTTTCTTTAATATCTTACTAAAAACTGAACGCCCGGTCGCACTTCCTCTTCGTCTTAATGGTGGATGATACTGGTATTTAACACTGGTCACGAAGATGACCCTGGTTGATAATGCCACTGATATTTTTATGGTGAATGATGCTGATATTTAATACCTGTCAGTGCATGCATCAGGCTAATTCCTGTTCCATTCTTATCGGGTGCCGGGTTATCGCAGTGATAGAGCGCACATTTCTACTGCTCGGGAGACTCGGGTTCAAATCCCACGTGAACCGAAATTTGTTTATTGTTTTTTTATGCTCTCGTTACAGCGGCGGCCATTTTGGTACCATTCATGTTGACGTACGTCGACTATGGTAACTTTTCCCGTTTCATGAGGCAACTAGGGCTTGCGCCTTATGAAAAAACAGAAAATGAGCGAAGCTCTCACTAACGCGTAATGCTTGGAGGTAGCGAAGCTGTACGCAACCTTCATGACCATCACGACGCTTTAAGTCCACGATTGCAGCCGATTTGCTTTTTCTTCGCTCCCGCAACGACCTTTACTCCATCTTTGTTGCTATAACGGCGAAGAAGAAGCAAATCAAGGAAGCAGAACGAACGCACGGTACGCGCGCACTTAAACTAGGCGCCCGCAGGTGCAACGTGCACCCTACAGTGTTCTGTGTCAAGCAGGTGGCGTGGTTCCTTTCCCCAGAGCCACAGCCGAGTGAGTAAGCCGTTGAACGCCTGGGTACGAACTCACAGTCGTAGCCGAGTGATCAAGAAGACTGCCTCTAGCTGCGTTGCGCTACCAGACGCAGGATCGAATCCTGCCGGTGCCGGTGATTTCTTTGCTTTATACTGTTATACCGAGTTTTGCGAAACACCCTAATGAAGTAATTGCTAAACAGCTTCGCTGTTAAAAAACATTAGCAAATATGGAAGTACCGATTGTACACATGAAGTATAGCTTGGGCAGTGTAGGTTCAGCAATAGACATGTTAACAGCCAAGCTGTTTAGCCAATCGTAATTTTTCGCGTCCGCAGTTAAAAATACCAAGAAATCGCCTAGCCTGGCACGTGAGCGCGGGCCTTGCAGTGACCACCCGGAAGTGAAAAAAAATGCCTAGCGCTCTTGTGTGCGTGCCTCACGACGACCGCCCAGCGACCCCTACGCGTGTTCGTGAAGACAAACATACCCAATTAGGGAGATTGGCAAATATTGGCAAAAAAGCTCCCGCGTTCGCCGTAATCGTGGCAACACTTGTTTGGAACGAAACGGACTCCAACGTTCCCCGTAACCGTGGAAATATTTGTAACAAGAAAGACACATCATGGCGCACGCGCCTTCAAGGTGATGTCCAATAATTATCACTACCAAAAAAATTCAAGAAGCTGATACTTATAGCAACAATGATGGAGTAAAGGTCGTTTCGGCAGCAAAAAAGATGCATATCGGCTGCAATCGCGGACTTAAACTTTCGTGACGGTCGTTAGGTTGCGTACAGCTTCGCTACCTTCAAGTCTTGCGCGCTAGTGTGAGCTTTTTTTCATTTTTTTGTCACCCCCTAAGGTTTGTTGGTTTCGTGTGCGACAGTTGGAAGTGCGCCAGGTTGCACACTTGGTAAAACTGCTCAACGATGTTTTTTTCGTGCTGCCAAAGGGCAGGTTTCACGAAATTGTTGTCGGAAGCAGTGATTCGGGCACTTCACGAGCCTCCCATTTCAGAGGTTTTCGTCGTACACATCTAGCATATTATAAAGTAACAAAGAACAGCTTCAGACGGCCAACTAAGAATGTAATATAGATGAGCTGAATTTTTCTACAAAAACATAACAGACGATAATCTCTAGGGGAGACGGAAAACGTACCGGTAGCTTTCGACCCATGCGAGCCGGATGTTTCTGCAAGGACAAAATTTCATACGGTACGCTGTGAAGGTTTTCCTTGGTAACAACAACAACAGAAAGAAAAACTGAGTGTGGCCATGCGGAATGTGCGCGTGCGGTTACTGGAATGGGGCAGATGCCATTTTTCTCAACCCCCGTGTGGTCATGTGTCATGTGCGCGTCGGAATGGGTATGAGCAACAACGGCATTCACTTTCTGTGTTGCTGCCTGCAGTTGTGGCGAAATCTACACGTCTCGATGAATTTTTCTCCCCCCTCTCAAGCATGAAAACGGCCCACAGAACTGCAATACAGATTACGCAGTTATATCCTGTTTTCAACGGAACCTCCTTCCAGAGGAATTATCATTTTCTCTTCAGCGTCGCGCGGGTTTGACCATCAGTACTTGTGCACTGGCAATAGTAGATTCCCTCACCACTAATTGAGCACTCGTTCCATATTTCTATGTATGTGGCCACAATACATGAAAAGCACCTACAGCCAACTGTAGCTGCCAACTACTGCTACTACAAACTGTGGATGGTCAGCTGCGGCGGTGGCTGAAGGGAGTTTGTCGGAAACACAATAATGGTTATATCCTCGGCCCGTTGGCTTTTTTTGTAAGGAATTTCTGAAGCTGCGCATAGATTTCTCCCGGGAGAATCTCGGAGCCTGGTGGCATTCACAGCTTTGTCGTAATGAACTGCTGGCAGCCGTTGCTGCAATAGGTCCGGACTCGAAATGAACTGTGTATAGCAATACTTAACGCACGGAACATTGGTCCGTACAAGAACGAGCTAGGTGAAGGAAAAACAACATCAATAACGCGGCAAAGACTTCATCTTGCCAAAACCTTCGCAAAAGAAGCAGATAAAGAAAAGTACCCAAGCCCAACGCAGAGACGTCGAACGGCCCCTACCTCTCTGGGGGTTGGAGCGCAATAGATTGGCGTTCTGCTTGGGTCCTGTGGGGAGGCGGCTGTGCTCGTGTGGGCTATTCACTGACGCCGTACGCCAGGGCGCTCGTCTGAAGCAGCTATTGGGCCCACATAGTTTCCGTAGTTAACGGAGTGCTTGCGCGCTAAACCAAGCATACACACACCAAAAGAGCGCCGGACCGAAGAAAACGCAATTTTCGGCGGGTTTCTCCTGTGGGCGAAGAATTTCACCGGACTGCCTGTCAACACCGCATTAAAGGTTAATGAAATGCAGGCCGATGCTAGCTTTTGTTGGTCATCAGACGAGGGCAATTTAATTATTGCTTCCCGAGAAAGGGCGTCTTTAGGAGGCAGAGAACTCTGTAGTCTTGCGTCTCGGTTCTGTTTACGCCCCGGCTTTCATTCACCCCGTGTGCCCCCTTTCTGTGTGCAAGACTCGTTAGATATCGAGTTTCTTCGATCTGCCTTTTTTTCTTTCGGTGGCCCAGTGCCAACACCGGTGCCCCCGCGAGATACCGCAGCTAGAGAGAAACGTTGAAAGCAGCCAGGTGGTGATTGGAGATCAGAGGAACAACGCACGTTCTCCGAATAAAAGTGGCGCTTGGGAGAATTTGATTGGACGTGACCTCAACACCTGTTGTCTTTTATTTTTGTATGTCGTAAAGTAGCTTCCGAAAATATTTATAGCGATTTCTTTACTTCTTAAGGCATGGTTGAGGAGCCCACAAAAGACAATAAGTGAAAAGGAGACTTGAAGGGACTAATACAGTGTTGCCTTTTTTAGGGGTTTCATTGAGAGAATTTGATTTACGGCATGGTTTTATTGATAACCCAACGCTTCCAAAGCAGTTATTCACCCGAAGGGGCCGTTCGATTCAAATGACGTCCGCTTGACGAGCTTTTATTGTACGCAGGCAGTTTTTTTCCTATTTCTTTGTTTTCCGGAAAAATTGTCGAAGAACACGACCGATTTTAAACAATGGCGTGATCACATATGGTTTGAGCTTAGCGATTACGGGCCTTTTGGAGTTTTCCGTAAGAGAATAATCTTCATAATCTCCGTCTAAAAAAGATCATTAAAACGCTTTCTAAACAATGGCTGCCAGGGAATGGTAGAAAAAGAATGCAAGCCCTTTTGCAATGCAAACGCTGCTTTACCCGGGCAGTAAAAGAAAGAAAACATACCAGGACACCTAAGCACTTTTTATGGCGTAGCGAACGCGAAATCATTAATGTCCAATTGCGGAACGTGTCCTCATTATGGCCATCCTGCCTTCCTCTTTGTTTCTTCATCTTTCCTGCGCTCGCACTGCTCGAGCGCGATCTGTTGGGACAGCAGCGTACGATTGCAGGTTTCATGGACGTCACATGACGGCGCTGCTGTTGCACGCCGAGCAAAGGGTACACTTTGCAGAAACGTACTTTGTGTCCCGAAAAATTGCTACTTCATCATTAGCATGCTGGAATTACTCAACTAGGCATCGATACGTGTCTCTAGAAATTATTTTCAAAGTAGAAGACCGCAACGCATTCTCTATGTTCCCCTAAAAGGGGTAAGGCAGACAAAACGCAAGTCTGGTTCATTCGAAAGTTTGCCTCGTTAGAATCATACTGACACCGCTTTAAACGTAAACTTCCCTCAAATAAGCTATATAATTCTGGAAAAGGGGAATGGCCACGCGGCTCGCTAGCTCATTTCCCACACTAGAACATATGACGTCATATGCACAGCCGTGCGATTGGCTGAGGCCGGCAAAAGCAAACGCAAATTGTTAGGCAGGGCTTAAAACTTGCAGAATGAGCTATTTTCGCTTATGTGTAACGCATATGTATTTTATAGCAGTAAGAATGGTGGGGTAAAGTAGACGTAAACATAAAAGTGCCAGTGCGTACTGCTGTTGGTTCTGCGCGCACTATGCTTAGTTTAGCTGCACAGCAGTGCGGCGCTTTGGAGTTGTCTCAGATGACACTGGTCGATTGGCGCAAGCGACATTGTCTTACGTGACCCCATTTTTCGGACATACCCATGCGTCACGAAATGATTAGTACCTACCGTAACGAAAACAAGCCAGGTGAAAATACGGTAAAAACGAAAGCAAAGGCGAAGAGCGGTGCGGAGCAGTATGGTGGCGCCACCTATGAGGACTGAGGGTAAACAACGCTTCGCAGTCCACTGCAGACTGAATGGCGCACTGGAAGCTTGCTTGAAGACCCGTTGTTATAACATCATGACAGGCGTCACGAAACACAAGATTTGGCGGAAGAATCCCAATTTTAACTTTGATTAATGTCTCAGTGAATAAAGCATCACTTTCTGCCGGACAAGTGCTGGGGGCGCTATGAAACCTCAAATCTCTCGAATAAAAAAAACTTGTAGTTTGTCGTCATGACCTCTTTAAGTGAGCTAGAGCCCTATAGCCGCCGTAGGGTTCAGTATGCCTGCAGGTGTCGCATTCAGGAGACCGCGGGTGGGTATTCCCATCCAGACCCAAATCTGCCCAATTTTCCTTCACTTCACTTTGATTATATACATAGCTGCTTCCCTGAGAAAGGTGGCATCAATATGACCATTATATCACCCCTTTTTATGTTTTGAACCGTCTGCCATTTTGTATGCCATCTGTCAGCCAATTTCTTTGGCATCTCTTCGCCCCAACGACAACAATTGTTCAACCTCAGCTTTAAAATTTTCGCTTACTGCTTATAATAACGCCATTTCTTGTCATCTGCTGGGCAGAGGTAAGCTATAATCTGATTCATCTTTCCCACGGCTTTGCAGCAAAAAAACCCGGAAAGGGCGTGCGTTTCTTTGCTTCTGCTTTTCGTCTTCCTTGTGCAGTGAATGAGTCGCATCGATTCACCTGGCTCTCGATTTTACTCTGCAGCGCAATAAATTGACTGAAGTGCAATTGGAAACGCATTACAAGTAGTGTTAAGCAAAGTTCCAATTTGGGCCGCTTTTCTTATGGAGGCGAAAAGGAAAAACGCAAGTGTGTACGATATTTCGGCGCACGTTAAGGATCCCCAGGTGGTCAAAATTAATCCGGAGCCCTCCACTACGGCGCGCCTCATCGCCTGCGTTGCGTCGGCGCGTTAAACCCTACAATCAGTCATTCAATTTGGGCCTAATTGCATTGATGAATTCTACGAGTTTTTTACCGGCAATGAAACAACTATCATCCCAGACTGTTTTCCTACGTACAGCGCCCAGTCGACGCAATCGTTTTATTCTTACCTGAGAAATCCCCCGAAGCCAGCGGTATATCAACCCTCAAAACTACAGGACCCGGGCTTGACGAAATAACCTCGTCTACAGCGAAAATAATTAGCAGCCATGTTTCGCTTCCGCGCAGTCATATCGAAAACTGTATGTTTATAGCCGGGGCATCTCCTGGTCAATTAAAAGTGAGTAAATTTATATCCATGCTGAAAAAAGGAGATGCGAAAGGGCTTTGAGGTGATAGGCGAGTTTGTATTTTTGCGCTGTTACAGTAAAGTCATATGCAACCCGAGTGTAGCAGACGTAATGAAATATTTAAACACATTTAATCATCTTTCGTCCCATCAGTGCGGTTTTCGTCAAGGATTTTCGACAGATCTTGCCTTAATTTCTTTCACTCGTACGCGCTCTAGACGTTAGCCATATCGTTGGAGTTGCAGATTTTACTGAAGCCTGTGCACAATAAACCATAACATTCTCCTTTACAACCTACAAGAACGTGAAATTCGGGGTCCTCCTGTCTTTAATTCGTAGTTACTGCACAAGAAGTCCGAGGTCACAGAAAGTAGTAGTTGTGTTTGCGAACCTAAACTAATATTTAAGCGTGTTCTACAAGGTTCCCACTTAAAGCTATTATTATTCTTAGTGTACATTGATGATCTCTCGAACTGTCTTCAGTTTTGTCAGAGCGAGGCGTGCATATGTGCTGTTGTCCTAAGCATATTGAATTTTTTACTGAAATAGCATGCTTGGAATTTGAGCAATATCAGCCCAAAAAATCACGGAAACGGCTCGTGCCATGTTTGTTCAAAATATTCCCAGTAACGCGCAACTTGCGCCGCGCGGAGTAACATCCGGCTGCTGTGATGAGGAACAGCGGCAACTTCCGTTGCCGTTCTTAAGGTGTACCCTCGTATAGTAGGCTGGGTTTTTCTCTTAGAAAATGTAATTTATTTTGAGTGCATATTTAAATGTATTTTGTGAGTACGTGGCGTTCGCAGCCTAAGGATAAAAAAATGAAATATAAATACTGCTGCCGCAACCGCCGCTGGTTCTTCTAGTGCGCTTGTCCTATGGTAAGAATTTGAAGAAATAAATGGAAAGCGTGAAAGTAAGCCATGCACGACTTCGCCAGCAACGGTGCAGTAAGCTTTTAGACCCAATAAAATTGCAAGGGAAGAGGTAGAGGCAGCTCAAAAGAAACTTCAACTGGTAATTGCACTGGTAATGGACTATGGGGAGTGGCAGGAGGGCTGGAGTCAGCATCTGCGGGGTGGGGCGCTGCCCCCGACCGCCAGGAAACACTGGAGGGGGCTCGGGCCCCCGAGCCACCCCTTAGTCGGCGCCTATGAATCCCCTAACAAAGATGGTGTCTATACAAGGCGCAGAGTTAACTGTCGGACGCGTGCACTGAATTCCTCGGCACGTACCGGATGCATCGATCCGTCGACGAACGGAACGCGAAAGTCTCGTAAACTCAGGGAAAGACAAACTGCCCGCCGCAGTGGGAACGCAAAGTTACAAAAATGGGATAAGGATCCACCAGTGCAGCTGATACAAGACTGCAGTGACAGCGCATGCTCCCAAACGGTCTCTTTCTTCAGTGCCCGCACACTGCCTGTCGGCCAATGGGAGCCGTACAGGGACCGGGTCTGTCTCATCTTCGTCAGAAATCTTCAATGACGTCAACTGACCATTTCACTGTCGCAGACAGCTTTAGTAAACGAACCATGCAACACTTCACTCAAGTAGTGTTACACCGATTGATTTTTGTTCAATAGAGGTTCCCCAATACCGTTTTCCGTGCAGTCTTTGTCGACCGAACATTCTGTGGTAACGTAAGTGGCGGCATGCGCTGATGAGGCCATGCATATAAGAGCTATATCACCCACGGGGCTCTTCCACCACCAATTCTCTGGTTACCCAGCGCTTCTGCGTCCCTCTGGGGCCTTTTCCCGTTTTCCTTTATGACCCTCACCCTAGATCGAACAATCCTACAATTAAGCCAACGCAGCCCTCATCTGCCACGAGACTTCACCTCACATTTTATTTATTGAGTGGTGGCATCGATCGCCTTGAGAGAAGGCTTGGCCTCTCTTAATTGGCTCGGTAATAAGGTTAGACGAAAGATTGTTTGCCCGCTTCTATACCGTTAGCAGTAAAAATGTGAAGTTCGGGGGCCGCAGTTTTTCCTAAATAAACGACTTTTTTGCTTTTATATTTGGCGTTGTTTTCCTGACACATAAAGCCCCCAAGAGTGTTCAGATATTGACATTCACCCATACAGACGTGGACAAAGCGGCGTACACTTGAATACTATACTTAACTTCTTATTGACTCTGTCAACCTGTCAAAAAATTTTGGCATCTTCTATCGACCCAAAACTATGAAAAAAGACATGCCATACGCTGTTATCTTGCAAAGGAGAGAAATGCACATAATAGTTGTTTAAAGTGCTCCGTTGTGATGCCGCAATTTTAGATTACCCACACTCTGAGCGCACCATGTTTATCAATACGTCCGCTGTGGCCGCTTATGTCACGAAGAGCAAAAAAGCGTGAATCTCTGCAAAACGTACTGATGAACGAACGCTGCCGTGTCTCCGCCAAAGCTATATTGGAAGCGCTTCAGTAGCGCCGTGCCCGCACGTATCCTGTGCGCATCCCGCGTATTTAGGGGGTTTTCTTTTCTCGGAGAAAAAAGAATGAATAAGACAATAGTATCGGGAAGAAAATGTGTGATTCAGGGTGTTTTGGAGGCGTTACACGACTGCCTTATTGAAGCCTTAGCTATTAAGCCAATTAATAAAAACTTTGTCATTAAAACTGAAGACCTAAATATATTTCCGTGATAAAAAAAAACACTAACTGTAACGGTACGTTACACACCAATAATCTTCGTTTAACCCGATTTCGCTGCAGCCCTCAGTCTCCGTTTAAAACTTAGTCAAAGTCTGCTGCACAATAAATCGACTTGCGCTGAAACGACCTCATCAAGATGCTTCATTTTCTGAACAAACACACTTCTTTTATTGCGAAGAGGGTGCTGTGTAAGGTGTCCGATGAAGATGAACTTTTGACAAGCTGAATGTTCAGCTTTCCCGGTGCCTTCAAGTTTCTCTTAACGGGAGTTTACTCGTTTCTCTTGTGAGTTCATCAATTTATTTTCAGAGTTTCTTACTCACCCACCAGCGTTCTGCAGTGCTTCTAAAAGAATATGTGTCAAGAATATACGATAGTATCTTTCAGGCTATAGCAGCGTGGATATTCTTGCAAGAGTCGTTGCTAATACCTTGGCTGAAAGACCGCTCTGGAATGCTGGTTGCCCGCCTTAAGCTGATATCTTCTTTATACGCCGCGTCCCAAGGTTCAAAAGCCAACGGCGCTTAGTGTTTCAGTCAATCGAGTGCGAAAAGGAAAGAAAAAGTGCTCTTAGTTGTTGTTGTTGTTGTTGTTTTTTATTATTCCAAACGGTGAGAAATACATACAAATTAGTATACAGACAAGGGTCCCATAGTCAACAGACTGCAACGGGACCCTTGATTAATTAATACAAAATGAAGAATACACAGAAAGCAGCAAAATAAAAAAATAACAGTAACTAAACGCAATGAACACAGCTTAGGCAGCGCTAGAGTAGAGTAAGTGACGGAACCAGTTAAACAAAAATGCAAAAAAATACACGTAGCATATTGCTATTACAATACTAATTCAAACAAAGAAAAAAGGTAAAAAAGGTTGACAACAAAAAAAAACATTAAGTATACACTTGCATTACAACTACAAACAAGCTGAACTAAAAACACTTGGGCAACGAAATGAACAGTAACATAGTAATACAGATAATAAAAAAAATACATTCATCGATTCAACAAAAACGTTTTTAGCAAGTGTTTGAAGGAAAAGAATGATGATGAAGATTTTAGTTCTACCGAAAGACTATTCCAGAATGATATAGCTGAAAAAGCGGATGTCATCTGACCATAGTTAGTATGAACTATGGGTAATAAATAATTTTCGTTGGCTGCAAATCTGGTGGAGTTGTTATTTTGTAATAGTTGCCTGTCAATAAATTGGTACGATAAATTATTAACACGCAGCTGAAACAAAAACGTGGCTATGTTGTAATAGAATAAATTTTTGACCGATAAGATATTATTCTGTTGAAGCAAAATACAGGCGTTAGCACGAAATGAGCTGTTAGTAATGATACGAAGAGCCTGATTTTGAATATGTTGTAATGGTGCCAGATGACAATCATAAGTGTTACCCCATGCAACAATACCATATGTGATATGACTATGAACGAAAGCAAAATAAAGAGACATAAGGGCTTGGCGTGAAAAAAATGGGCGGGATTTTATCAGAGCTCGAATGCCAAAAGCAGTCTTATTTCTAAGGTGATCAATGTGTTTATGAAATTTCAGATGCGAGTCGATGAACACTCCAAGAAAAAGGATGCTGTCACATGGGGTTATGGTACTCGAACAGAGAGAAATGGTTGGGATATATGATAGGCGCTTCTGGGGTGGTCTAAAAATCATAAATTTAGTTTTTGATGGATTGATTAGTAGGTGGTTGATGAGGCACCAATTAGTTACTTTAGCCAAAACAATATTTAGGTTAGACGTAAGATTGGACAAAGATTTATCAGCCGAAGATACTGTGGTGTCGTCAGCATATAGAACACAGTGTGAGGCATTAATGGAATCAGCAATGTCATTAATATAGATAATAAACAATAAAGGACCTAAAATGGAACCTTGCGGCACACCTTTATTAATCGTTTTAGTCATAGAATACGCATTATTAACCCAAACACTACCTTCCCTGTTAATAAGAAAATTCTTTAGGAAATTTAAAGCTGGTCCGGTTAATCCATAGGATTCAAGTTTGTGAAACAGAATATCATGATTAATATGTGTCAAAAGCTTTAGTAAAATCTAAAAAAACAGATCCAACAAACATACCTAAGTCGAACGATTTTTTAATAAAATCGGTTAAAGACAAAAGTGCAAGATTAGTCGAACTTCCAGAACGAAAACCAAATTGACAGGGCCTAAGAATATTGAATTTAGTTAGATAGTTATTTAGTCGATTAGCAAACAACTTTTCGATTACTTTACTAAGAGAAGAAAGGATAGAAATAGGCCGGTAGTTAGATATTAGGTGCTTGTCTCCTTTCTTAAAAACAGGAATAATTTTAGCACGCTTAAGAAAGCTTGGAAAAATGCCGAGAGCGAAAATCTTGTTGATAATGATGGAGAGAGGAAGAGAAACACAATGAGCAACAAGTTTTATATGATATGCACACACGTTATCTAAACCAGCTGAAGTATTCTTAAGGGTAAGGAGCGTGGCACGAACTTCATCGGGAGTGACAGGAAAAAGATAAAAATTATGTGAAGACCGACACATATTAACATTTGCTAATGATTGGCCTGCTGCAGGAAGATTTGAGAAATAGTCACTAAAAGCATTAGCAATATGATGCGGTTGATGAAAGGTACGACCGTCATGAACAATTTTAGAGATAGGGACATTACGTGATGCATTATTTAAGAAATTGTTTAGAAGCTTCCATTGCATTTTTGGATTGTTCTTGAATTTACTGAATTCCTTTTCGTAGTAGAGCCTTTTTGCGTCTTTTAACATAACATTTAGGGTGTTACAATAGTTTTTGTATCGATTAGCAAGAGCTAAATTGAACGGCTTCTTTTTAGTTTTCTTATACATATTTTCCTTTTTACGCATGCATTCTAGTAACTTTTGCGTTACCCACGGGTTACTCGGGTATTTATGCCTTTTTTTACATTTAATTATTTTTGTGTTTAACGAAACAGCCCCTAGAAATAGGTTACAAAACGTCTGCAGCGCTTCATCCGGGTCACGTAAGGAATCAATTACAGAGAAATCAGTTTTTTCTACTGAATCAATGAATTCTTCTTTGTTAAGAACGGAGGTGAAAAAAGAAGGAACAGAGTTTTGTGCGTTAGTGGGAAGCGTAAGAAATATCGGGTAATGATCTGAAATGTCGCAACTTACTACGCCAGATTCAGGTGACGGAGATATATTAGACAGGGCGTGGTCAAGAAGTGTTTGCGTTACGCATCTTGTGGGATGCAGAATTAAAGATTCGTAACCAAATCCGCTAAAACAATTAGTGTACGCTAAATATGAGTTCGAGGTAGTATCGAGCAAGTTAATATTGATATCTCCTACAATTACCGCGCACTTATTTTCAGCGGATACCTTACTGAATACCGAAGCTAAACCGAGCACGAAATCAGGAGTGGAAGAAGATGGGGAGCGGTATATACTGCCCAGAACAGTGTTTTTATGGCATTCCGGAAAAAATGATTTATCTATTTCGATCCAGACTGTCTCACACTGGGGCACGTTGATAGACAGATCCTGCCGACGTGAGTATTTTATTTCCGGAGAAATAAAGATAGCAGCGCCTCCGTGAATACTTGACATGCGATGGCAATATTCGGCCTGATAGGATGGGAAACCATATAAATTGCAATCGGCGTTGCACAACCAAGTTTCAGAAATACAAATGACAGAAAATGAATGATGAAGTGAAGCAATAAAGTTATTAATAGCATCATAGTTTTTCCGAAGACTTCTGGCATTAAAATGGATAAGGGACCTATTCTTTCCTAAGAGTACATTTTTTAGTTCATCTGGAGATAAAAGAGACATTGAAAGTGGTGCGAAGGAGCATGTGCGCGAAAGACTGGCTCAGGTGAAGATGCGCAGGTCAGCTTCAGTGACGATGCGATTGACTTTGCAGTCCTCGTTCATTCGTGCCAAGATCTGACAGTTGTCCGTCCAAAGGAACTGCCACTTTTTTTTCTTTTTTCAGAGCCAGTGCTTTCGCAAACAAACGCTTGTTCTCAATTGTAAGGTGGTCATTCACAAAAACGGGTTTGTCGTTTTCTCCGGCAAAACCAAGCTGGCTTGCAAGAAGTCGAGCCTTTCGGGCCTTGCGGACGAACTCATTTTTTTTTTGTCGCGTGAACAAAAACGAGCGATCAGGTTCTTTTCTTTAGTCTTGGTGGACACACGGTGGACGGTATCAATGTCAGCGGGAGAGATGGGGCATTCGATTACATCAGCGACACACTGGAGTATCGCTTTGCAGTCTTCACCTTTTGTTGTAGGAATGCCTTTTATCTCTATGTTATTTAATCTTGAATACTGTTCCATGTCAGTCACTTTCTTTTCAAGGACTGCGTTGCGCGCCAACAGTTCCTTATTGGCCGCGACAAGTTCAGCATTTCGCGCTAACAAGGAGTCATAGTTATCGCTTACAAACCCTACTGTCTCGGCCAATTTTATGTGCTCACCAACACCCTGTTCCTCAAACTTCTGAAGCATTTTCGTGGCTAGGTCTTTCACCAAAGAATCGATGTTGTCCTTGAGAAAGGCCTCAAGAGAATCGATTCGTTTGGCAAGTTCTGCGCAAGTAGGCATCGCAAACACAGTACAGAGACAATCAAAGAAGTCACGTTGGGCAGCAGTTGCGGCTTTAAAATGACAAAACCAGCGCAAAGAATACACACCAACCTGCAAAAACGAATGCTCTCAGCGCGTGCTCCTTTCGCCGCAACTGCTGCTGCACAATGGCGTTGGAAGCGTCCGTTTCAGGCTTATATCCTCCCAGAGGCGGTCATGTGGTCAGCAGGCATTCGACGCAGTCGCAGAAAGGTTCTCCAGGAAAGCTGTTGCTGGGCAGGCGTGCAAGCACACCACACGTGGGGATGAACCAGTGGACCCGCAGCAGCAAACCAATTCTGCGCTGAGTCAACCGCCGGCAACAGCCTGCTAAAACGAATGCTGTCAGCGCGTGCTCCTTTCGCCGCAACTGCTGCTGCACAATGGCGTTGGAAGCGTCCGTTTCAGGCTTATATCCTCCCAGAGGCGGTCATGTGGTCAGCAGGCATTCGACGCAGTCGTAGAAAGGTTCTCCAGGAAAGCTGTTGCTGGGCAGGCGTGCAAGCACGCCTGCAAGACTTGTGAGACAAGCAAGACTTGTGAGTTTTAACGATATAAATCCTCTTTTCCCCGGACAACTGAAAGGGCATAAGTAAGCGAGAGCAAAAAGGTTTTCCACTCTCACACGTTGGGTTCTCGGCCATAAAAAGCAGTCTTTATCTCTTTGCCAGATATATGAAACTTTTAGTTCAAACTTTCTCCATTTTCGGAGGACCATTTTCGCTGGCCCCATGGGCCGCAGCGAGCTATTATTTTACTTCCATTGCGAGCCTCTGCAGAAACAGCAGGTACAGTCGTGGAGAAAGGAAACGCGAACACGAAAAAATGAATCAGAACACACAGATAGCGCGTTTTCTTTCCGCGCAAGTGAAATTGTCGCGTGACTTTATTAGAGTAACAAAGATTGAAATTGCGTCTTTCCAAATATACCACTATCAAGCAATTATTTTATCTCCACTATCCATGTTCTTTGACTATGCGTGTTCTGATTGATATTTTCGTGCCCTCATTTCATTTCTTCATGGCTGTACCTTATTCACTCCTGGTTTCTCACCGCTTGCATTCGGCCGAGTGAAGTAGTGGCCAAACAGTTCCGGAAGAATAACCCGAACAAAGAATTATGTGCAGCACTGAAAATATACGAAAACTGGTCACCTTTCTTCAACCTTTTAATCTAGATCCGGCTTGGTGTTGCCACAACAAAGTCGCACTTGCCGACTTCAGATACTGCCGCTTGGCACTAAATCTCGTAAAAGCAGGCATAATACCTCCGGAGTTGAATGACACCATTGATTTTACAGAGGCATAATATAGCGGAGGTGAGCAGCGCCATTTGCTTGGCATGACCGGGGAGTGTGGCACTTTGATCTCGACAATCCCCTTCCCACAGCATGTGCATAAAACAAGCGCGTCGGGTGTGTTACCAACCAAATGCTGTGCTAGGCTAAATAGAGGCAAGACGTAGAACATTGAAAGTTCTGATGTTCGGTCACTTGATGCTTCCCTCGCATTGCGTCTTTTTGGAACGACTGCGTCTCTGAATAGAAAATTAAATGGTCTAGCAATATTGTATGTTTAGCACGGCTCGTTAGGCGGGTACCATTTATTACCGAAGCCGTCAGCCTACCGACTCAGCATAAAACCCAGTTTGATTATTTGCTTTCCTCCTTTTTAGCTTTCTTTAGTGTTTTAGACGGTGTGTCGAACCGAAAAAAATACCAGTTCGGTTATGGTTCGGGTTCGGCAAAATTATTTTGTTCTGGTTTTCTCCGGTCCAACAAAATCGAATCTTGAGAGAGAGGAAAACTTTATTGAGCAGTTATATGCGTGGGGATGGCTTCTTAGTCCAGAAGTCCAAGCGTCGTCTTCGCACGTTCCGCCCTCTCCGTCAGCATGACCTGGTCGGCGAGGTGTGCGCTGGACAGCGCTGTCTCCCACTGCTCGAGGTTGGGGCTAGGGAAAGGGGGTGGCAAGTCCGGGTTTTGGCTACATTCCCAGACTACGTGATATAGGGAGCCTGATTTTCCACAGAACTTGCATTGAGGTGGATGCTGATTGGGGAATTGCATATGGAGCCGGACTGGGTGAGGGTACGTGTTTGTTTGAAGTAGGCGAAGTGTCGAGCCTTGTTTTTTACTTAATTGTGGGTGAGGTGGTGGATAGACTCTACGTTCTAGCCGGTAATGCTGGGTAATGTTACGGTAAGTCACAACAGGGGTGGGGTCAGGTTCTCCTTCCAGGGCCTGGTGGGCGAGTGCGCAGGCCGTCGCGTGGGCGAATTCGTTGCCCGCGAGGGAGGAATGTGCCGGCGCCCAGACTATCGTGACGTGCCGTTTCGGGGGGTTTGTGCTCAGGATGCGGTATGCTGCGGGGGTCACCGATCCAAAAGTAAATATTCTGCAGGCCTGCTGCGAGTCAGAAATTATCGTTGTTGCCTTGGTCTGGGTTATGGCAAGCGCTATGGCCACTTCTTCTGCTTCTTGAGGGGTAGTTTTGGGGATGGTTGCGCTGGTGAGGCATTTGTCTCTCGATGTTACTACTGCCACCATTGCTCCCTTATGGTTACTGCTTGCTGCGTCGGTGTAAACCGTCCCTTCGTCTTTACCGTAAATTTTCTCTAGAGCTTCGGCCCTGGCCTGTCTTCTGCCTGCATGATGTTCCGGGTGCATATTGCGGGGAATTGGTTTAATGTGTATGTGCTGCCTCATATCTGGCGCAAGAGGTCGGGGTTGTAGCTGTCCTTGAGGCGTCCATTGAAGTTTTGTCAAGAGCTTTCTGCCTGCAAGTGTGAGTTCGAGTCTTAATTTTTGGCTGGAGAGGTGTCCTTCGATTAATTCTGATGCAGTGTTGTGGATGCCTAATTTGAGTAGTCGAGCAGTCGAAGCGCTCGTGGGGATACCCAGTGCTTGTTTGTAGGCTTTCCGTATAATGACGTTGAGCTGCTCCTCCTCAGTTTTGGTCAGAGTTACGTACGGGGCCACGTAGATAATGCGCGATAGAATGAAGGCCTGGACCAATCTGGTGGTGTCTTCCTCTTTCATCCCTCTTTGTCTGTTCTGCACCCTGCGTAACATCTGGGTGACCTGTTCGGCGGTAGTCTTTAGTTTCTGAATCAGTTCGTTGTTCCTTGTGTCCGCCTGGATATGAAGTCCAAGTATTCGTATCGACTTTGTAGGCCTGATGGGATGGCCTTCCAGTGTGACTTGGATGTCGTCTTTGTCTTTCTTTGTGCGTCGTCTGCGTACGACCAGAAGTTCAGATTTTTGCGGAGCGCATATTAGTCCGCACTCTTTGGCATACTGATTGACGGTATCAGTTGCCTGTTGGAGTGTGTCTTGGAGGCCGCCGATCGAATCTGTGCCAGTCCAGATAGTAATATCGTCGGCGTAAAGGCCATGCTTTATGTTGGGGATCTTCTCTAGTCGTTTCGGCAGCTCTATCAGTGCTATATTGAAAAGCATGGGGGATAGAACAGACCCCTGAGGAGTCCCCCTGTCCCCAAGAGTAATTGGATCAGAGGAGACATCCCCTATCTTTATGACAGCTTGGCGGTTGGAGAGGAAATCGGCAATGTAGTTGTACACCCTCTCTCCGCAGCCTGTTCTTGCCAGGTTATTCAGGATTGCGTTGTGCGCCACGTTATCAAACGCTGCCTTTAGGTCAAGGGTGAGTATGGCCCGGGGGCAGTGTCTCGTGGCCGGAACGAGTATGTCCTCCTTGATTTGAATCAGGATGTCTTGGGTGCTCAGGTGCTTTCTGAATCCAAACATCGAGTTTGGAATTTGCTGGGTTTCATCGAGGTATTGCTGAAGTCGTAGAAAAATTATCCTCTCCATGATTTTCCCCACGCAGGATGTTAACGAAATCGGCCGAAGATTATCTATATGTGGTGATTTGCCTGGTTTCGGGATCAGTCGCACCTCGGCTGTCTTCCAGGAGATGGGAAGCTTGCCTGTGCGCCAGAAGACGTTGAAATGCTCTGTGAGGTCTTCTACAGCCCTGTCATCTAAGTTAGCCAACGCTTTGTTGGTGATTTGGTCTTGCCCAGGTGCGCTGGAGCGCTTGCAGGCTGCAATGGCGGCTCGGACCTCATAGACTTCAATGTCTCTGTCTAGCACGAGATTGGGTGGACCTACATAAGGGGGAGGAGCACCTCCTTTTCCCGGACGTAGGTATTTGTTCTTCAAGTCTTGAATGAGGTCATCCGTGGTTCCCTGGTACAAGTGTATAGTGCGTGCTAGGCTTCTAGTGGTCTCTCCCTTGTTCTTGAGGGGGTCGATAAGGTGTCGAAGCAGGTGCCACGTTTTGCGAGTAGATAACGTTCCCTGGAGGCTATCGCATAACGTAAGCCAATTCTCCTTGCACAGGTGGGCCGCGTACTCCGCCGCCTGCTTACTTAGTTGTGCTATACGTTTCTTAAGCCGGCGGTTGTGCCTCTGCTTCTTCCAGCGTCTGCTCAGGCTGTGTCTGGCTTCCCAGATGTGCAGGAGTTTGGAATCGACATGCGGTGTTTGGTATGTTGTGGCGATTGTTTTTGTGTTGGCCTTTACATCTCGTATAACACTCTCCGCCCACTGGTCGTAAGATTGTCCCTTCGAATGATCACGATCTTTCCTTTCTTTTCTGAATTTGTCCCAATCAGTTAATTTGGCTGTACCAATGTATGACCTGTAGCTCAAGCCTTTGATGAGGACTTGTATGATATCATGATCGGATCCCAAATTCTCCATGGTGTTGGTCCACGTGATGTCGAGTGAGCCTCGGAGTAGGGATAAGTCTGGGCTTGTGTCTCGAGAAACGCTGTTCCCTGTGCGAGTTGGGGTGTGCGGATCGTTTAGGAGCGTGAGGTTGTGCGATTCTATAACACTGAGCAGATCTTTCCCCCTCTTACTGTTGTATGTGTATCCCCAAAGTTTGTGCGCTGCATTAAGGTCCCCCAAAATGAGGAGAGGAGAGCTGCCAGCGAGGTGGAGGGCTTCGCACACAGTATCTTCTATACCCGGTCGTTTTTTCGAGGGTCGGCAGTAGACGTTGAGAATAAAGATGCTCTCTTTGCATTTTGCTGTCCGGGGAATGAGTTCCACTAGAGTGTGCTCACATTCCCTTTGGGGGGTAAGGTGCTGTATTGCTGCTATGTTGCTCTTGATTAAGGTTGCCGTAGATCGTCCAGACGGATCCGTGTAAGTAACGTATCCTGGGAGCTTGGTTGGACCATTCGTCTCTTGGACTGCAATGATATCAGGTGGGGGAGAGAGTGTGCCGAGATACTGTTGTAGAGCTGCTGACTTGTCTTTGATTCCGCGGCAATTCCATTGGAGCAATGTGGTGGAGTCCTGCCTATTTGGTAGCATACTCATCGGGGAATGAAACCAAGTCCTTGCTTTCGGATACTGGAGGGCGGGAATACGGAGCTTGCCTTCTGCGGAGACTGTTGCTTTCAACCGTCTCCATTCTACCTTCTAGCCGGTCGATGCGAGTTCCGAGTTGGTCGACCCGACCTACGACTTCATTGATTTGGACGCCGTTCTGGGCTACCTGAGCGGATAGCGCCTGTATTTGTCGGTTAATTTGGTCAGTTTGGGTCTGTATCTGGGTCTGGAGCGCCTTGAGTAGGTCTTCGAGGGAGGTTGTGCCTCCTTGAGACTGGGTTTGTTGCGAGAAGGGGTCTGTGGTGTGCTCCGACGAAGTCTTGTTTTGATCTATCACTTCGACTTCAGCTTGTAGAGAGAAACTTGCGCACTCCCCCTTAGCGGGTGGGACAGAGGGAGCTGTGTCCATGGCATTCGAATTTTTTCCGGCGGTGCGTGAAGGGCGTTTGCGTTTGTCTGGGTGCGAATCGTCACGGGAGCTTTCTAGTTCTGCTAGCCTTTTTTCTAATGACGCAATTATGATCTGTTGTTGCGCCAACTGTGCCTTAAAGGTTGAACATTCTGGACATGGGTGGGAATCTGTGTTTTTTGGTGGTGTCGGTGTGGGGTCGCGTCGAGCAGTGGGAGACACAACGCAAGCCCAGCTCACCTGTTTCTCGTCGTTCCCGGTCTTCGGCGTACGATTGCGGGACCCGGATTTTGACCTGGTGCTTGAATTTCCTCTCCTTCTCGCGGATGGGGTTCTGGATCGGTCACGGGGCCGCCCCCGCTGGTCTGGTTGTGAGGCTGGATGGCCATGCTGCGATGCTTGCTGATCCACTTGGAGGGCTAGTTGGTTCACCCGAGAGGCGCGCTCCTCCGTCCTCTTCTGCTCGAACTGCCGTTGACGAAGGACGAAAGGCTCCCGGAAGCGTTTCGGGCAGCCCTTGGTAGCCGTAAGGTGGGCCCCCCCGCATAGCGAGCAGAGGGCCTTGCAGTCATGTCCGGGTTTCGGGTCTTTGACCCCACACTGGTGGCACACACGTGTGTTGGGCTGAGGACATGCCGTCGCCCTATGTCCGAGTTCATGGCATGCGTCGCACACA
The DNA here is from genome assembly GCF_048455015.1 of Haemaphysalis longicornis. Taxonomy (NCBI): domain Eukaryota; kingdom Metazoa; phylum Arthropoda; class Arachnida; order Ixodida; family Ixodidae; genus Haemaphysalis; species Haemaphysalis longicornis. The sequence goes on along the minus strand of NW_027526203.1, from coordinate 336,086,796 downwards.
GGCACAGTCTTCTTGTACAAGGAGCACGGGTACTCTGAGCCGAAGAGGGTAACGTAATAGGGGACCTTGTTACCAGCAAACGTGACTACGACGATATTTGAATTTCCTAGTCTTCTGCATGCGTAGATCTCGTGGTTGGGTACGTACATATTGTCTAACAATTCCCGCTCAGAGAAACGGAGGGGTGCCCCTCTTATGATGCCCTTGACGGAGTGATCTGGGGCGAGTCCGTAGAGCTGCACTGGGTAGGTGATGTTATTGATTCGGATCTGCTTCACCTGACTCAAGGCTTTTGCTGCTTCTGCCGACGGGGTGCTAATTGTGGCGGTGTTCCGCACCATGTCATAGCGGACTCGCAGGTTGGTTTGGCGCCAGGTTGACTGAATTGCGCTCAGCAAGGCGAGCGAGACCTCGGCTAGGTCTTATTCCGCTATCTTGAGGCCACCCTGTGGTCGCAACACGAGCTTGTAATCGTCCCTTGGAAGGGGAGCTGGCCTTGGAGCAAATTTGCGTGTAAGCGAGGGCTTCGTGGTTGTCGGCTCAGCCGTTAGGCCTACCGCTGGGTTGGGCTTCCGCTCGCGTCGCCGCTGGGCTCGGGTGACGACTTCGATCCAATCGGCGTTTGAGCTTGAATCTGTCGCAGTTTCATCACATTCGCCTTCAGTTGGGTCTTGATGCATTAAGTTGTCCTCTGTCTCACTTGCGTCTGTGCTCGGGAGCACGGCGGGGCGGTCCCCTGCGTCGGCGGTCGTACCCGGCATTGGTCGTACCCGTTGTTAAGCCTAGTCCCGCTGGGACGAGGCCTAGCTTGCCGTGGTTCAAAACTGCCGTAAGTTGGCTGAATTCGCACTCACGGGGAAGTGAAATAGTGTCCTCCGGTGCACGAAGCCTAGCTGTCGATGACCGTGATATCCGCTTTGGCCCAAGGAACGAAATTACAGCACTTCTGAGTAAAACTCTGGAGCCCATGCAGAACACGACCGTTCGCTGTAGGCCACCTGGTCTCGGATCTTGAACCAGTTCACGAACCGGTTCGGTGAGTCCAATTAGTACCGAACTGAGGAAATGTTTTTGCTGTTTCAAGTGACCATAAAAAATAAATATAATTTTGGTGCAATCAAAATCTTGCGTTTTCTCGATAAAAGTTACGAAACATTAAAGTCAATTTAGTTAGCAATTGGGCTAGATATTAGGGAAAACATAAGAAGTAGTGAAGATTTACCAGCTACTTTCCTACCAAATTCTTATGATCTCCTGTAGGGACCACTGAAAGTGACCGCCAAGGGTCAGGCTGTCTGTAGAATATACTTTCTCCCGCCCCGTTTTTTGTTGTTGGAATCGCAAGCGTCTCTCTGGAATCGCCCATCACCGTGAACATCAAGTTCCTAGAGTTAGGGCTGCGTACCCGCTAGTTTCCTCCGTGCATTATCAGGGGATGTGTTTAAATACCCGCGGTGTATTTTTTCTCCTCCTTTGTGGCATAAAAAATCCTACAGCGGCCACGTAAATGCTGTATATGAATTAGATTGTTTGCTCACCTAAGACAATTTGCTAGCTGTTCCCTTCCCGGGAATGTCAGCTAAAATCTAGTTAAAAGTGAGCTTTAGTTAAGGCTCAGTCACTTTATATACCTTTGGCCTTTGGAATGCATTTTGTGGTAGTTTTTACGAATGTCTGCGTCACCATGAATACGTCTCCCTTCCGCCTGACCAGCGGTCTCATTCCGTCCGTTCAAGGACTTCAAGGATTTTATTAAACATTTTTCGCTACATACACAACGCACGTAGTTATTAGTACAGAAGGAGGTCCCAAAGTAAAACTGTGCAGTAAAGTTGCGGAAGTAAAGTAAAGTTGCGGAATCCTATAGAGTAGACACTCGATAAGCGGAACTTCAAGGGACCCAAAAATTTAGTTCCGTTTAATAGGAGTTCCGTTTACTGAGAGGGATGTGTGAAAGTGCAAATTTATGTGCGTACACACTCTTAATACCATTTCATGGAATTCTAAGCAGTAAATGTGGCTGATAGTTTTTCAGAAAGCAAGAAAACTACAAGAGGTTTAAGCACACAATTCCCAAAGTTGATTTGGCCACAATGAGCTGTTGTGCACTACAAAATGCATCAATTATTTTCGTTTGAGTCCTTGCAACTGAATATTCAAAGAGGATGGAGGCCTCAACTTCTAGAGTGCTTACGAACCACCGAGTTTATACGAGGGCAACGCGGTAATGAAGCTCGAAAAAGCACCACGATGGCACGAACGAGGCGGCAGGAGCTGAGCCCTGTAACCTCGTCATCTTGAATCGAGACCGAACGACTGGAACAAGAACTGCCATGTTGCATTCGTTTCGCTAACAGGGCTGACCGCTAATGAGACGAGGCTTACGAGGCCAACGAGGTTAAAAAAAACATGGAGGAAGAAAAAAAAAACGAAACAGCCGGAACCCGTGAAAAAAAGCTGATTGTCATCCCAGTGGGTTTCACAAGAAGTTCTATTTCTGGTTCTGTTTACATGGTGACGCGGAAATTTTAGTTCCGATTACCGAGAGTTTTTTTTACGTTATCCAAATACAAAACCAACAAACTTACATGCTACTGTTCCGTTTAAGCGGCAATTCCGTTTAAGCGATTTCCGTTTATCGAGATTCTACTGTATTATAATACGCGATTGAAAACTGAAAAGGTGGAACTGTGGACGCGTGAGTCATGAGATAGAAATCTTTTCAAAAGATGCTCTATAATTTGCCGGCAATAGTACCCTTCCTGCCCACCTTCTTTGGAACGAGTAGCAGGAGCAGCCGAGTAGCAAGTTAGACTAGTAAGTGAAAGTTGATTTGATTGATTGTAGGGTTTAATGCGCCGACGCAACGCAGGCGATGAGGCGGGCCGTAGTGGAGGGCTCCGGATTAATTTTGACCACCTGGGGATCTTTAACGGCTAACGGCCGCCTAAATCTCGTACACACGGGCGTTTTTGCTTTTCGCCTCCATCAGAAAAGCGGCCGCCGCGGCCGTGAATCGAACCCGCGACCTCGGGCTCAGTAGCGCAACGCCTTAGCCACTGAGCCAGCACGGCGGGTAGTAAGTGAAAGTTATCTTAAAAAGCAAAGCAGCCTGAGAGAGACGAAACAGCAGAGCAAGCAGCAAGCAGGACTGAACGGGACGGGAATCTACTTTAGTGCTGTATTTTCTTCGAATACAAAATAGTTAGTGCCTGTAAGGTTGGGGGATTCAGTTTCTCGAAAGGGCCTACGTCACACTAACAGTTTTATTTGCTATATCTATTATCTTTACTTCGATATGTTAAAAAAATGCGCGAACTTGTCCGCTCTACGGGTCCTGAAACAGAGATGATTATGCAAGCACCACAGCGCTCGCTGACGACACGCTTCGTTGTGAAAACTCTAGAGCAAAATCTACCTTTGGTGTTCTGCTTATTCGATAGCTGAATGCAGCAGAAAAGAGCAGAAGTTATTCGTGAGTGAACTCCGCGTGGAATAATTTAAAACCATGTGGTGGGGCCTTTACTTTGTGTTTTCCCGTAGAAACACACTTCGCAAAAATATTGGTGGGTTTGATGCCTTGAAGCTACTTTTGCGCTATAAGCCACACCGTATAATGCAGGCCGACAAAACAATTTAGACCCCATGAAGATCTTTAACGTGCATTCAAATCTACACATGCAAGTTTTCGTTTTTCGTCTACATCATAAAACCACCAGTCGGGTGCGGTTATCGAACGCGCATCCTCGCGGTCCCCAGCCAATGACTCAGCGACCGAGCAGCTCTTGGTGGCCTCATTTGTCTAATATTTACACTTTCCGGGTATGCGACCTTTTGAAAGATAATTATGAAATGTATCAATTATGCACATTACGCGTGTTGGCCTTAGCCATTGCGCAATGCAGCTACCTCGCGGCCCTATTGCCCTTACACAGTCGCAGCGAGGGAAGGGCAAAGACGATGTTTCATATCGCCTGCAGGCTTCCCAGAGTTCGACATTTCGTTTGCTAAGCTTCGCATACTACCGGCGCTACCAGCAGTGGCATGACATTGCAACATTGGTACGCATACCTTTCCTCCTGTCGTAACGATGAACAAAGAGTTGATAGTGTGGACCCATCTGATGGGAAAAGTGCATGAGAAGTTACTAAAGACATGGTTCGAAGAAGAAAAGCCCCGAATAGCATTTACCGCGCATTACCAACAGATGATAGTCGAACTGTTTCGTCGTGATCCGGTAACCGTTATTTCTTTTTTTCGGTTCAGTTCCGGTTGGGGTTCAGCGTGCTCAAAAAATAACAGTTCGGGTTCGGGTTCAGGTCCGGCAAAAATACCGGTTCGGTTCCGGTTGGACATCGTGCTTTCAACAGACTTCTGTGACGCTCTGAATCTCGACAGGACTTCACTTGCCTGTGGAACAAGAGTATCAAGATCATCTGCACTAGCTTCACCTGAGCACAGGCTCGTCAGGTGGGAAGGTATTGTTGGCACTGGCTCTTTGAAATATCAATAATGTTGAACCAGCAGGGAACATACTGCAGGCGTTGCACCAACGTCGCTTAGTTCCGTAGATAACAAGCGTTCGAGTATGTGTTGCGGAATTTGAACGTACGAACCTTTGTTAATGAGCGCGCACAGACGTCTTTTAGTGTATTGTAACCTCTTCAAAATGCAGCTCACATTTCGCAAGGTTGTGCATTGCGCGGCAGTTTTATAGCTAAAACAAAAGTGCATATATCGGTACACAAATACTCCGAACTATTCAAAATGGTGTACATAATTGAGCATGTGAAGGAAGGGGCAAGCTCTCTTCCAGGCGGACTTCCCTTCATCATTAAAGGCATCCCTCCTCCCTCCTCCAATTACGGGATTCCGGCAATTTGTACGCCTTCATTTGTTCGAGGGCGTCAAATTCGCAGCGAAGACAAGGCAGCTGACGACGTGCCCGTGTCCAAATTCAGAAAAGCATTTCACCTTGGCACTAGTATCCAGCAGAGGTTGGACCATGTAGGGGTCGGAGATGGCACTAAGGTGCACTTTTTCTTCATAACAATGTCGGGCTGGTCCTGTCAGTTGCGATTGGTAGCACCCGTGGAAGGGCTGGATAGTTTGATTTAACGGCATTTGACACAGAAAGCTATAAAAATCATGTGGCCTTCGTTACCTCGACTGACGCGCGTACGCAAGAAACAACGCGAAACCATCCATGCGCAGCTCCTATTAATGGTCCCTCAAAATGGCGATCACGAAGGCGACGTAACGGCAGTGACGTCACGAGCAAGTCATATATTGCTCTGCATGACCATAAGTCAAAGAAGCCATGAGCCGAATGTCTATGGTGTGTGACGTTGCAAGCGTGACATTTCGCTGTTAAGAAGACCACGCCAGACAGATAAACACAAAAGCAAACCCCGCCTTTCCCGACAGCTCCTCTCCCATGCTGTCATAACAACGACAGCAGCTGAAGATCTGACAAACGGCCAAGTTGTTTGCTATGAACGCAAAATTAAAATAATTCCCCAGTGAGGTGGCAGGTGACGGCAGAGTCATGAGCGTTCATATTTCATTGACAGTGTGCGCCTATATTTTTGGCGTACGTTCTTTGTTGGTCTTGCCGGACACGCCATGGTAATTTATTTCCTGATTCATAAAGCCTGGCGAGTACGTCGAACGCAGCTAATACCGACGAAACTCACATAAAAGGCCGAAAGAATTCCAGGGTGCACTCGATGTTTTGTTTCGCTCCCCCTGCAGCTCTTTTTTATTGGTCGCTCCCGGACAGCGACATGGCCAACTTAATTTAACTTCGTTAGTGCAATATACGGGGAACTTCAGAACGTTAGTATCTGTTGATATTGCCGCGAACCATGCATGGGTTTGTTTATTTATTAGCGAGTTTTAGCTGGCCGTTTTTCACGGTCCGCTCCGCTCCGATAGCAAGCGGGAGCGTCATTGCGCATGCGTGGCGCGCTCGGCCGCGAACGGCATTGGCTCCGCTTGCGCTGAGTGTGCCGCCGATACCGGAGCGGACCGTCGAACACGGTTAGCTAAAACTCTCTATTGTTTGTTTTTACTGCCGGGCCACGCCCGGCTGTGTTATTTGCGTTCCAAACGAAGCGCGTCTTCCATTCTTTACTTTTATGCCGCACGGGCTATCACATTCAGATAAGCAGACTGTTTCGCCCTAACGTCACTAGCCCAGAATAATCTTCTGTCATCTACAATGTTCTGGATGTGAATCGACGGTTCCAGAAACACTTGCGGCGAAAGATAAAAGCCTGCACAGCAGACGCCGTGGCATTCGATCTCCGACGCTCGCTTGAGTACGTCACTTTGCTGACTGCTGCTTCGCCGCCCGTGTATTATTTGAGTTGTTAGGGGAGCACAAGTTCGCCTCAATAAACGTGTTTTCCTTCAAGACAACTGCATCGTCTCTGGCTTCGTGACAATATTGACTCACGTTGCAATCCATGATTCGAATGCTAAGATTTGTTGCTGTATTTTAGTCAGTGGCAATGTTGATGTGTAACTATGCGCAGTTCAATCTTGCGTGTGGGCATTTCTCAGAACAATTTCAAGCAATGACAAGTCCGTATCCACCCTGTTGACCGCCCTTCCTGACCAATAGTGCACTGAAAAACATGGACCTTCACAGATAGGCTCTAAAGACACACGGGCTTTATTTTAATGTTTAGGCGAACGAATGTCGTAATTGTTGCTGCCACGGTGCCACCCCTTATAAATTCGCATGGCTAACTAAACGATATATTTGCTTGGTTGTTTTTTTTAAAGGAAAAATAGAACAAGGGAATATATTTTAGCTTATGCTAAAATGCTAGTGGCAGAAACTTGCGATGTTGAACAGTATCGCAACATATTGTTTTGGAATCAGCGCCACCGGCCACTCAGCATAAGTAAAATTTCGCGACCTCGCTCTCCGACGGACTGTTTAAACATGACGTTTTACAGATGGCATTGCACTTCGGAATACAAAGAATATGTTCACCCGGGCTTCAGAAAACAGTACCTTGCAGCTTACACACTCTAAGAAAAAAGGGTAGAAAAGGGGAGGAAATCGAGGGTTTTCTCCCCCGGACCAGCGAAATTCTCCCTTTAGCTCGTTACACGTAGCGCCCTCTGTACGGCCTCTACGAAACACCGAAACGGGGGAGGAAATAATCTCCCCTGTCGTCTGCAATCTGCTCTCGGCGCCGACGCCGAAAACGAAACCGTTCATCGTCGCACTGTGGCTTTCGCCGATCGGGCGTATACGACGACTATGAGCAACACCTCCCCTGCGGTGTGCTGCTTGCTGGTTTTCTCGCTGTCTTTCTTTTTTATTATGACCATGTGCCCGCCACGCTAACGCACGGCTCGCCAGCCGTGTGTTTGAAGCACATTCTGTGGGCACCGCTGCATGCTTGCTGTGGGCGACTCGCCTGCGCCCTGTTCAACGTCACCACTGCATTTGTGGACGTTTTATACTGACGCCCAAGGGTAGAAGAGGTCAGCGATGATAGCAAACTGCCCCTTTTTTCGTCAACGAGCAAGGACCGTAGCATATCAACACATCAGTTACCAACAACAAAAGGCCCCCATTCGGGATCATCTTGGCTGAATGGTTCCCAGACCAGTGGTGCACTCTACGCTAAAAGAGTGAAGGCGAGGCAATGCGTGTCATTACCCAAACATACCTGCCGTACTGTTTCGTGAAACGTTTTTTCTTCTTTGAGCTATTTTACTGCTTCTTGCAAAACCGCAAATTAATAAAAGTTTGCAATTTCATGGGTTACATTTGATGAAATAACAAAACCCAACTAAGGCTAACGCACTGCCGTGGGTTATCGAAACAAGCAACGATCTCACTGTTCCTACCTGCATTCTCGGCGATCGGTTATAAATGATGATGATGATGGTTGGATGTTTATGGCGCAAGGCCAACTGGGGCAAAGAGCGCCAAAACAATAGTCATATATGAGGGGTGAAACCTTAAACACTAAGTAAAGTCAGTAAAAACAAAAGTGAAATCACAAAATGACAATGAGCATGGCTGGTGTATAGGGCCAGATTTCATGATGCGTGATGGGAAATGAGGTTTAAAAACTTGACCTCTGACAAATACTCGAACACACGTTTCACAGAAACAATGGCATCGTCACCTAGAAAAAACAATGGATGTAGGGGAATATGTTGTCTGTAGAGTTCTCTGAAGTGTTTGTGTCGTGTTGTGTGAAGTGCCTTGCATGTGATTAGTATGTGCACTACGGATAGGGCCTCTCCGCACCTGCTGCACTGGGGTCTAGAAGATCCCCTCAGCAGATACGAGTGCGTCGCATGGGTGTGCCCTATCCGCAGCCCACCCTAGGCGACTTCCGTGTGTCTGTTGCGTGAGTCAGCTGTGTACCGTCCCAAGTGTGGCTTTATTACATGTAGTTTGTTGTCTGTCTGTTCGTCCCAGTGTGTTTGCCATGTTCTGCGCAGGTGTTGTCTTATGTGTGGCTTGAGGTCTGTGTAGGGTACGGTTGTTATGTCTACAGTGTTCCTAAGTGCAGCAGCAGCAGCCCTCTCGTCTGCCAACTCATCCCCAGCGATCCCAGCGTGTCCTGGAACCCAGCAGAGGAGCAGCTGATGCTTCTTTGCGTACACAGACATGATAGTGTTAAATACAAGATTAACTATGTGGTTTTTGGGGGGTGTATGCGATGAGAGTGCGCGAACAACACTCAAGGAATCTGTGTAGATGATAGACTTCGGAATTTGATTTTCAAGTATGTGACGTACAATCAGCAAAATCCCATACGCTTCTGCTGAAAAAATTGTCGTGTGGACGCTCATGGTTCTGGCTGCACTGAAATTCGGACCATGAGCAGCGCAGGAGACCATAGTGGAGGTTTTATACGCGTCACTGTAAAATTCTGCAAGTGGGTATTTAAACTGCAGAGACAGAAAGTGCTGCAGTATTGCAGCTCGCGGTACCCGATTTTTGTCAAGTTTCATAAAAGAAAGGTCGGAGGACACAGGACGAACTTTCCAAGGAGGTAAAATGTCTGAAAAGGTTGATGTGTACACATCTAAAAACGAAGCGCTCAGATCCGAGGCTCGCTGATGTGTCAATATCAGATGTGTCAATATGCTGAGAAACGGATGGGAGAAAGGGCAAAGGAACGGATGGACGATTTACAAAAAGAACAGATGTGGATGTGTCGTTAAAACCGGGTTAAAAAGGATGGTTATTCAGCGATGAAATTTTAAACGCATGAAGTAAGTCCATGTACGTCCGTTGGTTCTCAAGGCTCCACTTATTACACTCGGCATACAGACTCGCGACAGGGCTAGTGCGAAAAGCACCCGACGCAAGGCGTAGCCCCAAGTGTAGCCCTGGGTCAAGCATTCGAAACGCTGTTTTAGACGCCGACCCATATACCACACTGCCATAGTCTAAACGAGACCCAACCAAAGCAGTATAGAGCCGTAGAACGAGTTCTTTGTCGGAACCATACGATTGATGGGAGAGAACTTTAAGTATATTCATTGTTTTCAGACATTTATGTTTAAGTTCCTTGATGTGTCGAATGAATGTGAGTTTCTGGTCAAACACAACACCTAAGAAATTGTGCTCCTTGTTCACAGTAAGCGACACGCCATTAAGAGTAATGTCTGGGTACGGATGGACCCCGCGCTTCCTGGAGAACACAACGCACGAGCTTTTTGCAGGATTCAATTTAAACCCATTCTTGTCTGCCCAGCCGGCAAGCTTCTTGACAGCAAGCTGGACTTGACGTTCGCATATTGACATATTACATGATTTGAAAGATATTTGCCCGTCGTCTACATACATAGAATAAGAGATTGTTGGTGGCAGTGCCTTTCCAAGAGAGTTCATCTTTACTATAAAGAGAGTGCAACTCAACACGCCACCTTGCGGCACGCCATTTTCTTGGACGTGAACCTTTGAAAGTGCACAACTAACTCTTACTCTGAACGTTCTCTCTGACAAATAACTAACAAGGGTGTTACCCGAAACGCCGAATGACCTGAGGTCACTAAGAATCCCATAACGCCAAGCGGTGTCGTAGGCCTTCTCGAGGTCGAAAAAGACAGTTAAACAGTACTGCTTATGTACGAAGGCATCCTTGATGTATGAGTCAAGTGCAACCAGTTGATCGTTCGTGGATCGCCCCACCCTGAAGCCTGCCTGGCAGCTCTCAAGAAGAGCGTTGTACTCGAGGAAGTACACGAGCCTGCGATTTATCATCTTCTCGAAGAGCTTGCACATGCAGCTCGTCAGGGCTATTGGACGGTAACTTGAGGGGGACGACGCGTCCTTTCCCTCCTTCAAGAAAGCCACTACAATGGCCTCCCTCCAAGAGTGTGGAATGTGCCCCGAAAGCCATATTTTATTGTATAGATGTAGGATGTAGAAGTGCTTCAAGTGTGTCTGCGTGTAGATGTTGTATCATTGTATATGTGGTGTTGTCTGGGCCTGGAGCTGAGGGTTTACACGTCCTCAGAGCAGCACTCAGCTCATGTAGTGAAAACAGGGAGTTGTAAGAAGTCTGTGATTTGTTGTTGTCGTGTAGGGACTTCTTTTCACAAGAGGCTTTATGTTTCAGGAAAGTGTTCGTGTAGTGCGCTGAACTGGACACGTGTTGGAAGTGTTGTGCGAGTGTGTCAGCCTGGTCTTCCAGTGTGTCCCCTGTTGTACTGACCAGGGGCAGGCTGTGTGTCTGTTGTCCTTTGAGCTTGCGTATACGTGTCCATACCTTGCGTGTGTCTGTGTACGAGTTTGTAGATGTTATGAATGAGCTCCAACTATCTCTTTTTGCCTCACGGCGCACACGTTTTCCGAATGCCTTGGCCCGTTTGAACAAGAGGAGGTTTCCCGACGTGGGGTACCGACGGAGGATACCCCACGCCTTGTTCTGAGCCTCTCGCGCCCGCCTACAGTCCTCATTCCACCACGGCCTCCGCTGGTTGCGCGGGCACCAGAGGCGTGGGGAATGGACTTTTCGGCAGCCTCGAGGATGTGCGCCGTGAGGAGTTGTGCGGCTTCATCAACGTGTAGGTGTCTTATAGTTGTGTAGTGTAGTTTCGATGTCTCTGCAAATGTGTTCCAGTTAGCTCGTGCTTCATCGAACCTATTATGGGAAGATGAACTGCTGGGGCCTTTACCTATGTATGTAAGTGAGGTGGGGAAGTGGTCACTGCCATATGAGTCAGTTCCCACACCCCACTCGAGAAGAGGAAAGAGAACTGCGGAGCCAATAGCCAAGTCAAGACATGAGTATGTGTTGTGTCCTATGTTATGATATGTAGGCTGTTTATTGTTGAAAAGGCATGCTCCAGAGGATGTAAGAAACCTCTCTATCAGGCGACCCCGGGCATCCGTACGAGAAGAGCCCCAAAGAGAATTGTGAGCATTAAGGTCACCTGTCAGAATGTATGGTTCGGGCAGCTGGTCTACCAGTGCCTCGATGTCAGAGCTCGAAAGTGTAACATAAGGAGGAATGCATATGGAGCATACCGTTATCAACCTATTAAATATTATTAAACGTATTGCTACAGCCTCAAGGATAGTGTTTAAAGTGACAGGGTGGCATGCTAAGGATTTCCGGACGATAATGGCCACACCGCCAGAAGAGTGTGTGCAGCCATCCCTGTCCTTTCTGAAGACCATGTAACTATTCAAGAAATTTGTGTGCTTGGAATTCAAATGTGTTTCCTGAACACACATTACACTTGGCTGATTAGCATGCAGTATTTCATACACATCGTCAAGATTTTTAAGAAGGCCTCTACAGTTCCATTGAATTATGTTTTTTCTTCCCATTATTTAGTGTGAGAGCTACTGGAGTGTGTATGTTTGTTTATGTGTCGTCTTTCGGGGCTGTGACTCTCGCCTTTTTTGGCTTGTCGGGAGGCTTTGGCGTCGGGACGCGTTCCTTGCGGTGCACCGCAGTCAAGAACGGCACGACATCCATCTCATCGTCCGATGTCCTGGGTGTGCCCGTCGAACCGGGCCCCCCGGACTTGGCCCCCCTCGGGAGCCCTTCGTTTGAGCCGCCACCGCCGAGGGTGTCCGGGGCGCCAGAGGTGGCACGGGCGGTGCGGTGGCGGTGGGAGCCGGTGCGGGGCCCGTGGTGTCCATGGCACTCCAACGCACTGGAGGACGGGGAGGCGAGGACGGGAGCGGCACCGGTCCCGACGGAAGAGGTTGCCACCACAACCGCTGCTGCCTCAGCAAGCGGCGTGGTGGCGGGTTGGGCTGCCAGAGGCAACCCAGGGGGGGGGGGGCGGGGAGGGACTAGGTCAGACTCGCTGAACTGGGTCCCTGTGGAAACCAGACGCCGCTCCGCCCCCCGGCGAGCTGCGTCGGCGTACCTCCCCAGAGGGAAAGAGGAGAACCTCTTCCGCGCCTCTGGGAAGGTGATGTTTTCTGTGACCTTGAGATTGATTATTTTCTTTTCTATTTGGAACTTTTCGCATTTCCTGGAGTAGGCCGCATGTGGGCCCCTGCAGTTTGCACAAGAGAGGATGTCAGAATTACAGTTGTCGGTGGGGTGGTCCTGCGCGGCGCATTTCGCACACGTTGTTTTGCCGCGGCAAGAGGTTGTACTGTGCCCGAACCGTTGGCACTTGAAGCAACGGCGCGGGTTCGGAATGTAAGGACGAATGGAGCATCGAATGAAGCCTGCATTTATATATTGTGGAAGTGCCGAGCGGTCAAAGGTCAGGATAATGTGTTTGGTGGGGATTGTCTTGTCTTCTCTGCGCATCGTGATGCGCCGCACAGCTGTGACGCCCTGATCCTTTAGACCTTCGAGAAGGTCGGCATCTGTTTCCGTAAGGAGATCTGTCTCAGAAATCACACCCTGGGAGCTGTTTAGGCTCCTGTGGGGCGTGACCCTGATGTCCAGATCATGGATGCGGGTTTGTGCAAGAAGAGTGTGGGCTTGTTGTTCAGCATTGAGTTCTACAAGGATTTCTCCGGTCCTGAGCTTTTTAGCTTGATATTTGCCACCTATGGTGCCTTGCAGAAATTTAGAGATCAAGAATACGGACATGGAAGCGACAGGTCTTGCTGAGTCAGCTGACTCAATCACAGGAAAACGAGCATAGTTATTCACGGTTGTTGACAAGACAGTTGTTGAAAGAGGTGGGAACGAAACTTCGGTGCGGCCCCTTTTCGGGGGCCGATCACGTTTGGGGGGGGGTTGGAAAATGCCATATGATACATTGGAAAGCAGTGAGACGGGGGTACTTTCTTCTTTGACCTTACCCTGGTAGTCAAAGAGGTCCCGGAGCTCCCTGCCTGGTAGACAGACAGGGAGCCCATCCGCCGGAGCTTGACCTGGGCTCCGACGGCCACCGTTCATGGTTTCTAACCTTCCACCTATAAACACATCACCACGGTTGGATCCAGCTTATGTTTGGTGGCTCGGGGTCCGCGGTATCGCCAGTACCGTCACCAAGATTACTCAAGGTGCCCCGTGCGGGGTCAGGGTTATAAATACTTTGTCGCCGTTTCAATGTTTAGTTGTGGCGTGTGATCATGCGGACATGTGAAAAGTGTACTATATGTTGTGGTGTATACGTGTGTATGTTGTGGTTGGGGGTATTGTGCGTTGGCAGTGCCTTTAAGGAAGTGTATTTCGCTGTGTTGTGCTATGTTTCTTCCCAATATGTGCCCGCCCACATGCGGCCACCGTGATGTTGGCTATATTCCATAAAGGAAACCAAGGAAACGCCTTGATATGAGTGCCCACTGATGGTGATGCTTAGTAGCTGCCACTCCCCACTTCTACTTTTTTTGCGTCATCTATCGGTCATTTTAAAACGTTTACGATTGCTTTACTTCGAGCACGCTAGAGGGCGAGCATTGTCGAGGATGCGACAGCGACGGATACGTTTTTCGTGTTGCCTGCATTGCCTTTGCGCTGAGATTTACGATTGCAGACGATCCGCGTTTTGATGCATCGGTTGTAGCAAGGTAAGACGACTAATAACAACTGGTTGTTCTCAAACGGCCGCATTGGATGCTTGTGATCTCGTGTGTGGTGAACGGCGGGGTTACGGGCCTTTCGGAAATAAAGGCGGCATTTTGAAAACAATCGGTATGACTTCTACTGTGTTTACGCCGGCGCGTTCGCTCTAAACGCGTAGGCGGGGGGCGCAGCGAGACGAATGCAAGAAGTCGCGCATATACGATTGGTGACATTGCTTGCTAACCGCAGTTCTGGTGCTCGGTAGGTAATTTCTTGGTTATTTTAGCGCATGTTAAGCGCACACAACCACAGTAACCTACGTATTTGCACTTCCTCGATCCTCAAACCGATCAGCTCGCTAGGCCTTTCTCGCATGACAAGCCTTGCTTGGGTGACGCTGCCAGGGGAGGAACGCTCCTCCATTAGCTCACGAAAGGGGGAAATCTTCCTCCACTCCTAGGGGTAGAAACGCGCTCCTCCCTCTTAAAGGGAGAATCTTTCTACCTCTTAGGGAGCAATATATGATACATTCCTGTTTCACCCTTAAGGGAGAAACTACCACCCTTTTTTCTTAGAGTGCAGGAATGCAGCTGTTGTTTCTTTATTAACGGTAGAGGGTGAGATGAAAACTGGAAGACTTGAAGAAGAGGGCAGTAGCGATAGTACACGCAAGGCATTGCGGTGGTGAACCAATAACGACAAGTGGCTGGCTATTGCAGTAATGAAGTTGTCCTCGAGCCAACAATATTTTCTGTTGGCGTATTGTGCTAGGTCAGAACACTGAAGGAGGCTTGTGATTCATAGCAATCGGTATTTTACTGTATTGTGGTGTGGAGTAGAAATATATTACTCCCGAAACCAATGAAGGTGTTTGTTACAGCTTCGTTTTAAACAGCTGTCCCTGGTACCCTTGCGACGGAAAACGTTTGATGCGCACATCTTAAGTTATCCCGCGCGCTGAATATCGCCTCAACGTCAAATTAGTTGTTCCATCTATGCATTTTTCTTTTTGCAACAATAGCAATGCTGGACGCATAGGCTGAAATTCTGAGGGACAAAGCCTCTTATTGTATTTTCGTTGATCTCCTAAAAACTGTGCGCCGCATGCATTCATTGTAGCAAGTGCTTCTATTTAAAACCAGTTCAAGGATTGCAATGACCCGCAGGTTAGCATCAACGCATGCAGCGTTGATGTTTAAAATGTCTGGGCGAGAATATAAAATGCTTTTCATTTTTTTCTTCTAGATTTGTTAGCGCAACTGGAACTAAGCACAGGAAGAAAAGCGCAAGGATTATACCTACACCTCATTTGAGGAAAACATTGTAGGTTAAAACACTGTACCGTGATTACACGGAATATTTCGCAGGCCTTGGTTCTCGCAAATATCTAGTTTAGCTTTTAGAAGCAGTGCAGATATAATTGAGCCGGTTCTTGGCGACATGGACAAAGCCCTATCTTAACACGTCTGCTTCAGCCCATGCAAAAGCAAGTAAAACGGGACATTTGTCTCCTCGCCTATTATACGTGTTATGAATAAAGCCGTTTGAAATATTATGCACCGCCTAGATTACGGAAGTGCTTTGTCAACTGCTCTAATACTAATTTATTTGTATAGCTAACAAAAAAAAATCAGATTCAAACGACTCTGTGTAGGTGGAAGCCAGCGAAGCTGTACCTATGGTAGGTTTTGCTATGATGCGGTTTTGCTGTAGTGAATTTATATATTATCAATATTGGCTCACGTCGGCGCTCTAAACGGGCAAGTTGCTCTCAATCCGGGAGGGATGCGCAGCAACTCGAACAGGTGGAACTTGAGGCGGCAACGATGGAGCGTGCGCGTTCTGCGGCAGCGCCGTTCCGTTGTTGTCGCGCCATTCGCGCTTCTGTGCGCGTCGACGCTTCTTCAATTCCCGCTCTTCTTCCTCTGAGCGAACGAGACGCGTCCGCCTCAAAAGTGTAACTGCTGATAACGGTGCTAGCGCCGCTATCATCCGATAGCGCAACTTGTGAAAGAGGAATTGGTCGTGGCGACGGGCATAAAACTTCTGAAGGAGGCGTCAGCGGTGGCCAGGAGGAGCGGAATGAATGAATGAAGGAACGAAAGCTTTATTTTATGATTTATTGCCGGTGTTGGTCCCCTCGGTTTAGGGGACCCCTAAGGTGCCTCTCCTGGCTTCCTAGGTGGCGGCGTAGTCCTGTGTGACCTGGGTTGAGTCATTCTCAGAGGATCTTTTGCGATAGGGTTCCAGGTGGTGCTTGATGAGGCCGATGTGGGCGGTTGGTCTTCCCGTGAGAAAAGTCCCACGATGGTTTCTTTTCCTGGGCTTTTGTTGCACTCGCCGAATAAGAGACGCTGGTCCAGCACTCCCTGGCATTTTGAGCACCGTGGGAGTGGTATCATTTAATAAAGGGCCATTCGTGCTTGCGTTAGAGGGTACCCGTTTGTGCCGGCCTTACTGAGGCCTGTTCTTCGATTAGGTTTGTGTGGTTTAGGGTAATCTTCCGGGTTGCGTCGCAGATCTTTTATTGTGATGGGTTTTGATAGGATGGGATCTCTCTGAGTTTGGATGCGGTGTGCCGGGAGCCCGGAGTGTGGTTTCGCAGGCGAGTCGGTTTGCTCCTTCGTTACCCTGCATCCCGGCATGACTCAGTATTTTGTATCATTTCATAAAGCGTGCGTGATACGGGGGGTTTTCGATGTGTAGGATGCGTGATCATGCCTTTTGGGACTCAGTGGAGATATTGAAAGGTTTGGCGGGGTGTGCGTATTTTTGAATGGCTTGGCCAATGGCCTATATTTCTCCTTTAATGCTCTGTGTGCAAGGGCAGGTGCCCGTGGCTTAAATTTCTTCGATTTGTTTGGTGTCCATGCCCATTGGTTCTTATGGTTGCTGGCGTCTTTGAAGATGTGTTGCTCTTTTCGTGAGCGTCGTATAATCTTCGTTAAGCACGCTGCTCTGATCTTTTGTCTTGCGTCGTCCTTTTGCTGTTAATTTGTCTTGGGACGGGCGCTAAGGTAATTCGGTTGTACTCTTAATTTGTCTTGTTTATAAGCTTGCACAACGACCTATTTCAGCCTTAATTTAGTGCACGTTCTTTTTATTGAAGCAACAGTGGGGGGTAAACAATGGAAATTACGAACGAACACGTAAACATGGAAGCACCAGTTCGTACGTACAGTGCGCACTATGCCGGTTATAGTTGCATGGCCGCTCGGTTCGTTGGGCTTAAATTGGCCAACTGGCATAAGCGACACTGTCTTACGTGACCCTGTTTGTCGAGCATACGCAATGTTTCCCGAAGCGATTACCATCAGCCGAAACGAAAACAAGCGAGGTACATACATATAAGGTGAAAACAATTCTTGGTCATCTCCACTAACGTGAAACCTGCGGAGGGGCGAAGCATGCAGTGTATAAGGGTATTCTTGGCACCTTGGCGTTTTTGCACACGGAGATAAAACCGTCGGGGGTAGAAGATTACAGCTTTGCTGTAAGTTCTGTGTCTTTGAAGCACGAGGCATTCTTGCGCGAGGCGTTGGAAAACGAGTGCTCCGGTGTTTTAGAACCGTGACTGCGTGATACTACGACGACATGAGACACCGACATGAGACGCCGACAGCCCGAGCCACTAAGAGGCTTCACCCCTAATACTAAGCGAGTGCGGACAGAAGTCCTGAGCGGTATCGTAGTGCCATCTAGAACTTTCAGCAAACAATTCAACATAAGATGTTTCGCCATTCACTGCCGTTTTAGTAAACGTACTAAGGTCCGTTTAAGTAGCTGCCCTGGATACGTCATCACTGACGTCATGAAACACACGATTGAACGGGAAAATTAAAATTTGGGTTAAATTATTTAATTTCTCAGTGATCACGAAGCATGTTTGCTGCCGGAAAAGCGCTCGGGCACTATAAAACGCCAAATCGTTTAATAAAGCTAGCTTATATTTTGTCTCAATGGCCCCTTTAAGGGTCCCCTGTTAGCCGCAAAAATAGCAATGCGACCATCAATAAACAGCAAGGGGTAAGAGCTTCCAAATCCGACAACGTTTTGGACTGAGCGGCACTCGCCCCTGAACGGAATCAACACTGCATTCACTCAGAGCCTAGCTGGCCGAATGGTTCAACATCACGTCTTACAGAAAACATTGCAATCTGGAGTGTCGTGCCATCCCTCATCTACCCTCTCCAAAATTATTTACGATTCTCATGCCCAAATGGTAAGGTCTGCGGGCAAAGCTTCACTCGCTCTCGCACCTGTGCTTGCTCTTTTTCTGGGCGCTTTTACATTGCTAAAGAGGTAAGCTAAGACAAGGATTGAAGCATGTTAACTTGCAACCCCATTTTGTCCTATCCTCGGTATTCAATGGCATCGAATGCATGCAGGCAACCAAGTGTGCACCGCCATATCTGTGGCCAAGCGTTTGTTGCTAGGCGACATTGTGCGCACGGCCCGCAGATCAGGCACCCCTCTTCTCCTCCATGCAACCGTGTAAGCTAGTGCGCCGTCACTCGTTACGTCGGGCTCCCCGGGATGGCGGCACTTGTCCGTGCTAAGCACGACTGTGAAACACATGACTGTGTTTCACGTTACGAACTCTTCGCCGAACACAAAAGCTCCATTCGATTCAGAAGGGGTGCACGGCAACGTTGCAGAGGGAGTTCTGTGGTGTCGGTGCAGTGCAGCAGCGTGGTTGCGCGGTGCCGTGCGGCATGGTTGCACCGTCACTAGCGCCCCTGCGTGTTTACAATCGAGCGAGGTGCAGGCATCATCATCATCATCGTCATCACCAGCCTATCTACGCCCACTGCAGGGCAAAGGCCTCTCCCATTATTCTCCAATTACCTCGGTCCTGTGCCAACTGGGTGCAGGCATAGTCGTCTGTTAATCATCCTCGCCTGTCGTCCTCTACAACTGGATGTTTACGGCCATCTGGGTTGCGTCTTACGCATCAGCGGCGACGCTAAGCTTGTCCCACGCATCTTCGAACTCGACGGACATTTTCACGCCGTCGCCGCAACTGCCGGTAGCCGCCTGCCAAACCGCAACGCCTCAACGCTCACGGCACTGAATCGCTGCATCTCCTCCGTAGCAGGTGCAGCGGTTCTCTACACCGCGGCGGCACCGCTGCAGCACCATGAGCAATCGAGCGAGGCGGTGCACGGCACCATTCCTGCAGCGGCGAATCGAGCGCTTTGGTGCAGCGCACCGTGCAGCGCACCGTGCAACGGTGCAGGCTTTGCAGGGAATCGCGTCTGAATCGAATGGAGCTGAAGTATTGCGTCGAGTTCACTGTGAGTGCGATTAATAACATCTCTGTTGGCGCCACAGTTTAGAATCGGATTGGAACGGAGCGGATGACGCACGCCGGTGTCTTTTTTTTCTTTGGCGTGCGGCCGCAGTGGCCCAGGCTGCGCCGTGTCCGTGGCGCATCGGCGATGTCTCTGGCCGTTTCCAGTGTTGCCAAGCGAAGAAATTGACCGCTAAACTTTTCAACGAATACCGTCTATATACGACGATTCTACACAGTTTTCTTCGTACGGGTAAAGCCCGTGCATGAGCAAATTTTAACTAGAATTTAGCAGCCTACTCCTCTTCTCAGCCCCACCCCCCTTCGCCATAAAAAAAAAGAAAAAAAAAATAGGCGAGCGTACGCTATAACCGGAAAGAAAACGGCAACTTTCTTGATCTTCACCTAAAGCTTCGCACTGCTGATTGCGCGGGTTAATCGTAGCGCTTGCTGCTCCCTTTGCGAGCTGCGAAAGACCGAGCCACTGGGTTCGGAAGGCCGAAACGCTGGCCTTGCCGGTCCAATAACTCAGCGGAAGGGATTAGCTTGGTCGTTAGCCTGTTGGCCCCGAAGAGAATCTATCACACCGTCTTGCTGGACGAAACAGGCAGCAGGCCCCCAGTTCATCCTTAGCTTTGCGCGAGCTCCGAAGCAGGATAGGAAAAAAAAGAAAACGGGCGCCGAGGGGCCAGGCAAGAAGACAAAGGTCATCGATGTGGACAGAAGCGTGCAGGGTTTGCTCCGCGCTCAAGCGTGCGCACCTGAGTGGAGCCCCCTCGCACCTGGGTAACTCTCACTAGTAATACACGGCAGCTTCCGGCTATCGAATTCGGGTATTTATTCGCACCAAGTAAGCAGTCTCTTTTGTATGGGATATTTTTCTGGGAGGTATTGTGAATCGATTGGAGCGCTCCAGTAAACCGGGACGCCTGATGATGCACCATTAAAGTACCTACAACGTTTACCATCAGAGAAACGCATTTATTCGACTCCTACAACAAAGACATGATTTATGACAGTCTGGAAAAGAAACTGCATTTCTGTTCCCTTAAACAAACATACAAGATAGCCAAATCAGCAGTAAACCGTCCCATACGACGAAGCATGGGTGCCAATAGTCTAGAACTTCGGGCTCCTTTTAAGTTTGTGCGTCATCAGTCGGTGACTTGAAGGTTGATTGATCCATTGATGGTTTTTGGTATTCTTTCGGTATCGGCGGATGACGTGCGCCATCTCACCATAGAAGCTATGTGTCATTTAACTTTCTTATAAGAGCCTCATAATTTAGCGCCACTACTAGCGGCAAGTTTGAACTAGGTCTTGCACGTAGCAGGTGGTAGCAGTTCTGCGTTATATATCCCTTTCTGCTTGTCCCCCACCAGCATTCGAATCACATTTTAGTGCCGACCGCGGCTTTGTAGTTTACTTGCCGTCTATTATATTTAATCCCTAGCGCTTCGGTAAAGTGGACATTAAGCTCACGTGCATTCGGATGGTTCAATCACATTCCAACAAAATGAGTCGAATTTTTACTGCTTCCTTTCTACAGCCAAACGCGCCCCACTATTTTGGGTACACTTCCCTACAAAGCTCTTCATTCTCAAAATCCCGGTCTAGTTTCAAGAAGGAAAGCCCTCATCTTGGAGTTGCAGAGATTTTCCTTTCTGATATCACACTTCCCTGCCATGCAGGTCTCCAACGACAATTTAGATTTCATTTTTTTTTTTTCATGTATTCGCTTCTCTCTGTTGTGTCCTGTTTTTGGCTATCTTGGCTCTCCTGTAGCTTCTTCACTGCTGTCCGCATACTTTATAGTAAGCCCTTTTTTTTACCACCGTGTGCGTGTCGAGGCTTTCATGCAGAAGTACCCAAACACTTAAGCTGTCAACGTCCGCATAATTACAGTATTAAACGCTCCTCCAAACGTATTTTACCGTGAGCTTGTCAAGCTTGAAACTACTCCCAGCCCATATAGCTGTGTACGGCTTCCTTCGTTGTTCTAATATGCGCGCCTGAAGCCGAACGGCCTACCGCTCTTCGGTTTAATTTGGCATCTGATAATGTGTCTGGTTGTAATCAGTGTACAATAATCGCTGATATTATACTCACAGCAATTACTCCCCTCAAAACTCCTCGAACTACACCGTACTAGTTACACCAAAAACGTCGAGGCACCTTGGTAAATACAAAATTCAAAAAAGTTCCGAAAAACTAAAAAATCAAAATAAAAAGTACAAAACGCCTTGACACCGCCAATAAAGCGGGAGTAAATACAATATGCATTATCACCTTTGCCAACTAGGAGTTCTGGTCCTACAATTTCACTCATGCTCCGTCCTGTAGGGAAATGAATACAAATTCTTGTGTCATTTGTGGGGATCCTGACGCCCTAGCCATTGCGCGATCACTGGGTTTGTGTCATTACGCGGCGCTCTTCCCCTCTCTCCTCCAAAATTCCGGCTCGTCTTGGCGCCACTGTGTAGAGCCGAGCCGTCTCTCAAACTCTTGCGTGAGGTGAAGCCTGCAGAGACCGTTGCGGCGATAAAACACTGTCACGCAGCGGGCGCTCCGCCCTGGTAGCGGAGCTAACCTCACCTCATTGGTCCGTTTGAACGATGCCCGAACCCGACTCTCGCCGGGGACGCGAACGCGCGCGCTGCGCGGGGGTCCGTTCGGGGGAGACGCTCAGGAGGACAGCCGAAGGTGCGTAACTATTTCCTCAGCGCCCGGTCGCAGCTCTTTTGCGCCGGCTCTAAGCCCGCTAGCCCTTCCGGCTGCCGGCCCGTGCCTTCAGGTGATCCTCAGTCCGTTCACTCACATATTAGCCGTACCTGACACTCGACGATCGCGCCGTGCGGTACGCGCCTGGGAACGAAAGGACAGTGTCTTTCTATTGCGAGCCCATCGGCCAGCACCCCAGATTTTGCCCTTATTGCTGAGCCCACCGGTTCAGCGCGCCGAGGACGCGCACACTTGCGCGTGGCACCAGATCGCCCATCGCACATCGTCGAGTGTCAGGTACGGCTAATAAGTGAGTGAACGGACTGAGGATCAACCGAAGGCACGGGCCGGCAGTCGGAAGGGCTAGCGGGCTTAGAGCCGGCGCAAAAGAGCTGCGACCGGGCGGTGAGGAAATAGTTACGCACCTTCGGCTGTCCTCCTGAGCGTCTCCCCCGAACGGACCCCCGCGCAGCGCGCGCGTTCGCGTCCCCGGCGAGAGTCAGGTTCGGGCATCGTTCAAACGGACCAATGAGGTGAGGTTAGCTCCACTACCAGGGCGGAGCGCCCGCTGCGTGACAGTGTTTTATCGCCGCAACGGTCTCTGCAGGCTTCACCTCACGCAAGAGTTTGAGAGACGGCTCGGCTCTACACAGTGGCGCCAAGACGAGCCGGAATTTTGGAGGAGAGAGGGGAAGAGCGCCGCGTAATGACACAAACCCAGTGATCACGCAATGGCTAGGGCGTCAGGATCCCCACACATTGTAAACACCTCAGTGCCCATTCATAGTTCATAATGACTTATATAGTTTGTTTGCAAGTGGATGACCTCAGCTGGTACATTAAAAAAAAAATCATGCACCGCTCTCTCTAAAGACGACGATGGTGGAACGCGAAGCTTTCCCGTGACGGATTCTTCGGTTGACGCCTGAGTTTGGACTGAGTTTCAACCATGTCGAAATGGAGCAATCATCGCACAGGAAGCACTGCTGCATAAATTGTAAGGATGCCAAACTATTTTGGGATGTCCGCCAAAGAACTCGTAAGGAGGACTTTGAAATAACTCCACATGGTATACGGTGTCTCGCATCATACGCAGACGGTGATGTGCCATATGATTGTTTTTTTTTTCTAATCGCTCTGCATAGTTTATGGAAAACGGGAAGGCTGTATAGGCACGCTGAGCCTATGGTTTCTTCCAGATCACACTTTTGCCAAATGATCATTAATCTTAAAGGCGTCTATAGCCAAAATGAATATCGACCTAACTGGTATCCCCTCCTTATCAGTTGTTCACTGTTGTCCCCGTTTTAAACCAAGTGTACATAATTGTTCATCGTGTTTTTTTGTGTTTGATCTTGTAATCAACTCATTTGTATGTGTCCCTAGCTGTAAATATGTGTTGTAAATATAATTTCCTGTAGTGCACTACTGAATACCATGTGGAAAACAAAAAAAAAATGGAGGAATCACACACACTCCGGCTTCATAACGCGAGAGACCCAGGTTCGATTCCGGCCACTGAAGCGTTTTTTTCTTTCACTTCCCCACCCCCCCTTCCCGTTCATTGATCATCATCGTCAGAGAAAGTAGAATTTCCTGCAGGGCGTTTTTCGGTTGCAGGCGTTATTAGTGAGAACACAAGAGCTTCGCTTTAAAAGCAGTCTGTTCTTAGGACTCGGGTACTGCTGGCCAATGCATTGACTGGCACCAAAGGGCCTATGCGGCTATGACGACGTGGCGTAGCACTAGCCGCTTACAAATTCATGTTTGTGGGGTAACGCTCATACACGGGGACGAAGAAAAAGAAGTGGACAGCACAGCGCCAGGCTGCTCTTCAAATTAGTCCCAGTGCATCTACAGTATCCTGCCACCGAGGGTCCCGGTGCAGTCTCGACTATCTGGATGTACCTGCTTTTGTAACTTCCATCTCTCTGTAAGAATCAATAAACTCTCAAACTTTCAAACCATAAGCCAATACCACAGAGCCTAATTGTCCGTTTGGCTCCTTGAAAATCGCAGACCATTATTATAGGACCGAATAACTTTAAGTCCAGCATTTTCCTTGCAATTTATTATTATAGTGTATTATGCAGCAGGTAAGCTGATCTATGCACTAATAGCGCAGGCTTCGATGTGCGCTTTGTAAACGTGCGTTAGACCACTGCGCTGAGAGTAAAATGGTTTGATCACACAAGCAGACTGGCAACTCCAGCTTCCCCACCTCAAAAAAGAAAGCAGCAAGCGCTTATAGGAAGAAACTCCGGTTGGTATCCTTGCCCCTCTCAAGCGCTTCTCTCGTCCAGGGGAAGTATTCGCCAATAAAGTGTACAGCTCCAGAAGGACCCTAATTAACGCCCATACCCCCACTGTAGTCATGAAGGCACACCAAATATTAACCACTTAATTTGGCTCTGTCCATTATTCGGCCGTAATCGCCATCAGCGTTTAACTGTAGGTGCCGCACCTGCGACTGAACAGGAATTCATATTAATCGTTTCTGTGACAATCCCGGCACACTAGAAGCAATCACCCAGTACGCCCTTGAAAACGGTTTTTACAAACTGGTGTAGCGGTCTAGTCGACTTCCCCGCTCTCTCTACAGTGTGAACCGCATTGCCTACAGTGTGAACTGTGCATTTTGGTGCCACTGAGTGACTTAAATCCGTTAATTTTGTGATTAGGACTCCAAGACTGCAACTCCGTTTTTTGTGTGAGAGTGACCTTCCCCTTTCCCCCTCATTCTTGCTCCCACAAGGGCCTCATGGCTACTCGTTTTAATAAAGTGCTTCACTCAGTCACACCTGTCCCGCAATCGATGGACCAAGAGTGTGGCGGTCAGCCAGTGGCAAACGGTATACTTAGTACAGCTTATTCCGACGTATATTCTTAATTGATTGGTGTCTTTAACTGTAAACTTCTAGGCATTTCATAGCACTTATGGAGTTAGCGCTGCAAAACCAAGTATGTGATGAACACTTTGTAGGTGACGCATTGTTTTAACGCTGAAACCGGACATCACATTATGTGTTAGAAACGTCCTCTATTCCGCAATCTAGTTCCGTAAAGGCAGTTGAGAGCCACACAACACTGAACCACTGTGGCGTACACGAGCGTATGAGTGAGTGCATGGAGTTTGAGGACATGAGTGTTAACTGGATTAATCTCTCCCCATAGCAGTGCCGCACAGAGAAAGGGGGAGCCGCAGGTGGCTTCAACGTGAGTTTGACGGCCACTTATACATTTCTGGGCAGTTATGCACGGCATTTAGTGCGAAGGCACTTTTCGCCTACTTCGGACGACGTAGCGGATGTATAAAATCGTCCGCTCGCTAAAGTTTGACGTATTTTCCAGTTTATAACTAGATTCCGCAAATGCTACAGCGCAGCAACGCCCCGCTTTGAGCTATGGCGTCGTGAACCGGTGCCGCAGCTCGACGGACATGTTCGTGACGACTTTGAGTATGACGACGTACAGTGAGAAAGACGTGAGACTCAACTTGAAGGACACGCAACGTTAATTCATAAATATGGAACGCTAGGCCTACAGTTACGCTTCGAGGTCTAACGGCGGCAACCGGTACCCCTTGGAAAATTGCTCATCAACTCAATGCGCGACAGGGTGCGAGTAACGGTTGACGTTGCAAGACTTCAAAGAGAAGCGTTAGGCCAAGCTGTGGTGCATATCCGACAGTTGCTACTGTTAGTCTAGCAAAGGGATGCATACCCACGGTGTGATGGGAAAATTTTACGGCCACCTGAAATGCAGACGTAAGCTTTCACAGAACTTTTGCAGTTGGAACAAGATTCGTCCTGGTCCAGGATTCCAACCCCAGACCACAGCCTATCAGATAAGTCGCTATTCAAACTGAAATAACCAAAATGATAGTCGTTTGTAGCGTGAGGTCAAATTGATCAACAACTCGAAGTGGGGCATATGTGTTAATCGAGCAGATCTGGGGGAAATCCCCAAGGTGGAATAAGTTCCTGCGAAGGAAAATTTGACATCCACCTGGAATGCAGCCGTACTGCTACAGGAGTAAGCTATACAGCGTTCACAGAAACTTCGCAGAGGGTGGCCTGGGTTCGAATCCTGGAGCAGGACGAATGTTTCTTCATTTACGAACTTTCCGTGAAAGATGAATAGCTCAGGTCAATTTCAAACTTTCCGGTCGCAGAAAACTCACTACATCTTGGCCGCTTCCCCTAAAACTGGTAGGGTAACACATGCTGCCCACGGAATATGGCAAATACCCGTGGGGGTGTTCGACAATGCTTTATCTGCAGGAACGGACGCTGCTGCAGCGCGAGTGGGTACAGCTGCCGTCGCCCACGGGGCATGCTGGGGCCTGCACCAAGCAGTCAATATATTACAGCGCAAGTCCTAGGAAGGTCGCCCACAAGGAGTCTCTGACCCCAGTCTGAATCCTATGGGCGTACTCTGAACCCTACAAAAGTCATACATACCCACAGGGTAGTCGGTATACAACCGCCGTGGGGTGTTGGACAACGCTTTATGAGCAGAAATGATGCTATCGCACGACTTTTCATGCGTGGCGGAGCCGAATTCTGAACACTTTTTAAAATATTACTGTGTTATCTACTTTTGCGACGCGTACACTAAGCCATTATGACTAACACCATGCGTGTTTTTTGGAGGGCTGCACTAATATTTTTAGTAACATTGATGACAAATTGCATCACCCTGTGAAACAAAAAGATATGTTCCAGAAGTGTATCTTACAGGCAAAAGTTGATGTTACAAGGCATTCTATACCCATTCCTTATAGGCAAAACAAATAGTGCAGTGGCTACTGCGGGTTATTCGACCGCGAGCTACTCGAATTTAATAAAGTTGAAAGGCTGTCCAATGCTTCTCAGCTGAATGTTGGGCGACACGGCCAGCATGAATATAAATGCGCAACGGTTTTATAGTATTTGTCTACGAGTGCCATCAATTTGGTTTCTTCCCCTGGCACCGGGCTCGACTTTTCTGCGCTGCCCGACGAGCTTCGCTCGCGGAAGTCGTGCAAGGCGAGTATCATTCGGATGGCGACAAGTGTGGCACGCTGCCATCTATAACGTGCGCCATGCTCTCGCAGGAATGAAGACAAACCCGCAAGACGAGGGCCCTCCGCGCGGAAGGACGTACATTGACACCACCGCTCAGAATGGATCGGCGGTTCGGCTGTGTACAGGGTGCCCTGAATGCAGTCGGCCAGAGAGACAAAAAAGCGAGCGCTTCAAGAAAAGCCTTACGCGCGCGCCAGAAATCAATATTCCCTGTTTGCGCTGAAGCCCGAGAACGAAAGGACGTAGAGAGGAAAAATTGGCACCTGCGGGAGCAAACGCTCCCGTTTTCATTTATAGGGAGAAATTGGGAAGGGGGCGAGGAGAAGGCGTAGGGTCGACAACTGGAAGGAAACAAGCTTGTTTGTTTGGCCTCATTTTGCCAGAAATAGAAAAACGGTTGCCAACCCCCCAACCGCCCCCCCCCCCATCCCGCCTCCCCTCTGCCTGCTAGGAAAAAAAAAAGAATCAAAACCCGGGTTCAGTTGTGATATGAGCGCAGACTCTCAAAGCGCGCATTCCGATCAATGTTGCTTTCTTTTGCGGCCTTCATTCTCCTCGGCAAATCCGTACTTTCTCCTAGACACGTGACCTGTAAAAAAATCTTTGTGAATACTGTTTGGGCCACGGGCACCGCTCACCTAAACTTGGAAAACGCAGCATCGGGAAAAGAAAAACCACTAAACTGCGCCGATACGCAACAGTTTCCGCATCGCGCGCATATTCCCGCGCCCCATGCCTGAAAGTTTTCCAATTTCGAGCTGCTGCCAAACAGCTCATCGGCATGCCAGGCTCTGTTAGTCTCCCGCGGATAGATAGCCCCAGGCACTTAGACATTGCTCCCGCTTGCTTCACCACAGCGGTAACCATCAACCTCGACATTCCCATGTTCGATCCAGGTATTCTATAGGCACGTGACCTCACGCATTCTTGTTGCCTTTTTGCATTATACATTTTCGCCAATGTTTCATTTTTTTTTTGTTTTTTATGAATTTTGCCTTCTGAGCCTTGGTTGCAGAACGTTGCACGGAACCTGGAATACTTCTAACCTGTAACAGGGCGTGATAGAAGTTTTGTTTCATAACACGTTTTTCTTTGTTTTTCTTTTTTGTTTAGCCCCTTTCAACTCCAGATTAGCCGTGTAAACTTACATATTTTGTTTTAGTATATCCTCGCTCTGTTTTCTTTTGTTTTTAGCGCCTATAGGGGATTACCGCGAATTTACCGGCGGACTGTACACACCAACGATGAATTAGTTGTGCGGTAAGCCCCTCCACTACACACGATGATTCAGTTGGGCCCGTCAATGGCTTCACTTACACGAAAGTAAGAAATAGATAATGAACATGATGACCGCACTAAAAGGGCATTGCACTTACTAAAGCAGGATCAGAACCAAGACATCGGACAGCAAATGTGGTACAAGCGACTGGAAATATCACAGATTGTGAGAATAACTGGATTAACGTTATCGGGAGAACTGCAGATATTACTAAAAGGCCGGAGCTAAAACTAAGCGAGAGGTTTATTCGCGAACTCTTCACAGAATGAGCAAGTCATCTATTAAGTATTGGCTAATATTTAAGGGTGAAACTCTCTGGTTGAAATGATGCCCTGAAAGGTAAAATTTACATACCCTCAAGTCGAAAGCACGATTTAAAAGCCCCTGGACGCAGCAACCGCTTTTACGCTGTTCTTCGGAGAGAAGGGTGCAAATATCATGTCTCATGACGAGAACCCTTTAGTGGAGTTTTGGGCAAAAAAGGGCGTTCACAGGAAAACAGTGTTCTGGAATGATTTTAGGACGTTGCACACAAACACAGTATGTGCCTGGTGCGCAGCAGCCGACATTCTGTCACAGATGTACTCCTGTACATTCGACACGCTCAACGTATTCCAAACCCCTCCACATATCAGTTAAAGGAGCCATGAAGAGAAAATACAACTTTGTTTAATTTGAAAGAACTAGCATTCAGTATTTCACTCAGCTCCATTACAGCCACACAAGATGTTTTTAACGAAAGAAAAAGCAAGAAGTATTTAAAAACTTTCAAATTTTGCGCCACAGTGACGTGTTATGAGCAAAAATGACGTCATACGGGCCAACAATTAAACAGAATTTTCAGTGCGTTAACTGCACGTTAAAATTCAAGTGATGCGGTCAAATGGAACTAGAGGCCCCATTACAGACGTCCAGTCATGTGTCATCGCGACAGGTCAGTTAGGCGGCCGCCAATCGCACAAACAAGGTTCCGTGACGTCATAGAAAAGTTGCGGGAAATTGGCTAGGGGGTCGCGACTGCTTCACACGTTTTCTTTAATATCTCCGTTATTTGTTCGAAGATTGCGATGATATTGGTATCATTGTTATCGGGACTACGCAGACTTTCTAATAAACCAAACCCAACTTGTATTTGGTCTTCATGGCTCCTTTAAGCGTATGCAAGTGACGTCGTGCCGGAAAATAACGTTGGAGTGTCTGGATGTGTTGAGGATGTTTCTTTAAGACAACAGGGCCCCCATCTTGCCGTACTTTCTTTGGTTCCTCCAAAATCTTAATCTTGATTGATTGATTGATTGATTGATTGATTGATTGATTGATTGATTGATTGATTGATTGATTGATTGATTGATTGATTGATTGATTGATTGATTGGGGGTTTAACACGCCAACGCTTCACAGGCGATGAGGCGCGCCGTAGTGGAGGGCTCCGGATTAGTTTTGACCACCTGGGGTCCACAACGGAGTCCCCAACATATCCATTATTAAAGCAAAGTTTCCTGTGCCTCACTGATGCCGTTCGATGTCGCGCCAAAATGCATTGCAGAAGACCCAACTTTGCACAATGAGCTTAACAAAACGATGATGATGGTAATGTATGTCGTATCAGGAGCCTTAAGAATAAAAAAAGAAAACGCTTGCCGAGGTCGGAATCGAACCTGGATTCCTCGCCTTATGAAGCTATCCCGACATAGTCGAAGCAGTTGGTATTTTGTATTTTGTCTCCGACTCAGGATGCACGGGAGAGAGAGAGAGAGAGAGAGAGAGAGAGAGAGAGAGAGAGAGAGAGAGAGAGAGAGAGAGAGAGAGAGAGAGAGAGAGAGAGAACTCTTCAATGTGGGCTGGAGAGGTCAGCTCTGCTAGCGGCAGTGCTTGCTACGCCAGATGGGGGTGATTACAATGCAGTGAAGGGGATGTGAGAGATTGGGAAGGCAACAATTAGAGAGAAAACCATCGTCCTTTCAAGAAACGAGCTTCAATTTCTTTAGAACCAATAGAAGCGCTCTGTTGAGTATCTGACTGTATTTTAGAAGTGGCCGAGTTTGTCAACTATAAGCCTACAAATATACGGCTGCACTGTACTTGGTATATTGCTTATACATTAGTACATAAACTGCCTGCTGTATTGACTTTTCCATTTCTTCCATTTTCATAATTTCCATTTCTTTTGGTCAAGAAAAAGTAGAATTCTCGGTAGTCCTGTATGTGGGTAATATTTTTAAAGCCACATGAACAACTATAAAATACTTAATTAAATTTTGTGCTATATATTATACTCTTATGATGCTAGTCTGCTGAGGAAACATTGTTCAATTAATTCATGTATTCCCTTTCGTAGTACTAACAGGCCTCTGGCTTGATTTTGGATAACTGTCGTTAGTCTGTTCAGACTGCACCCATGTGCTGCATACGAAGCCCTGGTTTGCATCACCCTTGAAGCTGCAAAGAAGAGGTGACTCTGATATCTTCCAAACAGTTTGAACGAAAGAAATCAGGAAAATCGAATTCCTAAAAAATCTTTGTCATTGAGCTTCACACGGCCATTAGCAGATTACAGATACGACACGACACGACACGACACGGTACTAGAGACGAATGACGTCTAGGCGTTCCCGACACCCGGAGACCTACCCACCACCACAATAGAGCGGAAGCAAACGAATCTGGGCACGCAAGTGCTTGGAGCGACGACAAAGAGAGGGCAGTGCGAGCGCAGACATTTCCAACGGTGGTCACACAGCTGCAATTTTTTGAGGAACGTTTGGAGTTAAAGCAAGTGCGAAGACAGGTAGAAGCATGCAAACAAATAAACAAATAAATGGACACACGCTAACGCATCGGGCTTCAAAGAAAGGTGGCAAGCCTCGGGATTGTGTCCCTGCGTGGACGACTACCGCCACCTTGGGGGAGCTGGAGGAAACTAGACACGCTCGTGATTGAAACGCGCACAAACAAAGGGCAGTGTTGTGGTTGACGCCGAACAAAAATGCACGAGACCCCTAGCCATTAACAGGTACTCTGTAAAACCAGTTCCACTAACCCCACTGTTCTTCATGAATTGAAGCGCGAGGCTTTCCTCTTTACGCTGTCACCCACACACATACGCACACAAAAAGGCTGATGTCATCACTACGTTAAAGAATACAAAGTAAAGCCCACCTCTGCGGTGTAGAAAACGGAGTCACTGCCACCTGCATTGTGATGTCTTAGAGCGAAGATCTCTAAGGCTATTCTGTGAGCTTCGCCTTTGTAGACAAATGCTGACTGCGCAGCGTGTCCTGAGAATACTAGCAATATGTGACTTTGACAGACCATGTGCCCACCCAGAGAATCTAGCTCCCATTCTACTGCGGTGGCCTTAGCGGCCCTCAGTCTCCGCAAACGCGTTGCCGCAACCACGTCCACTTGGTTTGCATACAGCGGCCGGGAGCAACCCCGATCTTTCGCCTCAGCGCTCGCTTGGCGCGGTACTAGGGCCGAATCCTCTAAAAAACACGGGCGTCGTTTTGAAACGACGTGGTATACTGGCATGCAAATACAAGTATTCTTGGGTTGGGGTGCCGCTTGGAGGGGGGAGAAGCCGAAAAAAACCACGCGGGGAGTCTCAGGAAGACAAGCAAGTTGATGGATCAAGTATCACGAAACTTGCGCTGAATAGACATAAACAGACGAAGGAAGACGGACGATGCGATGCGATGCGCATCCTTCGTCTGTTTATGTCTATTCAGCGCAAGTTTCGGGATACATAATGCACCAACTACCCCAACAGCCCAGACGGACCATGCGATGCGATGCGCATCCGTCGTCTGTTTATGTCTATTCAGCGCAAGTTTCGTGATACATAATGCACCAACTAGCCCAACAGCACATCGTATTGATGGATCAAAGCGATGCCCTAAAAGACGGAGGTCAGAGCGCGGGGTTTAGGGCGTCGCTTTGATCCACCGTCATCTTGCTTGTCCTCCTGGGACTCCCCGCGTGGTTTTCTCAGATTTACTCCCCTCCAAGCGACACCCCAAACAAAGAATACGTGTAATTCCATGCCAGCCCCGCTTCCCCACAAAACGACGCCCGTGTTTTAGAGAAGACGGCCCCTGCTTGCACCAACTTGCACACGATTTGACCTGCGTCGGTTCCCTTTGATCGTGATGATTGATCCCTCAAGTGTGTTGCCATGAGCAACACACACGGGCGTTTTAAAGAACCTGGTACAAGAAGCATCGTGGAAAAGGAAAAAGAAACGACATGGCTTAATCGATTCCGTTTGGCACCAAGATCCGAGGAACTCGCTATTAATCCGACAGTTCACCATCGACAACCGCCTGGCGACAGAATATATATACTCCTCGAGAACGAGCGAACAGAAAAATAAGTGCCGGCGGTGTTTCCTTTTTATTTTGCTTGAGACAGCCACAAAACTAAGATGGGACGAAGTCTCCGCCGCGAAAGGCAGGCAGCCCGGCGCAGGGCTTAAGCAAGCCGCCGCACAAAGGGGCCGGGCATTAGTGGCGCTTTGTCTGCCCGAGCTCGGCGAGTCCCCCGACGG
The DNA here is from genome assembly GCF_048455015.1 of Haemaphysalis longicornis. Lineage (NCBI taxonomy): Eukaryota > Metazoa > Arthropoda > Arachnida > Ixodida > Ixodidae > Haemaphysalis > Haemaphysalis longicornis. The sequence goes on along the minus strand of NW_027526203.1, from coordinate 336,053,903 downwards.
CTGAGGCCGACCGCTATCTCGAGCCCACCGAAGCGCGGCTGCCAGCCGCGGCGGCGAGTGCGGATGCGCCTAGGAAATGCGCTTCCCCGGAGCCCATCCGTCCGGACGAGAAGCGAACGGTTGCGGAAACGAGATTCGCGAACAAGCAGTCTTTATCGGCAAGGGAGCGACGCCAATTGCTCGTGATGGCCGGTCGTGGATTAGTGCTGCTCACGGCTGGACATCTCTGCCGCCGGTGGGCTCCTGCCTAGCCCTGCCTACATTATTAGCCTCTTCGGCCGCCGAGGACACGGAGCCGCGGCTCGGTGTCGCCGCTCTTCCGTCGCAAGCACTCCCATGCCACGAGACGGCGCCCACGTCACCCGCAGACACGGCGTTGCGGGATATGAGCAATGCGAGACCAAATGGGATTTGCTGATGGCCGCTGGCCGTATATAATACAGAGCGCCTGGGCAGGCAGAAACTAACGCAAGAAAGGCGCTATTTTGCCTTTGAACGCTGCACTGGACTTAAAGCAGTTTGTTTCCAGTGAAGAGCGAGTTTATGACGCTGCTTCGTTCAAACGCAGCGCTTGGTAGGGTTCTCAACCTTTAACCAAGCTTGTATTGCTTGATCGCGCGCCAGGGGAGTCGGGAAACCTTAACCAGTAGCTGGTTACTGCCTAGTAAGCATAAAAATTTGGATGCGGAAAGCTTCTACAAATACTTCTTTGGTGCGTCTGAAACCAGGCGCTGCTAGGATGAAAAGAATTCCTTTCGAAAAGATATATTGCTTCTAGTATAGGTGACCAGTGTTTCGAAAAAACATGGACAAAAGCCTGGTTATGGTGAGATCAAGGTTTGTATATACGGAAGCAAAAAGACGAACAAAACACCGAAACCCGGGACTCCCCGACATGAACGAAGACGCCATGCGTATGGAAATGCAGCTGTAGCAACCCCACTGTAGATACAAGGCCGCAAAAATAAGCACAGTGAGAGGGTATCGCGGGCCGCTGGCTCACGTCTTCTGCTCGGCTGGGTCGCCGCCTGTGTGCACCGGGGCGGAAGTGTCGAAGAAGAGCTTTCATTTTATGCTTCTTCAAATTCGCGGATAACGTGGTCTTGCAGAGTTATTCCGGAGCTTTAAAAAATGGATTCACAGGCCGCATACGGAAAGCTTATGCACATTAAAAAAAAACTTTTAAAACTGTGTACTTCACCTCGATGCCCCTGAATGACCAATCGCTGCGCTGAAGGCAGCAACGATGATGAACAAGTAGGATGCATGACATACAATTTTACTAAAAAAAATTCCAAATGCGCTGCGACACCACGAATGCACACCGTCATCGCGTAATGGATCGCCAACGGCATTTATTTTCGGCAATAGCTCATGCTGAGCCTGGCGGTTGTCTTACATTTCTCTTACGGTTGCAATCACCGATCATTCGCGCGTCTTTTGGTGATGCAGACACACGTGCGCCTTTAGGATCGAGCGTGGTGGTGGAGTGCACGATAAATATGAATGAAGCAATATGAACCAACTGCGGTGTGAAATTGTCAATGGTAAAGTATGGACAGAGGTTTTTCACGGGGAAACGGACAGCGACGAAGATGGGCTACAAGTTTCCTGTCTCATTACGCGGTTTCAAATATTGCTACCGCACCTTCAGCCCCGAAATCTCATGCCTCACTCGTCTTTCGGACATCTAGAGAAGCTGCTTCCTTATGAATTATTAGTTGGACAGAGTGCATGAGACAGGAAAGGCAGGTGTGAGAAAGACGTAATAAACTGCAGAAGGATCAACATTTGGGCGAGTTGGTACTGGTTATGTATCATCTTGACAAAACAGCGTAAAAAACGGAAACACTAGGAGAGAAAGACACAGCGTCGTCCTGTCGTCTTTCTCTCCTAGTGTCCCCGTTTTTTACGCTGTTTCGTCAAGATGATACATAGACGTAATAAAAAAAAAAAAACGACGAGTCAACTTGAAGGTTGAGACTGACGAACAATGAAATGTGTTGCACAAGTAGGCCCGGCCGGACGATCCGGATATGTTTTGTTTGGATAGGAAGAAACAACGGAAGTGAAACGGACGCGAAGCCATCGCCCTATAATTCTCCCGAGAGATCGACTTTTCTGTAGTGTAGCATGAGATTGGACATGCTAAACATAGGCCTGTTGGTTCCTGAAATTTCCCACGGCCGCTTTTCGGCGCCATGTTTGTGAAGCATGCGTAATGAGAACAGCCGACTTAAAATGGGCGATAACGGCGAGCAGTAATAGTCTCTGTCGTTTAGAGTGCCTTGAAATTCCTGTCTCTTTCGAGCGCTTAATCGACGGTGAGACCAGAGAAGTCTGGAGCTTGCACATATGTAGTTACCCGATGCATCCAGATTTCGCTTCCTTGAATTGATTTTTTTTCGTTTGTGCAACAAAGCTCTATTGTTGAAAGAAAGCTGGTGGTCTTAACCACCTTTATAAATGGCTGTAAAAAAGCGTGCCAAATTCACGTCTACGTGGTTAAGCTATGGTTTCCCGTGCCAAGATGTAGACCCGTAATTTACTTCGTCATTAGACCCGCCGCGGTGGCTCAGTGGCTAAGGCGTTGCGCTGCTGAGCACGAGGTCGCGGGTTCGATTCCCGGCCGTGGCGGCCGCTTTTCTGATGGAGGCGAAAAGCAAAAACGCCCGTGTGTACGAGATTTCGGCGCACGATAAAGATCCCCAGGTGGTCAAAATTAATCCGGAGCCCTCCACTACGGCGTGCATCATCGCCTGCGTTGCGTCGGCGCGTTAAACCCCACAATCAATCAAATCAAATCAAAACTTCGTCATTAGTCTTCCGGTGATGTATGCTAAAAACGAATAGGGTTGATAAATCACAAGAACTCTGCACTTAGGCGAATGTTTTCATGGCTTCAGTTTGCTTATATTTCTAGGGTAAGAATTTCCTGCTACAGTGTACGCATATCCTTTCTACTCAAAAACAAATTATGCTACGCCACTGAAACGATCTGTCCAATTTGAGCTTTGAAAACGATTCCCGCAGAGTGTATAGAGGTGCAGTCGCGCTCAGTATGACCTGCAACACTAATTAGAATTCAGCAGACAATATCCGAAGTTAAATGGAGAGTGGAGCTAGTCGGTGAACATGATGCGCCGATGTCGTCCTTTCTTGTCCGTGTTTTATAGTTCGCGCTTAATTTTCAACAGATAATATAACCAAAACAACGACTTTTGCCGTACATGTTCCTATGAGGTTAAGTGCATGCATTGGACGTTGTGGACCTGACGTGGAATATATATTTTGAGTACCGGGCGCTAAACGTAGGTTGCATGTAGGTATGAATGCCTATTAGCGTTGTGCGTCATACTGGGTGCACTTATGCGTTGCAGCGTAAGACAGATTCTCTGAGGACCACTTGAAGTCAAGGCAATTGCCCCTAAAAGAAATTAGCGTTTGTATCCTGCAAATGGTGGACGCCGGTTTCTGTGTGCCCAATTTTGATGTTGCAAAGAGAGACGAATTTTAATATTGCCCGTGGCTTCGCTACTAATTAAGCCGGAAGGCGGTGGCGTTTCTGCTGCACCAGCCGACACCCCTATTGCTAAATTCAGTTGCCGATTTCCTATTTCTCACCCTATTCAGAAGTTTCTCCTGAACACCACTTCAGCAGCAGTGCATCATCCGCCTCGCTGTGCGGCACGAATACTGCTGATGACAAAGTTTTCAAACATGATCGAATGCGTGTAGTACACGCATGTTTTCTTCTATTGCGCAACCGCGTCCCTGCTGCCTCTTCGTGCTTTGTGGTATGCGGTACTAAATCCAGCATCGTCTCGGGTGACGCGCGCGTCTACGGCAAGATTACGTTCAACACAAGTCCCTGTCATTCCTTGGAAGTCCTTGTAGTCAACTACGCATAAGACGCGGTTTGCATTGACACTATCAAAATTGCTGCACTTTTTTCTATGGCAGAAATATTTACTTAATTTTTTTTCTGTCACTCGAGAAAAGTAAGACAGACAGAACCACACTTTAGCGCTTACCTAACTCAAGAACGTTATCGGGGCATAAGCGATGAAGCAAATATAGTTGTGTGAGTTCCGGGTCCATTTTCTAGGGTACTGTAAAGTGCTTCAGCGAATCCACAATTTAAAATCACCCCTACCGGGGTGAATACACACACTGTGTGCTGAAAGAAGCGAGAACAGTGGTGCCACCCCGATTCGAACGCCTAGTGGTTGGATATTGAGTTTGCTCAGCTAAAAACTCCTGCCCCCCTCAGCACCACCACCTTCCATTCCTTTTTCTTGCGTGGAAGAATTTATTTATTTATTTATTTATTTATTTATTTATTTATTTATTTATTTATTTATTTATTTATTTATTTATTTATTTATTTATTTATTTATTTATTTATTTATTTATTTATTTATTTATTTATTTATTTATTTATTTATTTATTTATTTATTTATTTATTTATTTATTTATTTATTTATTTATTTATACTGCTAATCCAGGGGCCGGTACAGGGGGGAACAACTTAGAACATGTAGGCAGTAACTGCCGCCCCATACACGGAGGGCAACGCAGAACGTATACGGTACAGTACGCACCGGTACAGTGTGCTCAGGTACAAAATACGACCGTAAGATATCACATAAACCGAGGTCAGAAAAGAAACAAAAGGGGGCACAGACATTCTGCGAGAGTGCTGAGACTGCAATCAAGTAAAGAACAGCAGTAGATACAAATACATTACAATAAATTGAGGGCACAGTATTCGGAAGATGGCATTAGCGGGTTGTTGTAATGAACTTTTTAGTTAAGTTGTATACAGTTACTACTCCTTTTGATAACTATGCTTGTGATATATGTGTACCAATTTTACATGAGCACTTCACGGCTGCATTCTGGCTTTCCCACGCTGCCGCCATGCACTGTGGGGGCTGGGGACCCGTTAAAGCTGCGCACACAGCTGTTTTCCTCGATTACGCCCACTTAAACTGCGCAGGTAAAAAAAATTAAACTTTGAACTGCAAGTCCTACCCACATGAGATCCCCTTCCACAAATGTAGAATTTCTCTAACTGAGGTGACACAGTCATGCCTTTCCCATTAACGATGTCATCAAAAGGTAAATATAAATTTACTCAGACATGTGCTAGGGCGGATGACCAGAATGTTCGAAACGTTTTAAACATTCTGCTTAGTAAAATGTAACACGCACTGTGTGATATATCAAATGAAAGCTAGCATGCCTGTTGTCTAGAAAAGAGTGGCCTCTGGGTGTGGACATAGGAGCCGTTTGCACTGAATTTTATACAAAAGCAACACAAGCCCCCTTCCCCGTCTTAACGGGGAGCACAACAGCGCGAAACAGCAATCGTATTTTAAGCGCTCGGGGACATACATCTCGCCTACCGCATTGAGCACGTCCCGCCGCAACGAGCGGGTGATAAAAAAACCAGAGAAGAAACGATGGCATTCGATGCCGACAAATCACGGACAAAAGCCCGATTTGTGTTCGGCTTTAACAGGCTCGTGTCAGAACCTCTGTCGAGGATTGTTGAGAATTAACTTGATTTCAGCCTTCCTGGCAGCTAAACTGGGCCTTTATTCACGAAAGCTTCAGCAGCGGGCCATCTACTAGCTCGCATGGTTTTTGATCAACAGCCACACGACTATTTAAGGCCCCAAACGCAAGCGAAATATGTGCACCGCTCTGCACGCACCAGGTTCACTCAGCGGCTGCCTTAACTCAGCTTGTCACTCTCCCGGCTGACGATTACTAGGAAAACGTTCAGGCTAGGTTTTTTTTTTCTTACTGCCTATATTGCCAGGGCGACAGCTATGATGTTAACTACGTTGCTCTTACATTACCAGCTGCAGCTGTATTACACCAGCCACAGCTCGCAAGTGGTATACCATGACAGGAAAACCGTAACGTAAATTGATTACCAGCCGAGTTCTCATTTTGGTATACGTTGAGGGAGTTTGCGTTTCGTCGCCAACGTGTGTGCGCCTTCGGGTGGGCTTTTCGGGGACCTGTTGTTGCGGGAGCTGTGCTATGCCGAGGACTGAGTGTATGTTCCGGACAGGCCCATACAATGAAGTATATTCTCCATCTGCAAGGTGTTACTCTCCGGCTCAGCTACCACCCGCTGGTATCCACTACTTGCGGAATGCTATGCTTAGCAAGTTGTAAGCCGGTGCCGCAACGGATTTCACATCGCCCCGAGAAAAGCCTCCTCTCTTCAACGCTAAGATCGAGCGTCGCCCCGCCAACGCAGCTGACGCTCATCGAGTGTGTGAGGAGTTGTGCGCGACGGTTTCGGTCCCAGTGGACTGGTGGTTCCTTCCCTCCTACGATCCGCTTCTTATTTAATTTCCGGATTTCACAACCTTCCTTATTACCCCGGTATATTCTCCACTGCTAACCTCGGACAGCAAAGGGGAGAATGTGGTAGGTCATTGAAACAGATAAAAAATTTGGAAAGATAGACAGAAAGTGAAGAAGAAATGTCCGCCGTGTAGGATACGAACCCACGACCTCCAGAATACGCGTCTGCTGCGATTGCGATGACCACTACGCTACCGGCGGGGCTGTTTCCCTATTACTTTCTCGGGTATTTATGTGAAGGTATTTTTGTTTCCTGCACTTGGGGGTGGTCGCCAGCGCCACTCGGACTACTCGAGGTGAAGGGGACCTTCTTTTTAACCTCTGGCCGTGACTGGAGTGTCTACGACATGTCGAGAGTGGTCGACCAGCGTTAAACCCTCTTAAGCTCCCTATGGCACCAAGACTTCCAGAACACAGGCCCGCGCTTTGCACGTAGCGAATCAGAATGGGAAATGAGGGGCTCGTTGAATTAAGACAGAAATAATGGTTTGCAGTCAAGAAAACCTTTGAAAGCCAAGGGGAAAATGTGGTAGGTCATTGAAACAGATGAAGAACTTGGAAAGATAGAAAGAAAGTGGAGAAAAAAATTCTCACCTTTCACATAGATATTAACATTCACATCACAAAAATTCGCACGCTCCCCTTTTCTTTCCGAGGTTTTCTTGACTGCCGACCCTTACTTTAGTCTTAATTCAACGAGCTCATCGAGTGTGTGAGGAGTTGTGCGCGACGGTTTCGGTCCCAGTGGACTGGTGGTTCCTTCCCTCCTACGATCCGCTTCTTATTTAATTTCCGGATTTCACAACCTTCCTTATTACCCCGGTATATTCTCCACTGCTAACCTCGGAAAGCAAAGGGGAGAATGTGGTAGGTCATTGAAACAGATAAAGAATTTGGAAAGATAGACAGAAAGTGAAGAAGAACTGCCCACCGTGTGGGATCCGAACCCACGACCTCCAGAATACGCGTCTGCTGCGATGACCACTACGCTACCGGCAGGGCTGTTTCACTTCCGCTTTCTCGGGTGTTTATGTTAAGGTATTTTGTTTTCCTGCGCTTGGGAGTTGCAGCCAGGGCCACTCGGACTACTCGGGGTGAAGGGGACCTTCTTTTTAACCCCCGGCAGTGACTGGATTGTCTACGACATGTCGAGAGTGGTCGACCAGCGTTTAACCGTCCTAAGCTACCTATGGTACCAAGACTTCCAGAACAGAGGCCCGCGCTTTGCATGTAGCGAATCAGAATGGGAAATGAGGGGCTCGTCGTTGAATTGAGACAGAAATAATGGTTTGCAGTCAAGAAAGCCTTTGAAAGCAAAGGAGAGAATGTGGTAGGTCCTTGAAACAGATAAAGAACTTGAAATAAAGTGGAGAGAAAATGGCCGCCGGGTTGGATCCGAACCCACGATTTCCAGAATACCCGTCTGCTGCGATGACCACTACACTGCCGGCGGGCTGTTTCCCCTCCACTTTGTCGGGTATTTATGCTAAGGTACTAAACCATGTGCTAAGGTGCTAAACCATGTAAACACAGTGTACACCGACTCCGCAACGTGAGAATATACTGAGGCAACAATAGTGGCAATGACAATCTTGGCGGCTGCATGACCCCCCCCCCTTCTCTCTCTCTCTCTCTCACACACACACACACACACACACACACACACACACACACACACACACACACACACACGCACACGCACACGCACACGCACGCACACACACACACACGCACGCACGCACACGCACACACGCACACACGCACACACGCACACACACACACGCAGAAATGGAACAAGGGACAATAGGACTCGACCACTGGGCAATCCAACTAATGCAACTATGCAACAGAAGATCAAACATCATTAGAGGCTCCCATCACAGCATTTCAAACATCATTACAGACGGAATACCTAAATGCTTCCGAAAGATTCTCCAATTTACAATGAAGGAAGTAGAAATTACATGGACACCCTGAAGTGATGGTCTGTAATGGATTGAGGGTGCTGACCAAGAACCACGCGAACTCGCATATCGTTCCTCTTGTGACCACTACTGCCACACTCCCCTCGCCGAAAAAATATGGGGAACCTCTCTCATTCCTATGGCTAAGAACACGATCCTTCGCGAGCTGAAGGATCGGAAGCTCTGTGCAGGGAACAAACCAATCTTTATATTCACAAATCTATATGGGCGAAGATGTTTGGTGAGAAACATGCGACGTTAACTGGAAACTGCAAACGCCGAAAACATGCATCCACTTCCACGCAACCTAGCCATATTCAAGGGTATGCTCAGGGGAGACTCAAACATTGCATATTCGACTTATGTGGAGAAATGTAAGGCAGCTTTAACTATTTTATCACGTCAAGATCAGTGTGAGCTGATTGAGTGGGCAGGGAAAGAGCAGCTGCATCTGGGGCTCGCTGAAACTGATCAACACCAAGCACCCGCAGCCTTCCACGCCCACATCTTAAGCCACACAAGCGTAAATGGCGCCTGTCTTTACTGTGCCACGGCGGTTTAAAATCATTGACGCAAGTCTTGCTCTCTTGGTTGACCTTCGGTGTTTAGAGAGCGTAAATGGTGAGTGCAGCAACTCCGTTGCAAAACGATCTCTGGGTGTCGAAGTGACGCTATCGTGTCGTACATCTTAAGATCTAAACGTAGATGTCACTGCAACGTTTTTTTTTTTTTGATGGGCGGTTGTCGACAAGTTCTTGTCAACAAATCTATTAGTTTAAAGAAGACGCTCTCACTTCAAATTTCACTTAAAACAACTATCGCTGCACCTGCGAGTGGCAGAGCGCCGTCACCGTCCACGCAGTTTCCTTGACGTGGTAAACGTAATTAGCGCTGCAAAGCTTTTTGAAGCGCAGCTTTTTACCTCTCCCACCCAAGGGTTCTGCCGCGACCGTTGGTGTCATCAGAAAACTCCCACGAACAAATGAGAAGTTACTGGCACCGCCAGGAATCGAACCTGGGACGAATACAGAAACGGAACGAGAACCCGTTGTCGTAAGGATTGAGCTATGACCCCACGAGGACACGGAGGAGACAGACGGTGCACTCACCGAGCACATCTACGGGTTTAACCCATGCGTTCTCGCTGCATGCGACGTGATAGCGTCACGTGACCTCCCGCACCGCTGAGCGCTCCGCCCACTGCGCGTGTAGTGGCCGTGTGCGCGCCTTGCCCATGTGCTAGGAGTTAGTAGAAATTAAATGAAGCTCACACCAACGAATGGCATCTCACTTCTCCTACGTCTCGGCCACCGATCTCGTCGCCTCCGTCGGCGGCGGCAGGCGGCGGCAGTGAAATGCACTTAAGCACACACACCCTTTATTACTTCAAAGAGACATTCTTTGCTAAGGTCAAATCAATGTAGGATCCATGAATGGTAGTTGGTGAAGTTGTATTGGTAAAGCACATGAGTGGAAACTCTTTTTTTATAAAATGAAAGGAAGCTCAAAGCCTGGGTTAGTCGATCTCACTAATCCTCCGTCTCTGCCGCCGATCTCGTCGCCTCCGTCGGCGGCAGCTAGCAAGGTCATGTTACGCTGTCGCAGTGCAGTGCTCTGTGCACATGAGCAAAACAAAAATCGAAAGTTTTTTTTTTTTCAATTAGCCATATAAGGGTGGGCATCAGTATGAATTCTCCAAGCAGCCGCTAAGCCCATGAATACGGCCCAGCAAATATTATCCTCCTTCAGCTTTCGTTTTACGTAATTTCCGATAGTCAGTAAGGCTTACAGAGAAGGAGAATGTCGCATACCTAAGTGAAAATTACCTCCTTCACCTTCCCTGCGCGTTAGGAAGGTCACGGATGGAAAGCGTGCGCGCTAAACGTGAAAGCTCACCACGCCTAAAACAAGCTGTCAAAAATATCCTTATACCATATTTCACACGCGTTACGCATCCCGTGAGATATGCTTAAGAAGCGTAATTTTTCAGTGTGGAAGCACACCACGCTTAGAAAAAGCGTGCGAAAAATCGTCGACACTCACGCTTGCTAAGTGTGAACAATTTTAGCATGTATAAGCACGCGAAGATCATCTCGAAGCTGCGGAGCTGGTGTTTCTGGGGAAAGGCGTATTGACTGTAGGGCGTCCAACCCGAAATGGTTTCAGGATTTTGGGGGGGCGAGGGCAGTGAATGCGAACTGCCCGATCCCTTTCAGAATGTGGCGCACCTGGTTATCCTCAGAAATGTCCTTGTGAGGCGCGGACACAGGGCGAGGACGTATTCAATCTCTGAAGTAGACGTTTCGTGCGGATGTTGCATCAGGACCTTAAGCTTCTTCGCACGCTCAGAACGGACAGCCGAGGAACCTGTTACGATTCAGCGCTCCGCTACCCTGTGTACGCGTGATAAAAGTTTGGTGCACTACGGTGCAGCTCTCTGTATTGAGGTGAAGCCTAGTCACTCCGCGCTGCGTGCAAATCTCGACAAGCTATAGCCTGGCTGGCGCGCGCTTTGCCCGCCGACGAGTCACGGACAGCGGCACGGCACCTGCAGAAACCCGCGAAATCCAGTTCTATACACACGGGCAAGCTAAGAACGGCAGTTGCTCATGTGGCGTATTACTCCGCCGAAGCGACGGACCCGGATGTCAATGCGGGCGCGCGTTTTGAGGGATATTGCGGCTAATGCGAACATCCTCTGCCTTTTCTGATGTAGTTGCCACGTCGTCGCTGCAGTAGTTTGCAAGTCGAGTAAGTGCAAAAAATCACGAAAACGACTCGTGTCATTTTGAAAATACTCGAAGTAACGCACTGTTTGCGTTACCGGCTGCGGTGATTACGCGCACGGGCAACTTCCGTTATCCTTCTTAAGTTGTGCTTGAGCATAGCGGCAACGTCTCCGGCCCCGTCACTGCAAACGTCAGCCGTCCGTTAGAATCATCCTTCCCCCTCTCTCGGGCACAGCATGCCGGACCGGCATCATGGAACGCATCACGAGACCTGCGAAGGCTATCCTTGTGTGTTTGTACTTTATTCATGTCGTGCGAAACGCGCTGCAAGGCTGTAGACGTTTGGCACATCTATGTGTGAATTCTAGCCCTTCGGGGCGTCAAGTCAGTTCTCTCCGAGCTCTTTTTAAGAGCGTTGCTCTGCCACAGTCATGTTATAAGCACGCCAGGGCGCTGCTCCTATATTATCGCTACTCCTTCCCCGCCATGCATTAAACCAGTCAAGCTTTGCTCTTAGCCCTGCATCGTCGTTCGGAACAGAGGCAACTCTTCTGCTCGGCGGTCGTCCACCACGCTACCGCGGCATTCACGGTGGTCAGTTAAAAAGAAGGGGACCTTCTTTTTAACCCCCGGGCCGTGACTTTTCTTCACTTGATTCTTTCTTTCCAAATTCTTTATCGGTTTCAATGACCTACCACATCCTCCCCTTTGCTTTCCGAGGTTTTCTTGACTACCAACTCTTATTTCTGTGTTATTTTCAACGAGCCCCTCATTTCCTATTCTGATTCGCTACATGCATAGCGAGGGCCTCTGTTCTGGCAGTTTTGGGCCATAGGAAGCTTAAGAGGGTTCAATGCTGGTCGACCACTCTCGACATGTCGTAGACACTCGAGTCACGGCCCGGGGGTTAAAAAGAAGATCACCTTCACCCCGAGTAGTCCGAGTGGTGCTGGCTACCACCCCCAAGCACAGGAAACAAAAATACCTAAACATAAATACCCCAGAAAGTGGAGCGGAAAATCGCCCCGCCGGTAGCGTAGTGGTTATCGCACCAGACCGGTATTCTGGAGGTCGTGGGTTCGGATCCCACCTGGCGGGCATTTTTTCTTCACTTTCTTTCTTTCTTTCCAAATTCTTTATCTGTTTCAATGACCTACCACATCCTCCCCTTTGCTTTCCGAGGTTTTCTTCACTGCCAACTCATATTTCTGTGTTATATATATAAATAAATAAATAAATAAATAAATAAATAAATAAATAAATAAATATATATATATATATATATATATATATATATATATATATATATATATATATATATATATTGGAAACACTCGCCTGGCTGTCATGCCGTATATAGGGGGGGTAGCTATCCATGAGAGAAAGGGAATGAGAGAGAAGGAATGGGAGTGTAGGAGCAGGATTGGTTTGGGAGTGTGAGGCTGGAGATATTGAGGAGGAAGCAAGGGTGCATATTTTTAGGTGCGCAGATGGTAAGAAGAAAGTAAGGTTTGGTCGATTCATGGAAGGAGAGAGGGAGAAGGTGTTTGTTACCACGCCACGCGGCATAGAGCACGGCTCTCAGAAACGCCGGAAGCCAAACAAAGTGTAGTGGAAGTCGTTATCATAACGTGTCTCTGAGCTGGAGGGCAAAAAAGGAGCCCGTAACTAGTTCAACAAAAAAGCCACACACAACTGAAATTTCACGTGTCACAAACAGCAGCATTCCCGGAGAGAGGCTTTTCTGAAAGTGAAAAACGGAAAGATAAAGTTACAACCCTGCCTGGGGCACAAGACAAAGCGGTGAAAAAAAGGGTAGGGAATAGAATTCCGAAGCAATGGCTGAAGCGGTGACTTAGCGTTCAAAAGGGGAAGCTAAAGTAGGAAAGCAAAAGAAATTAGGCCATCACATTCGGAGCTGGAGGAGGGTGGTCATAGTGTTCGGATAAAGGTACTCGCAAGCCAATGGTTAATCCTGTATTCGCGATGAATATTGCAAAGAGTCTAAGTTGCCACTGGAAGCATTCATTCGAGAAAGTTCCAGGTAGTTGAATTTGTGAACCAAATAAGATTTTCTGCATTTTCTGTCCCTAGTAGACTTAGAGTTTGACTGAAGTATACGTCACTTAATGTCTTCAATATTGTGGCCTGGTTGGGTGAAATGCTGCGCGACAGCTATAGAGGCTTTGTTAAGGGTATCTTCCCGGTGTCTGTTCAGACGTAAGCCCATAGGTTGACTCGTTTCTCCTATAATATACTGTTTGTGACACATTGAGCATTCTAACACATAGACAATGTTGGGTGAAGTGCGCGTAAAACTGTAATTAATCTTGTGAACGTAATTGCTGGCGGTGCTTTTTAGAATGCAGTCTGTCTGCAGGTGCCTGCGTATTGCATCTGATACGGAAGTGGTTATGATTGGTTGTTTCGAAGGCCCTATTTTATCATGGACTAAAATATCTTTCAGATTCCTACTTCTGAGGTACGTAACCGTTGGTGCGTCCGCGAACGTTTTTAGATCTGTCGTAACTGGCTAAAATGGGGTAGTATTTCCGCAGGATATTGTTTACGTTAGGGAGGGCGCTCTAGAATTTAGTTATTAAGGTAGGCAGCCTGGCGTTTTCGTTTTTACGCTGTTTGTTGAGCACCAAGTCCCTTTTGAGATTAGATGCACGTTGATAGGCCTGATGGAGCGAGCCCTTGGGGTGGTTCCTGTTTGTAAGGGTGGACTTGAGTTCGTCTAGATGCTTTACGTAGTTACTGTCATCACTGCGTACTCTTATGAGTCTGGTGGCTTGTCCTACAAAGATCTCTTGTTTGCAGTGTCTCGAGTGATGGCTTTTATAGTCTAGATACTTCTGCCTGTCCGTCTTTCAAAAAAGTGTGGTTTTAAGTTTACCTGTGTCTGAAAAAACGATAGTATCCAAGAAGTGCACTTCTTTGTGAGAATGCTGCCATGCGTAATTTAATAGTCGAATGCGAAGAATCGCGATGAGATATAAACGTTTCCAGAGTTGCGCGTCCGTGTTCCCAAATCATGAAGATGTCGCCTGGGAAACGGAGGTAAACCGTAGGTTTATGCGGAAAAAGACTTTAATAGGGTGGCTTCAGGTTGCGAAATGAGAATAGTGGCATAGTTCGGCGCGAAAGCAGTGCCCATGCTGGTTTCAAAACTTGCAAGAAGTAATATGAATCAAATTCATAATAATTGATTTAAAACTAGTTTTAATTAAGTTATGTACACTTTTGCCACATTATGGTGCGGGTTCTTTGATAAAGCTTTAGAAATAGCTTCGATCTCTTCGACGAGAGGGATGTTTGTGTACAAGGCGGCAACGTCGACCGGAACTAGGAGGGTGTCACTGGGTTGGCACCCACCCTTAATTATCTCTTCTATTATGCGGAGGAAGTGGGGGTGTCCTGAACTAATGAAGGAAGAAGAGCCGGAATGTCGGATAGGTAATGATTCAGAAACAGAGATAATGCTTCGGTTGAGGTGGTGTTATTCGAAACTATGGGTCTGTTAGGAATGTCGGAAGTAAACAATGGTTCTACGGGGACTTTGTGAACTTTTGGGAGAAGGTAGTATCGCTTTGCCCGCTTATTAGTAGGTTTGATAACGTTTAGGTCAGTGATCGTTACTAATTCTCTAGACCGCAAATCTGTGTGGGCATGAGGGATTGTTAGGCTGTACTCCTGGATCGGGTCGTTATCCAAGGCCTTGTAGTGACAAGGGTTTTTAAGCTGCCTATACTCTTCAGCTTTGTATGTTGCCATTGGTAAGACAACTACTCAACCCCTATACTCAACACCTATATATAGCCTTCATAGATTACGAGAAAGCATTTGACTCGGTGGAAACCTCAACAGTCATTCAGGCATTGCGGATACAGGGTGTAGACAAGCATTACGTTAGAATACCAGAGGATATCTGCAATGGGTCCACAGCTACCATCGTCCTCCATAAGGAGAGCAGTAAAATACCTATAAGAAAGGGCGCCAGTCAAGGAGACAATCTCTCCAAAGTTGTTCACGGCATGTTTACGAGAGGAATTCAGAACATTGGATTGGGAACAGGTGGGAGTAAGGATTAATGGAGAATACCTCAGTAACGTCAGATTTGCTTATGACGTTGCCTTACTAAGTAACTCGGGAACAAATTGCAAAGCATGCTTACCGCACTGCCCAAGCAGAGTAGAACCGTGGGCTTGAAAAGTAATGTGCAGAAAATAAAGTGATGCTCAATAACGTCGGGAGAGCACAACGGTTTGAGATAGGTGGCGAGGCAGTGGAAGTGGTAAGCGAATATATCTACTTGGGCCAAGTTGTGACCCCGGGTCCCAATTATGAGGCAGAGATAATTAGAAGGAAAAGAATGGGGTGCAGTGCATTCGGCAAGCATTCTCCGATAATGAAAGGCAGCCTACCGTTGTCCCTAAAGAAGGAAGTGCATGACAGTTGCATCTTACCGTTAGTCACCTACGGGCCAGAAGCTTGGAGGCTCACTAAAAGGGTTCAATATAAATTGAGGACGACTCAGCGAGCAATGGAGCGGAAGATGATAGGTGTAATATTGAGGGACAAGAAGAGAGCGGAGTGGATCATCGAACAAGCGTGTGTTAATGTCATATTAGTAGAAATTAAGAAGAAGAAATGGGTGTGGGCAGGGAATGTAATCCGAAGGCAAGATAACCGTTGGAACTTGGTCATTAATTGTAACAGAGTGAATCTCTAGAGAAGGCAAGCATGGCAAAGGGCGACACAAAGTTAGATGAGCAGATGACATAAAAAAATTTGCGGGAATTAATTCGGCACAGTTAGCAAATGACCGGGATAATTGGAGATCTATGGGAGAGGCCTTTGCTGCTGCTGATGATGAAGAAGACAACTAGGCTACCAAATTGTATATATATATATATATATATATATATATATATATATATATATATATATATATATATATATATATATATATATATATATATATATATATATATATATACATACACACATTTTACCGTCCAGGCGCAAGTGCGTTACAGTCCACTTCACTTGGTCTTCGTGAAAAAATTGTGCACTATAGGAATGAGCTCCACGGCAAAATATTAGTCCTCCGCATGAAGCGACGCAAAAGAAAAAGAAACCATCATACAAGCGTGAGCACCGCACCGCAGATTGAGTAAAAATACTACCGTACACCGGTATACCGAAGAAGAGCACGCGACAATAGCGCACCGACATTAGAGCACGCCCGCATACCATGGAAATGACAGGACGACGTCACGGAAGCACACAAAGGTTTCTCGAGTACTCGCACTCTTATGTATCTTCCAAAGGGCCATTAGTGGTAAAAAATGGACGATCTTGGTGTGAAAACCTCGGGTATCTTATGTTTTTTTTTTTTCACGGTTGCTGTTGAGGCGCCAACGCGCTGGAGGCGAGGAAAAGTTCAAAATAGTTTAAAAGAATACGCGGTTCCGACCGAGCTGTGGAGCATGATGTTGGACGGACAGACGAAGCGGGATCGTAGATACGCTCTGGTTCTGTATAATTTATCGGGAGAAGAAGAACGAAAATGTGCCCTGCGGCAAAATGCGAGCTTAACTTTCTAAAGCACATTTACTGTGGCGTTGGGCTTTTGAGAGAAAAGCACGGTCGTACTCTCAGGGGTTGTAACAGTGTTTCTAAACGCGCAATATATTGCATCGTGAAGTGCGCGCCGAGAGGGGAGGCTTTGGTTTGAGTATATATTAGGGCTAGGCATTGGATAAAAATTTTAACCCTATTAATCGGCTGGCTTTGATTGGTTATTTGATCGATTAATCACTTGCGTTTTTTAAGGAAAAATGGCCCAAAATGTTATTTTAATAATATTCATAATGATACGAAAAAAATTCCCCGCACCTCCCCGAAGGGAATCGTGCAGAAATGCGAATGCATTGGGTGCACCGATGAGTGTGTTGCGAGTAATGGCGTGCGACGTCACCGCCAGGGAGAGGCGTAATGCTCACGTTGCATTGTGTTACACTTCTTTCTGGTGGTATCGTTGCTGCGAGGGATTCGACTTCACCGACTTCCATCGCTATCAAGGCACCAGTCGGCAAGCAGTAATGGGAAGGTACGCCGGACGAGGAGGGTACCGGTAGCCGAAACTCACGCTCATCGAAGGAACGCGCCCGTTGACCAGAGACTCGCTGCACGAGGCACACACCAGGTACGACCTGAACGGCGCCAGACGAGGGTTGTCGTCACAGACCACGATGATGGCGTCACCGTTCTCATCACCTCCTCTTCCAAACTCGTTCCAAAGAACCCGAAGCGCGTTCAAACGACTAGACTCCTTCTTGATGTTCCCGAGCGCGTAACGCGTTCGGCATTACGCGCTCTTCGCTTCGCAGACTTGCCTTCTTCTTCTTCTCCAACCGATGACGATGACGTGGAAGCAACTGCAGTGACGTCACCGCCAGGGAGAGGCGTAATGCTCACGTTGCATTGTGTGAACCCCCGACTAAGAAACGCATTCGCATTTACGACGACGACGACGACGAAGGCAGAACTACGAGGCGCGCGCTCACGTGCGCTCGCGCTGGAGGAATGCAGGCGCACGCCGGCCAACGGAGCAAGACAACCCCCGGCTAATAAATGCATTCGCATTTAAAAAATCAATGTGCTCGTCGGCCTGTTCACAGACATTCCAGATGAGGTAAGCAGGTGATCATCATGGCACTGATGCGGGCGAGACGCTTATCACCGCGTTCGTCATTTATAATTTTCTGGAATCAGGAACATTGGCACTCGCCGTAATTGGAGGCGGCGCCGATTAATCATGGCATATTTGCGACAGAATTAGTTTATACAACGGCCACACGGTGTGCGGGCCCGCTCACCGTTTTTTGTACTGTCTACATTTTTTTATTAAGAGTAGCCATTTTCCCGTCTGTCTTGGCTAAGACCTTTAGATTTTAATCACCACCGTCTCCGAGCATACCTGTATCATTTTCTATTGTAGCGCAAGGCGGACTATTTGAACACGAATGTTATTCTTGACATGCTATCGCACAATTTCATCATGGCACTCTTGTTTCAGTTCGCTCACATGACTTAGCCCATCAACCGGTTAAAAAATTAATCGCGATTAAAGCCTTAATCGAATAATCGGAAGGTTAGTTGATCATTCGCCCACCCTTAGTATACATACGGCCTCGAATTGGAGGCCATGACCTTACTGCTTCTCGGAGAGTGGGTCGGTACTGTAATGCACATAATTGCTGTTCTAATTTAGCACTTTGTTCGTGGGAGCGCACCCGAAGACACGAAGAATGTGCAAGCGTAGCTTGTATACGGGCCATAGCATTTAATACTTCCTGCCTTTTACCGAGAAGTGTTCATCAGGTGGAGGTATACGAGGCAGGACAGCGGTTTGGGAGGTCCTGATTTTAAGTTTACTAGTTCCATTTGCCAGTCGGGTGGCGCGGTTAGGTGCAGATTAACTACAAAACGTCTATTGACACTTGTCGGAGTACGTCGGCGCCCCAAATAGGTTCGGAAGCGCCACACTGATGGTCCTCACAGGTTGTAGGGGTTTTTAAGACTATAGCGATCCGAGAATCCAAGCAGTGACAAAACTGTCGCCTATAATATTGTCATCTTTGCTATCGTCTCCGTCATCATCATCACCGTTGCCACATTGGCAGCGACATAGCGATCTTTTTGCTCAAGCTACAGGAACGCTATGTTGCTTAAATCTGCAGTTTCCAAACTAAGTTTCCAGAAGCATACTATTTTATTATCCGTCTTAGCTGGTTGGAATTCAGCACTGGCTTATTTCGAGCAGAAAAATTGAGTGTTGCGTTGGGAAAAACGCGGTGAGGGGATCTGTGGGGTGAACGGTTGCTGGGCTACCAGCCGGGCATCCGCCTTTTATTGCTCCTTGCTCACTGCTGTTAGTGCCTCTCCGAAGGCAATCCAATTTTTGTTGTTTGTGTACTCTGAGGGCAAGAACTACGTGTCGAGTGCGTATTGGAAAAAGTTAACTCGAAAAGGGGCCCACGTACGAACTTAATTGGGAGCAAGCCACGGTTTAAGCATTTTCTCTTTCGCGGAACAGTGGTTTATAAAAGGCGTGATGACAATATCGTGAGAAGCAGCTGAATGCATTTGATACGCCTCAAAACATGGTTTTTGAAGGTCCTGTTTCCACTAACTGACCCTGCTGTAGGAAGTATTTGTTGTATTCACTGGCGAGGCGCGCATGCACGCAACCGTGTGAGTGCGCCGTCACTCGTTACGTCGGGATCCGCGGGATGGCGGTACTTGTCTGTGCTAAGCACATGACTGTCACCGAACGCAACGTATTGCCTCGAGTCCAATGTGAGTGCGATTAATAACATCTCTGTTGACACTATACCGTTGAGAATCGGGTTGAAACGGAGCAGACGACGCAGACCGGTGTTTTTTTTCTTCGGCGTGCCGGCGCAGTGGCCCCAGCCGCGCCATGTCCATGGCGCATCGGCCATGTCTGTGGCCGTTTCCAGTGTTGCCAAACGAAGAAATTGACGGCTAAACTTTTCAACGAATACCACCTATACGAAAACCGCTGAAAGGCAGAAACCTTATCTATGGGAATGGACGCTCAGGAACGTAAACAAGGCTTTATTCTTGCCACAGGTAGCCCAACTTTCAGAAGTACCGGTAACCTGCGAATTCATATAGGTTGTATTCACTGGCGTGGCGCATAAGCCGGCAACCATCTGTGTGCGCCGCCATGCCGTGGCTGAGGCGACGAGGAATGCGCGGGACTCACGCAGCGCACACGGCCGCTAGTCCTCCATGTTTGCCGGGCTGACCACGACGCAGTTTGTGTTTTCCTTGTACAAGGCGTGTTCTAGGGATTCCTAACGTAGGGTGTGCCATGTTAACGTTCGTAGCGCAAACAGAGTTGCTGTTCCGTTCCTCGGTGTGACAACCTTGTGCTGCAATTCAACCCCAACTTCTTACGAGCGAGTACAATCGATCATGCCCAAAAGCTGCTAAGTGAGCGCCCTAGTAGCGCAGTTGTGCAGCAGCGTTTGTATAGAGACAGCAGCAGCAGCCGCCGCAGCAGCAAGCAGTATCGTGCCCCAAAGCAAGCTCAAAAGCATTACCTCGACGTCAATATACTGTTTCGCGCAGCGCCCTATAGCCTATCTGTCGCAGGACACGAGTGAAGTCGTCGGCACAGACCTGCTGATTGCCAGACGTATTCTGGTATCAGCCACAGATTGTTCGGCTCTCGGCCAGCGCCTTCCCCTTCGGCCACTCGGTCACTTGCCAATAGATGTCGCTAGTCTCCCAGCAAACAATGCGCTCACTACTACGCTACCGTTTTATCTCAATCGTCGTGGGTTTGAACGCGCACAGTTTTATCGGAAGCATTATTTGGCTTTTGTACTTAACGACTATGCCGTGGGCAAAGTGCGGGTACACCTGTGTCAATATCTGGGTTCGCAGGCAACTGCGCTGCAGCGTAGGCATTTCGTGCGTCGTGCCGCTTTCTTTAGTAACCGTGGCTACATTCTCCGGTTGGGATGCGGAGCTCTTCAAGGGCAAGTAGAGCATCCCCACACAATGTCACTGCGATTATTCGTATCTGTTGACGTCACAGCAGAGAATTGGGTGCTAAAGACGGACGCCGGGGCCTGTTTTTTGTTTTTTTTCCTCCCCTGCGAGATGCGGACTCGTGCGAACGGTGGGCAGTGTCATGGCGGTTTTCAGTGCTGCCAAGAGAAGAAATCGCCCACTAAATTCTTATGTGAATACCATCTATAGTAACATGCCTTAGCGTGACCGCCATAGGTGGCCTAACTCGTCTGTCGCCACACCCGAGAGCGATACCTGTTCGTCAGAACACATACCTGCTATAAAATCTCACATATCCACTCAGGGAGATTGGCCATAAGCGATAAGTTTTAATCACCAAACAAATGTATCGGGCCAACTTGGACATGGTTCATGGCTTCTTCTTCACTCTGAAGAAATAGCCGCAGGTCCGCTTCACCCAAACGCTCCCGAACGAGAAATTAGTGTGACAAATGTGCCAATTGGGCGAATTACGGTGCCTACCATAGGATCTGAGTAAAAAAAATTGGCCGCGTATCTGCTCCTTTCGTTGCAAATGCCGTCAAAAGACAATAGTCTTTATCGGCTTTTGCGAAGTAAATGCCTCCCTTCGCTTTCACGCTCACCTCTCATCTTGCTCCTCTTGCGTCGCGCTCCTCCCAAGGTAAAGACGCCAAAGGTTTGCTTAAATCATTTTAAATTTCCCGCGTTCCACTGCTCCAAACCGGGTGTCTCGATGCCAACGCTGCCGTACGGCGAAGACGCGCGTTAATCGAGACGCCCTACTTCAACGTTTATAGAACCGCGTTTCCCTACTCCACGTGCGTTGCAAGCAGAACGTGGAATCTATCTAGTGGAACCTTGTGTAACTGTTGCCGGTTGATTTCTTAAAATGGCGTCAGAAGCTATAGTGGCGCGGGCGACAGCAGGCGACGGCGGAGTGAATTCTTTTTCTGCAGTTGATGAAGTATTTAATTTCGGAAAAGTCAAGCATGTCTGATTTTTTATAAAGGAACACTGCAAATATCACTTCTGTATTGATTTGTTGTCTCATATTTGCGTAATGTCTTGTTCTTCTTCAACAATGTTGACAAGTATGAACATTACACCGGACATAGACGGGTAGATTTAGCTGTGACTATATAAGACTATTGCGCAGGCATTGTTTTGCTTTGGCCGGGTGGCTGAATCGAGTCACAGACAGACAGACGGACAGACAGACATACAGACATACAGGCAGACCAAAATTTCTGGGTTTAAGTAGCCCAAGAAAGACTATCGTCTTTAAAATAGAATCGGCGCAGGGACAGCAGCACAAATGCGCGCTTTGCGCTGCTGTCCCTGCGCGGACTCTATTTTGTACTCAACCTCCGTGTTGGGCCTCTTCATTCCCTCAATTCGCACATTTGATCTAGCTAACGTCCTGTTCAGGAGCGTTGTGGTGAAGCCGACCTGGTGCAATTTCTCAATATGTTCCTTCGCTCTAAAGCGGGTAAAAAACACAGAGGATGGGTGGACTAAGGCCTGCTGCAAGAATACCGAACGCAGCTGTACAGGAAAGTGGTCGGCTTTCAGAGCGAGAAAGGCTGCAAAACGTCGAAAGTCGAGAAAAAGTCGAGCAAGAAAGCGTTGCTAGGCAAAATTTAAGGTCATCAGGCGCGCTGGGCACTGCGGCTGCTGTAGTACCAATGGAGAGCGGGGCAGAGAAGATTAGCGTAGATATCAGATATCCTGGTTCCGGCTTAAATGGCCTTATGTCCTCGAGTTTGGCAGCGCATCGCTTCTATTGCCTTTATGGCATCGCAATAGTTTCAGAGAATGGACTGACCCAGCAGATCAACCGATGTCGGAGCTCAGCGTGGCGCTCGTCTAGTTTAGCAACAGCGTATACGACGCCGAGCTCACGTGTCAAATACTGACTTCGAAGTGTTTGCTAAACTAACTGAAAAAAGCGTGACAATAAAATAACCAAGTGGCGTTCCCAACCTCGAGTACTACCGCTCTCATTCACCTCAGTGAAACGACTTTCCTTTCTTTTTTCATCGCAGGGCGCTGTGTTGAATCCGATCTTGAAAGCTTGACGAGACAGGTAGCTCGTAGATGCCGTGTGCCAAAGGCGTATAATGTAGCTGATAATCCTCCCCGTGTGGCAAGTTCACTCAACACAAATATACAGCTACGGCGATCAAAGTTCATGAGGTGAAGTTCGGGCTTAATGGTAGTTTCAGGTGCCACACTGATTTGCAATATTAAAAAAAAAATCATGCGCTATGCGGTTGTGCTGCTAACACAGTACACGACTTCTCAAATGTTGTTTCATCGACTCTGTAATTTTCTCATTCTAATGTCTTTACCCTAGCTATGGTCAGTTTACTTGATAGGCTTAAGGTTAGTGCTCAGAGTTGCACAGAGCCCTCAAGATTCGTGGAATAGGAAAAGTACATCAAGAAATGCGACAAAACGTATCCATCTTCATGCAGCACTGCAGCTGAGAAAGATATATGGTTTCTAGACAAATTAGAAAAAGACTTTTATAGTTCGGGGATGGAACCATCGACCACCGCCGCCAGTGTACGGTGCAGACATTGAGATAAGACAGCCGATAACAGAGATTTAGAGCGAATAAATAAACAACGTGGAGGGCATCCTGGGAACGCCCTTTAATTGCAGGGTCGTACGTGCGTTTATGAAAAGGGTGCTTCCAGTAATTACGCTTATGTATTTTACAAGTGTGTGGTGTGAGTTCGGTGCTCGGATCTGCTTGCTCACCGATAAAGCGGTGTTCCCCCGGGGGAGCCTTTCAGCGGAGAAACCCGAGAGATATTGTGACGTCACCACAGACGGACTTCCGTTTATCCAGCTCTTTCGCTCACACGCGTAGAGATATACTCACACGGAGGATGTGGCTGCTGTTTGGACGTCAATGTTTGCAGTCGCCGATTTGTACCGAAGAACAGAGCTGGCATAGAGCACCGGCGATTCCGCGTCGGCGTCAGCATCTACTAAAGCGGCTACATACTGCTCCTGTCCGCCGGCCAAGAAGCGACGGGCGTCATGCAGGTGATTCTATAAGGCTAATAATTTCTGCCTCGGGCAGAGAACGAAGAACAACGCGCGAGGCTATGGGCAAGGAGGCGCGCGCTCGTATAACCGGCTCCGCCAAGAGAGAGAACAAGCTTCTTTATTGAGCGCACATTACAGCCTTCGTGGTGGCTTCCTCAGTCGAGGACACCTTGAGTACGGGTCGCGTCCACAGCACCCTCGACCAGCTCACGTTGATCCTGAGGGTTGAGCTGGCCAAGGCTCTCTCCCAAGGCTCATGGGTGGGATAGAGATTGGGGCAGGGAAGCGGGGTTTGGTAGCAGCCTCCTACAACGTGATAGAGTGTCCCGGGGGCCTCGCAGAAGCGGTATTGCGATGGTAAGCAGACAGCAGCCAAAATGTGGCTTCTGAGTATTCGTCTGGAGGGCACGGAGGAGTCGCTCCAGCTCTCTCGGGAGTTGTTTGTGTCCTGGGGGGTAATGTCGCTCTAGTCGGTAGTCTTGTGTGATTTCTTGGTAAGTGATCTTCTGGTGCATGCCCTCGGGCTCACTTCCGGCAACAGCGGCTCTGCAGGTTAGGTCTCGAGCCAGGAGATGGGTGGTCTCGTTGCCCGGAATGTCGAGATGAGCGAGGGCCCAGGCGATCTCTGTGAAATGGTTTGGGGGGCGTTGAGTAAGGACCGTGAAAGCTGTGCGGTGAATTCTTCCATTGGCAAAATATCGGCACCCATGCGGCACGCCAGCGGCGAGTCGGTGAGGATGACAGCAGCTGTGGTTTGACTCACGGCATGGACGATGGCCACTTCCTCCGCTCGCAGTGGGTTGTGGTGTGGTATAGCGAGACTGGTGTGGGATTGTTTATTATGACTAAAACAGCGGTCATGTCCTGAATCCCGGGGTATGTGCAGCATCTGTGTAGGCAGTGTCTTGTTAGTTTCGAAATTGTTCTGGCTCTGGCCTCCCGTCTCACCGCGGGGTGCACGGGGTGCATGTTGCGCGGTAGAGAGGGAACAATGAAGCATTGACGGATTTTGTGTGGTATGTTTCTTAGGTCAGGAGGCGTTATAGGTCTAGCACTGCGGCGGATATTTGATTGCCGTTTTCGTACACGGCGCAAATGACGGTTCTTGATGCAATTTGCTCTCACATTATTAGGTCCTTTCTCGTATGTGCAGCTATGCTAGCACGTTTTGTTGCATTTAGGCCAGCGACAACAAGGTGTCGCTGGAGGTACCTTCTCGCCACTTCCCGTCCATACAAACGCGGTGTTGCGGCCACTGCCCGCGCCGCGCACCGTACGGATGGTATCCGCGGCTACCTCATGGCGCCTCTCTTGTGCGCTCCGGGTTTCCACGTCCAGCGTAATAAAACGCAATAAAAATAGAGCGCCAAGAACCGCTCTAGAACTTGAGTCATTGCTAGTTGCCAGACGATCCAACGAAATCCCGCCGCCTCCGCCGCCAAGGATCGGATCGTTTGTAGATCTAGAGCAGAAGCTCCGACCTCTGATCGGAGCGGCGAGCCGGCGAGAAACCGTGAATTAGTGGTCAAGTGGCGCGCACTCATAGGAGCCACATGGCGGATTTCTCCGTCGTGTGAATACCCCTTAATTTGATTGAGCCCGTATATTAGTCAACAGCAGTCTGTGGTCAGATATGCAGGCTTTGTGATTCGCTTTGCAGTGGGCACGCGTATTTCGTTCATGTATCGCCATTAGCTCCCAGTAGGGCTAGAGTTCTGTTAGAAAGATACTCTGAAAATTTGGGACAAGTACCCCGCGACTCTCCAGCTCATTTTGTTTTACTGCATAGATTGCATTGGCGCCCTACAATGCGAAGTTCTGTGAATTGAGCTAGCTCTAATTTGCACTACAAGATGCAGAACTACACCCTTGCGGAGAAATGTTTCACCTCTTGTTAAAAGGTGGCATAAAAACACCCATGTATCTTATCCACGCTTTATCTAGCATTTTCATCATGTCTGCCGGGAGATTTGCTCCAAAAAAGTACAGCGGAGGGTCATTTATGCCACATATATTATTATTATTATTATTATTATTATTATTATTATTATTATTATTATTATTATTATTATTATTATTGTTGTTGTTGTTGTTGTTGTTGCTGTTGTTGTTATTGTTGTTATTACCTAAAAATGCGTAAAATACATGTAAGGCCCACAAAAATTCATGGAACCTTCATGCATGTTAAGATACCCAATACAATACAATACAAACATTAGGAACAATACAGAAATCAATCTGGTTTAACACTTCTATCTAGTTATCATGATCGAAAGCAAATACTGCGCACACATACGTTCGTGAAAGTTTGATTTTGCTTGAGATTTTGCAGCCTGCCGTCTAGCGATATCTACTAAATAATTGGATCCACCCTTTCGCTTGCGCTGAAGGGCACGGACGGACAGCCCAGCCGGCCCGCCATCGATGGCGTGACTGAGGAAAAAAGCGCCATCAAAGCAGCACTTTCGTGTGCCCGCATTGTGCTCCTTTGTAGCCTTGCTTTCTGTAAACTCAGCGAAGTATCAGTCGTTAAACGCTCGTCTAGGCAAGCGGGTCGCTTGCGCTGAAGACGGCCCAGCCGCCTCTGGGAGATAACGCGCAGGCAATACACGCGTTCCACCCTCGCCTACTCACCTGCTACCGCAGCGGGCGCCTGAAGGTCATTGCAGCGCGATGAATGACTTTAAAAGATTTAGCGTAGTTGAGCTTTCGCTCCAAAAACACCGGCCCAATGCGGCACGTGGCTCGGTGGCTAAGGCGTTGGCACTCGTGAGCACAGGGAGACGGTTTCTCCAGGCCACGGAGGCTGTTTTTCTGGTAGAGGCCCTAAAAAGTGCAAGCCCTAGTGTGTGGAGATTTTGGCTCGCGCAAAGATTCCCAAAAGTTCCAAATTAGTACGTGTAGCCCTCAACTACGGCGTGCCCCATAGCCAAGGTGAAACTTCGGCGCGCCCATCCCCAACGGTAACGCGGTAGCTGCTACTGTGTTACCATACCCTTTCCGTTGTACCGGGGCCCGATTGCGCATACACGAGAGATGATGATGGTAAGTGTTTAATGGCGCAAGGCCAACGAGGGCAAAGAGCGCCAGAGACAAGGTTATTTAATGACGTGAAGTGGTTAGCACAAAAAGGTAGGTTAAAAAAAAGCGTGTCAACCGAACATAGTAAAATCAATTAAAGACAATGGTGATGGCTGGTGTATAGGGCCAGTTTGATTATGCGTGATAGGAAATGAGGTTTAAAAACTTGACTTCTGACAAATACTCTAACACACGTTTCACGGAAACAATGGCATCGTCACCTAGAAAAAACGATGGATGTAGGGGTATATGTTGTCTGTAGAGTTCTCTGAAGTGTTTGTGTCGTGTTGTGTGAAGTGCCTTGCATGTTATCAGTATGTGCACTACAGATAGGGCCTCTCCACACCTGCCGCACTGGGGTCTAGGAGATCCCGTCAGCAGATACGAGTGAGTTGCATGCGTGTGCCCAATCCGTAGCCTACCCAAGGCGACTTCCGTGTGTCTGTTGTGTGAGTCAGATGTGTACCGTCCCAAGTGTGGCTTTATTACACGTAGTTTGTTGTCTGTCTGTTCGTCCCGGTGTGTTTGCCATGTTCTGCGCAGGTGTTGTCTTATGTGTGGCTTAAGGTCTGTGTAGGGTATCGTTGTAATGTCTACAGTGTTCCTGAGTGCAGCAGCAGTGGCCCTCTCGTCTGCCAACTCATTCCCAGCGATCCCTGCGTGTCCTGGGACCCAGCAGAGGACCAGCTCGTGCTTTTGTGCATACACGGACATGATAGAGTTGAATACAAGATTAACTATGTGGTTTTTGGGGGGCTTGTGCGATGACAGTGCGCGAACAACACTCAAAGAATCTGTATAGATGATGGAATTGGGAATTTGAGTTTCAAGAATGTGTCGTACAATCAGTAAAATTCCATACGCTTCTGCTGAAAAAATTGTTGTGTGCACGCTCATGGTTCTGGCTGCATTGAAATTTGGACCATGAGCAGCGCACGACACCATAGTGGAGGTTTTAGAAGCATCACTATAAAATTCTGCACATGTGTATTTAAACTGCAAAGACAGAAAGTGCTGCAGTATTGCAGCTCGTGGTACACGATTTTTGTCAAGTCTCATAAAAGAAAGGTCGCACGACACAGGGCGAACTTGCCAAGGCGGTAAACTATTAGAAAAGGATGACCTGTACACATCTAAAAACAAAGCACTGAGATCCGAGGCTCGCTCTCTCACTCTAAGTGAAAAGGGCAGAGGAACGGATGGGCGATTTCCAAAGAGCAGAGATGTTGATGTATCGTTAAAGACAGGATAAAAAGGATGATTATTCAGCGACGAAATTTTAAAACCATAAAGCAAGTCCATGTACGTTCGTTGGTTCTCAAGGCTCCACTTATCACACTCGACATAAAGACTCTCGGCAGGGCTAGTGCGAAAAGCACCCGAAGCGAGACGAAGGCCCAAGTGTAGCACTGGGTCCAGAATTCGCAAGGCTGTCTTAGTCGCCGACCCATACACCACACTGCCATAGTCTAAGCGAGACCCAACCAACGCAGTATACAAGCGAAGCAGGAGTTCTTTGTCGGAACCGTAGGATTGGTGGGAGAGAACCTTAAGTATATTCATTGTTTTGAGACATTTATTTTTAAGTTCCTTGATGTGGGGAATGAATGTGAGTTTGTGATCAAACACAACACCTAAGAACTTGTGCTCCTTGTTCACAGGAAGCGACACGCCATTAAGATGAATGTCTGGGTCCGGATGGACTCCGCGCTTCCTGGAGAACACAATGCAGGAGCTTTTTACAGGATTCAATTTAAAACCATTCTTGTCTGCCCAGCCGGCAAGTTTCTTTACACCAAGCTGGACTTGACGTTCGCAGATTGACATATTGCATGATTTATAAGATATCTGGACGTCATCTACATACATGGAATAAGAGATTGTAGGTGGCAGTGCCTTACCAAGAGAGTTCATTTTTACTATGAAGAGAGTGCAGCTCAACACACCACCTTGTGGCACGCCATTTTCTTGCACGTGAACCTTTGAGAGTGCACCACCGACTCTTACTCGGAACGTTCTGTCTGACAAGTAACTGACAAGAGCGTTCAACATGTTACCCGAAACACCGAATGACTTGAGGTCCCTAAGGATCCCATAACGCCAAGCGGTGTCGTATGCCTTCTCAAGGTCGAAAAACACAGTTAAACAATACTGCTTGTGCGCGAAGGCATCCTTGATGTGCGAGTCAAGAGCTAACAGTTGATCGTTCGTCGATCGCCCCACCCTCACGCCTGCCTGGCAGCTCTCGAGAAGACCGTTGTACTCGAGGAAGTACACGAGCCTGCGATTTACCATCTTCTCGAAGAGCTTGCACAGGCAGCTCGTCAGGGCAATAGGACGGTAACTTGAGGGGGATGACGGGTCCCTTCCCTCCTTCAGGAAAGCTACAACTATAGCCTCCTTCCAAGAGTTTGGAATGTGCCCCGAAAGCCATATCTTGTTATATAGGTGTAAGAGTGTTAGAAGAGTATCTGCGTGTAGGTGTTGTATCATTGTATATGTAATGTTGTCTGGGCCTGGAGCTGAGGGTTTACACGTGCTCAGGGCAGCCCTCAGCTCATGTAGTGAAAACAGGGAGTTGTAAGAAGTCTGTGATTTGTTGTTGTCGTGTAGTGACTTCTTTTCACTAGAGTCTTTATACCTCAGGAAAGTGTTCGTGTAGTGTGCCGAACTGGACACGTGTTGGAAGTGTTGTGCGAGTGTGTTAGCCTGGTCTTCCAGTTTGTCCCCTGTTGTACTGACCAGGGGCAGGCTGTGTGTCTGTTGTCCTTTTAGTTTGCGTATTCGTGTCCAGACTTTGCGAGAGTCAGTGTAAGAGTTTATGGATGTTACGAATGAGCGCCAACACTCTCGTTTTGCCTCACGGCGCACACGTTTTCCCATCGCCTTAGCCCTTTTGAACAATAAAAGGTTTCCCGAAGTGGGGTACCGGCGCAGGATACCCCACGCCTTGTTCTGGGCCTCTCGCGCCCGCCTACAGTCCTCATTCCACCACGGCCTCCGCTGGTTGCGCGGGGCACCAGAGGTGTGGGGAATGGACTTTTCGGCGGCGTCGAGGATGTGCGCCGTGAGGACTTGGGTAGCTTCTTCGACGTGTAGGTGTCCTATGGATGTGTGGTGTAGTTTGGATGTCTCTGTAAATGTATTCCAGTTAGCTCGTGCTTCATTGAACCTATTATGGGAAGATGGACTGCATGGGCCTTTACCTATGTACGTGAGTGAGGTGGGGAAGTGGTCACTACCGTATGGGTCAGTGCCCACACCCCACTCGAGAAGAGGAAAGAGAACTGCGGAGCCAATCGCCAAGTCACGACATGAGTATGTGTTGTGTCCTATGTTATGGTATGTAGGCTGTTTATTGTTGAAAAGGCATCGCTCCTGAAGATGTAAGGAATTTCTCTATAAGGCGACCTCGGGCATCCGTGCGAGAAGAGCCCCAAAGAGTGTTGTAAGCATTAAGGTCGCCTGTCAGGATGTATGGTTCGGGCAGCTGGTCAACCAGCGCCTCGAAGTCAGAGCTTAAAAGTGAAACATCAAAAGGAATGTATATGGAGCATACCGTTATCAATCTATTAAATATTATTGTTCGAATTGCCACAGCCTCAACGACAGTGTTCAGAGTGACAGGGTGGCATGCTAAAGATTTCTGGGCAATTATGGCCACACCCCCAGAAGAGTGCGTGCAGCCATCCCTGTCCTTTCTGTATATCAAGTAACTATTCAAGAAATGTGTGTTCTTGGAATTCAGGTGTGTTTCCTGAACACACATTACACGTGGCTGATTGGCATGCAGAATCTCATACACGTCGTCAAGCTTATTCAGAAGGCCTCTGCAGTTCCATTGAACAATATTTTCTCTTCCCATTATTATGTGTTCAGAGCTACTGGAGTGTGATTATTTATGTAGGGTCTTTCGGGGCTTGCACTCTTCTAAGGGGTTTTCTGGCCTTCTCTACTGACCTGGACGTCGCAGCCCGTTCCTTCCGTTGCGATGGAAGCCGGAAGGGCTCGACGTCCATGTCGTCATCTGAAGGCAAGGGGGTGCCCAGCGGACTAGGCCCCCTTGACGTTGTACCCTTTCGGGTGTTCTTTGCCTGCGCTGCCAGTGCCGAAGGCGTGGGGAGCACCACAGATGGCACTGGCAGTGAGGCGGGGGAGGGGGTCGCTGCGACTGCCTCTGTCTCCATCTCCGTGCCTTTGCATGTGCTTTGGGCCGGTGGAGAGGAAGCAGTGGATGCAGCGGCATCCCCAACAGACGTTGTTGCCACCACAGCCGCTGCTGGGTGAGCTAGCGGTGCAGAGGCTGGTTGGGCTGCCTGGGGCAACCCAGGGGGGGGGGGGGCGGGACCAAGTCCGACTCGCGGTACTGGGTCCCCGCCGAAACCAGACGCCACTCCGCCCCCGGCGAGCTGCGTCGGCGTACCTCCCCAGGGGAAAAGAGGCGAACCTCTTTCGTGCCTCCGGGAAGGTGATGTTTTCCGTGACTTTGACGTTGATGATTTTCTTTTCAATTTTGAACGTCTCGCAGGCTCGCGAATACGCGCCGTGAGGTCCTTGGCAATTCACACAAAGCAATTGATTAGAGGGACAATTATCAGACTGATGACCTTGTTGCGCGCACTTGGCGCAGGTTAGTTGGCCCCGATACGAGTTGGTACCATGCCCGAACCGCTGGCACTTGTAACAGCGCCGCGGATTCGGGATGTACGCTCGGACAGAGCACCGGATGAATCCTGCATTGATATGGTCGGGAAGAGTTGAACGGTCGAATGTGAGAATGATGTGCCTGGTAGGTATTTCCTTATTATCTCGCCTTATGGATATTCGCCTGACTGCCGTCACACCCTGATTTCTCAGGTCTTCTAGAAGATCCGCTTCCGTCTCGTTTGACAGATCTGACTCTGAGATCACGCCCTGCGAGCTGTTGAGGCTGCGGTGGGGCGTGACCTTGATGCCACGATCGGCAATACGGGTCTGGCTCAGGAGATTTGTGGCCTATTTCTGGGTGGTGACTTCTACCAGCAACTCTCCAGTTCTTTGCTTTTTGGCTTTGTAGTGTTTACCGATTATTCCTTCTATGAATTTTGTAATCAGAAACACGGACATTGAGGCAACTGGCTTGTCTTTTTCAAGGGATTCGATAATCAAGAATCGGGGATAATTATCAGGTTTCGGGAGAGTGAAAGTTGGACGGGGTGGGTACGTAACATCGGTGCGTCCCCTTTTCAGGGACCGATCGGGTTTGCGGGGGGGATTCGATTTATCCATGTGGCATTGGAAAAGATGATGATGATGATGATGATGGTTTGATTTTATTGGCGCAAGGCCGACATGGGCAAAGAGCGCCAAACACAGTTATTTGATGAGGAGAGAATGCGAAATAAAATCAGTTAAAAGACTATGAGCACGGCTGGTGTAAAGGGCCAAGGTGAAGAACAAGAGTGGTTAAAAGATAAATAAGGTGGCTGGTGTATAGGACCAGGGGTAAAACTATGAGTGGTATGAGATGAGTTGTAAAAAGTGAACTTCTGATAGAAACTTAAAGGTGCGCTGAACAGAAAACATGGCATCATCTCCTAAGAAGTATGACGGGTGTGGTGGAATATGTCGTGTGTGTAGTTGTGGGAAGTGTTTGCGTCGTGTAATGTCGAGTGCCTTACATTGTATGAGGATGTGGATCACGGTTAGGGCCTCTCCGCACCTGCTGCACAGAGGTCTTGGAGATCCTGTGAGCAGGTGGGAGTGTGTTATATGAGTGTGGCCTATCCGTAACCTAGCAAGGGCAACTTCAGCGTGTCTGTTGTGTGTGTCAGTCGTGTATGGTCCCAAGAGTGGCTTTATTATGTGTAGTTTGTTGTCTGTCTGTTCATTCCAGAGTGCTTGCCATGTTTCGCGAAGGTGTTGTCTGATGTGTGGCTTGAGGTCAGTGTAGGGTACTGTTGCTATGTCCGGTGTATTTGTATGTGCAGCAGCAGCGGCCATCTGATCAGCGGTCTCATTTCCCGCAATCCCAGAGTGGCCTGGAACCCAACACATGATCACCTCGAGATTTAATGCATACGCTGACATAATGGTTTTATACACTACATTAATAATATGGTTTTTAGAAGACTTGTTGGATGACAATGCATGCACAACACTCAGTGAATCTGTGAAAATGATAGACTTGGGTATTTCATGTTGCACTATGTGATTTAAAACAAGCAAAACTCCATGGGCTTCCGCCGTAAAAATGCTGGTCTTCGAGTTCAGGGTCTTAGAAACTCTAAAATCGGGTCCGTGCGCCGCACACGACACAGTAAGGGCAGTTTTTGATGCGTCACTGTAAAACTCTGCACATTCATACTTAGACTGCAGGGACAAGAAGTGCTGCACAATAGCAGTTTGTGGTACCCTGGTTTTATCAATTTTCACGAAGGACAAGTCGCAACACACAGGTTGAAGCTTCCAGGGTGGCAAGACGTCAGTAAAAGAAGATGTATAGATGTCTAAAAAGGAGATGTCGAAATTTGAAGCTTCCTGTCTCACTCTAAGTGAGAACGGCAAAGGAACAGACGGGCGATTTACAAACAGTGGCGATGTGGATGTATCATTAAAAACAGGTTTTAAAGGATGGTTATTCAAAGATGAAATTTTAAAAGCGTAGAGAAAGTCCACATACGTTCGTTGGTACTCAAGGCACCACTTATTACATTCAACATATAGACTCTGGGCCGGGCTAGTGCGGAAGGCACCCGACGCAAGGCGCAGACCCAAGTGGAGTACTGGATCAAGACTTTTTAGGGTTGTTTTTGATGCCGACCCATACACGACACTGCCGTAGTCTAATCGAGACCCGACTAACGCGGAAAAGACCCGGAGAAGCAGTTCTTTGTCTGCACCATAGGATTGGTGGGAGAGGACCTTGAGAATGTTTAGTGTTTTGAGGCATTTATGTTTAAGTGCTTTGATGTGTGAAATGAACGTGAGCTTTTCGTCAAATATGACACCTAAAAACTTGTGCTCCCGTTTAACAGGAATAGGTGCACGGTTAAGCGTAATCTCATGGTCCGCGTTAATCCCGCGCTTGCGGGAAAACACAACACAAGTACTTTTGGCCGGGTTTAGTTTAAACCCGTTAAGGTCTGCCCAGCCAGCAAGTTTCTTAACACCGAGCTGTACTTGACGTTCGCATATTGACAGGTTACAGGATTTAAAAGATATTTGCCCATCGTCTACATAGATGGAACATGAAATGGTTGGCGGCAATGCCTTTCGGAGGGAGTTCATCTTAACTATAAACAACGTGCAGCTTAGAACTCCACCTTGCGGCACACCATTTTCCTGCAAATATACATTGGAAAGTGCACTGCCAACTCTAACTCGAAAGGTTCGTTCGGTCAAATAACTACAAAGAGTGTTCATCATGTTGCCGGAGACACCAAACGACTTAAGGTCCCTGAGGATGCCGTAGCGCCAGGCTCTATCATAAGCTTTTTCAATATCGAAAAATACAGTAAGGCAGAACTGGTTATGGACAAATGCATCTTTTATGTAGGATCCAGTGCAACAAGTTGATCATTGGTAGATCGCCCCACCCTGAAGCCTGCCTGGCAGCACTCGAGAAGACCGTTGTACTCCAGAAAGTACACGAGCCTACGGTTTATCATCTTCTCGAGGAGCTTACACAGGCAGCTTTTAAGGGCGATGGGACGATAACTTGCGGGAGAGGAAGGGTCGTTCCCTTCCTTCAGAAAGGCCACAACTATGGCCTCCTTCCAAGACCTTGGAAGCTGCCCCGAAAGCCATATTCTGTTGTAGAGGTGTAGGAGTGTCTCAAGTGTGTCTGCGTGTAGGTGTTGTATCATGGTGTATGTAATGCTGTCTGCCCCTGGAGCTGAGGGCGTACAAGTGGAAAGAGCAACCTTCAGCTCATGAAGTGTGAATAGAGAGTTGTAAGCAGAATTCGACTTGTTCTTGTCTCGTAAGGGCTTCTTTTCTGCAGATGTTTTGTGTTGCATGAAAGTATTAGTGTAGTGTGCTGAGCTGGACACGTGTTGGAAGTGTTGTGCGAGTGTGTTAGCCTGGTCTTCCAGTGTGTCCCCTGTTGTACTAACCAGGGGCAGGCTGTGTGTCGGTTGTCCTTTTAGTTTTCGTATTCGTGTCCAGACTTTGTGTGTATCAGTGTATGAGTTGATGGAAGTGAGGAAGGTGCGCCAACTCTCCCTTTTCGCCTCACGACGCACTCGCTTCCCAAAAGCCTTTGCCCGTTTAAAAGAAATGAGGTTATCTGACGTGGGGTACCGGCGAAGGACACCCCACGCCTTGTTCTGGGCCTCTCGCGCCCGCCTGCAGTCCTCGTTCCACCAGGGCCTCCTTGGGTTATGGGACGCACTGGAGGCCTGGGGCATGGACTTTTCGGCGGCGTCGACTATGTGCGCCGTGACGAGTTGGGCTGCTTCCTCAACGTGTAGGTGTCCTATGAATGTGTGGTGTAGTTTGGATGTCTCTGTAAATGTATTCCAGTTAGCTCGTGTTTCATTGAACCTATTATGGGAAGATGGACTGCATGGGCCTTTACCTATGTATGTAAGTGAGGTGGGGAAGTGGTCACTGCCATATGGGTCAGTTCCCACACCCCACTCGAGGAGAGGAAAGAGAACTGCGGAGCCAATAGCCAAGTCAAGACATGAGTATGTGTTGTGTCCTATGTTATGATATGTAGGCTGTTTATTGTTGAAAAGGCATGCTCCAGAGGATGTAAGAAACCTCTCTATCAGGCGACCCCGGGCATCCGTACGAGAAGAGCCCCAAAGAGAATTGTGAGCATTAAGGTCGCCTGTTAGAATGTACGGTTCGGGCAGCTGGTCAACCAGCGCCTCGACGTCAGAGCTCGAAAGTGAAACATCAGGAGGAATGTATATGGAGCATACCGTTATCAACCTATTAAATATTATCAAGCGTATTGCTACAGCCTCAAGGATAGTGTTCAGAGTGACAGGGTGGCAGGCTAAGGATTTCCGGGCAATTATGGCCACACCGCCAGAAGAGTGTGTGCAGCCATCCCTGTCCTTTCTGAAGACCATGTAACTATTCAAGAAATTTGTGTGCTTGGAATTCAAATGTGTTTCCTGAACACACATTACACTTGGCTGATTAGCATGCAGTAGTTCGTATACATCGTCAAGATTTTTAAGAAGGCCTCTACAGTTCCATTGAATTATGTTTTCTCTTCCCATTATTTAGTGTGAGAGCTACTGGAGTGTGTGTGTTTGTTTATGTGTCGTCTTTCGGGGCTGTGACTCTCGCCTTTTTTGGCTTGTCGGGAGGATTTGGCGTCGGGACGCGTTCCTTGCGCTGTGTTGCAAGCAGGAACGGCCCGACATCCATGTCGTCGTCGGATGTCCGAGGGGTGCCCGACGAACCGGGCCCCCCGGACTTGGCCCCCCTCGGGAGCCCTTCGTTTGAGCCGCCACCGCCGAGGGCTTCCGGGGCGCCAGAGGTGGCACGGGCGGTGCGGTGGCGGTGGGAACCGGTGCGGGGCCCGTGGTGTCCATCACCTCGGTACCCTCCAACGCACTGGAGGACGGGGAGACAGAGGGGGGAGCGGCAACGGTCCCGACGGAAGACGTTTGCACCACAACCGCTGCTGCCTCAGCAAGCGGCGTGGTCGCGGGTTGGGCTGCCAGAGGCAACCCAGGGGGGGGGGGCGGGGCAGGGATCAGGTCAGACTCGCTGAACTGGGTCCCTGTGGACACCAGACGCCGCTCCGCCCCCCGGCGAGCGGCGTCGGCGTACCTCCCCAGAGGGAAAGAGGCGAACCTCTTTCGCGCCTCTGGGAAGGTGATGTTCTCCGTGACCTTGATGTTAATTATCTTTTTTTCCATTTGAAATTTTTCGCAATTGCGGGAGTACGCTGCATGCGGACCGCCGCAGTTCACACAAGTGAGGGTTTCGGATGGACAGTTGTCAGTCGGATGATCGTGCGCCGCGCATTTCGCAGACGTCGTTCGGCCACGGCAAGAGGTTGTACCGTGCCCGAACCGCTGGCACTTAAAACAGCGCCGCGGATTCGGGATGTACGGACGGATGGAGCAACGGATAAAACCTGCATTGATGTGTTGTGGAAGAACTGCGCAGTCGAAAGTCAAGATAATATGCTTGGTGGGAATCTCCTTGTCGTCTCTGCGGATAGTGATCCGTCTCACGGCAGTGACGCCCTGATCCTTCAAGCCGGCAAGGAGATCCGCATCCGTTTCGTTCAAAAGATCTGTCTCGGATATCACACCCTGGGAGCTGTTGAGGCTCCGGTGGGGTGTGACCCTGATGTCTAGATCAGCCAGTCTAGTCTGAGCTAGAAGCTTCGTGGACTGCTGCTTGTCATTTATTTCGATGAGGAGTTCATCGGACCTTTGTTTTTTGCACTTATATGATTTTCCTACTATGGCTTCAAGATACTTGGCAATCAAGAAGACTGACTGAGTTGCTAGAGGGTGGGTTGGATTGAGCGATTCCATCACAAGAAATCGAGAAAAATTATCCGGTTCAGGAAATGTTAAAGATGGCAATTGGGGAAAAGATACTTCGGTGCGGCCCCTTTTCAGGGACCAATCAGGTTTGCGGGGGGGTTTCGATTTATCCATGTGGCATTGGAAAAAGTAGGGGACGGGGGTACTTTCTTCTCAAACCTTACCCTAATAGCTTGAGAGGTCCCGGAGCTCCCTGCCTGGTAAACAGACAGGGAGCCCATCCGCCGGAGCTTGACCTGGGCTCCGACGGCCACCGTTTGAGGCTTCTACCCTTCACCTTTAAACACATCACCACGGTAGGTTACAGTTTATGTTGGGGGCTCGGGGTCCGCGGTGTCGCCAACACCGTCACCATGAATACTCAAGGTGCCCCGTGCGGGGCATACACGAGAGAGTACGGCGAGGCGGGCCTCGCCTCACCGGAACGAAAGCGCGGCCATGCTGAGGCTGGCCTCCCGTCACCGGAATTAAACCATCCTACCGGAAGGAATGCGCACATGCCCAGTGGGGTCCCGGTACGAGGGAAACGGTACGGTAGCACGGTAACACGCTAAGCTAAAAAAACTCTCTAATCAGAAATAGGACAACGACCGGCTGTGAGGCCCAAACGTACGCACGGACGGGTTTCGGCCTGTAACCAGGCGTACCCCACGCTGTGTGAGAAAATGCCAAAGTGTTCGTGCATGTTTCACTTACGGCTATCCCGATTTCAGAGAAGAGCCTAAATCAACAATACAAGAGCATCATGAAGAGGAATTGCACCTTTGCGATCCGCGGAAGCCCGCATGCATACGGCTAGAGCCGCACGGTGATGCGACGTAAATACCTCCTTCGGTTCACATTGTTTGCAGCGAGCAAGTTTTTGTTTCAACCGAACGCAATATCGCTCTCGCTGTACAAACGGTCTTCATCTCGTGATAGATATTCCCAGTTTTTTTCGATCAGGAAGTTTCCCGGATGAAACTTTAAATCAAATAAACAAGGTACGCACACGGTTTCGCCGCTATAGCGGCCGGGCGGCGATTTATTTTTTTTTCTTCCTGCGACATGTTTGCGCCACGACCGGCTTTATAGAGAGCAACCTGCCCATCGCTGGCGACGGCAATGGGAGCCACCGTGCCAAAAAAATGCCGTGTAGGGAAGGCGCGTTCCGTCACGTGGGTCTAACTTTAATCCCCAAACTCTCCGGCTTCGCTTCGCTCGCAGTGGGGCCTGCGACTGGTCGCATAAGGTATACGCCTCGAGCTTCGCGATCGCTGCGCCGCCTGCCGCCGCTCCTCCGCGGCGTTGACGGGATTTGCGCTGCGTTGCCGATAGGGCCGCGTGCAGTGTTTAGATTCTGTTTCGCTTCTTTTCGCCTTTCCGCGCCCTGAAAAAAACTTCTTATGGTGACGTCTATAGGCAAAGAGTACGTTTAGGTCACTTAAAAAGCAGCTGTGTCTTCGTAGAGTACGCGATCGCCTGCAAGAGCTACCCGGAGACGCGGTGCTGCGCGCTTCGTCGCCGCATTTCCGGGCGTTGGCGACGGTAGCAACATATCACCCCTGTCACCTCCAAAACATCAGGCACAAATGAATTCTACTGTCGCCCCGTTTAGACCTGATACTGGCACAATGAGAGGTTGGCTTCATTTTGCAGCGTGGACAACGAATGCGGCTTCGTTTCGAATATATACGTCGCAGAAAAATATGTTTCGGGGATGTGATTACCCAATCCCGGACAATAACTTATGCCTTTTATAAGCATATAAACCATGCGAAAATGTTAAGTATATTCCAAGCCTAGCTGTGCGTAGTTAAATATGTGCCCACACACCAAGGCAAGTTAATGAAACCACGGAAGAATAAATGCTGTGCAAGTGCGGAATTAAGAAACATAATTCTCTAACGGAAAAAAAACAGTGCAGCTTCTGACATGCTAAAGACGTTCGTCGATACTTAAGCCAGGTAGGGTTCACTAGACCAACTATACGCGAAATGCACTGCTATTTCGCGAGACATCGGTAGGGGGCGGGGGAGGGGGACGCTGTGTACGAATGCGGAGCAGAATCAAGCAATGAACGTTTTAGTAATCACACACACACAAATCTCGCGTTCACTTTCCTTTTGTTTTTCTACTTCAACGAACAGCTGATCATACGGCGGCCGCATTTTTGGAAGTATACAGGGTAGGCTGTTCAACCAGAGATGAAAGGTGTCGTAGGAAGAGAGTGGTATCTGGTGGTATGTGATAAGGCCCTCTGATTTCAGTTTATGCTTTGTTCTGCTGGATTCCTGTGTCATATGGCTATATTTCTAAGAAGCATTAGTCG
The DNA here is from genome assembly GCF_048455015.1 of Haemaphysalis longicornis. Lineage (NCBI taxonomy): Eukaryota > Metazoa > Arthropoda > Arachnida > Ixodida > Ixodidae > Haemaphysalis > Haemaphysalis longicornis. The sequence goes on along the minus strand of NW_027526203.1, from coordinate 336,014,259 downwards.
CGGACGCGGATTATATTCTAAGCTCGTCTCCGCGCTGCTCGCAGAGGAGCACATGAATGTTTGCGGGCGCTCACCTCACGACAAGACGACTTTGTCGTGTACTGATCCCCGAGTATAATTATGCATTGTCCATTGTACTTTTGTTGAATATTCCCGAAATTAACACAGACTGGCTTGTAAATGGTGGTGATCAATATCTGAGGTATAATATTGGCAAACGTAACTGGCGTGCTGTCAGGTATGAGTGCCCCGCTGATTACGTAAGCGCACAAAACCAATTTAAATCGTTGTGCATAGCCGTAGCATGAACATCTGAGGAACCAGTGGTTACGGAGACACGGCTAGTAAACTCAGGTCAGAGTAACTACAATCGGCTCCATCGCACGCCGGTTCCGCGCCGCTGGCCTGTGACACATACCTGGCGATTATACAGACCGAATATACCACACTAAGATCGCGTCAGAAACATTTACACTCTCGTAAACACGCCTCATTTGCGAACAGAGTGACTGCTTCACATAAACATGGATTTCAAACACCCGCACAGGGTAAAACTCAGTCGTGGACGTGCCGCAAAAGCAGCGGCGGCCCTTGGGAGCCGAACGCCCACTCCCGCGCCTGCTTTCGAAACGGGCCGCTAGGGGGATTTCAGTGGCGCCCCTACAGGCCGCGCTCGAGGCGTATAGCGGTCGTACCAATCAATACCTATTGTACCGATCACCACCTATAATACCGACTAGCAACGAGTATACATGGTTAAATCCAGAACCGTTCCTCAGCTATGCAAACGTCAACGCACACAACTAAACCACACTGCTACCATCTGCGCCTACTCGACTACCATTCTTTATTAGATGCAGAGCATCTGATTCACTCGCCTTGTCCCTCCGGCGTCGTCGTCGTTGTTGTCGTCGGCGTTGTCCACCCCTCTGCCATTCTCCTCGCCGCGCGAGCTGCGCTCTCCGCCGCTCTCCGCCGCTCACCCCGTCTCCTCTCCGATAACGAACACTCTCTCGCGAGGGGCATTGGATTGGATTGGATTTGATTGGATTGGCTTGGCTTGGCTTGGCTTGGATTCGGTTGGATTGGATTTGGATTGGATTGGATTAAAGTCGCGCTGGGGCCGGCGCATGTGCAGTACTCTCTCTTCCGCGGTTTCCTCTCCTTCGGGCGCGCTGCGCATATAACCGGTGTGCCGTTCTCCGGCGAAGCAACATCCACGCTTGGCTCAAACACCTAGAGTCCACGCCGCTTTACAAGTACGCCAACGTCGTCATCGACTGGGACCAGCTTACGCAGTCCCCTCAACGTTATGAGCGCTATAAAACGCGTTCCCTTCGCCGCTCCGCCTATGCGTCGCATCTACACAGGGGTTCCCGCGAGGGGAGGTGGGAGTTTTTTTCTGACACTTGCGTTCATTTAAACACGCGCACACTTTTTCGACTTTCGCTTTACGTGTAGGAGCTTTCTTTTGACGCAAAGTTCGTCTATGCACGTGCAAAAGTTCACAGGGAAGGCTCGAATTTTTATGAATACCCCAACAGGTCCATTCTGGGCGTGGAAGCGCCCTACAGCGAAGGGAGCACTAATGGACAGCAGCAACCTTTTCAGTGGCTGCGGCATTTTCACAATAACTGGAGCTGCCCGTTTGTAGGAGCTGCGTCGGGGTGGCTTACAAGCCCAACAAATGGCAAAATTAGGTATGGCAGTCGTTCCAGGACAAGGATTGCGTTAAGAAACACAGTTATCTTTGGAATACGTTTTTGAGCCACTGCCCCCCCACATAAGCGATCGGTACCTGGCGAAAACAATATGCCTTTACCGTGCGCCTTTCGGGCTTGCTCACCTGAACACAACAAATGCCATCGGGTACGATGTATGTTCACTGAAAGTACAACGCAAAAAATATTGCATGATCTTTCAGCCCATTCTTTCGCGATTGCGTTTCTTTTGGCTAGTTTTGCCGCCGAGGCTAGCCTAAATCTACTATAACCTGCAATCATTATGATGGAGCAGCGCAAACTTAACGGGACGAGAGAAGGACACAACATGAGCGCTCGTGTTGTGTCCTTCTCTCGCCCCGTTAAGTTTTCGCTGTCCCATCATATTGAATGTATACTAACTAGCCCAGTTCTCGGCCTTGTTATAACCAACAACCTCGGCATCACAGTCACTGCAGCTACTTTTTTGAGAATTAATATTCATGCTGCTGCACTGCCTCAGAAACTGAATGCCAATACTGCGCGGGGCATTTCCGTTTTTTTTGTTGTTGTTTTACTCGCGCTATGCGTCGTAAGACAGCGGGAATTAACAGCGCCAAGTGCTTCTTCCTGTTTTTCCTTTTTCTTTTAATGCAATATATAAATCTGCGCACAAAGTGTTTCTTCCTGTTCATTTTTTTGTTGCAAGCTATAGAGAAAAACCCGCTGAATATTTTTTTTGTTTTAATCTTTCCTATGTACGTACACTATCAAACGCGTGGAATGCCATGCAACGCGTTAGCAGAGGGTAAGCAGTTGTGGGCAGTTATTTGCGGACGATATCTCGGTGGGTGCGCGCTTTCACCAGCCTGGCCAAGTAACAATTTCGCATTAAAAACTTTTATTTGAGCCCATCGCCGATTTCAGAGCAGAGAAGGTGTGCACTTTCCGCATTGTGAATCGGCAAAGACTGATCTCGACGGACCGAGAGAAAGCGTATACGGCGGAGAAATTGGGATTAAATGCAGCGCCAGCCAGTGCAGTGGCGTCGAAAGAAGTGAAAAGAAACATTTAGAAGTATGTTTAGTGCAAATCTGGGAGAAAAGTAGGCAAAATAAAGAGGACCGAGATATTATTTTCCACACTTCCTGCCGTTCGAATTGCTTCGAACGGCAGGACAAGGTGCACTGGTGACCTAACCGCTCGCGCGCTTGTCATTTGACCAACAGCTGAACTGGCAGGAGTGCACGCATTTGCGTCATCATAGTTGCTATGGTGGCAGCGTTGCTATGGTTGCGAAACGGGATAGATGGAGACTGAAGACGTTTTGACTGCATTTCGAGAGCGAACGGTGGTGTAGTGGGTTGAATACGTACAAAACCAAGAGACCCAGCTTCTAATCTCAAACTGTTTTTCTAAAAGAGCCCTATCTTGGCATGCGGCAAAAGTGTGGCGCACGAAGCGCTCCAGGTGGACAGAGGTGTTTTCTCGTTGAGTCCTGATAGAAATGCCTCGCAGTGGAAACGGCCGAAATGAGAAGAAATAACGCGATAAACTGGCTGCTAGTGTATAAGTGAGTGGTGTCGTAACACCGCTGTATTTAATCATGTATGCTTCATCAAAACCGATCGATTTCCACACATGACGCCGACCTGTGGCAGTGACTGACTGCTCCCCGTGGTATACGTGGAAATACCTTAACCCGACAGGTCTGCAAAGACAGGCCTTACAAATGAGCAGCAGATGCGGGACCTGGAGTCCGCCGCTAAATTTTGGTGCTTACAATAGCTTAGACCGGTTCAACATTTGCCGAAGGTAGGTCACTACAAAATGCGAGTCCGGACTGCGTCTGCACGAGCGCACATATTATGTGCGCTGGTATACGCAACAAGATGCAACCTGCCAATGAACTGCGATGCGTTCGCTTGCTCACATTGATTTATAAAAAAAAGCGACATTGGGGGAGCTGCCATAATGCTCAACATCGTGGAAATTTTAAAGTGTTACTTGAACTCTTGCGGGCGCATCCTAGTTTAGTACCCATCGGTAACCCTTTCCGCAAAAGTGGAAAGGTTTAAGTGAGTAATTTAGCATTGGCACGATTTTGGAACATTTTGATTTTGAAAATGTCATGCCTGCCCTGCGATAGTTTATGTTGAAATTTTTTTCATTTGGTACTTTTCTTCACCGCGTACTCGTGGTGCGGCGACGGGGTGATAAAATTTTCAGTTTCAGCTCCGGTATCGTGAAGTTTATTTTTTCTTCTCCGTTTCCTGCACGGCTTCCCGTGCACGTGGACGAAGACTCAGACGCAAATCCTTCATGAGTAGCCAGGTGACGCTTACATCATTAATGGGGTAGGATGACGAAGAAAATAGACTAAAAAATACCAAAGCTTTTCGATACTGTGTCTCCCCATGGTCTCAGGTCCAGTAGCACTGCACTGAAATTCCTTGTTACAAATGTAATGAAATGAAAAAGTCAGTTTCGGGAGTTTATGCGTCAAACTGCGCCTCCAGGAGCACTCCACTCGAGAATACGAATTAATTTAGTCAGCCTGAGGGTGTTTAGTGTGGGCCAAAATATGGTCCACACGGAATTTTGTGTTTTTGTTTTTTTTTTTGTTTTCATTAGGGAAAGAACTCCGAGGACATCCAAGCATTTATTATGAGTAGTGCATTCTAAAACATTCAGCATAGAACCTAACGGTCCAATTCAATGCGCCTGGCACCTCTGCTCCGGGCAGTGCTCGGCGCGCCGCGTGCCAAAATCAAACCGGTTTAACCATGGGCACTGTTCACTTTTCCACGTGGCTCTGGGCGCGCTCGCGCCTTGCTTTTTTGTGTTTTATTCTACAGCAGGCGCTATGAAACGCGTTGCAGTCAGTTGTAGTGAAGGACCCGCTACCTATGCCAGACAAAGCTTTTAAGCGAAGCTTATAACTCTGGTACAGACCCAGGAAGCGCCTGTTAGCGTCCCTCTGACCTTCAAGCACAGCCAAGGTCAAGCAAGCGCTTCGGGAGATTTAGCGGCGCCGACAGAAACGCCACCTGCTACGCTTCGGCCACCGACCGAACGAATTCGTGGGACCGAGGGAAATGCCACCGACGGGGCTTCGGTCGCCGGCCGCAGCAAAATGGAAGGCAGTGCTGGCGATGTATGCGACACCATCAAGGATAAGCAGTGTGTGGAGCACTACTACAAGCTACAATCAAAACAACGTCTCGTGGCCTCTCGAGAGCAGCGCGTATCTTTTGTGGGCGCAGAGAAATACTTGGAAAAATACTTTATTGAAGGGCGAATTCAGAATGGCGTGCCATTGAAGCTCCGATTCACGTCTATTCCCACCCATGCGTGGGATTCGCCTTTTTTTCATGGCCCTCTTAATTTTGGACTTGGACGCAACCTAAGCACTTCTGATGGTGCAGTGAATACGAAAGCATTAGTGTTTAATTGCCAAGCGGATATGCCTGCATTGTGGGCGACGCCATCTTCCTCTGCGCCGAGTTGAGCATAGACGGCCACAACGGGGGGCAGTGAGGGCAGCGGTGCGCCGCGCAGTTGTGCCCTGGCTCGCTGGTAACTACTGTGCCGCTGGGTGAGCTCATAGAAAAGAGTGCGAAACGTGGCGAGGTGCGTGCTGAAATCACGTGCCGTCACATCATCATTATCGTCACTTTTCTTGGGCGCATCTCCACGCGAGAACTGAGACAGGCTGGTAGGGAAGTGACCGCGTCCTCCTGCATCTTGTGGCCGGTCGGGACCACGCGTCCGCTCGAAGTGTGGATGAGGTGGACGAACTAGATTCTCCCCAATGACACACGCGCGCTCTCCCTTCCCCTTCCCATCTCTTGAATTTGGCGTGTGAACCAAGATGTGCATACCGCAATGCAGATGCGCTTGAATTTTATGCCACTTTGTTTCGGCACACGCCTACCCGCATGGTGCGCATATACTAGCTATTTCAGCAAAAGTTCCTAAAGAAAAACCATCCCGCATTCGATTACTGAGGTAAACAACTTCTCGTCATTTGTCCCTCTCCTGACGAGGGAATCAAATGACCTGAAAACCTGTTTCCAGTTTGTAGTGCTGGAGAAACAATATTTAATAGTGGGCATTGCGAAGGCTTTCAAGAAAGTTGGAGGCCTCCTCGTGTGTGTAAGCTACGCAGGGATCGAGGGTAAGCGCTCTAAAATGGCGCCATAGAATTGAAAGTGAACCGTATATACCCATTTGGCCCACTCATAAGTGGCTGAAAGTAAGTGACACCTGCTCGCTCCCGTTTTTGAGGCTACTCCCTGGCGAAGAAGAAGAAAAACAAAAGCGTGGCTAATAAAGGCGCGCTAAGATGTGCTTGCGTATTGCAGTTGGCTTTAGCAATCAGAGCCAGAGCGTTGCGCGCGGGAAGAATGCGCCGGGCTTCTGGTTTACAAAAGCATGTTGGACAGAAAAAAAGGCAGCGTGGCCTTCTTTGTCAACCAAGGCCAAGCTGGCGGGCGTCCAAGGAACCACGAGATCCATTTTGTCCTAAGAATAAACAGAAGGATGGCAGACTTCTGTCCTTCTCGCTTTATTTTTTTGCTATTTTCCCGAGCGAGTGCTGCTGGTTTTCCCGCGGCCTGCACTTTCTATTATGGTCGGATTTTGATTAATTTTGTCGCTCACCACGTGTGAAAGAGCAGGAGAAAGCAGCCAGGCCGAAACAAGCCCAGGTCATTGCTTGCTAATGCCTGGTCGATAACAAAGAAGCGTTCCGCCGGGCACCCCTGCGCACTGTTTGTTTGTGACCACGCAGCCGGTGTACAGGCTGGTCTGCTCTTGGCTCCCTGGCAAAGTTGCTTTCATTTTCTGCGGCGCGTTTGATGCAATCGATATGCCTTGGGTGTTACTCTCAGCTCGGACCTTTGTAGAAGGGGAAGGCGGGAAGCTCAATTTTCAGTCGCAGAGTTCTGTTGGCTGCGCCAGCCATTGCCAAGAAATATGGCTTACCACGGGTCATTGGAACGGGGTGGTTACTGTTTTCCCTAGAGCTCTGTTTTTTTGGCGCCTCTATATAGACCCCAACCGAATGGTTTTCCCACAGATTTCCGTGAGATGTGCGGAAAGCATCCGGACAAACTTAATATCTCCGTGGCCTGTGGCTCTGCTGGCATATACTTTGGCCGCCTAGTAGAGGAAGTGAGTTGGCCGTAGTACAAATCGCGACTATGATTGTATTCGTCATAAAATGTTATAACTTCCTCATGCATGATCATATAAAGTCACAGAACAAATGTCAAGTATTGTGGTGGCTTGAATGATTTAAACGAAGAGCCGATTTTCTTTGTTTGCAACGAACATTGTTAAAACTTGCTTAGCTGAGCCGCTGAAGTATGTGGGCATAGGTTTGCTGCGCGGTGCGGTGGACCCGATAATTCATGCGTTCGAGGCAGTCACTTTTTCCAGCCACGGCGGAATGGGTCGCCAAATCGGCGAGAGGTTCACCACGTCTCTGCGGGAGCAAATTCGAAGAAGTAAAAGGAAAGTTCTCTACCACAGCCTAGTACAACGATCTTCAAAAGGACCGCTGCAGCTGTCGCTTGAAAGAGAGAAAAAGAAATACGGATATCGACGAGCACGCGTTCAAAAGGGACACTAACGACTCAACTACTTTTTGCTTCAGTTGATTAGTGCACCTTTATGGCTCTTACGTCTTTTGTTCGGCTGCAAACAATGCCTTGTTCCTAAGGGATGTATTTAATAAAACCTTGTATTGTATCTATCATCTCCACCCCATTTTATCGGCACGTTTAAGAGAGTTTTGCTGGCAAGTAGGAGAACGCGTGAAGAACGTGCACGCAATTCAACAGCGCCAGGCGGCGAGTAAAGGTGGCCGGCTTTCACCGCATTGTTGATGCACATATTATTGAAGCTGATGCTAAAACGGACAATGGCTTTCGCGTTCACCCTCAGAAATAATTTCACCGCGCTAGTAAAACAAGGCAAAACAAATGAGTGAAATCTCAACTGCTACGAATCGTTCCCCCTGTGACATTTCGTGACATCACAAATCGTGCTGCGGAACACTGTACAAGGAAGCTATAGCCGCTTCTACGTTTTAGGTGTTTTCTGCTTAATGATATTTTTGCAAACACAATACTTGTCAGCTAGCCCTGTAATCTACCGATATAAGCGAGCTTCTTATGACACTTCCGTGCTCTTCAAAGCTCTTAAACGATATACATATGAAGCGATGCGAGCTAATGTCCTAAGACAAGTGCAAGAGCAGGTGCAAATGGTTGCAATGACCTGATGTTTTTTTGAAAAATTTAAGAATAGAAACTAATGAGATGAACTGTTGGTTATCGCGGCTTTATATTTGTAGACCACAAGTAGCCAGTTTTCAAGCGCATCGTTTCATGCCGCAGGCGCATGTTGTCTTGGGGTACACGGCCGTGTCTACTTGACTCCTGCGTTTGCACAAATGGCGGAGTTTGCGCATGCTTGCAGTCCTCACAAATGGCATTTCACGGCATGATTTGCGTGTTAGTTGGCAGCGCTAGACTTACAGGCTTATTAGGCCGTAACGCCACCAACTGCAGCAGGAACAGGAAGATTTCGTAGGAGTTAGCACGTACTTGTTCATAGCACTAACACGTTTGCAGAGATTACATTTGGCCGCCTGAAAGTGCTAAGGCCCGTCTAAAGCATGTAAAATTGAGTTGCGTAGAGTTTCTTATCTGTTACCGCATCCAGCAACGAAAAAGTTGCCGTTCGATGTGTCTCAGGCTCAAAAGCAGGCGTCATGTCTGGCTAAGAAGACACGTAAGTATTGGAAAGAGCCACCTCAGCAGCAAAAAAATAACCGCAAAGCAAAGGGCCACTAGAGGGCCGCCACACTCTCTGGACGAAGTATGAGCGTGCAGGGGGTCATACTAGTGATCATTGATCTCGTTTCACCGCTCGTTTGCAGTAGTAAAGGCAAATGGGTTTGTTGGTATGGTATCATTTGAAAAGAAGCGCAAAAAAGCACAGGATAACAGTAGAAGTAAGGGTTCTCAGGTTGTGAGAAGGAAAAGTCACCGGGAAATTGCCTAAAGTAGCCAAAAAGTGAATGTAGTAGCCAAAAAGTGAAGTCACCACCTTCAAGTGAATGTTAAAGAAAAAGCCAGGAAAGTCACCATTTTCAGGAAGGTGATGCTCTTAATACTTTTTAACTACCTTTGCAGAAAAAAAGCACAAATTTCGAGTAGAAAACCTCGCCACAAATTTTGTTCTTTTGCTGTGATGCAGGAAAAAGACAGTGGTTGACAACTGTCTACAAGAAAGCTAAAGTATACAGGTTTAGGTAAAGCATTTAAAGAATATGAATGGCTTAAAAGGGGCGCTTTACGCATACCATGTTTTACCCCTATCACTGCCTCGTTACTTGAAGACTGGCGCCGGATAACGAAAAGAGCAAGGTCAATTTCGGCTTGTGCCGGTAAGTAGCGTGGTTCGGTGGTGCGTTCCAATGATTGATTCGTTGCTAGACTTTACCAGACCACCGTCGTCTGCCTAAAAATTTCTTCTGTTCTGTTTATCCAGTTTGTCTCAACGGCTGATATGCACTGGAAGGTCATATAAGACCTTTTCTGGGGAAAGTGGGGCATCGGAAAAGCCCGAAAAAATATATAAAATCACCAATGTCGAAAGGAGCCAGAAAGTAGCCAAGTCGCCAAACTGAAATTTACGTTCGCCACGAGTCTCGAAAAGTCGCCAGTTTGGCGACAAATCGACCGACATGGCAACCTTGCTAGAAGTGCACGGAACATTAAGCACTCGCCCTGTGTAGCTATCCTATCGTCCTGTGTTTTTCCTCGCTTATTTGCAAGCTGTTACTATTTAGCTCACCACCAACTTTCCACACAAACTGCAAATTGTTCTTTATTTTCTTTCTTGCATGAAATTACTATCTTCACGATAAAAAGGAGCCGTACAGGTGCCCCAAAAAGTAAACGGAGCACGGGTTGGAGATTTTGTGGGGATTTCTCTGCCATGTGCCTAGCCAACAACCTCGAAGCAACTTTTCAAGAAAGTCTTTCCAGAATAAAATCGCTCCGCTACCGCATAAAAGACAAATGCTTCTAATTTCATGAAGCCGTGCTCTGCTTACTTTTTGGCGTATTTGTACACCCCTTATGCTTTCCTTGGTACTCTTAACTGTTGGCTTCACGCTCTAAGCTAACTCAAAGAGCCGCTCATTCCAAATTGTGATAAGCTACATGCATTGCGAAGGCCTCGATTAAAGCAGTTTTGGTGCCACAGGTAGCATACGAGGGTTCTCAGACAGGTTGTTGACCGCGCCTCAGAAGGCGTAAAAACTGTATGCACTAGTGGCTGCCGCGGGGGCTACAAAGAGGTCCCCTTGAGCCTGAGTTCTCAAGACAGCGCTGGCTACCACATCCAAAACGCCATGATACCTTCCGTACTCACAACTATACATCAGAAAATACAGCGTGTGCAGCCACCCCTGTAAACTATGGGGAGAGCATTGGACTCGTTTACATCTATTGTGCGCTGAAATACCCTGCGGGATGCAAATGTTCAATTTTGATTATGCCTATGTTATGATTCTGGAGTATATATATATATATATATATATATATATATATATATATATATATATATATATATATATATATATATATATATATATATATATATATATATATATATATATATATATATATATATATATATATATACCCAAGTTAAGAATGCCAAGGAAAGCATACGGCAGGATGCGGCAGGGGATGGAAACACATAAAGAACTTTTGAAAGAAAGAAAGAAAGTGGAGAAAAAATGCCCGCCGGGTGGGATCCGAACCCACGACCTCCAGAATACGCGTCTGGTGCGATGACTGCTGCGCTACCGGCGGGGCTATTTCCCCCTCCACTTTCTGGGGTAGTTATGTTAAGGGATTTGACGTCTGCGCTATGGGGGCTATGGGGTGGTAGCCAGCGCCACTCGGAATACTCGGGGTGAAGGGGACCTCCTTTTTAACCCCCGGGCCGTAACTCGAGTGTCTACGACATGTCGAGAGTGGTCGACCAGCGTTGAATCCTCTTACGCTTCCTATGGCACCAAGACTGCCAGAACAGAGGCCCTCGCTATGCATGTAGCGAATCAGAATAGGAAAATGAGGGGCTCGTTGAATTAAGACAGAAATAAGAATTGGCAGTCAAGAAAACCTCGGAAAGCAAAGTGGAGAATGTGGGAGGCCACTGAAACGGATAAATAATTTGGAAAGACAAAAATAAAGGGGAGAAAAAATTCCTGCCGGGTGGGATCCGAACCCACGATCTCCAGAATACAAGCCTTGGAGAAGCCGTGGTGGCAATGGACCTCCTTCGCAGATACGTCGCACCTCAAAGTGACGCTGAAAGCAATGCGGCTTTTCAGGTTATTGAGAAGCGAGTGGTGCTTACGAGTGGGCGAAAGAAACGGCAAGGTGCTACTCTCGATTTTTTAAGCGTTAGGCTCAGATTGCAGAAATAAATCGTTTTTGTCAAAGGGGCACTACTTTCGTTCATTTTGCGTATCCCGGCGCCCGTGTTCGCGCCGCGAGGTGGTCGGAACGGCGACCGAGTGGTACGGTGATTTTACGACGCCCGATTTTGTTGTCGACCTTCACGAGCAGGGTGACGGGGAGTGAGTAGTACAGTGATTTTACGACTAACATGACTTGACGGCCGTCTTAATTGCTCTTGGCAACATTAAATGTGCACATAAAAATGAACAAAAAGACCGCTACATTTGGCGAAACGGGCAGAAACCAAGTTGGCAACAATGGAGCTCTAGATAGGGGGTGATTTAACGACGCCACGTAGACGCCAGCCCATTTTCGTGGCTTTCCTCACGCTTACGTTTTCCCGGCTGTGACGGTGTTTTCGCGGTCCTGTGATTAACCTGGTCGAAGGCCTTTTTAAGGTCGAGTTGAGGACAGCTAAGGGGTAAGTGCCTGACTCTGCCACCTCGCAGACGATCCGCATGCGATGCAAATTGGTGTTAATGGAGCGGCCCCTAAATCCGCATGTCTGATGTGGGCCCACCACACTACTAAGGGCCATCTCGAGTCGTCGGGCCAGTATACGTGCTAGGATTTTATAGTCTGTCAACAGTAAACTGATGGGCCTGAAATCTTCCACATTCGGTACCATATCTTGGATGGATTATTTGGGTATGAGGACCAAATTACTGTTCCGCATTGAAGGTGGCAGCACTTTTGTGTTTTTGATATTGTCGAAGACAGATACCAGAACAGGGCTGATCTCTTCACGGAATACCTGGTAGAATTCAGAAACAATCCCGTCAGGCCCCGGTGACTTATTTTTTGACCGTTTGTTTATCGCGTGTTTTAAATCTTCTACCGTTATCGGGCTGTTTATTATGACTCTAACGTCATCTGGCACCGTGGGCAGCTCACCAAGGGCGTCCGGTGGGGGATCGTCAAGCTTCGAGCGCAAGGAAAACAGCTTACCGTAGTACTCACAGAAGGCAGTCGCCACCTCCCCGCTCCGACTAGCAATGCTACCAGAGTGGTTCACCTCGAAAATTGTTTTAGAGGCGGTCCTTGCTCTTTCGAAAGCACCGAAAAGCTTCGATGGCTGTGCCTCGGACACCACTCGCTGCTCCCTGCTCCGCACAAGAGCTCCCCAATATCGTTTTTCGAGCTCAGACCGCATTTTTTCCTTGACGCTGCGAATATCCTCAGATACCTCTCCCGGTCTCTCCTCATCCGCTTCTACAAGAGAGCGCAGACATTCTACTAGTCGACTTAATTTCGCCTTTTAGATGCGACGGCATCTCATTCACTCGCCTTGTCCCTCCATACGGCGTTGTCGTTGTCCGTCCACACCCCTCCCCCATTCTCCTCGCCGCGCCAGCTGCGCTCTCCGCCGCTCACCCCCTCTTCTCTCCGATAGCGAACACTCTCTCGCGAGGGGCATTGGATTGGATTGGATTGGCTTGGCTTGGCTTGGCTTGGCTTGGATTGGATTGGATTGGATTGGATTGGCTTGGCTTGGATTGGCTTGGCTTGGCTTGGCTTGGATTGGATTTGGATTTGGATTTGGATTGGATTGGATTGGATTGAATTTGGATTGGATTGGATTAAAGTGAATTGTGTTGGATTGTGTTGCGTCATAGCCGCGCCATGTTGCGTCATAGCCGCGGCAGGGGGTTTACGGCACGTTTCACGCGATGGGAGAATCAACCTAACGGAAACAACAACGGAACCCCCTATGCGTCGCATCTACACAGGGGTTCCCGCGAGGGGAGGTGGGAGTAATTTTTGTCTCGCGCCTCCTGTTGCCCGACTGCAATGGCTGCTCCTTTGACGCGGTTTTTAAAGCGTTCCCACGCGACCGCGTCCACGGTTGAAGCGTTAAGCGCTTCTATCTCCCCTCTTATGCGGTCAACGAAGGCAGCATTGTCAAGGACCATAGCGTTCATCAGCCAACGACTGCCGACCTTTCTTTTGATTTCAGGCCTGATTTTTAGGGAGCATGCTACGAGGCCATGGTCCGACAAAGCGACGCGGGTGACGGTGTAATAGGTCACTAGTGATAGCGCGTCACCCGTCAAGTAGACCCAATCTAAACGAGCTTGTGGCGTGCCATGCCACCTGGTGAAGCGAGTGGTTGACCACCCGCGCTGCAGCGCCACGTCAATCAGGTCACCTTCGCGAAGGATAGCTTTCAAAATACGTGCCGATGGGTCCACTACACCCCGAGCACCCGCTCTGTCGCTGGAATTGACAACACAGTTAAAATCGCCTGCTAGGACGAGACGACCCGGAGCCACGAGAATGTCCCGAATGGAAGAAAAGAAGTCGGCACGCGCCGCCTGGTCATTCGGCGCATAAACGCACACACAGCGTGTACGCTCCCCTCCCACCAGGACGTCGACGATACAAAAACGTGCGTCCTTTGCCAGCTCGCACTCAATTACGGTTAAGAAATCATGCTTCCGGGTTAGAATTGTGGTTCCACCCGCTCACGTAGGAGTGAGGGTGTAAAAACACCAAAATTGGTGGACAAAAAAACGAACGAAATTTTGGGCGTCCTCTCGTGAGGCAATTTCGGTTTCTTGTAGAAAAGCCACGTCAAGTCCACGCGGGGCCAGGGAAGGCAGATGGTGCACTTGCCGAGCACATCTGCGGGCTTACCCCCCCGCGTTCTCGCCGAATGCCACGTGATACAGTCACGCGACATCTCGCGCCGCTGTGCGCTCCGCCCACGGCACGTGTAGGGCCGTGTGCGCGCCTTGCGCATGCGCTAGGAGTTATTCAATGAGCCCCTCATTTCAAATTCCGATTCGCTACGCGCGTATCGAGGTCCTCGGTTCTGGAATTCTTGGTGCCATATGTTATATTAAAGGGCCGAGTAATGTTTGTGTTGTTCGCCCTCCAGGTCTTGGAAAACATGTTTTAGAAGATATCTTAGAGCAAACAAGTTTTTGCAGCGAAAAACATTTGTGTTGGCTGCAAGCTTTGCCCTGTTTTTTTTTTTTTTTTTTTTGGCGCAACAAACAGCGACGACTATACACATTCCATTGTCTAGGACGGACGCAGCAAGGGCCCTCCGCGTACTTGCCCGGGAAAAAACAATCTCTCAATGGTCTACAGAAGAATTCACATGTGCACGTATTGGTTCGCTTGACCCGCACCTGTAACGTCCCCTTCCCCAAAGGCTCCCACGATCTGACGCAAGTCTTTTTTGCTGTCTCTGGCTGGGAGTGGCATCCACCAATGGCTACTCATACTTAATAGGAATGGCAGCAAGTGAGGAGTGCGAAACATTCGGCACATCGGAGACGATACGCCACGTTTTATACGACTGCCTGAAAGAAAGAAGTTGTCGTCAGCACTGAAGAACCTGGACTCTCGGCGGCCATTTTCGGAAAAGAAGGTTCTGTGTCACTGGCCTTCTCTGTCATCCGCTCAGAAGGCGACTAAGGAACTCTTACGATTTCCACGGGTGACGAACTTAAACACCAAACTTTAGACTGAAAGCCTGCAGTGGCAATTACTGAACTTGAACGTTTAGTGCTACAGCGCTGGACACACCTGTCTGCTCCAACTTTTCTTCATTCTCTCCTTTCTCCTTTTTGCCCATTTTCCCTTTCCCACGTGCAGGATAGCAAACTAGGCTTTAGCCAGGTTAACTTTCCTTCCTTCCTTCTACATTCTTCCTTCCTTTTTCGCAACAGCCTGTGGATGGCTAAATATCTCACACAGCTCTAGCACTACGTCTCATTTGCCTCGCGTGCCCGTGTACTTCACGATTGCTTCTTTCCACGTGTGGCGAGGGCGTTCTAATGCGAAGTGTTGTTACTGCTTTCGCATTTAAAGACAATAATCAGAGATGCATACTACTTGTATTTTTTCTGGTGTGGGTGTCATTCTGTTTCCTGTTATCGCCGTCAGGAAAATGCAAAAGCGGCAACGAGTAAGCTTGTTTCACATTCACCGCGCCCGTCTTCCCCACCATACTTGAATGGGGGACTCCGTGGATCGCTCGCATGATTAGAGTGCCGCGGTTTCTGAGTGCGTCGATTTTCCCACGTTGTCGTCCGCGCTACAGCACCGCGGCGCTTGTGTTTGAAAGCGAAGAGCGTCATTCCGTCGTAAGCCCACCGGCGCAGTGACGGGATTTGCGTGCCGGGGCGCGCGCGGGTTTGAAGGACAGGATAAGCGGCACATGCGGCTTTTTGCTACTAGCGTCGCAAGCAACGCGCGCCGAGGGTTGTTTGCACAGGCCGTGCGCCCGAGCCGCACTGCGGATGTCGTCTTTCTCCTGACGAACAAGCATCCCTGAAGATGAGTGTGTCTGCCGCGGGACTGCACAATTTTCCCCGTCATGATAGCAGCAGCAGCAAAGCACACGCGTAAACACGCCAAGCAGCCTCGCCGCGGGAGGCTTGCAAATAATAAATTCCGCGCTAACGCGTACTGCGTGCGTCCGGGGAGGGGGAGTGGTGTTCTTTATTAAGGCCTAAAGCTGGCTGTGTTTACGCTCGCTCTGCTCCGCCGCATAGTGGCTCGTTGCCGTTGCGTAGGCAGTTCTCTCCGAAGCTGGGCTAGTGCGAAGGTGCCACGCGTGCTGTGCTACTCGGTGCGACACCGGAACGCTGCATCCACCCTCCAGCTTGCCTTTTATCGCTGTCGGCGCGCTGTGTTCGCGTTCGCGCGATGTTCGCAATGCCTTTCGGCAGGCCTGTTCCACGGTGATTGCTGGAGGCCTTCGCGCGGCGGACAACGACGAGCGCTCTTCTTTTCTGTTTCGTCTTCTGCACGAAGCGAATGAGTTTCGGAAGTTGTTAGATCTGTTTGACCGATGCCAAACGTTCCAATGTCGAGCTGAGGCACCATCTAGCCTTGTTTGCTTTTCATGGCGCTCACAGATAGATTATACCGTGTTTGAATGAATCCACAGCAGGCACTCACGTCTTAGAACGTCTCTGACATTGTCCGTGCCGAATGCTCAGCTTATGCTCAAGCTCTTGACCTCAACCATAGTTTTGCGCTTTGCAATACGTTTTGGAATAAGCCACCATCGGGGTGTGGATGCTTCCACTGGAACAGAAATTGGACGGAAAGTGTTACATTCGGAGGCGTTAATCGAACCGATTTAGGGGAAATCCCCAAGGTGGAGTAAGTTTCTGCGAAGGAAAGTTTGACATCCACCTCAATGCAGCCGTACGGCTGCAAAGGAAAGCTGTACAGCTTTCTCAGAAACTTCGCAGTTGA
This sequence comes from Haemaphysalis longicornis, assembly GCF_048455015.1. Taxonomy (NCBI): domain Eukaryota; kingdom Metazoa; phylum Arthropoda; class Arachnida; order Ixodida; family Ixodidae; genus Haemaphysalis; species Haemaphysalis longicornis. Next base: position 335,997,785 of record NW_027526203.1, on the reverse strand, counting down.
AGAAAAAGTCGTCCTGGTCCATGATTCGAACCCGGGACCACCGCCTAACCGGGGCAGTCGCTCTACCAACAAAGCTAACCAGGAGGCCAGCTGTTTGTAGCGCGAGAGCGAATTGATCAGCAACTCGAAGTGATGGGCAGGTGTTAATCGAGCAGATTTAAAGGAAAGCTACTGCGTTATCCCAATAGCTTTGCTGCAGCAAAAGCTCAATCCACAAGTACATTCATGTATTGCAAACTCTTAAGGCTCTTTAGCTGCAGCAGTAGCTTAAAATTAAGGGCGTGCTAAAGATTTTACAAGAAGGGGCCCTCATTGGGTAACGCGTATAGGGTACATGAACTGCTAGCATCCACGAGGCTGTTTAACTCTCTGTCGGGTACTATCCGGGCCAGACGTCGTCACTAACAAGACGCTTAGGAACATAGACGGTGGTTCCGTTACGGTTTTGACTAAATACGTTAATAAATGGTGGAGGGAATGTACCCTTTCGAAGCAATGAAAAACGCCAAAGACCGTATTTACTCCTAAACCCGGCAAAACTTTGAAGATTGAGAACCTACCCGCTGCGGTGGCTCAGTGTCTAAGGCGTTGTGCTGCTGAGCACAAGGACGCGGGTTCGATTCCTGGCCGCGGCGGTCGCTTTTCTGATGGACGTGAAGAGCAAGAAAGTCCGTGTGTACGAGATTTCGCCGCATGTTAAAGATCCCCAGGTGGTCCAAATTAATCCGGAGCCCTCCACTAGGGCGCACCTCATCGCCTGCGTTGCATCGGCGCGTTAAACCCTAAAATCAAATCAAAATTGAGAACCCAAGGCCCATATCTTTGACGTCTCGCTTAGGCAAACTTTTGGAGCACATGGTTTTCAATAGCTTAAACAACTACGTGGACGCAAACACCTACTCTCGGGCTCAATCTTCAGTTTCAGACGAGGTCTCTCGACCCAGTACGTGCTCCTACAACTACAGCTCCAAGTCATTGAGGGTCGACGCAGCTCTTCCTATGATGCCAGGGCCATCCTGGGACTATACTTAACTAAAGCGTTTGACAAAACTAAACATTCGGCCATACTACAGAATGTAGAGCTGCTCGGGGTGGGCAAGTGCACCGACAACTACGTGAGAGACTTTTTAAAGGCGAGAACAGCCAGCCTCACGATAGGTGATTTTCAATCGGACCCAATACAGACTAAATCACAGTCTCTATGAAGACGATATTACACTCTTGGTAGCAGGAGGCTGCGATAGGATGATACCGCATAACCTGCGACAAGCGGTAAAAGGGGTTTAGAGCTATGTTATCGTTGGAGGCCTTCGCTGCTCACCACAAAAATCGGAACTACTTGTCATCTATTCCAACGGCCGTCAGCCTCTAGGTCACCAAAGAATCTCAACCGCCAGAAAAGAATCTCAACCTCAAAAAAAAAAAAAAGCAACTGGAGAAGCATGTGATGCAAGTTAGCCGCATTACATCGAGAATCTCCAATAGCTATCAAGGGATGTCTGAAAACCGTGCAAGAAGACACATTCAGGCTTTCATCATCAGTCCAATTGCATATTCCGCACCGTTGTTACGGCTCCGAAGACTTGAAAGGAGAGAATAAACACACTAATCTGCAAGATATACAAACAAGATCTGGGCATACCTATCTCTGCGCCGACACACAAACTACTCGAACTCGGTATACCCAACACAGTGGAAGAAATCATCGATTCGCAACGCACGGCACAACTTGTACGTCTCCCGTCTACACGAGCAGGGCTAAATGTTCTGTGCGATCTTAGAGTAGAAGCGAACGCGAGAACCCCTAGCAAGTCGAGCTTTCAACTGCTCTCAGATCGCACATAGAATTCATTCGTCTCCCAGGAACATGCGTCCTACCCAGGACACAGGATGTAGGCGGGCCCTAGTCCGCGCTTTGTACAAGAGACTTCGAGCGGAGCCCAATATCTAGTATACGGATGCAGCCGAATATCGGGAGAAGAGGCCCATGTGTATAGCTGCAATCAGCTATCCAGGAAGTCAGCAAGTGGCTAGCACAATCGTAACTACGCACAGGGTGGAAGCGGAGGAAGCGCCTATCGCCCTAGCGATCTCCAGCATCCAAACGTGGGGGGCGGTAGTATCAGACTCGGAGGCTCCCATTCGAAAGTTTACTAGAGGAAGTGTATCACCCAAGACACTTGCCATACTAAGACCTCTAACCAACATTGAGAACCTCCCCACAGTCACGCTACTGTGGGTGCCTGCACACGCTACCTTGGGAGGCAACGAGGAGGCACATTGTGCTTGCGCTCTCACCAACCAAACCAACTGGCAAGTCGCATCCACGGAACGGTGGCTGCAGGATTTTCACGTATCCGGAAATCCTCAACTACTATAGGGATGGCAGACGATCACTCCTGGCCCCCACCAGTCCCTCGATAGAGAACAGGCTGTAGCACTACGACTACTGCAGACTAGTTCCTTTCTAAACCCAGTCCTGTATCATCAGACGTATCCGGATCTATATGATACGAAATGTAGATTTTGTTCAGGGTGGGCAACACTCTCACACATCACTACGAACCCAGAGGAACAGAGCACATATTTACTAAAGATACACAACTGCGTGCAGTATAAGGCCGCGCTGCACAGCCCTACTGCTGAAGATCAACAGGGCCTAGTCTGAATAGCAAGGGAAGCCGCTAACTCCCATGGAGTCGGCCGAGACCTTTCAAGAAAGAAGACAACACCAGTCTTCTCATTCGGGCCCAATAAAATCTCTCTTTCCCATAACTCTGTTACTTTTAGCTGCAATGCTCCTGAACTATTCGAGTAAAAATTTCATATATTCTGGAGGTATTCTGCAGAAAAAAAGGAGAGGACAAGTAAGACAATACGAATGGAAACAATGTTAATTGAGAAGATGAGAATGAAAAATAAAAAGAAAGACTATAAGGAAGGACACAACATGAATGGCTGAATAGATGACATCGGAGAGCGCCAGAACAACGCTCGATGGCCTCTCCGTAACAATTCTGGATCTGCGGTAATATTTAAACGAAAAAGAAAGAAAGTTCGAAACTAAGGACTGGACAGCAAAAAAAAAAAAAAAGAGAGAAGAAGAAGGGAAAAGGGTTTTTTTTTTTTCCGGGATACCAAAGGCGTAGGAAAGAGCTACGCGGGCACCTGAGTTTTCTGATATGATGTAAGAATGCGTGAGCCTTACTTCCCGCTGAGTTTTGAAAGCATATCTGTGTCGTGTGTGTTGACGTCGTTGCCAATGCGAATAGGTCATGAGCCTCTCACGGCTACTGAGCTGTGTGGGTATGTGAGTATTGTGGTTTGCAATGTGGACGCCGCAGCCGAATGGGACGGGATGAACGGGCCGTGACCTTCTGACGGGAGCTGCCATCGTCACTGGAAAATACCCTTGAGTGAGAGTATTCGTGAGAATTGTAAGGGGATATGTTGACGTAGCAGCCAATAGGTAATTCGTGAATCGGCGGTGACAGACAGAAGCCATCAATAGACGGCTTCTGTCATCGTCACTGGCCAACCCATGCCAATAAAGGTATATCGTTCCACCTATTTCAGCCTTATCGTTATGTTTCTTTCTCGTACGTTGATCCTAAAAACGTGCCAAGGAACGTCAAATGCATTGTAGGTCAATCCGCCAGAGCCGGTTGACGACGTTAGACCTCAAAGGACAACATTAAAGGAACAGACAACCGATTTTTGTCGAGTATATTTTCTTTATCCCAAATGAAAGGGAATCACTCGAAATACCTTAACCCGGAACGGTTTTCCTGATAGCACCCTGGAAGTTTTTAAATCGGAATTTTTAGGTGTATGTCGCGCCACAGGGAATGCTGGAAGCCACGACAGTGAGCCGTGCAGCAACGTACTTTTAACTGCACGTAAAAATAAAAGAGGTATTTAAAAATTTACCCCCGGCTGAAGCAACAATAATGTGCGACCTTTCCTATTCCTTCAGGGGGTGTTTGAATCACGCGTTTGTCTGGACACGTAAGGTAGTGTCACGTTTAGACACTACAATGCGCCACCTTTCACACTTTGGAAATTTCGGTGGAAAATCAAAATATTTTCGTCTGCTTATTTAGCAATTCCTTGCGGTTACCCCAGTATATAAAACGCTGACTTTCATATTAGCTAGAGGATATGAACTTCAGAAAAATAGGCTGTCTGTCCCTTTAAGGCTAAAGTTGGGCCGTCATATAACCAATGTAGACCCCAGGCAACCACATGCCCTGTTCGCAGCCACGTGTCACGTCGTATGCAATGGGGACATGTGGCCAAGACATATCCAATAGGGGATATGTCTTGGCCACATATCCCCTAATGCGCCGCCCTAAAGGCAATGGAGGCTTTAGGGCGGCGCATACCCGCGTTCGCTGCCAATGAGAATCCTGGGGAGAGTTCTCTGACTGCATGCAGCCAATGGGAACCTATAGGAAAGCTCTGGCCACAGGCATCTGGGGATACCGCTTTTTTCGCCAACCGATCCAAGTAACGCTTAGTAATGCTCACGCCTTAAGAAATATCGGTACCGCGTAAAATCATACTGTATACGGCGTGCTTCATACGAAAATAAAGCAGTACAACTAGATTAGTAAACGAAAAGGGACTGACGATGAGAAGTTGTTAAGGGGGACTCATATGAACACATTCCTATCGGACTTACTAATTCATGACCCACGGGTTTTTATTAAAAGGCATCGTGTACTGATCGAAAAAGTTTTGCAGATCCATGAAAATGCTCGAAACGGCCTAGTTTGCTTCTTTTAGGAAGTCCCATAGGAATGTTAACAGGTGAGTCCCCCTTAAGGGCATGCCTTTTTGAAGCTGAGAAGTTGCAGTAACGTGCCGAAAAGGAGTCGTCCTCAATCTCACAGCGAGTATGCCATGCCGTATTTTATCGTTACTATAGTGTTTTTTTTTATTAATGTACAATAGGTAGTATTGTTATCGTCTATAGAAAGCGATGTGGCTTGGCGACTTTCAAGAAACGCTGTCCGTTACCAACATATGGCCGGCGTTAGCACTGACCGCATTACAGGTGGCCTTTTCGGCATACGCGTTAAAACTTCACATGTTGGTTTCTAGGCTGCGTATCAAAACACGTTCACAAGCGTTGACTCCAATGATAAAGTTAAATGTCAAGCGTCTTAGCTTGTAGCGAAGTTAGGATATGAGTAAACGCGCTCCTCGAAAGCCTCAAATATAGCTTGGCATTTAATAACTATACCAGCGCTACAACAATGCTGATTCGGGAGGGTAGCTAATGTTTATAAAATTGGACTGACAAAAAAAATCTAGTTTTTTGTCGGAAAGCAATTGAGAAACTAGTCAATAGAAAAGAAGAATCGCCTGGGGAGATCTCTGTGAGGGCTAGTCAGACAATCTGATTGATATATTTACACAGCCGCACAAAAGGAATTCACTGCGAATATTTGTTTCTTTGTTCTATTTCAAATAGGCTGCGTACTAGACCGGATTTATAGCGGGCCTTCCCTCCGCCACTTGTAGATATTAACATCCTCAATAGCGTTCCACGCGGCGACAAGAAAGGATACATTTGATGTAGTTATAGCGGCGGCTAATCAATGGACCTCAAAGAAACGCTTCAATAAGTTTTTGCTTTTCAATGCGTTTATCACGGGGGTTAAGCATGTCATTTGTTTTATTGTCCTTTCGTTTGCGCCTATACCATTGCAACCGATGAGCAGGGTTCGGCTTCAGAAAATTAAAGGAAGAAACTAACGGTGTTTCGTAAAGAAGTGCTCCACCTGTAAAAAGTAGCCTCAACGCAACGGAAAGAAAACAGACGGCACAACAATGAGGCGTTGTGTACACGCAACCTCTGAACACTGAATTCAGGATCAGTTTAAGGAACAGAAATAATAAAATATCTACAAGAAATGGCGCTTCGCCAATAATTAAATGAAAATGAAAATAATGATATTAAATCAAATAATAAAATTAAGCAAAATTTAAACTACGCACGCAAGTGTTGGTAGCCGTTCCACAATGATAAACAGAGCTTTAGAACACATTTCCCAGCGACACACTTCCCAGGCACGCACTTCCCAAGAAATGGCCAAATGAAAATCGAAGGTACAGCATTCGCGCAAAGTAAGAAAGGCAGTCGGAGGGAGGCATTGCCCAACTTAATAACGACAATGGGATGGGCTAGCGTCTGCCTACCAATATTAAGGACGATGCCTTGTGCAAATAAAAAAAGACACAGCTGCAATGCTTATACTGGTCGCAGGTACAACATAAAAGCATAAAAATCGGTATAGCTGCCCGACGACGATGCTTTTGTGAGTGAGGAAATATCGTCTGAGGACCTTTCACCTTTGACTACATTACTGCTGCTGATCTTTTAGTCACGAGAATATCAGTGCGTGCGTCAGTGGTCAACTTATTGGTTGCTGCGTTTTCTTTACTACTTTATCCCATAATCGTGCGTGTCCCGAGTTATATACTAGCCGTTCCGTTTGCGTCGTGCAAATGACGCGCACGACAAACGCTTAGCTTTGCTTTAAGCTTCCTTCAGTAAAGTCCGCACGACCATGTAACGGTAAGTACTGATTCCTGATCAAGTACCTATCTGGTATCGGTATCGGCGTTCGTATTGACATCCCTCCGGGATATGTGAACTTCCACTGGTGGGCGCCACTCCCCTAGATTCGTTATCGTCTGAAACTCTAGTGACAGCTGTCGTAGGTGTCACTGACCGCAAGTCTACCACAACGCCCTGAAAACATTGACCGCCCGCACTGGATCGGCGTCTTAGTGCCCTATAATTTCGAGTTCAGGTTACACAAAACGTTAACTAAAGAGCAAGAATATCTGTTTTATAAAGTATTGATTTTCAAGCGCCCTTGCTTTTTAGCGAACAGGCCAGAGTTGGATATTGCTCAAAATACACCTGTTTTCTGAATCTGTCTTTTTGTACAAGAAGAAAGAAAAATATCCTTAACAAATGCCTGCTTTACAGCCCCAAAGGCTGTAATGCGGATTGTATGTAATAAGCCTAACAACGATAGCAGAATTACAAAACATCCGGTTATTCCTAGTTTGGAGTTTATTCCTAGTGGCGGAACTACAGCCGGGCTACATAGCGGGGCCGCGGAATAACCCAGTTGGATTTCTGTTATGTGCACCAAACCCTTGTACACACAGCCCTTTTCTATGTCGCCTACACGTGAAATGCAGGTTCCGACGCCCACAATTGAACTCGGGACATCGGGACCTGGTGCGTAGCTTCGCCACGCGTTGTCGACTACATCCTGGTATCTGCAAGGGACACTGTGGAGAATTTATACGTCTGATTTGTAGCTCCATTGGACAGTTTAGCCCACTGATTACGTTACGTCACTATTAAACTAACGTATAGGGCTTTAGTTAATCTGTAATGGAAGTCAGAACGGAAAAAAAAAACGAACGTCGTTCTCGACCTCCTCCCCTATACTACCATAATGACGTCGCACCGGTTTCAATAATCTCTGCCATTGAGATTCATAATCAAGTGAAAGCTTTCTTAGTAGGACCGATGGCGTCCTGTCAAAAACTAATGCATTTCCCCATAGACCGGTTGGTCGACCGAAAAGCTCTGCTAAGATCTCTGGACACACGGCGAGTGCGTGAAACCGGGCCTTTATTGTGTAGAAACGGTTACTTGAAAATCACAAAAAAGCAACGGATTAGATACGACTGTAAACAGATCGACCATGAAGAAGGAAAGGAATAGCGTACCCTTATCTATAAACCACGTATCGGTATACATTTAGATTGTTCGCAGATGCGTTTACTCAGGGCCCGAAATATCGTCGCACGGATTAGTTCTTCGTTTCCGATTTCGGAGGATTGACAATCGATTGAACGCACTTTCAGCGAAGGTTTGACGCGCTTGCAGCGAAGGTTTAGACGCACTTCTGACGTAGGTTTGATGTGAGAAAGCTTCCCCGCTTTTCTCGATATTTTTTAAGAAGGGATGGCGAAGTTTTTTTTTTTTTTTTTTCACCGTTTAAATTTCTAATACGGCTTTTTTGTTTGTTCGCGCACCGGTTTCGGACGTTAAGCACGGTAGAAATTCCTTAAATTGAGTCCTCCGGACTGGACACTGTGCCGTCGCAGCCGACGTCATCATATTTGCTCGGAGGACTGTCCGAGGAAAACGGCCCTTTTGAACACACTTCTCTCGTTAAAAATGAGCTTCAAGCGGACGCCAAAACTCGGAAAACGGGCGGCGCACGAGACACTTACAGCGACAGACAACCGATTTTTAGGGAGTGCGTGTCCATCAGCTCATATGAAAGCTAGCGTTTTATATACTGAGGTAACCGCAATGTATTTCTAAATAAACAGGCGGAAATAATTTTTTTTCGCATTAAAGTTTCTGAAGTCTGAAAGTGGCGACATGTTGTGTGTAAACCTGACACTACCTTACGTGTCCAAACAGTTCCGTCGATTTCAATGCGCGATTCAAAAACCGCATGGAGGGATAGGAAAGGTTGCACATTATTGTTATTTTAGTCGGGGATAAGTTTTTCAACACGTTTTTTAATCTTATGTGCAGTTAAAAGTAAGTTGCAGCACGGCTGACTGTGACGGTTGCCAGCATTTTTTTTTTTTTTTTGCGGGGCACGTATGCTGGCTGGTAGATCTAAAAATTGCGATTTCAAAAGGGTTATGGTGGTATCGGCGAAATCGGTTGGGGTAATGTGTTTTAAGTGATGCCCTTTAATAAGGAATAAAGAAAATATACTCGACAAAAACCTCTTGTCTATCACTTTAAATTGGCTAAGGTAATAACGCTATAATTTTCTTCCCTGTCCCATTAATAGAACGCTGAAGTGAATTTGTGAAGCTCCTATTTTTGTTTGCACTGCGTAGACTGGCTCAAATAAACACACTTTTGTTCGTTTATCCGTGCAATAAGGTGGAACTTATGCGCGGTTGGCGGCGGCCGCACCAACTAACAGCAGTGACGTCAATACAAGGTGGTACGTGATTGGACGATGTCAAATATTAGAATTCAAACCAGTTTTGGGTTCAGTTCTGCGAAACAACATGCTTGGCATCCAACGTAATCGTTGGATGGACATTCTCAATATCTCAGTAATCGGCATACCGCGCTTTTGCGATGTTGTCGGCAGTAAAATGCGCCAGATGAGCCTACCAGCACGGCTTGGAATCGTAACAATTCCTAGCCGAGGGGTACGCAGTGGATGAACGCCCTCAGCGTCACCGCAGACGATCAAATGCGATGCGCTTTTCCTCCATCTTTCGAGCTTGCCTGGCTCGTGCCTGTATCATAAGAGGCGTGTTCGCACCAGGCAAAGAGTCGGCTGATTCGGGACTGTGCCCGCAAGCAGTCGGTGCTGATGGGAACACCACGCAAACGAGAGCTCACCTGCACGTCAGTGTCAGTCTGCACGTGTTCTGTGAACTCGCTCGTGGAGCATAGAATGTTACAGTGCGAAAATGGTGAATTTATTGTAGAAAACATTGCCGAAAAACAAATAAATCGATTTCAAAAAGAAAACATGCGCTATAGGCCTCCTGCGCTGGAGTTTTGGCGACATGCAGCGCCCCTAGCGGCCAACGCCTTTGGGTAGTAGAGAAGCAGACGACCCTCGCCGCCCTCCATGTGTTTTCAATTACAAGCCAGAGTGAAAGTTGGTTGTGGCGCTTTGTGGCGTGTTTAAATGACTGCATACTGTATGCAATAGCCCTTAAAATAGCTGCAGAGGCTAAACAAAATAATATCCGCTAAAAGAAGCCGATTTGTCGGCTTTCTTTTGAGCGAGCCGTCGCGGTGGTCGCGGCGTGGGACAGTATCGCCAGGTCGGGTGGTTTAACTGTTTGACGACAGTTAAAGTTTTTTTCTTCTTGCGTGCGGTCGACAAAGGAAAGTTCACGAGTAGCATAAACACGGAACGCTGTTCATCTTACAACCTGAGGTAACTGCAAAAGGTTGCTTCATCGGGAGCATGCAAGCGAACGCAAGAATTGCGCAGCCGACTCAGCTGACGCTGCTGGCCTGGGACCGCCTTTGAAATGAGTGGAAATTTTGTTTCGTATTTTCGCAAACTAAATGATTCTTGCGTAACGTTTTACGCCGCACGATTTACGAACGGCAGGGTACATGTATACTAGCGAGTATGTGGAGCAATAGCGCCAATTAAATAAACAAATTAAGCGCTATTAAAGGACGCAAAACACGCACCAAATCACACGCCCGCTGCCTGCAGAGATGTGTACTTCTATAACATCACATAACACAGCCGCATACACGGCGCCGGGCCCCGAATATTTATATACGATCATCACTGACTGTGTTGGTTTTCTAGTGCAGGGGTCGTCGAATCTGAACGCCGACACGACAGTTTTGATTTTAAATGGAGTTAGACAGCGAGACAAGAACAGAGAATTGGCGTCCTCCAGTTGAATTGCCCCCCCCCCCCCCTTCTTCACACTTCGCCAGATTATTGTCAAATATTACTAGAAATTAGCTGAATTTTTTCTCTTTGCATTCAATGCCCTCCTCCTCCTCCCCCCCCCCCCATTTGCCGTCCAGCCCTCCGCCGTGTCGGGTGCATGGAACTCGGCCGTTGCTGACCCTCATTCTAGGCTATTGAGTGCGAACTGGGAATGTCTGCTGCAAGCGCATAATTAAGTAAAGTGAGAGCAAACAAGGAAAGCGAGCGGCCTGTTAGTTCGCCCGACCACTGTTTTACGGCCACTAATTTCGGAATCGCAAAACAGATTTCACGCTTCTGACGGTCGCGGCATTTTGTCACTGAGACAAGCAACAAAACGGCAAGCTAACGCTGCACCATGTATTCGTAACGGTGACGCAAACGAGCACTATGAAAGTGCACGCATAGCGTGCAGGTACGCAAAAGAGCGGCGCACCGCAGCAGGCGAGCCTGCGGTCCGCCGGACTCGCTGGCTTTTTAAAGCGCGATCATCGCCGATTGCGTCACTCTTCTTTTTTGATCGGCTGTTTTTGAGAAGTCTTTGTCACCTAGAGTATTAGTTTAAACTAGAAATTTTACTTAAAATTTCACTTCGTATGACCATCGATGGGTGAACCTGCGAGTAGCAGACGCCGTCACGGTCCCGGTACTTTCGTCGGCGCTGTAAACGTGTTTAGCGCTGCAAAGCTTTTTCCCCTAATGCCAAGTTGATCGCTGAAATAGATCGGACGCGTCGGGGATGAGCTGGTGACCACGTCGCAAAATAATCGAGAGAGTCGAGCTCATTTTGCTTCTGTCAACACGGGATCCTATGGGACCCACCCAGCTTTGTACTACCCGGAAGTACTGCCCGGAAGCCGCTTGCGCAGCGCCCCCTGGGCAGCGCAGGAGGCCTATCGGAGATTTGAACTTGCGGATTACAAAACAATGCACCTATTGCTCCAGACCACTCAGCTATAAGCCAGTGGCGCCAGGGGCGGAAATATAAAGTATCTAATGTACAGCCAGTTTACATTTTTAGTTAGTATTAGCATTTCAAGCAGGTTAGATCACTATTTCTTGCATAGCGTTCGTGCGGTCCGAAGAGAGAGGGAGCAGCTGGACCCCAGCAGTGCAAAGCCGTTTTCGAAAACACTCTAAAGCAAAGACCATTAAAATATGTAGTGTTTTATTCAGTACGAATGGTCATCATCCCTTTCGCCATCGTATTCCGACGGCACAGCTGCTAGGGCAAATCCTCTTATAGCGCGCCCTCGCCTCCATTTGTGGATTGTGAAGGGATGGATTGAGAGATTTGTAGTCATCGTCATCGGCGCGTCCAACCCATGGTGCGCCAGTCGCTACACCACGATGGAGCTGGGGCGAAAGCCCGGACGACGCCGGGCGATCACCGCGAGGAACGCACTAACGTGCGCTCGGAGTTTTCTGTTTGCGCTGGGAGGATTTGTGTCAGCCTAAACTGCTCAATTGTTAAAAGGAGCGGGATGTCGGAAAAGTAAGGGGAACATGAGCCGGCTACGGTGTATCTACTGGGATTACGTGTACATTGATATAATGCATGGGCGACACTGTCCAAGTGGCGCTTTTGCGTAAGCGGAAAATAAATATTGAGCTCCTTTTTGCTTTGAACCAGCCGTAATATTCTTTGTTCGCTTGCACTGCTTGGTAAACGTCACGTCACGAAATAACGGAGGCAGTAAAAGGAAACGGGTAAATTAATTAATTGCGCGCACATTAAGGTCGTAGGGGGAGGTTTCGCACTTAACCTAATTAACGTAGCTTTCGGTTGTTTTTGTTGTACGGCGTACGTAGCTTTGATCCGAACCACAGCGGACGTAACAGACATTCGAGCTTACTATCAACGAATGCTGACATAGGAGAAAGAAAACTGTACTGAGCACAGAGACGCACAAGCATTCTACACATCACGCGGGGAAGGTGGAGAATATTTGGCGCGCACTATGCCGGCCGAAGCTGCACAGCGTTGGGCTTGTCTGACACGACACTGGCCGACTAGCATAAGCGACATCGCCACTTACGTGACCCTGTTCGTGGAGCATACCCAAATTTTCACGAATGATTGCTATCAACTGTAACAAAAGTAAGCCAGGTACAAATCTCGTCTCAGAGAGGGCAACTGCGGAAAGTGGCCCTCGAGCACTATATATCGTCCCGCCATCTATAAAAGCAGACGGTAAACAAGGCGATAATTTCTACGCTTTCGCGTTGGCAGCGTCCTTAGACAGCATGATAACGTTCGTTTTAGGCACATTCCCTGAATATGATATGGCTGAAGCCACGAAACACGTGATTTAGCGACTTTTTCCTTAAAATGTTGAATTTCCCGGTGAAGAAACCGTTGTTTGCTGCCGGACAAGCGTTGGGGGCACTATAAAAACCAAATATTTCGAATAAAGCAAACTTGTATTTTGCCTTCTGGGCCCCTTTAATAGTTTTGCAACGGATAACTCAATGGGAAGTAGGTGCATTTAGAGTTTTGGATCCATACCCCGCCTTAGGTTTTCTGTCACACGGCCATCCTTTTACTGATTTCGAAGCAACTTTTAAAGCTTGTAATGTTCGCTATACATCCTGATAGGAAACTATTTGGCGAACTCAAATAAAAATAAAATGTTTCGCTTCAAAAGTGACGCAAACATAAGTCCACCCAAGTAGGCACCATTACCAAAAGTGACAATTTGAAGGGGATAAAATACATCTAAATACAAAATTTCACTATGGTAAGCTCTACTGGCACCATAAACAAGGCCTGGATAAGTTTCGAATTTTTCGGTAAGATACGAAAAACGCGGCGAAGCGAAATAAGGGGTAGCGCAAAATTCCCACCGGCACTGGGCCGCAGAATCTCTTCCCTCCGCATCGACATCGCCGGAATTGTTTTTGATAAGGTCCGTAGGAGCTGACAATTTAGTCTTACTTCGAAAGGACGTCAATTGTCTTAGTCTAAGACGGCGACTAATTGGGCTTAGGGCCCAGAACAAAGGCTCACTTACCATGTCCGTTTCGAACAAGGATAAGGGCAGGAAAAAGCTTTTAGCACTCTTATTCGGGGAGGTCCTGGGGGTGCAGAAAGCATTAGTTGTCAAAGATCTAGACCGTGTGGGAATGGGAAGCATTCAAGCGAAACTATACGTAGAAATCAACTAACCCAGTGTTCCTAACAAGCAAACACTAGCAGAAACAACGAGCACCTGGAAGGCTCGTCCCGACCAATCAGGGGTGTCACCGATTTCTTCATTTTCACGAAGTTCGGCTTCATCAAATTAGCCTGCTGTCGATAGCCCCAGCTTCCCCGACAGCTGAAAACCACGCTGCCACAGTCACGCGCATATCGAGCTTCGCTCAGTTGAGGTTACCTGGAAACCGGTCAATGAATGTCCGGGGAACTGGAGATCTATACAGATGCACCAATTCCGTACTTTCACATGAAATTTGGAAATTATTCTTTCCACTGTTTTATATAAGTAATCATCGGAAATATCTTATTCTGTATCAACGCCGGTGCCCCCTCCTTTGCCTCACCACGCCGCGTATAACGTCAAAACGTGAAGGGCAGGCGGCGGAAGCACGGCCTATGAACCGTTGGGAGCGCTGCTGTGATCGGTTTGTCCAAACTGCACTACCTGTCCATATTCGGTGGGGACTTTGGCTTCTGGTGAAATATTTCTGTCGCGCGTGACAACTTTGAAGGGCGCACCTGCCCGCGCTGCTGGTTCTTGGAGCCTGTCACAACGAGAATGCGTCCACTAAACTCATCATCCCGGCGCCGTGGGAATGCGGAGGCGGAAGAGCAGACTCCCTCTCTCTCTCCCAGCATGTGATGTCACACATATACCTCCTCGACAGGGTACCCAATGTGATACCGCTTTAAGAAAGATCTGACCTTCCGAAGCTTATGAGCACGAGACGGAGCGGTTTCGCGTGTCCAGCACCGCTCACGTACGCAGGTTCGAAGCTTTCATGCACGGCTGGCTTCGTCGTTCTCCCTTAATATACTGTATGCATCAAACTACCACAATACTATTTCCGAGTTCAGTACGAAGCATGACAACCGCATTTTAGAAAAAGTTAATTTTGCGTAAACACGGCGTTGGTCTTGAGAGTGCGACCGGGGCGCGTATTCCCAAACCATATCCCGTAGGGGCCCAGGCCAACCACACCCCCTTCAAACGGCGACGTCACAGCGTGACGTCACTTTCTCTTCGTGTGCGACTTCATGCGACGTGGATTTTTTTTTTCTCGTCCCTGGTAGTCCTCGACTCAACTGGTAAAATAGCAACTGCAGCCTCCTATCGGAACCTACCTGTAGCAACGGCCGAAGCGCTAGCCATCGCTCACGCCACCACTACCCACCAACAAAAACCCTACTTGAACATCATATCGGATTCCCAACAAGCCTGCCGCCTATACCAAGCCGGCCTCGCACCCCCTCAAGCCATCCAGATCCTACAACACCTCCCCGAAGACATCGACATCTCTATCATCTGGACACCAGGCCACACCGGCCTTGCAGGGAATGAGGCGGCCCACGCCGTAGCCCGCGACCTCCTCTACCGGGCACTCCCAACAGCAAGGCCAGGAAGAACCGGACAAGCCCCACCTGTCCCACAGGCACTGACCCCACTCGACCTCACCAGCTCCATTCTCTCTCATTACACAAACACAATAAGGATATACCCACCTCCTCATCACAATCTTTCCAACCTTCAAGCGTATATCTACCGGCGACTGCAAACCGAGACATACTACAACCACACCATACTGTCCCACATCTCCCCATCTCTGTTCCCCTACAATTGCCCACAGTGTGACATCCCACTCTCAACTTACCACCTAGTATACTCCTGTCTCCACCACCCTCACCCCATCCCATCCCCATCCCCTGAGCAGTGAGAGTCTGCGCTGACCAGCTCGGCGCCGGAGCGTCAACTCGCGCTGGTGCAACGAGCCACGGATGCAGCGCAGGCCCGCGGCCTCCTGGACGAAGGAGGCTGACCACACCCCTTTCCCTACCCCTTGAGCTCAGTAAAGAACGTTTTTCACCACCACCGTTTTGGGCGGCGGCCGATGGTTTCGCTCCGTGCGCGAGGCTGGAGCTGAGTCGCTGGGGAGATGACGCACATTTAGTAAAAGTTAAAGGCCCAACCACATGCAGCGTACTTTCGGCGTTTTCTCGCGTGGCGACGCGAACTGACGCGCGAGCAACGCTGATGTCTACGCTCGCCAGATATCGGCGTCGACGCAGCGCGAGAAAGCAGCGGAAAGCTGACAGCAGCGGTCGGGTTTCACGTCGTTCTCGGACTTTGGGGTCATCCTTTCAGCAGAAGAGAATCAATTTCTTCTTGACTTGCTGTTATCGGCTGCCTTGAGACAAATCGCAAGCTATTTCTGTTCGAAAGCGCTCATTCATTTGTGGCTCGTTTGGTTTTAATCGGGGAGATTGGGTAATTGCGATAGCTTTTTTAAAGTTAAATAAGGGAGCTCTGGCTACGTCGCTTGTAGTATTAGCATGATGGGGCTTGGCTGCAAGATTGGTGCGTGACGACCAAGTCTTATCAACGCCAGAATGCTAGCGGCGCATGCCATTCCATTCGTTGCTACCGTGGCTTGCGTAGGGAAGACCGAGGTTTTGCGATGGCTTATCTTGACTCAAATAAGGGGGCTGTGGTTACATCGCTTGTGGTAATAGCATAACTGCCCTCGGATCCAAGATGGGTGCGTAAAAAACAAGCGTTACCACGGCTCAAATCTCTCAAACATGACGAAAGCAAATCACTCGACAATATTCGTTGGCAGCCTCTGTTAGGGTACCAAATTCTTGGGACCCGCGAATCCTCCTGGCGTGGTCGAGCGGTTGCGCGCTGGTGTGCTGCGTTTTGTTTTGAAAGTCCATGGTTCGATTCTTGGCGAAACTTCGTTTTTTTTTTTTGCAATGAGGGTTTCGCCGGCTTTTCTTTTCTTTTTCAAGCTAACCAAAGGGGGCCAGAGTGCCTTGCCGATTAACCTATAAGTGACGTTCGACGGTACCCTCAGTATCAAGGCAGCCCCAAAATTTGATTTGTTCACACTTTGAATGCCTATGAAGCTGCAGTCGGTACATAACATTAAGGTTAAATCAAGTAGCAAGTAAAGTTGTGCTAAGTGCGTCTTCGTTCATCATCCTATCTTACTTTGTGCAGATTTGACGGTAATGACACAATTATAAAAACGGATCAACACGCTCGCTGTTGTTAACAGCAGATGAGCGACCGACGTACGCGTGTGCTTTCGACCGATTGGGAGCAAACGTTCTGCGCTTCGGTACGGAATCCAAAAGACCACCCAAGATAAAAAAAAAACATTTTCGTCTTTACTGTAATGATCGAAAGTGTTCGCTTTCAGGAACGTAAACAATGACCACTGTACGTGAAAAAGCTTCCGCCTGCGCGCGCACTTAGAGCACTGCGCCCAGCTCTAGCTTAACTATGATGGAAGACGAGCGTCTGCAGGCTCGCAAGAGAGTGCGGAGAGTGAGAAGCGAGAACAGGTAAGCAAATGTATACTTCGTGCTTGAAGCTTCCCAGCGCGTACGTCATGCTCGCGCACGGAGCGAAACCATCGACTGCCGCGAAGCAGCGCGACCACAAAAGACCAAAACAAATTTTGTCTTTACTTTAATGAGAGTACTTTCCAGAACGTATAGGTACGATAAGGTTAAAGTCCTAACCACATGGACGCGAAATCACGCGTCACGCGAGCGTCGGCGTCGTTCGGCGGCAACGCGCAGACACGGGCACTTTCAATCGCCATTGATAAGTTGCACCGGTTGCATTCGCGTACGCCAGATCGCTCCAGATGGCCCGCTTTCCGCTGCTTTCTCGCGGTGCGTCGGCGCCGATATCTGGCGAGCGTAGACATTCGCCATTGCTCGCGCGTCATCTCGCGTCGCCACGCGAGAAAACGCCGATAGTACGCTGCATGTGGTTGGTTCCGTTAACTTCTACTAAATGTGCGTCAGCTCCCCAGCGCCGCAGCCCCAGCTTCGCGCATGGAGCGAAGCCATCGGCCGCCGCCCAAAACGAGGAAGAAAAAAAAAAATCCACGGCGCATGAAGTCGCGCTCGAAGAGAAAGTGACGTCACGCTGTGACGTCGCTGTTTGAAGGGAGTGTGGTCTGCCTGGGCGCCTAGGGGATATGGTTTGGGAATACGCGACCGGGGCAGTAAGGCGCGTCGCAATGGATCGCTACAGATTTGTTCAACATTCCGTAAGTCTGGGACAAACGAACATGTTTAAATTACGCCTGAAATTTATCTGAATAAACATTTATTTAAAAGCAATCAGACTCCGTGTGTAGAGGTGTGCTGGGTGGGGGGAGTCCTTAGTTCAGGATTACCTGGCTCTGGTTGGTCGTCCGGGCCCGTCTCGCCATGTTAAACTGGGAGCCGGGTTTAGAGCTGGACATCTGGGTGGCGGTTGGGACTGGGAGGGAGATCGCCTGTGTGGGAGAATTCCAATACGAATTTGGTAGAGGGTATCTATCTGTTTGTGGACAAAACCTCCATTGCAGTGACTTTAATGCGAGCGCGAAGTAAGGAAAGGGCGGGAGGGCGTGCCAGGCGGTGAGGTTGAGTCGGCGTCGGATAGCCCAGGCAAGCTAAGGTACAGCGGCCAGTGGACGTAAGCTTGAGGCGTTGAAATTGAGAAGTTCGCCGAGCTTTCCACAGCTCTGCCCAGTTGCTGTGTACACCCAAGGGTAAAAAGAGGTTAGTATATGTCCCGTTTCTTGTGCTCTGCTGTTTGAAGGACAGGTAACAAGCTCCGTCTGTGAAGCGACTGATGAGGGAAGCTTGAACCAGGCGGGCAGTGCGCGCTTTTTAGTAGCTATAGTATACAGTACAAACAAGTACGTTGGTGACCGATGCGCTTAACAAGTTCTGCTAGTATGCAACTGCACGTTGTAGTGTCAGGATGGTGTGCGAGCCTGAGCTGCCTCGTCGGATTGTGAGGCCGAGTACCCTGAGGTGGGTTACTACAGGAACGGGGCGAGTCTGCGTAGTAAGAGCCGGATCCGACATCGGCGCCATGACGCGACCCGGAGTTCCTTCTTGAAGGGTTAGTAGTGAGGAATTTTTCTGGGAGCTTGTCAGACCACATTTATAGAGATACGTGCTGGTGATGTCAATGGCTCGCTGAAGTGATTCTTGTTATTTGCCTTTGAAAGCTGAATTGGTTCATATGGTGAGATTGTCGGCATATAGAGCATGGTACAGGGATACGACTGCGCCCAGTAGTGAAGGAAGATCTTTGAAAGCTGTATTGAAAAGTAAAGGATAAACGACCAAGACTTGTTGTGTGACTTGGGGGAGCGCTGGAAAGGGGAATGTGCGTAAGTGGGCGATCCCTCATGCATCGGTGTGGTTGGTAAAGAAAGCTCTCACATAGTTGTATAGATGCGCCCCAACATGGAGAGTGGCCAGGCTGGTTAGGCGTCGTGGGAAACGTTATAAAATGCTCTCTTTATGCTGAGATCGCGGATGCAGTGCTTCTGATGCTTTCGAAAGGATGGTAAAGCCTTCCTTGAGCTCGTCTTCGGTAGATAGTTGCTCCCAGAAGCCGTGCGCAATCGTTGGGATGAGGTTGTCATCTCATATGTGTGCCGCAAGGCAATTGTGTGTTATGTGTTCTAGCAGCATCCCGGTGCACGAAGTGAGGGAGATGGGACGCTGACTGGGCATGTCGATTGGTTTGTCGGATTTAGGTATGAGTGAGGCGTCAGCATGTCTCCACGCGAGCGGTAGAGTCGAAATATCATTGATATGATCTAGGAGCTGGTCGAGGCTGGCAGGAGGAAGGTTGCGTATTACACGATTAGCGATTTTTTCATGGTCCGGGGCTCTGTTGCGTGTGAGGTTACGGATCGCTGTCTGAAGTTATTCGTATGTAAAAGGCGCGTCCCGCGTTGCGTTGGGCTCACCAGTATAGTTTGAATAAGAAGGCAGAGGAGTCTGGGGAGTAAGTTTGTACTTTTGTCATAAGGTGTTGGTGAGGGTTTGTTCATCTTCTGGGAAGGCATGCATGAGTCAGCGGATGAGATGTTGAGTGGGGGTCTTCGTCACGCGGGTACCCACAGTAAGGGGCTGAAGCAGGCGCCAGGTTTTTATTATAAATTCAGATGGTTTGACTGCGGTAACCACGAAATATCCTGCGTAAACTGCATAATTCTTTCATTTGAAAAATCTACGAATCTCATCTTTTGAAAAATCTACGAATCAACAAAAGCGTGGATGCTGGCGCTTCCGCCGACACCGCGAATTGGTTCGTCGGCGACCAATGCGCGTTCAGGGTGCTTCAGTCGGTGCCGCGAAACCATGCGAGGCGATTGCTTGACCTTTGCTGAGCTGCTGCCAGGCCTTTCCTGGGTTTGTACCTGGAGTAATAGGCTCCGCTTAAAGGCGTTATTCAATACACCACCGCGGGTACTTTGTGCCTATAAAACATTCTGCTAGGCTTGAGAGTAGGCACGTGGGATTAAGGGTCCGGGCGCACGTTTCTTGTTTTAAACCTCTTGACTGACTCAAATGATTGAGTTGATTAGCTTCGTTATAAAGCATCCAATAGACATATGCGGGCATGCACCACTGTCGGCGAGTTTTCTTCGAGTTGCAGACGATTTGCACGCTTGTGTGGATTAAGACGTAGGCGCGAAAGCGTCATCATGATCCTTTATTCTTTGTGGGTGCTCTTTCATATATGAATAACAGCCTTTGCCATTTGCCATTGCCCGACTTATGCTTAGGCTTAACATAGGCCTACGCCCTTCAATTTGGCTAAACGACCCACCAAGTACCGTCAGACCTGTAGACCAAGCTGTGGATACAGTTCGGCGGCGTTTGATCTCAAAGCGTAACGTAAAGTCCTTACGTCAGGCCGGCAAATACTCGCGTTCACAACACCTGTAGCAGCCTGGTTGGCTCCTCAGCAGTGGTGACGCTGCAGCTGAGGCTTCATCTTGCACACGCTGAACCCGTGGGAATGGGGTACAAGTGCTTTTCCACCAAATAACAACAAAAAAGGAAAACCTGAAATTGGACTAGCGACCGTGTTCTCTGCGTTGCACTCACAGTGCAACCGCGTAAGGTATAATCACTTCAGCCAGGCAATGACATTTCGGGAACAGCTGATGATAACAAAAAACTCGCCCCGCGCTTAACCCTTTAACGTGATTATTTCGACTACGCTTTTTTTAGGAATTGTACCGGACTCATAAACAATGCAAGCATTCCGCTACGAGACTCAAACACGCGCTTGCAAGCGTGAAAAATTACAACGCAAGGAAAGTAGTCTGATTGATTGATCGGTGGGTTTAAAGCGCCGACGCAACGCAGGCGATGAGCTGCGCCGTAGTGGAGGGCTCCGGATTAATTTTGACCACCTGGGGATCCTTAACGTGCGCCGAAATCTTGCACACACGGGCGTTTTTGCTTTTCGCCTCCATCAGAAAAGCGGCCGCCGCGGCCGGGAATCGAACCGGCGACGTTAAGCTCAGCAGCAAAATGCCTTAGCCACTGAGCCACTGTGGCGGGCAGGAAAGTAGAATGTAGATTTGGGCGAGTTGATATTCCATGCTGTACTTCAATAGCGCAAAAAAAAGGAACGAAGACTGAATAGAGACGACACGAAACTCCTATCGTGTCGTCTCCTGTCTTGTGTCGTCTCTCTTTAGTCTTCGTTCCTTTTTTTGCGCAATTAAAATACAGCAAGGAAACGTACCGTTAGCTTTCCTTCATTCCGCAAAAATTAACTGTTCATTTCATGCAGTTTGTGTTCGCACTGAGTCATCACTCGTTTGTCCGCCAGGAAGGGTATCTTAAATCCGTTTTTATTCAAAATGGGCTTTCAAAACTGCACAGAAATTTACCCGAAGCAGTGCATGTGCATCGAAAAAATGTGTCTTAAACATAATTCTTGCGTAAGTGCTCTTCAAGAACCTCAGGCTCACTAAGGCCTTTGCTGCTTATCGAAATAACAAGTGTCCCCTCTGATTCCCGCACGCCTGCTCCCACCAAACGACGATTTCACGCCGTCATTTGTGCGATCCTTGCATGAAGCCGCTCCAGATGATCCGGCATTTCATCCAGCCAGAGTGAGTTATCGCTAGCGATAATGCATTCTGCCTCGATTAAATGCCGCGATTGAGTGCTGCAACGAAAAAATCTGAACCAAGAACCAAAGAAAAGTTGCGCTGCAGACCTGAATGCAGCAGCCATTTTGTCAGTTTTTGAAATTGTTGCCAGACTAAGCCACGAACTTGGGGTTGCGAATGAACTTGTGCACCGAGACTGCTGTACCACCTACCGCCGTCTTTTTGCGGCGTCTACGCGGTGAACGCGGCGCCCTTCATACACGGACCTCTCACAATCATTCCACGTAAAAGATGTATAGAACCGATGAAGTTAGAAGAAACTATCTCACCCCAAACTTTACCAAACATTTGCTAACCTGGTGGGGGAAAATTAGACTGCGGTGGTAATTTTGCAAAACCTGTTATGCTGGTAGTCGTATCAATGAAACAATTGTTTTGACTGTGAAACCGTACAATCGTCCCCGCGGATGGCTCAGTGGCTAAGGCTTTGTGCTGCTGAGCTCCAGGACGCGGGTTGAGCCGCGGCGGCCGTATTTCTGATGGACGCGTAGAAGGGAAACGCCTGTTTGCGGAGATTACCACGCACGTTAAAGATCCTCAGGAGGTGGAAATTAATACGGAGCCCTCCACCAGGGCGTGCCTCACAGCCCAGTTGTAGTATCGGCGCGTTAAATCCTGAAACTTTCTTTTTTCTGACACCGTACGTCGTCGGTCTGGGACTCTGTAAAAGCTTGCTCTTTTTAAAAAAAAAAGAATAATTTGGGAGATGGTAGTAAAAACGAGTTTTCAATTATAGCTCATCGTCCTAGCTCAGACACGTGTGAATAAAGTTCAGTGATTCGCGACTACGCCTCATTGACACTCTTCATGTGGCTATAAACGCACGGTAAAGGCAGGGATCCTGTCATGACACTGGGCTGGTCGCGATATAGTGCTCGGTATATTGCGCCATAAAGAAAATTAGCCGTAGTTTGTTTGCCGACTATGGGTCTACTTCATAATTGCCAGTTGATGGCCGGTATGCACCGCCGGAATGACCCGCGTTGTGGAAGCACCTTAATGGTAAGTGTGGTCTGCTATGGCCTTATTCCGGCTAAATTACCCAGAATTTGCCCTGTCTGACTACTGCAATGGTGCTTGCGTTTCGTATTTTATGTGCGTGTTTTATTATTTCAAGCGCAGGTGCTACTGCTGCAAACGCAACTGCTTGGGTTTTTTTCTTTTTTTCAACGTCGCCCAGTGACGTAGGAGCATACTGTTTGTTTCGGTTGAAGCTGTCCCTTCCCCGAGCCTGAGTGAACTGCCATGAGGAATCTGACCAAAGCGACGCTCGCGATTGACGCACTCAGAAACGACATTCGAGGTACTCCAACACACTTGCACGGCTTGTAAGCAATGGGAGATTTATATTGCGTAGGCCGTGGTTTCACTCGACGTGTGTAAACAAAGGAAGCGACCGCAAATACAGCATTATTGGCTGCGTCAGACAGACGGCCCAATTAGCCTGCATTCAGAGATCCCCTCCGCCAAGGAAATCAGGCAAGTGAGCGGTGGTAATCTCGCTCCCGGGGCAGCGGGTAAATTGGAAGCACGCACCCCAGAGCACGTGCCACGTATCGAGCACCGCGAGTTACGCGGGAGGGATCCTTTTCTTCGGTCTCCCTTCTGAAGTGATTTATGCAATTTGTATCGAACGTGGGGCTTCTGCGGAGGCGTACGCCCGCAGACTTGTGGCAAACTTTTGCGGGTAATCAGCAAAAACAATTGAAGGAGTTCGCCTAGTTCATAATCGAATCCTCGTGTTTTGGGTATGCGTATACATCACGCGGCGCCCTTTCTACGACCAATCTGGAGGACAAGAAAACAGAATGGGAAACAAGAAACTAAGCCAGGTTAAATACGATTGCTGTCTCTTGAAAACAGCTCGATGATACTCGTATCATGGAACACGCACGATATCTCATCTCCGCGAGAGCTTCCTCTGCAAGTTTCTCGGGGAAGTCCTAGGTTCTTCGCTGTTCCTCAGCTTCATTGATCCCTGCCTGTGAGAAGCGGCCCGTCACGCCAGCCGTACAGAGAAGTTGAACTCTATAGAGATAATGCAGTCAGGTACTACCATTATATAGAATGCCAGGTCGAATGCACGTGCGAAACGTTACATCACTGGAGATGCATTTGGTTCGCACAAATCTTCGTGCAAAAGCCCGATTCCGCCAATTTATCGTTGGCTTCTTTAACTGAATTTACCTGTTCCTCGTTGGCTTGGATCAGCTGAGCTGCCACTCTGACTATGCCTGTACCACACAGATGATAATAGAGGATATCTGCATCTTGGTATCAAGATGTGAGACGTGATAGCGGTACTTCATCCTCGAGGCAATGTTTTGGAACGCAGCTGCTACATAACCATTCATGCTCTCGCAGCGCTGAAGGTCACCTTCACGAAGAGCGAGACTCGCAACAACGGTTTTATAGGCACCATGCACTGTACAGTGGCCGCTGAGAGCACACCAGTTTTTCTATTAATCGATACACGAGTGTCGGTTTCTTGGCCAGTTATCACCAAGTTCCTGACGCGCCATGCCAACGTTTTGGGTAAACCGAACTAAAGTGTGGCTTCATAGAAAAAGCCACCAAGAAAAATAATAACGGGTACACAGGTGTCTCTTTTTATTTTTTTAAATTTCCAACCTGGTTGGGCAGCTACAAAATCCGGTACTGACGTCTCGTGATCTTTGCTTAAACAAACCATTATTTCATCCCTACTTCTGTTGCCACGCCGTTATCCTATATGCCTTCTATTTGCAGGGCTCCATGGATTGAAGCGTGATCAAGTGGCTTTCGATAACCAAAGCAAGGCGGGAACACTAAGGTCGCTTGAAGTTTATTAAAAGAGGCAGTGACGAAGACGCGATGTTCTCAACAAAAAGTCATGCACCCCTCCGTCTAACGACGACGATGGTTGAACGCGAAGCTTTCTCGTGATGGATTCTTTGGCCTTGTACTTTAACTCGCAGACGGTTTGGACTCTGACACGTTGAGCTTTGACTATGACTGGCACGAAGTTTGGACTTTCATCGCAGCGGCTTTGAATTAGAGCCTTCGCCATTTGATTTCGCACGAACGAAGCCTCGCGTTCAACCATCGTCGTCGTTAGACGGAGGGGTGCATAAGTTTTCTGTCTAATTTTGCCCCTCTCCAAATCAAAATTGCTTCGACCGTGTCAGAATGGCGAAATCGGATACACGTCTGATTGATTGATTGTGGGGTTTAACGCGCCGACGCAACGCAGGCGATGAGGCGCGCCGTAGTGGAGGGCTCCGATTAATTTTGACCACCTGGGGATCTTTAACCTGCACCGAAATCTCGTACACACGGGCGTTTTTGCTTTTCGCCTCCATCAGAAAAGCGGCCGCCGCGGCCGGGAATCGAACGGATACACGTCTGATTCACAACGCGAGGGAGCAAGGTTCAGTTCTGACCACAGGAAGCGTTTCTTTTCTTGATGCGCTTGCACGATCATCGTCATCGCCAGAGAAACTTGGCTTTCCTGCAGTTAATTTTGTGGTGCACACGGACGCCATCAGCGCGACATAGAAAGCTTCGCTTGAACATTACGCCCGCACTATAAGTAAAACGGCACTGCTACGAAGGCGAACGTTCCTATACGCCGCACATACGAAAACAGTACCTCATGCGTCCGCGCACTGGGGTGGGACAAGGAACTTCCTTGCGCAGGCGCGGCGCTCGCTGAGATCACGTACCCTCTTTTTCTTCTCTGCTGTAGTATCATTGTCGGCGAGCCTATCAGCACGCCTACTCCTTTCCACAGTGCAGTTGTTTCCAGCTTCACGTGCGCGCTCGCTTATGCATGCTGCCGCCGTCGTCTTCTCCGTTTGGCGGCGATAAATTCTTTCCGCAGACGCTTGATTAACACAGCGGAGGATTACGGTAGCTCCGGACGCCTAGTGTCCTCGTAAAATTGCTCAATGAGCTTAGCAACCACATCGCGTTAAAGACCGATTGATGCTACTGTGGAAACTGCTTTATTTAGTGCTCATGTGTGCCTTTTTCTAGACATGGTAAGAATAGACCAATTTCGCGGCTGTTTCCAATACCTTACCACTACCGCAAAGTCTATCCGTAATTGTGACCGATAGTTGAAGCCGCAGGAACTAAAGCGCGTCTCAAAAAAAAAACTGTATTCTTTTTTCTCTTCATGGAGATGGTCGTAAATAAAAGGGCTCATAGCTCTCATGAGCGTGCCCACCAACCGCGCGCCTGCTGAATTGCGTGCCTTTCTCGGTGGGGTGCCCGCTTGCCGACATGCCACCGTGCCGGCACTTGTAGCTGGGCTACCGGTGCGTCGCGACGAGTCTCCCAAAAGTGCCGAGGTTTGCATGGGTTGCCAGGGCCGGCGCGACAGCTGGCGACGCGTTTAATCACTACAGAGCGTGGCAGTAATTCTGTGCACTTTTTTTTTACAGTTACTCGGGTCCTTGTCGGTGCAGGTCCAGCGAAATTAGGTCCATGTCCAGCTCCGGCAGGTCCAGCTCCGATAAACTAGTCTACTCGAATTCAAAGTCTCGTATATGCCTTCTATTTTGTATAATGAAAGGAAAACGCAGAAACTCCGAAGTCAGAACCGCCAGTGGGTAAGCATTGTCTCCAAGGGCCCCTTTACACATCTTCGCCTTCAAGACCCCAGGCCTCAAGGGGCCTTTTATTCAAGGGCTTTTTAATACTGAAGCACTAGTTAGCTATGTTGGTCGAAAACCCCGCAACCATGCCACGCTACATTGCCGACGGTTCAAAGGATTTAAAAAAAAAACAGGTGAGTGAATGCTCGGAAGAAGGTGATATTTCCCAAGGAAGCTATTGTAAGCTTCCTTGGGAAATATCACCTAATAATAACTAATATCACCTAATATATAACTAATCACGTCGAAAGAAAAACAACTGGGCAAATCTTGCACTGGGTAGGATTCGAATCATGGTCGTCCGGAATGCAAGACGAGCAGGGTACCCATGGAGCACTACACACAGCCCAATGATTCAAGTTGACTAAAGGGGAACCTAGTGAGTGGGATGTGGCCTTAGACTTAAAAGCGTGTGTTGGAGACACGTACTGAGAAATACAGGAGAAATTTGAGACTGCTAATTACCCAAGTGGCAATCAAGGGAGTCGGAAAATACGTGCGCGCTAATAGCTTATATAAAGGGACGGCAAGGGTAGTTTGCTATGCCTTTCAGTGATAGTAACTGAAAGAGGCAGAGAACGTCGCAAAGGGAAATGGATAATGATCACTATGATAAAGGCAGGAGACATGCGCACCACTCGGCACGTGGCATCCACTGTAGGCATCACGAAACTATCGTGCATTAAATAAAAGCGCTGACTTCCACGTGACACTTCTTTACAAATTTCAACGTTGCAGTGTATACATCGATGGACGCGGAACCGCCCGCGTCACCAACAGCTGTGAGACATGGCGGCTCACACGTTACCGGGGTATTCTTCCCACCAGTCAACATTAAAGGGGCCCTGAAAGGCATTTTGAGCACACTAAATTGACTAGCGCAACCGTTAGATTGGGTCGTCAACGTCCTCTGTGCCAAGTATTACTCTTTTACGCGCAGCGGAAAGCTCACACTTTTGTTGCAAAGTTTGTCGTTTTTTTCTCACCCTTTCCTTCGTGTTTTTGGACGCCGCCATCTTCACATGTCTACATCATCGATTCCCAGATGTTCGTCATGAGCTAGACATCCTGCTATTGGGCAGCTTTTTCACGCACTTCCGGCAAAGAGATGAGTCGTCTGCTCAGCGTCGGCTCGCCGGCTGATCCGTCAGCGGAGTGCCGGAGTGCTTGGGCATTTTACGACAAACGAAACAAGTGTAAAACAAACGCCTAACCGTTTGTATTGAATGTAACACGGCCATAACCCGACATGGATATTCTCTAACCTGAGTACGTTCCATAAAGAAAGCGTTGAAGCCCCGTGGCACTTCTTTCGTGCAATCGCAGAGAACGCCCTGAGCCGAATGCCCGGGTTTGACGCATACATTTTATTCAACTTCAAAACAATCCAGAGATGCGTTTCTAACGAACACAACGTCACAACATGCGTTGAAAGTGTGAACCACGATTGACAGAGGATGGGTTGCCTCCTGCCCGTCGTAAATTCGGTACTCACCTCGCGCGCGGTTTGCGGGGACGAACAGCAAGTCACTTAACTCTGGCGCACAAGCCGATGGCTTTTAGCCACGCACACTGCACATACCCCATACGAGGTTGAGTCGTACGTCGCTCGAGAAAGATTATCCAGACCATGGGAAGAACTATCCACCCGCAGAAGCACAACGTCGCATTTCATCGCGAAACAAAGGCGTCCACAACACACACACCATCGCCTCCTGTAATGCCAAACGCATCTCGCACTTTCCAATGGGAGTGGGTGGTACGCCTGCAGTGCCCACATGTCGCGAGGTGGGGCCCCAAGCTGAACCGGGATCATGGAACCGTAACTGACTTCTGGAGAGGTTTGTGCCTTGTTGCCAAGGCAACCGATGTTTGAGATTGTCAAAGAAATGGCGCTCGCTCCAGCGCTAGAAAGCTCAGAGCCGCGGAGGAGCACGTTTTGCACGTTTTGCCAACGTTGCCGCTCTCCACCACGCGTCGCCCCAAGCTGAACTGGTCACATGATTGAAGCGTTTTGTGCGCGGGTTCTCTATCCGTTTAATATGACTTTTTCACATGCCGCCGGCAGGAATTACCACCGCCGCAAAATAAGACCCGGCACCAGCGGGGCCACATCTGATACGGCGCTTTTTGGATAAACAGTGCGCGGTGCATCAAGGGAACGAGCGCACGACCCTCCCCGTGCGGCTGCGAGTTCGCCGCCGATAAAAAGTCATGTGCCGCCAGCAACGTACACCGCGAAAGGGCAAGGCCAGGCCGCCGCATACATGCGGCCAGATTTTTCGTTCGCTTTTCCAGCCTTGAGAGTGCGGGATTCATGGTGTCAACAAAGCTTGCCCGTAGCAGTCGACAGTCTGAGCAACGCAATAGCGGAAGTACGTCACCGCTGCGGAGCGCAGCATCATGGGAGGCAAGGCTGGCGCGCCGTCAACAGCGGAGAGTAAGTCGAAAGGAGGAGGAAACTCGGAGCGACGATAATGCGCGGTTTTTGATTTACGATTTCTCAGCTAATACTCATCGCTTTAACAAAATTCTTGCGGGAGGAGATTGCAAATACATTGCTTTATTTGGGTACATGTACATCCATGCATCGGCGGAAGGTATTTCAGGACCCCTTTAATGCTTTCATGTTCACTACATGATAAGGAGTACTTAGGTGTCCTAGCATAATTTTTTATATCGATGACATTTTATTAAATATCCCGTATGAACCCATGTATACCTATGGAGCGCATCGTGTCACGCGTTACTTACGAAAGCACAAACAGATTTCGGGAGGAAGTAGCTTACAAGTTCTTCCGTATAAAACATACATTGAGTTTATTGGATGTAGCTTGTATACGCAATTAAAGCCTGCAGGCTGAGCATAGCTTAACCCTATTGGCGTGTAGTGGCAATAAGAGAAAAAAGGCGGCGTATTTGCTTGCTGCGCTGCAAAGGTCGTCGAAAGACAAAAGCCTTCTGCCGTTCCTGCCACGCAAGTCCCTCTCTTCTCTCTACGCCCAGACAACACGCTCTTCCTTTCCCTTCTCGCTCATCCCACGATAGACATGGTGGAGATTTGTTCAAGTCAATTCAAAGTCCCCACCCTCCCCTGCTCGCGCGCCATCTGTCGAAAGCTTTCATTACATACAATGCCACCACAAGGTATAGGCTCGGGCGCGAGCTCTTTTTATATTTTTTGGTCCAAATATTCTTTTCAACAGCTATTTTTTATTTGCTATCGCAATTATCAATTACACATCAGTTTTCAGTCAAAAGAACACTGCTAATACCAGTTCTGTGTTGATGTTTTGCCTCAAATATGCCTCATATTTTCTTTTTGCTTCAGAGTGTTGACAAGTATGAATGATGGTACCGGATCCAGTGGTTTGGAAAGGATTTGCCTATATAAACTTGTTCTTAAAAAATTCTTTTACTTTTTTGCCGGATGGATGACTCGAATGACAGACAGAAAGTCAGGCAAACTGGCAGACGGACAGACAGACAGACCGACCAAAATTTCCGGTTTTAAGTAGCCCAAGAAAAACTATCGTTTTTAAAACCATAGGATAAACCATAGCTCAAGTTAGAGTCACTGCAGCGGCAGAAACAACTTCCATATAATCATTTCTTTTTATCGTGGGATTATTATTTTCACTGATTACGCCATAATTTAATGCATTTGCCTGCACCCACAGGTACATTAGATTTTGGGATATCTAATGGCTATGGGTCCTTGCGATCAGAAGGGATGTTTCTTATCGAAGTTTTTGGTAACAAAGCAGAAATGGTGGCATCCCCCCTCCCTCCGATCATACGATTTGATTGACGGATATGCTTACCACCACAAAGATTGGAAAAGAAAATATCAATAGGAATCGAAATTTCTGAAGGAATGATAGAGACATATCTTTACTCGCACGCCGCGTGTCCCACGCTCATACATGCTTGGGCTCTACCATTCCTATAACAACATTGTTTTGAAGCATTGAACGAGTGCTGAAAAGGGAATATAGTGCGATGAAGGGGGTAGAGCGAAGCACACTGGCCACGAAGGGGGACTGAAGCTGTGGCGAAGAAAGGGCATTGTTGACTGGAGGCTGGGATGTGTGTGCAAGCATCGCCATATTAGGAGCAGTAGAAGAGGTGGGCTTTCGGACTGATTCGTTCAAAATCTGGCTAGTCGAGGAAGGCTTCGGATATAATGGCAAAATCGTGGGGTCTCTATAGAGTTGGTTTTAAGTTCATACACAGACTGTGGCTACCTTCTGAAGCATGTGGCCATCCCACTTTCGCAAAAAGAATCACCTCACGAAGACCCAAGCCCACGCAGAGTCCTTCGGCATGAGCTCAACGAATGCAGTATCACCTAGTCTTTTTAGCTGGAAAACATTCGTTTCAAATTAACTTGCCTTTCTTCTGTTTGAAATCTTTTGAACGAAATATTGTAGGAGAAAATCTTGCTTCCAATAAAAGTGCCGGCGCCTTGTTCGCCATACATTGAAGTTTGAGTGAATTGTTTTGAATGCTACAGAATATCCACATACTTCGCCATGCACGTGCAAAAAACCCAAATATTCCCACGACGTGCTCAAATTTCGCAAACTTCCTAACGCCCAGCGCGAATTCAGAGTAGGTGACGACCACGTCATAATAAACGTGCTCCACATATATAATAGGTAAGTATGCGATACGTATATTTGTAAGCATGAACAGACAATTTTTATTTCGACACCCGTTTGACCTTGTTTCTCGCTCCAAAGCTTGAACTATACTTCGTTTCTTCGAAACAAATCGCTTAGCTTATATTACGCCACACGAGTTTATTCCAAAACTGAGGCGAAAGCAATTTTCTTCAAGTTCGAGCCCGGCATCATCCACCTCATCCAACTCCTCCTGGTATGACTTAAATTCTGCGGTATGTTTGCAGAAATCGTGCCTAGAGTATTTTGCACAAACCATACCATGCGTTTTAACGGCTGTATACACTTTTAACAGGTTTTTTTGTTGTTGCATTTATGGGCTTTAAAACTGAAAAGCGGTTGCTACCCCGGCTCTTCATTCTACCACGACGATTGCTTTCGCATTTCTCCTCTTTATTAATCACCTCACGGGACACGCCTTCTCTGCGAATGTGGTGCACCCTAAGATGTATTCTGACTAATTTTTTCTGGTGACATACAACATACTTGAGGCACTCTGGAAACGATATATTTCTATTGCATTTTGTATTTACAACTCATGTTTCATAATTGCATACTTCTTTGCACATGAACGGCTATCGCATGTGGAACGAAAGTGGTGGTGTGATTAAAATAGTTTATTCAGCTGTGTACCGCACCGGTAGGGCAAACAGACTTAGCGAACTGCGCGGCTCGTTCCGAGGACACGATAGATCTGCCAGAATCCCGAAAAGCGAGGCACTGGTGGAAGAGTTTAGGCATTTGCAAAGAACGAGGGCACTTGAGCCGGTAGTCTGGCTGGTCGGCGGGTTTTGAAGTGGGAAAAGTAAACTGACGAAAACCGGAACGAACAGAGGATTAGTTTACCTGTGCCGGCCTTTCGGTTCCGATGGGAGGCGCGTAGACGATGTTTGTTTGGTGTGCGCTAAAGAATCTCAGACGGTGCACATTAATCCGCAGACCACTACTGAGCCTTTTCTTACGGTGCAGGCGCATAAATTTCACCATGTTAAACGTCAAATTCGATAATGTTCCTGGTTTACATCACAACATAGGACCTAAATCAGGCAATTTCATGATCAAGAAGAAAAACGCAAACACGCATTGTGGCAGACAAAAAGCACTTCCTCCCAGGGAAAAAAAGATGGAATGAAATCAAACCAATTTCTTTGTGATAGCAAGTGGCCCCATTTATTTATTTATACATACATACATACATGTATACTACAATTCCCAATCGGCGCAAAGGGCTGGAATGATATATATATATATATATATATATATATATATATATATATATATATAGACTGAAAAGATAAAAACTCACACAGAGCGCGAAAAAAATAAGGTTAGTAGAAGAGACAAAGACAAACGAGAAAGACTTAGAAAATAAAAATAAGTTTACTGACGTTTCAGGGAGAGGACTCCCTTTCTTCCCTATATATATATATATATATATATATATATATATATATATATATATATATATATATCATCAGCCTATCTACGCCCACTGCAGGGCAAAGGCCTCTCCCATTATGCTCCAATTACCTCGGTCCTGTGCCAACTCTGACCAATTTATCCCCGCAAACTTCTTGATCTCATCTGCCCATCTAACTTTCTGCCGCCCCCTGCAACGCTCGCCTCCTCCAGGGATCCACTCTGTTACCCGTAATGACCAGCGGTTATCTTGCCTTCGCATTACATGCCCTTCCCACGCCCATTTCTTTTAAATGCGGAGCATTTCTTAGTCGCACGATGTCGCGCTTCGGCGTCGGCGCCGTCCACACGTTCACTGCGTATGCGCGTCGCGTCGAGGCGCAGGTGCGCGTCTCTCCCCCGTACCCTCCTCGCTCTCAATAACAGGTGCGGCGGTGCGGGAGGAGCGCGTGTACCCCGTGCGCTCCGTCGCTCTCAACAACAGCTGCGGCGGTGCGGGGGGAGCGCGTCTGTGCGCGCATGCGTCGTAGCTACCCGTGCGCTGCGTCGCGCTCAACAGTAACGGCGGCAGGGCGTGTACACGTGATAACGGCGTGGTGGGTGCGTGGAAAGTTCGCGCGCTTGTGTACGGAAGTGTGCGCATGCCCGTCTCTCCCCCGTACTCCTCTCCCTCGAACGCGGGCGGTGTGTATATAAGCGGCGGAGCGCGCGTTCGGAATTCAGTCAAGGGCGTGTTTGCTTGGCTTTCGCTTGACTTGACGCTTTGCTTGACGGCACCAAGCAATAAAGACAGACTTTAACTTTACACTCCTTGCCTTCGCTTATCCTTCATTCAATAAATAAGAATAATAAAGACGAAATAATAATTAAGCATTCCCAAACCATACCCAATTACGCAACATTCACGCGATACCCCCACCACTCTGCGACGCATTTACTCGAGTTCCCCCCGTGGGAAGATGCGGGTGGGTTTTTTTCTTAATCTCTACTAATATGTCCTTACCACGTGTTTGTTCCCTGACCCACTCCACTCTCTTCTTGTCCCTTAATGTTACACCTATCATTTTCCGCTCCATTGCACGCTGAGTCGTTCTCAATTTAAGTTGAACCCTCTTAGTGAGCTTCCAGGTTTCTGCCCCGTAGGTGAGTACCGGTAAGATGCAGCTGTCATACACTTTCTTCTGCAGCGACAACGGTAGGCTGCTATTCATTATCTGAGAATGTCTGCCATATGCACCCCACCCTTCTCTTATCATTCTAATTATCTCTGCCTCATGGTTGGGAACTGGGGTCACAACTTGGCCTGAGTAGATATATTCGCTTAACACTTCCACTGCCTCGCCACCTATCTCAAACGGCTGTGCTGTCCCGAGGTTATTGATCATTACTTTAGTTTTCTCCATATTAATTTTCAGGCCCACGGTTCTACTCTGTTCGTCCAGTGCGGAAAGCATGCTTTGCAATTCGTCCCCCGAGTTACTTAGCAAGGCAACGTCATCAGCAAATCTGAGGTTGCTGAGGTATTCTCCATTAACCCTTACTCCCACCTGTTCCCAATCCAACGTTCTGAATACTTCTTGTAAACATGCTGTGAATAACATTGGAGAGATTGTGTCTCCTTGTCTGACACCCTTACTTATAGGTAGTTTACTGCTTTCCTTATGGAGGATGATGGTAGCTGTGGACCCATTGTAGATATCCTCTAGTATTCTTACATAATGCTCATCTGCCCCCTGGTTCCGTAATGCCTGAATGACTGCTAGGGTTTCGACCGAGTCAAATGCTTTCTCATAATCTATGAAGACTGTATATAGAGGTTCAGTATACTCAGCGCACTTCTCTATCACCTGATTGATCGTGTGAATATGGTCCATTGTTGAATAACTTTTACGAAACCCTGCTTGTTGTTGAGGGTGACTGAAATGTATGGTTGCAGAATTTCTGTTAGCGATTACCTTGGTAAGTACCTTGTAGACGACTGACGGTAAGCTGATCGGCCTGTAATTTTTCAAGTGCTTCATGTCACCTTTCTTATGGATTAGGATGATGTTCGCGTTCTTCCAAGATTCCGGTACACGTGCGGTCATTAGGCATTCCGTATACAGGTTTGCCAGTTTTTCAAGTACAATTTCTCCGCCATCCTTCAAGAGGTCTGCTGTTATCTGATCCTCACCAGGTGCTTTGCCCCCTTTCATTTCTTTCAAAGCCTTCCTTACTTCTTCGGTCGTTACTGGTGGGATGTCTATCTCTTCTGAACTGCTGTCTCGTTCGGCATTATCCTGGATGTCCCGGATGTCCCGGAGTTCTATAGGGACCTGTGCAGTAGCCGGGACATCCAGGATATATATATATATATATATATATATATATATATATATATATATATATATATATATATATATATATATATATATATATATATATATATATATATATATATATATATATATATATGTGTGTGTGTGTGTGTGTGTGTGCAGCGAAATATGGCTGAAGTGTTGCAACATAGTAAATGATATCTCCTAGGTGCATGTAGTCGTCCCCTACCATCCTATTTGCGGACGTATTCCCATCATCACGTGACTAATAAAGTTTCTATCATTCTACCTATCTATTAATCTATAAACCGTTGGCTACTTTCGCGCTAATGCACGGCTCAATAAACTTTGCTAAGGGGAAATGCCAACGTACAGCTCAACCTGGTCTTTCGAAAAATAATTTGGGAGTTAGCCTACCGGAGGCAACGCAATTTTTGGTCGTCTGAATATATTAAGGTTTGTCTCATGTGGAGTAACCGCAAACACATTGCATAAAAGTAACAAAAATAGATTTGTTACAGAGCAGCGGACTGTAATTATGAGTTCCGCTTAACGACGAACAGCCATACTCGCAAAAGCTTTGGCGAAAGCCACCATGCGAGATCAAACTGCCATGCACTCTTTTTTTCATGCGAGAAATGGATGGTTTTATTCCTTGCATTTTTTACATAGACATTACGGCATGGAATTAGAGAAAAGTGTTTTGAGCGCATGGGTTGAGAAAACAAGACCAGAAAAACTTGGCGCAGCTTGCTCTAGTGGTGCAAAGCTGGAGAAACAACGGAGGTGGGGGTCTACCTTGCCGGTTCCTGTTTTGCTAAGTTTTGATGTGTCCTTACTAGGCTTGACTAAGTGCTGAGGAGTGAGGCCAAGTTCAGCCGGATTTTACAAGGCTGTTCCAGTGTGCCCCCCCTCACTGACAGCGATCCCAGAGGGGGGTTACAAGATAGGTCGACCTCCAGTTCCGCTGTTTCTCCAGCCTTGCACACCTAGTTTTACTAGCCCAAGAAAGACTATCATCTTTAAAATGGTATAGTAAGTGTGCGCATACACATATGCCCCTGGTGCTCACACTCAAGCAGGCGCGGAAGCCGGCTTCGCTGTTATAATACCCTATCTGCGGTGGTGCACCCTTTACAGGCGGCACAGTTTTTTTTCTTGGTATTGCCAGAATCCTTCAATGGGAGTCCTTCAACTCCCGCCTAAGTTTGGTTTTGGGACCAAAGCTACCGCGAGGGGCGCCCCCGCAGATCGGAGGGCATCGGGCGGCCGCCGCTGCTCCGTGCGTGCAACCGCGCGCGGCAGAACCTGCGCCCGCCTTTGGGGGCACTTTTTCGATAGAAACTCGTTGTTGGCAATTCTGCCCTCAATTGTTGCTACAAAACGAAGCCGGCAGGAATGTCTTGTAATTGCAACCCTTAAGGGGAATCTGCTTGTGACAGAACGCATGCTCAAAATTGTGGACTGATGTCTGGGTTTGATTGTGAAAAACTTCTGAGAAGTCCCCACGCGTGGGAGACTTTAGGGTGAGTTGGGTTCCGAGATGGTGTAAATTCTTTTCTGACGTTTGACCGAGCTCCTTATGGTCTTGCCAAGCTGCAGCTCTCAAGTTTGAAAATTGATTTCATAGCACGGCCATCGTAGCTTTGAAAACGGCGCTGTTCGCTTCCAGGGAAAATTCACGGGCGACGAAAGCCTAAATGGTTTTGTCGGGATGCTCCGCGCTTGCATACCGTAGGCGCCGAGGTTCGAGACATTTTCTTTTAACATAAAATGAGGTAAATGTAGTGAGTGACATGCGGAACTAGTTCCTGACACCTGCTAGGACTGAACACCGTGCAAAAAGCAGGGGAGACATATCGACGTGGTGCGACAATTAATTTTTTCCAGCCCCCTTCGGACTCAGCTTATGCTTTCCTCTGACGCATCGTTGAGGTGTAGTGCGGTGTTATAGTGCGCTTTTTCAAAATGGCTCAAGCCCTTAGTATTATTCAACACTATAAAACAAAATGACTCTCTCGAGTGCCTCCGGTTTCAGACGGAAACAAGTTGGTTGTAGAATTCAAATTTAGAATGGGAACAGCACTTGGAGGACTTTTTAATAATTATAGGCTTTGTACATTGCTCGTTAAGCGTGCGCTTACAGAAAATTATTCAGAGGGAACATTTATATATCCAGTTTTACATATTTATTTAGATAAGCTATTAACAAAGTTGGTATAGTTACAGGCATACGGCGCCGAGGCCTTTTATATAGCGAGATTATGTGTGGCCTATTAACCCCCGAAATAAAGGTATGCCGGGTAATAGATAAAAAAAAAAATGTTGGCAAAACAAAAACGCAGTGTTTTCAAGAGCTTCTTTTACAGTCCGGCAATGCACCTGGATATAAAGCAACTTCCCCTTCCCCCTCCCTCCTACGGAAAAGAAAACAGAAAGAGAAGACAAAGGAAAAAAAACAAATATCCACAGCAGCGCGTACTGGCTCCGCTTCACCTTCACCCGCTGGGCATTATGAGCGAACCGCTGCCCTCGAAGTCATTTCTTTTCGCGAGTAAAAAAATGCACGAGGCACTTTCCTGCCATTGTGCCCACAAAATTCAACGCTCATCCTGCAACAGCTCTCTACACTATCTTCGCACACATTAACGCGCTATTTATTTCCATTCACCGGCGCACGTTAAAGGTCCCCAGGTGGCCATAATTAATCTGGAGCCCTCCACTACGGTGAGCCTCATCACCTGTGAAGCATCGGCCCGTTAATCCTGATAATCAACGAATTTCCATTCCCGACGCCTTCACCAAGTCGGTGGGAAAATATATTTTTGCATACGCGGATGTGCATT
Source organism: Haemaphysalis longicornis (assembly GCF_048455015.1). Classification (NCBI taxonomy): domain Eukaryota; kingdom Metazoa; phylum Arthropoda; class Arachnida; order Ixodida; family Ixodidae; genus Haemaphysalis; species Haemaphysalis longicornis. The sequence continues at coordinate 335,960,179 of NW_027526203.1, read as the reverse complement.
AAATAAAAACTCAATTAGTTTAACTTTGGGGGGGGGGGGGGGATGGTACGCTTTTATCTAGCGCGCAGCTCGGCGTCAGAAGGAGGTCGAAATAGTGAAGCTTTGTCGCCGTTTCCTTTCAAGACAGATCGGCAAACAGGAACGCAGTAACAGCGTGACCATCCACACGAAATGTTTCGGCCCTCACAAAATGACAAGTCTATTTTAGCGGCCCACGACAAGTAAAGCCAACGCGTACTGCTAATACTGCGGCGAGCGTCCGGTCCCTGCCCAGCGCTCTCCGACCACTTCCCCGGCTGCCCTTCAATCAACGCCAGCGCGATGGTGTGGCCTCCTTAAGCAGCGTGCGGCACTCTCCCATAGCGTTATGGCGGAGTTTCATGACGAGAAAAGTATTGAGGGACTCTGGTATTGCTTTGCTCACGCCACCGGACCAAGCCCAAGCTTTAACAACTCCGCTGTTAAAAATAAGCTCTGCTAACACGAAATAAAGACTGCGTGCACATCAGATGTCTATTATACTAATATAGTCAGTGCGACGTTCCTTTAAGAAGTGCAAATCTGCCCTTTTCTCGACAAAAAAACAACAACAAATAACCCGACTGACTTCTAATAGGCCTATAAAGACTACTGGAAAAGGGTCTCTCAATATCTTTCTTCGCCGTGTCCAGTTCTTATGTCCTCAGTAAAAATAAACAAGACAGTCCCGTTCATTCAGCTGCTTCAACATTAAAAATAAAAAGCATCTTTTCGGCATGTTAAAGAATGAGCCATTGCTGCTTGAATTTCTTTTTGGTTGCGCAGCCCGTCAGATAGGGATCACCTCAACCAAACTGTCTCATCTAAAGTACCGTTAAATCTTGTATGTGTTCAGTGAATTACTACGCTACGTTCGCCAGCTCTCTTTCGCATCCTCTGCGGCACATGCAGATAGATATAAACGACGTTTCCTCCGTAAAACAGCTCTGTGAAAAACTTATGTCCCCGTTCTGCGCAGTGTGGAAGGTTGGGACAGCGCTACAAGGCATCAAACCGCCGCTTTATCTGATGAACAGTGTGCATCAGAATTAAATACTCTAACTATACACCTTACGTTCGAAAGACAATTTTGAAGGCACAGGTAGGGACTGCCGCCTGTGCCATCACAGGTAGGGCACTACCGCCGTGGCGTTCTGTTACCGGCGGCGCGGACGGTTGTCTGCGGGCTTTGTGCTAGTCATGCTTAACTGCGAGAAAGGGGATGCGAGATGTTGCACACAAAAAAACAAAAACTTTGGCTCCACTCTACACCGCATCACCTGCCGCGTTTGCCCAATGCGCTACACCAAAGGATTGACAGAAGAGAAGTGAATGAAGTTTACCAAATTCTAAATCGTAATGCCTTTTCTGTTACTCAGCTGTTCCTCGTACTGACGTCGCTCCTCAGGAGCACTCACAATGCGTTCCCTTCCCACAGTGATGTCACAACGCAGCTGAAATAACCTACTCGGCGTGTGCTCCTCTTTATATTAAAGTTTATTCACGTCCTGTGTTGTGTGCTGCAGTATCAGGGAATACTATTGGGTTATATACGAACTAAATGGGTAAATTTTATCTTTAAATGAATATGTGTATACAGAAAGGAAAGCTACAAGTCTAGAATGTAAAGGCAGGCATAAATGGAGCAGTGCATCATTTTTTCGTGTTGAAATAAATGTTTTGATATGTTTGAAAGAAAAAAAAATTACACCATCTTCCCGTAGGGGAACCAGAGTGGTATGCGAAGCAGGCATGGGGTCGATTCAAGTGCCCATTAGTTTTCAGTTCGTCGTTTCCGTGAGGTTGAGGTACGTAGCTACCGTTATATTTACCGTTTGGTTTTCATAGTAACTACCACACTTTTCACTTACCGGATCTGCGAAATGGAAAATTGCGTTGACCCCAGGGCTGTTTCGCATACTACTCAGGGTTCCCCTACGGGAAGGTGGTGTAATTTTATTGGAGGGGGTGGGGGGTGTTAGAGTGGAGAGGCATTAAAGAGAGAGAGAGAGAGAGAGAGAGAGAGAGAGAGAGAGAGAGAGAGAGAGAGAGAGAGAGAGAGAGAGACGTTATACGTGGTATGAGCTTGTCTTTATTTAAGCATTATAATCATCATGTTCAACGCAGGCGACGTCGAGCTGTGGTTGGCGTTCCGCTTTGATTAGACCGCCTTATGGTCTGTGAAATGTAAAGTCAAGGGCTGTTGTAGTGGATGAACCCTAAAGTTGCTGAAGGTGAGGTCGATGCACGTTCCCCGGATGGTTGTGGGCTGCTTGTAATCACGGCCCGCCGAGACTCACCGACGCACGCCGCTGCCGACGATGATGAAACGTCGAAGGCGCGTGAAGCGTGCTCGTCTCGTGCTGGCCCAGGAAGACACCGGCAACACTGTCGCTCCAGGAGTCGGGTGTTCAGGGACCGGGTGTTCAGCAAGCCGAGCATGCGCAGTGGGGGTCTGGACGGCGCAACAACAACGACAACGACAAGGGAGGGACATAGCACCTACCATGAGATGCTTCGCATCTAAAAGATTGACTGGCGATTACTATACTCCCTAGTGCGATATTTGGGCGCAGCAGCAGTGCGTTGAGGCGGCACTCACTCGTGGGTTCTCTCGACGGCAGCGACGGTGAGCTTCTGCGTCGGCGGTGAGAAGTGCGTCTCAGAAAGGGACCGCGAAGTGACTCTTAAGCGAGCGCACATCATAGTCACGCGCACGCCCCCCTCACTTTTTCGGCAAGCGTTGCGCTCTCGAGCGCCTCGTGCGCGCACAGCATACTGCCCCCTCCCCACCTCCACCGCACACTTCGGAGAGCGCTGGCTCGCGCCGCCACGGTGAACCACCCTCCACTCCCAATTTCGCGACACTCTCCTCCTTTGCTTTCTTTCATCGTTCGCCTTTTCTTTCACTCGACCGTCCAGGCCATCGTTCCCTCGGTTACGGGGACAACCGGCTCAGCCCAGAGAGGGCCGCCAAAGGGCTGCGCCCTAAAAAGTGGAGGAAAACAAGCTCCCTGGGTGGGTCCCGAACCCCCACCATCGCTATAGCGGAGCGATGCCATACAAACTCCACTTTCTTGATAACGAGTGCCTTGTTGTCCACCATGATGGTTTGAGGTGGTCTTGTGCTTATGATTAATTGAAATGAACACTTTGGTATAAGTTGGACGCGTGATTCGAAATTCGCATGGCGCGTGCGGACATTACCCTGTTAGGCGCTGTCTTTCTTCTGCACTGTGCTATCGTTCGTCCTCCCCTATTCGGCGCTCCCGCTACACAGATTTTGGCCCACGGACACAAAAGGTTCCACAATCCGAGCCATATACGTCACTGTAAAACTTTCATGGCTGAGTCAGTAGAGGGCATCGTCGGGTGCAGAGCAGGATTCTGGCAAGGCAGCACCTTGATTGATTGATTGTAGGGTTTAACGCGCCGACGCAACGCAGGCGATGAGGCGCGCCGTAGTGGAGGGCTCCGGAATAATTTTGACCACCTGGGGATCTTTAACGTGCGCCGAATTCTCGTACACACGGGTGTTTTTGCTTTTCGCCTCCACCAGAAAAGCGGCCGCCGCGGCCGGGAATCGAACCCGCGACCTTGTGCTCAGCAGCGCAACGCCTTAGCCACTGAGCCACCGCGGCGGGTGCAAGGCAGCACCTAAGCGCCTCGTTTAAAAATGGGGTTGAACGAGCATCTTCAAAAAACTGCCCACCACACGTAACAAACGCGGCCATCGACGTAGTCTTTGTCCTCAATATCCCAAACATACCCTCCCTAAACTACACGTCATATTTATAGTCGGGTAGACCATAGGTGGTCATGGGTGGTACTCAACTCATGAAAATGAACCTACGAATTTCAAGCTTTAGGACTACCTTGATGAAAACCGCAAACGGAGTCTGCATTTCGTCCTTTAACTGGCTGTTCAAGCTTTATCGTTTTATTAAAACCAGGCACTGGGATGCACGCGAAGACCCCCTGAGCAAATACGTTATGTGGCCACAGGGACACATAGTGAGGTGATAATTATCAGTTTCAGCCGCCTGATTAACTAAAATTGAATAATGAACTTTTTGTTGGTGGCAGTGAGTGGGTATGTTTGTATTGAAAAGTTAGAGGCAGCCGTGCTTCTACACAGTAACAGTTGGAAGAATTGTTCTTACGCGTCTGTGCTCCGAAATATCCGACTGCAAATTATAATTGTCTTTTGCATGAATACGAATGCTGGAGGGTTAGGATCGGCGCAAAGCTCATCCCTGACGTTACGCGGCTACCGCGGCTCTGGCGCTATCATATCTTGATTTCACCGGCAGAGAAAGGAAAGGGGACAGTAATAATCTTTGCCAATGCCTCTGCTCCGTTGTCAGACTAAACGCCACACGCAACAGCAGCGTCACAACAGGGAGGAGGTTCGCAGCGATCCTAACTCTCTTGCATGCGTAATCATGCCAATGACAATTTAAAATTTGTAGTAGGATATCTTTAGCACAGACGCGCTTGAACAATTCTTTCAACTGATGCTGTGAAGAAACACGACTGCCTCTACCTTTTCAAAACAAACATACTCACTCACTGTAGTCAACATTAAGTTAATCATTTGATTTAGTTAACTGGGCAGCGCCAACTGATAATTATCACCTCACTTTGTCCAACTTTGCCATTTGTCGGGCTCGTAAGCCACCCCGAAGGAGCTCCTACAAGCGTGGCGCACCAGTCGTGGTGAAAGCGCGGCAGGCGCTGACAAGGTTGCCGTCGATTAGCGCTCCCTTCGCTGAAAAAACAAAAAAAAAACATTCTGTTTTCCCGGAAGAATGACGCCGTTTTTACGCGCAGTATGGCCCTGTTGGGGTGTTCATACAAATTCCAGCATTCCATGTGAACTATTGCACGTGCATAAACGAGCTTCACGTCAAAAAAATCACGAAGTAAAGCGAAAGTTTAGAAATTTTTCGCATGTTATAAAGAATGCTAGTCGAGCAGGCGCATACGGTGCAGTGTGGTTTACTTGTGTGCGTTGACTGATGTTTGCATAGCTAAGGAACGGTACTAGATTTAACCGTGAATTTTAGTTGTTGGCTGGTATTATAGGTAGTGACCGGTACAATCGGCTCTGATTGGTACGACCGCTACCTTTTATGCGAGAAGTCTCAGGCCTCACTACGAGCGAAGCGAAGTTGGCGAGTGTGGGGATTAAACTTAGCCCCACCTAACGGCGCGCGCCGTCACTACACGGCAATTTTTTGGCACGCTGGCTCCATCTGTCGCCGGCTGCGATGGGCAAGTCGCTATCTATAAAGCCGGTCGTGATTTAGACGCAACGTCAACAAGAACTTTCATGGATTCGTCTTGAGCGTTCTGCGATCATACGAGAACAGGTGCAAAATAAGAGAGCGAAACTTTTATTGCCGTATTTATCATTAAAACAAATTAGAATTTTTAAATAACATTGTAAATGTGGCCAAAGTAGTTTTAAGGGGGATTCACACGCGGGATAAAATTCACCCGCTCCCTCCGCGTGTCTCGTATCACGTGAACGCATGTCACGCCTTCGTGCGTAAACATGAAGGGAAGCCGGCAGATGCGTAGGCGGCGGGCCCTTCAGAGCCTGCTGGGATCAGGTGCGGCCTTGGCGGGGATCTTTCACTGCTCGCGAAATGCTTCTTGCCGGTCTGGCAACTTGCTTCCATCGCTTTTCGTGACTCACTCTTATCTGAGTTGCTGCAGATTACGGATAGGTGAGAAACCGGGCCCAAGTTTCTGATTCGGTGGCTGCTGCCAACGCGCCAAGTCACCGTACCGGATATCATCGGCGTAGGAAACTCAGGTAAGAGTGACACACTTCTGCCACACACCTCTTTGAGAAACAACGAGAAACCAGAATATTTGCGACTAATCAGAGTTGAATGTATTTTTCGTTTTTGTATACTGAGAGCCAATATTGGCAAGAAATTTTAAGGTTCTGTGTTGTGTTTTTGAATACTACTATTCTGGCAACACAGGATAGAGAGACAGAGAAAACTTTATTGCATGACAGCCAGTAATCCTAGACGTCGGCCAAGAGCCCTTGAGCTCTAGCAGCGTCTTCGGCCAGCTGAATCAATACGGTCTCACATTGCTCTGCAGTAGCGATGTTGCTACCTAACGTTGTCGCCTGTGGACAGGCAGACACAGCATGTGTGCTAAGTCTGCCCTGTCCTTACACCGGTAGCACTTCTCAAAATATTGCCCGGGGTAACAGTGACTGTACGCAACCGGGTTGGGATACGAGGTCGTCTGCAGAAGTCACCAAGCCACGGATTGCAATTTACTGAGGGTAGGATGAGCCGGGGGTCCGCTCTAGGCTGTAGGGATTAGTGATGTCCCTGTAGGACACGAGGCGATCCCTGCCCGGACAGTTAAGTGAATAGAGGATGTATTTTTTGTAGAAAAATCTAAGCTTCCGTTGCAACATTTATGTTTTTTGTCGCAGCCCTTCGCTTATATTTTGGGCATGCATTTATTATTTTGAAAATGCAAGTATTCAATATTTCTGCGCTTTTAGAAGAGCAGTTCAGATTACAGTTCTTATGACTCGTTACGAATGTCAGGACAAATGCGCTCCGAATTTCTTCACTCCGTATAGCTGTCACAGACATTTTGTGTATTGAAGATTGTGATTGTACTAACCGAAAGCCTCCGTTCGATACGTCCATGCAATAGCGCTGTCCCATTTTCCATCCTGAGCTCCAAGTAAAGTTGAAGTACTTTTAGATGGCCTATTATCCGGCAGCACCATCAACAATGGCGAAGCTAACAGGAGCCGAAATCCACTCGGCTACATTTCTCAACTGCGCGTGCTTGTGCGGCGCTTAGAGACTACAGCCCGGTATAAAAGCCGAGGCAAGATTGGTGCCTAAAGTGGTTTGAACTCCTCGCGCAATCCGGTCGCATAAAATATTCATGGTCGTGACACGCTGCATTCGGGAAATGAGGACGCGCACGCATGCTGTGCGGTTCCGAAACGAGGGCATAACGCACTTTGCGCAACGCGCGGCTGATTGTACGCGGTCGTATAATGCGGTTTCGCCCGTGTCAGCGGGTTCCCGGTTAGCCCTGCCCAGCGTAAGGCTGCGGGCATGGTCCGTACTGCTCAGGAAGATTGTTCGTGGGCGGACTGTCTCCGTAAATGGCGAGGACAACACGGCGAATTTACGCAGCCCTACTATACAGTTATTAGTGCAAAGGCATATAACGCTCGTTCTCCGATAATGCGACAGCGGTGGGACGACTATATGGCACCAAAAATTGATGGTACAAAGAAGCCCATTGACACATAACACACGCACGGAGTTTAAAGGATTTGTCTGAGCTTTTTGCATAGAATGCTGTGCCGGATGTTTTACGCATGTCCAGCATTCGGCTTTCCTTGGTACCTCGTAAGTTATTGGAATTTCGCTAGTTGGTGTGTCGGGTTCCGCGCTATATGTGACCTGCTGATTTTTGATGACTAGGCTTTATTACGAGGGCAAGTCAACCGAATGTTGGGTGCCTACAGTTCCTATGTGAAGTCGTTGCGATAATTCGCCGCATTTCAATGTTGAAAGCATGCACCCATTCTATAGTAATTGACTTCCTGATTTAGGACCTCCAAAAGCATTGTGAGCCTATAGCCATGGACTGAATACCTCAACGCAACAGAGGAGAACATTTTCAGATCGATCAGAGTCCCTGGACGGATGACACATTCGAATGTTGCTCTACCATACATAGTTGTCTGGCAGCATTTGCTTTCTGGAGGGACCACGCTTGAGGAACCATCGGAAGAAAGTGACCACATTTACTGTGTAAAAGGCAACAAAATGGAACATGACGCCTGTAGGATTCCTCGTTTTACGTTACAAACGACAAATACCGGTATCCGTGCACCGAATTCATTTTCAACGATTCAGTTGTAACCGAGTCATGCTAGTCACTAAGAAATGCTTCGATTTCAAAATCATACGTTTAATGGAAAACGGCAGTGCAACCAGTTTAGGGTTTAAGAAATTTGCTGCCGAGTCAATAATTTTATATAGGTACTAAAAATAGAGGTCCATGCGTTCAGCCTGATCATATTTGAACATTGGCATCCTAAAACTGGTGTAGTTTCCTGAACGTTAGATTTTATTATTGTTGGTGCTTGTTAACTGACAGTCTCTTCAATTTTGTCGAAGTACCGAAATAAAAAAGCAAGACTTCAGTCTGTTTGCGCTACCAAAAAAGCAGCTCAACAAGTTTGAGCAGAATGTAATCTACAAGCAAATCTTAGTACTTGCTTGGCTTGTAAAGACCAGCGTTCAACGAGAATTTGGGCTTCTGCTACAACCAAGACTTCTCATGGAGATCGATGTTTCGTGGATTCGAGATACTGCCAGAAGAACGGTTCCTTAAAACAGAGAGAGGGGGGACTTTAGTTGTAGTTGTAGTGCATCCAATTTGTGCCGGGTGGCGACTTCGTTAGCTCTGCCAACCATGGCGGCTTGAACCTCTGGGTCTGAGCTCCCTAGCAACTTCTCTCATGGCTCTCCACAAGAAATTGGAGGAAACTGGTCCTTAAGACATCCCCACAGGATGTGAAGAAGCGCGGCAAGGGCACCTCATGCAGAGAATTCGGGAGAGGGGTATAGAGAAGGATGGATAAAGTGAAATTTTGCGGAATTAGGGAAGGTGTTTGCCTGGAGAAGACGCCACGCGTGTTCTTGGGAAGGGTCGAGTTGAGTATGTGCGGGAGGGTACCTACGGCGGGCGAGGCAGTGATGGGTAGTAATTTCATTGTACGTGAATAGTCGGTCCACATCTGGCCCCGTGATAAGGAACGTGACTGACCCCCGCTCGGATCGTAAGCCCTTGAGCCGCGTTGTGGGCAGCCTCATTTCCCTCGAGACCAGCGTGTGCCAGAGTTTAGATCAGCTCTACTGGGTAATTGGGTAGATATTGTTTTGGAATCAGACATTATGGTAATGGGGTAGGCCTCACCGAGAGTGCTAATGCAATGGCCGCCTTCTCCGCTGTGGCTGGGTGAAGAGTATTAACGTTCAGGGAGGGCAGTGGGGGATAATCGGGTCGTTAATTGCAGCGATGACGTAGGCATTGTGGTGCCTGTATTCGGCAGCATCCACATAAACCACATCAGGTCGGACCGGGAGACATTTGTGTAGGGCTCGTACCCTTTGTTCTCTAAAGCCGGCGTTGTGAATAGGATGCATGTTGCGAGGAAGTGGTCTGATGGTGAGATTGGAGTGAATGTCGCTAGAGAAGCGAAATTTTGCTTCAAGGTCATCGAGACGGGTTCCCAGTGGGAGTGAGAATGTGATGCCCAGTGGGAGTTTTCGATAAGCGGACCATGTGATTGGATACATTGGCTTCGATGAGCTTCTCTGCCGTATTATATATCCCAAGTCCCTCGAGTCTGGCAGTAGATGTATTGAGAGGGAGGTGGAGGGCAGCTTTGTATGCACAAACGCGTAAAGTACAAAATTATTTTTTGGGGGGGAGAGTACTGGGGGCCGTTGGCTTCTTGCTCCGAGCGTTAAATTTGAATATTTCAGCAACCTTACCATATTAAAGGGTGGAATGTGTTGACCATGTTCTGAGTTTTATGGAAGGAGAATAATTGAGATATATACGTTCGAAAACGCCCTTGCCTTGAAAAGTCCGCATTGAAAAGTCCGCAGCTATAGGGAATAGCTAGCTGTTTAACCTGCACAACCCGTGTGGGCAACAAACAAAAAGCCGATATTAACCATAAAAGTCGTGAACACAAAAATACTGAAGGCTCAGATAGTATGGAAACACATTGCAAACCATTGTTACGTCAATTCGTGCTATTTGTATTCAATCTTCTGCAAATCATTATATACACGTTAATGCGTTAAACTTCCGCTAAATGGTCCAATAAGAGATTACGTGGGTTAAACTGAAAAATGCCGCGACTAATGAGACATCGGCAAATTCACTTCCGTGCCTTTTTGAAAAAAAAAAATCCCAGTCTTAAAGTTTTTCATCGGTCTAGAGAGGGCTAGTGGATGGTCGCAAAAAAGGTGCGACTGCAGGTATGGCGGATATATAAGGTAGTACAGTTCTTTAAGGAAACACAGGAAACGATATCCTAGAAGAATTTTTTGCCCTGGGAGGCGGAAGGAAAAGAGAGAAATGGGCAATTTTTTGCTGAAGATCGCAATACATTTGTACATGAATAGTGTCAAAGTATCTCTGGCATCCTACCGAAAAAAAATGGTTGACATCGGCCCATTCTCACAGTCTATTGAGGATAGCTGTTGGAGGTTTTAAGTGCGAATGCACTTCTTAAGCGACCCTGAACCTGCGTCCACCGGCGATGTCCGCATAGCATACCCACGTGGGGGATTGGCTAGGAATCTCCTCGTCTTCCTTGGCAACGTGGGGAGGTGGGCGCGCGCTGCCTGGCCGCTGACATGGCACATACCCACGTGGGGGATTGGCGAGGAATCGGGCGTGAGAAGGGCTAATGCACCCGCTTAAAGGAGTACTGACACGAAATTTCAAAGCTGAGATCCGCTCTAGCAATCAAGTACAACGACAACACAAATAGGTGTCTGTGAATAAATGCATCTTTCTTTCTTTGTAGTTGTGTGTGTGTGTGTGATCTCTCTTTCGCGAACATTACCGAACCGCGCAAATTCAACTCGTGCATTCGCACTTTCACATTCTTCCCCTCGGGGAAATGCGGGGAATTTTTGTGACAACCAATTATAGTTTTTTAGAAAACAGTGGGAATGAATACTGCACTTGTTTTTACAGTATATTTGGCAACCACTTTAAGCTCGTGGTCGACAAAGTCGCCTTATGAAAAAGCTAAAACGTTTACAACGTTTACAGTGATTTTTTTTTACACCTGTGAAGTCTACAAGAATTTCAAGAAATTACAAGAAATCCAAGTGTTAGAATAGAAGCAACTGCTGAGCGGCAGTCAGCATCAACATACGCGTTGTCGGTCACGCTCTGAAGAGCGTTCTGAAAAGGCCTGCCTACCGCGGACGCCCCGGCTCCGATGAATAGTGCATGTGCTCGAACGGCCATGGATCGAAGTGATCATTGGAATCGCGAACCATTATCCGGGTGGGGCCAACACCTCGCGGACTCCTCCCAGCTCGTTGGTGCAGTGCGGAGAAGCAAAAATAGGCACGCGGGCGTTGCGATAGTTTCGGGAGTGCCATCAGTCGAGCCAAATTAGCTCGCCGCACGCCCTGCCGAATTACCCTCTTATGCCACCCGCTGCACTCAGTTATTCCCGGCTCGCACGGGCGATTACGAGCTTATGCAGTGGGGTCGCTCTGCTGCGCACATTTTTGCGTTTTTTTTGTGATCACAGTAAGATAGCGGAATGACCGATAGTTTGTTTTGTCATCTGTAGCTTGCGCAAGCCATGCCGTCCCACAGTGTTTAATTGCTGTATTAATATAAATATTCCTTTTCACGACGGCGGGAGTAGGTGTGCATGATAGTGTAATCTTGTTGCGCGAAACCTGAAAGGACCAGTAAAACCTGTTGTGTCGATCAGGAGCTGTGTTTCTTTAACGACACTGCGCTTTAGTAAAAGGGAACTATTCTGCCTATTCTGAACTATTCTGAACTATTCAGCTATTCTGTCTTGGCTGGTTCTCATGAGGCTGTTCGTTTTTTTTTTAAATCAGAATTCTCTTTCAGCGAATTTTATTGAATGAAGCTTTACTTGCTGAATTTTAGAGATATTGTGCACGTGTTCCCCACGACGTGATATTATAGAGCTTTCTTGTTTGTTTTCACGTAGTGCTTAAACATTGTCCGCGTATCTGCTTACTTCGCTGTGAATGTCAAAAAACGGCAGTCTTCTGCCGCCTCTGCCACGTAAATGCATCCCTTCTCTCCCCGCCCATTTCTCACGCTCTGTGCCTCCTATTTCGCTCCTCCCGCGATAAATACGGAGGAGGCTTGCTAAAGTAAATTCAATGTCCGCGCGCACCACTGTTCGCGCGCCATCTATAGGAATTTTTAGTTACTATTGAATTTCAGGGTCAAAATATTATTTTCCACGCGTATTTTTATTTTCTATCGGAAATATCCACCAAGCGTTTATTTTCAATTGAAAGAACAGTGCGAGTTCCAGCTGTGCATTGATGTTTTGCTTCAACTATGCCTAACGTTTCCTTTTTCATCAGCAATGTTGACAAGAATGGGGTATGTTTCCAGATTTAATGATTTGGAAATATTTTGCCTATATGGACTTCTATTGAATTTTTCAGTCAAGAATTCTTGTACCTTTAGACCAGATGGCTGAATTGAGAGGCAGACAAACAGACAGACAAACAGACAGTCAGACAGACAGATAGACAGACGGAGAGACAGACAGGAAAACGAGTAGTGTACTTGGCGAACGCAAACTGGAGTTACAGAGGTGAAAAAATTATATAACAAATTTAGAAGTCGTTTTCAGGCACCATTAAAATAGGGCAGATGGAGCGTGCGTACAGGACACGGTTATTGACAAGATGTTCTTTTTTTTAGCACCTTGCTTTTCTTTGGTGCTAGGTCACAGATTGTGCACAAATAGGCTTAAAGACAGCTCCTTGTTTACGCAGAAGAGCCGCGAGAGTTTTGAAGTTCATAGCAGGAGCGCAACCTATCAGCTATTCCAAGAGTTTCATCACGGTGGCTTCCAACGCATATCTCTGTGTTCTTCGTTGTTTGGGCACAGTGAGAGGAGCTGCGTGTACGTTTATTTTTGGAAAAGTCGTTAAGGGTGTCAACAGGGACGAGTACCTGTCTTCCGGCGGTTTATGGGTAGGTCCAGGGTTAAAGCTACGCTGCCGCATCAACAGGAACCTCAGGTTTCTTATTACGACGCCGCATCCTGTCAACGTCGATTCATCGAGTAAGGCCCGATCGATTAAAAAAAATCTCGCTTAGTAATCAGGGACGGAAGCAGAGGGAGCGCAGGAGCCGGCGAACGAGCGAGTGAGCAAACAAAGCAAGCAAGGACGCAGCAGTGCTGACAGGTGAGCAAGTGCTCACCTGGATGGGACCTGGCAAGGAACCAAATGGGCGAGAGAGTTCGCGAGCGAGTGCAGGAGGCTGGAAAACGTAATTTAAAACCTTCATTCTTAAGATGTGCACTCGCGAGGATTGCAAAACAAAATAAAGGAGCATTTTATACCCGAAATAGAGATAGGTGGCGATTTTTTTTACTCCGTAATTTCAGTTTTAGGGACCGCTTCAGTTCGCACTCGTCTTTCCTTCTCAGGCTTTCTTCAGCTGTTCTTCTTTTAGCTTACCTCCCGAGGCTTAATATTTGATCCTTGAAGAGCGCATACCTTGAAGCGAAGTGTGGGATGTCTAACGGCTGCCGGAACCTGTACCCTGGCACGTCAGAGACCTGCCGCCTAATGTATTTTGCTAGAGCCGAAACTCCAGAATAATGTCTACAAACATGGTGTGCATTGCTGATACGTTAACATCGGAGAAACAGGACTCACTTAATCACCATATAACAAGCGATCACGTCAAATGGCGCTGCCAGTTAATAGACGCGGTAAAGCTAGGCGAGTCTTCAGACGGTTTATTCATAAGACTAGCGTAACACACCCCGTACGGACCGAAGAAGGGGTGGAAGGAACTGCGCTTTGCTCGCAACTGAGCTTTTAATCAGGAAAGGCACTGATTTATGCGCGCAAAAGCTGGAAGAACCATCTCCCAAGCGCGAGGCATCAAAACGCCAGAAAACTAGACAAAATGAAATGATTGCACTGGAAAAGAAAAGAAACGAAAACGCGCTCTGAGCATGCGTGCTTATGCACGACGCAAAGGTGCGATTTAAAATGTCTTCAGTGCTACAAATGCGCGAATAATACGGGTATCAGCAAGTATAACTGTTAGCGTTAAACGCTTCCATAATTTCACGAACAGGCTGGTTGATTGATTGTGGGGTTTAACGCGCCGACGCTACACAGGCGATGAGGCGCGCCGTAGTGGAGGGCTCCGGATTATTTTTGATCACCTGGGGATTTTTAACGTGCGCCGAAATCAACCAGCATGTTGGTTGGGGCGTTTAAAAGACACTAAAATCAATTTATCGAATTACAATTTGCGCTTCTATAATGGCTAAACTCATGCAATACTTTACTTTACTGTATATGAGGAGCATGTAGAACCCTAGTTTATTTGCAGAGCTGAGACGAAGGGCGACACACGTGCACCAACTGCCCTAGTGTCCTCAGAATCAGTTTGCATATGCCCTTGGCTCAGATCGTAATGTGGTATAGTTTTCACCTGTTTCGGGGCTAATGTAGGATTTTAATTTGTGTACGCACTGTTTATGCAGGCCGATCTGGAACTTAGCGTCTGCCGGTTAGACACTGTGCTGCCAGCGCCGACATCAGCAGCAAATAGAGAGTGGGACAAAAGAACCGATTATTTCAACGAGCATTCCTTACTGCTTTTAAATGGAACAACTAACTACCAAACACTTCCTGCACATTCTAGACTTTAAAGGAGCCATGAAGAGAAAACAAAAGTTTGTTTTATTCGAAAGATTAGGTGTTTCATAGTACCCTAAGTGCTTTCCCGGAAGCAAATGATGCTTTATTCACTGAGAAATAAGGCAATTTAAGCCAAAATTTTAAATCTCCCGCTAAATTCCACATTTGGTGACGTGAACAATGGCGTCATACGAGCCGGTCCATGAAACAGATACTTAGTATGTCGACTCCATATAGCACGCACACGCGGGAATCAAACAGGAATCGGAACTCGTGCCGAAACCGAGACGGCGGCCATTTTAAAAATACTAGTAAAACCTAGTGCACCCGCAGCCCTAGTCATGAAATCGCCTGATCCGGAGAACAAAACTCTCGCCGAGAAGCTCGGGCCTGCATTTAACAACCTCACATCACTTGAACGCTCAATGCTTCTAAGTGCACGAGCGGCAGGAGTTGTGGGATACGCAGATGGACCGGAAAGCGACCATTCCGCGATAGCCACAACTTACGAACGCCCAGCCGTCGGCACCGCTGCCTCGTCAGCCCCGTCGCGACGGACGAATACAGACTGGTACGTATGTGCCGTATTTTTATTACGGTTCATAATAGTTCAATTTCAGTAGCAGTATCACTTATGCCAGTTCTCCGGTGTCGTGTATGGAAAGCCGTTCGCGCGAGCTCTCTGCTCCGACCAGAAACATACGAGCGTCAATGCGCGGTGTGTACGGCATTTTTTTCCCCCAAGGTCAGAGCGCTTTGACGGCGATTTGACGAAGTCGGCGACGAGCGCCAGCATGTCCCAGGAGTGAGCTAACGTAAGGGTCTCTGCCGTAATCACTTCCTCGGAAATGAAGCGAGCACACTCGTACTTCCTTTAGCTCTCTTTCTCCTCCGTTTGCAAAGTTCACAAAACGTAGCCACTTGCTTCGCCGAGGTTCGTCGTTGGGCAGCACATGAACGGAGATCTCCTCACCGGCGGGATGTCGCACTCCCTCGACGATTTGCCCGTACTACATGGGCATTTCAAAACGCAGCAACGAAATTTCATTGTAAAGTACTCGAACAAACTGAAGTTTTCAGTTGTTGTAAACTGGAAACGAGCTCGTAACGACAGCAGCAAGCCAACACCATTCGAAACTTCTGCGACGACTGGCACTATCTCGTCGCTTCTTGCTGTTCCTTACTCCCCTCGTTTCTATTTTTACCTTTTCTGGTTGGCGATATGACGGCCAACCTCCTTTCAAGGGATTATACCAAGCAAGGTCGCGGCTGTACGTGCTGGAACGGTTCGTTGGCCAATAAGAGCCTCGAACCCGAAAATTCGTCTGCGTGACGGTGGCGACGGCGGGATGTCGAGTTCGGCTGGCGGTAGTTTCGTACGCATTGGCATACACGCTTGCGTGTTTATTCGGAACTTCAACAGTTTACTCCACCGTTCTTAGTGTCATAAAAAGAATGTGCCGTATGTTTAACGGGCATATAGTTCACTATGCAAACTGGTAAGCCCTGCCTAAATTGCGTTTGCTTTTGCCGGCCTCCGCCAATAGCAGAGCATTCTCGTGTGACATCATAGGTTCTGTTCCGGGAAATGAGCTGGTGGGTCGCATGGTCATTCCATTTTTTCCTAATTATGTAGCTTATTTGAGCGAAGTTTGTGTTAAAAGTGGTGTCAGTATGGTTCTAACGAGGCAATCTTTCGAATGAACCAAACTTGTGTTTTCTCTTCATGGCTCCTTTAAGCTGGTGAAGCAATCAGTTAATATTTCTTCGGTTCACCTTCAAGAACGAAATCATGAGCCCTTCCACTCTGTGAAGGTGGATGACCAGCGAAGCTATTTTTTAGCCCATGATATAGAGGTGACACCGAATTTGGGGGAAAGGTACGCATGAGAAATTTTTTTTCCTCTTGAGCGTTGGCGACGGTCATCTCTAAGACACATGCATATCCGCATACGTTTTTAATGCTATAGCGTTATTAGTATCATTTTTCGATTTCCCCGTGGCTCCTAGCCGTCCGCTATCAGCCGTGCTCATCAGGCGTCCACGGAAATACGTCACCGCTGCTACCCGGAAGCTACGACTGAGGCAGCAAGATTCGAGAGCTCCGCTCAACGGTAACAGAAGTTTGGAAAGGAGGACAATGATACAACGTCGGATACGAAGGAAAGGACACGCGTTTTCAGCAGGTGCCGCGCCAGCGCGCTGAAGTTCTTTCAATGCCCAGTCGCTGGTAGCATTCCCGGCCGACACAGTCCCCAGCCGTGTCCGCAACTTACGCCATCACACCAAAGCGTGTTTACACCAGAAGATAAAAAATACGAATTTCCGGTAATCCAAGCCAATAAGCGCTACACGTTGGCTATAGTATACGAGGTACGCCGTAACGAATGTTTTCAGAAGAATTTAGACCACTTTAAGATCTTTAACATGCGCCGAAATTTCGACACATTGGCATTTTCGTCTTCTGCGTCAATCAGGAAAACGGCCGTCACGGCCGCGAATTGAACCCGTGTCTTTGGGATCAGTAGCTCAACGCCTTATTCACTGAGCCACCTCGGCGTGCTTCCCAGCGGGACTTATGCCGGCACCAACATTGCGTGACCTAACTAAAGAAGGGGCGAAGGATTATTGCCGCTCTCTCAGAAGTCAAGGAAGGCAGAGATTATAAGCATAAAATAACTAAAATAAAATCCTCTATATAGCGTCTCATGTTTTCAAAATACTTTTCAATATTTGCACGGTCCCGTATTTGCTGTAAGCTCAGTTTAGAAAACGACAGATGGCGCCACGCAGCCAAGCTAAAATCGCCCTAAAAATAGGCACGGATAATAGTCTTGTAAGAAGGCTCGGCGTTGCTCTAGAGACAAACGGGGGTGCCAAACTCACACTCGCCCGAAACAGAAAATTTTTAATCAATTGCGCACAAACAAAATGCCCAACCGAGAGCATAGCAAGGAAGAGCGAAAAAGAAATGATAAGACTCATGCAACCACTAATCATGACCCGAATATTGCAGCGCCTACCATGCCACAAATGCACCAGCCCCAAAGAAAGTGCAAGGAACACCATTATCTGGACAGCATATAATGCAGTCCTCAACTTCTCAATTTGAACCGTGAGACGAACTAACAAAGGGTGGACCACCAGGGTAACAGAATGGACACGCATAGTCGGGTCTAGAAGATGGGGAAGGCCATGCTGCCGATGCAGGGATAAAAAAAAAACAATATTCGGAGCAAAGAATAGACTCGGCAAGCGCAGGACAAGAGCGGGTACGTGAAGGTCAATTGGAAAGTACCTCACCCTGCAGTCATCCTAAATAGGATGTTGGTTATAATGATGATGAATATGTCCTGAATTTGCGTCTTTCTAACGCATTTCAAGAAAGGGAAGAGACCACTCTCCTAGCACCAAGAAAGGAGATCGGAAAACAACATCGGGAAGAACCATCGTACCCCCCGACCAGCACACCTCTCCCTTTGAAAAAAAGAAAAACTACTGCTGGCCTTGATAGACATCCCACCGATCCAGAGACCCCGCATAAATAATCTCCTCTACCAATAATATGGATCAAATCCTACACAAGAAGATGCCATATGGCCGGATCAAGTTCCTTCGGGGAACGTTCCGACATCATGAGACCACAGTATACACCGATTCCGGGATGTACACAAGCACTAGGCCGAAATCGCGGCAGTTGACTATTCCGGCGATCTTTGTGACTGTATGACCCTCCAACATACATACAAGAACAAGCAAGTGAAAATTGGAGCCATCCTCTTGGCAATCCGAATAGCGGTAGTATCAAATGAATCGTAGCATTATTACAGACTCTCAAAGAATATTATACTGTTTTCTGCAGGCAGAATACATAAGCGCTTCGGTAAAATATTCACATCCACAATAGAAAAAGTTCGCGTCACCTGGACACTCGGACCCAATGGTCTGGAAGAGAACGACGCATTGACCGGAGCGCACATGGACTCACATACCGTGCTCCTTGTAACCACGACTACCACACTGCCCTCCTCGAAAAACGTTAGGAACGAATCCTTATGCTATGCCTAGGAACACGATCTTTCCCCTTGTGACAACGAGGTCTCAATACCGAAGGATCACGAACTTTGTGGACGAAAAAGCAACACAAGTATCTGAAAACCTATGTGAAAACCGTGAAAATTTTAAAAAGGATTCCGAAAACATGAGACGCTATATAGAGTGCTTTATTTTAGTGCTTTTATACTTATCATCTCTGCCTTCCTTGACTTCTGAGAGACGGGCATTAATCCTTTGCCCCCTACTTTAATTAGGTCCCGCAATGTTGGTGCCGGCATAAGTCAAGCTGGAAAACACGCCGAGGTGGCTCAGTGGGTAAGGCGTTGAGGTGCTGATCCCAAAGACGCGGGTTCAATTCGCGGTCGCGGGGGCCGTTTTCCTGAGTGAAGCAGAAGACAAAAACGCCAATGTGTCGAAGTTTCGGCGCATGTTAAAGATCCCAAAGTGGTCTTAATTCTTCCGGAAACATTCCTTACGGCGTACCCCGTAGCCAACGTGTAGATTCTGGTGTTGAATTACCGGAAATTCGTATTTTTTATCTTCTGGTGTAAACACGCTTTGGTGTGATGGCGTAAGTTGCGGACACGGCTGGGGACTGTGTCGGCCGGGAATGCTACCAGCGACTGGGCATTGAAAGAACTTCAGCGCGCTGGCGCGGCACCTGCTGAAAACGCGTGTCCTTTCCTTTGTATCCGACGTTGTATCATTGTCCTCTTTTCCAAAATTCTGTTATCGTTGCCCCACATTATACATTTAGTGGAGCCCTCGAATCTAGCTGCCTCAGTCGTAGCTTCCGGGTGGCAGCGGTGACGTATTTCCCTGGACGCCTGATGAGCACGGCTGATAGCGGACGGCTAGGAGCCACGGGGAAATCGAAAAGTAAGCCTAATAACGCTATCGCGTTAATCGGGGAAACATCCACCCTCTTGCACGCAACCTAGCCATGTCCAAGGGTATAGTTAGGGGACAACAACTCAAATAACATATCCTACTTCTTCGAGACATGGGAGGCAACTTTGACCAGCTCGTTACTTCAAGATCAGCGCGAGATGATTGAAAGGGCGAGGGAAGGAGCTGCTGCATCTGGTGCCGTAGACTCAGGTTCCACCTTTGAGCTCCCTGCCATCTCTTTACCCCATTTTCCTATCACAACTATTTCTTCCTGAACGAAGGTCTTTTCCCTCTTTCTCTCTCTCTTCGGAAAGAGCAAAATTGTTCAGCCCGGCCTAGAGAACATAGAACAAAGATTTTGATACACTGACACTGGCGCCTCCACGCTAAAGCTTACCAACACCTCGCATCCGCAATCTTTCACGCACACATTTTAAGCAGCAGAAGCGCTGAGAGCCTTTCTCTCTCCTGGGCCACGGCGATTGAAAACCCTTGTTGCCACTCATTCTATTTTCGATGACTGTTAGTGCTGCTGAAGCATAGATCGGAAATGCAGCAACTGTGTACGAAAACACTCCGTGGGAGTCGAAGTATCGCTATCGCGCCTTACATCTTAGGATCCAAACGTAGATGTCTCTGGAACCTTTTTTTTTCTTTTGAGTCGACTCATCAGAAAATGCTGCCTATCGATAACTAATCTACTCAAAATGCATATCCGAGTAATGTATATGCTTGAGATCAAAGTTATCTTTTGGTCTACAAAACGGCGTAAATTCATAACTAATCTACCAAAGACACCGAATATCGAAGTCACGAGGTGTATAAGCTTGAAGTCCGAAGCGTGTTTTGAACAGCCTACGACTTTGGTGGTGAGCGCGTGGTAATAGGACACACGGCGGGACGTTTGTTTTCCAGCGCATAGCTCGACAGAACGCCTGGCACTTTAAAGATACGTGAAGTCTCGGGAGTTTTCGTTCGCAACATGAAAACTACATGGAATCATAGGCATATAACATTCGCCGAAAAAAAAAAACACAGAACACTTGCACTCTCAAAACCGGGTTGGCTGTTGGCACCTCTGGACTTCGCAGTGGCCGGAAAAGGGAGACAACGTACCAGTGCGCAAATTGCTCTTGAGCTCTACACGCGTCTACATCGTCCCGTCTAGGTCAACCACTTTTATAAAGCGGGCTCCACGCAGAGTAAGTTGGTAGCCTGTGTGAAAGGCCCGCTACCTGCGTTCACACCACTTCGACACGTTTAACCGCGAAGTTGCTCCGCTTCAGCCGGCGGCCTTCCCGAACAATACGTTGGTTGCCACGACAAACCCGGACGGGGAAGAAATTTTAAAAATGGCTGGCAGTCGTGCCGTACAATAATCCCTCGTCACACGGGCTGAAGAACTTTCCTTCCGATTTCGACACGCCTATTACTTACCCACCTGTAATCGTGACGAAATATGAAGTCGTGTTTCAGATTGTGAGGATTTAACGCGCCGAAGCTACACCTGGGCTATGAGGCGCGCCGTAGTGGAGGGCTCCGGATTAATTTTGACCATCGGATTTTTTTAACGTGCGCCGAAATCTTTACAAAGCGGCGTTTTAGCTTTTAGCCTCCATTTGAAAACCTGCCACTGCTGCGGTGCTCGAACCCGTGTCCTGAGGCTGAAGTCGGATTTCTGGATGCCAGTTAAAATCAGATGCTCACAGTACGTTATTTCTTTCTTTTACCAGTGTAATAATTTCATTATTCGCAGTTTTATGAGCTTAGGGATGACTGTGTGCTTGATTCGGAGTTATGACTGTGTGCTTGACTCCGTATATATTCGGGGTTTGGGTTAAAAAATAAGTTGCGGGAGTAACACCCCCGTCTTTTTCCCTTTAGCTGTCCGTCCACGTTTTTACTTGAAAGCAATATATGTCTGTCTCACCCCGCCCCCTCCCCCCCCTCCCCCAGTTTTTATTCCAGTGAAGCAGATTTACTCGGCGCCGCTCCGGGGCTCCTCCTCGCCACCACCGACTCCTCTTTTACAACAGTTATCGCAAGGATTATTCCCCTCGCCACCACCGATGCCTCTTTCACAAGTTGCGCAGTCGGCTGACAGCGGCCGTAGCGCCTTATCAGATCATTGCGGAGAATCAACATCAGCTCGAACGGGTGTCAAGACGCCCGAAAGCCGCCGAGAATGTTGCCGCGGCCGTTGCCGCTTGAAATTTCACCTCGCACACTTGCTGCGCGCCCCTGCCGGTTGAAAGCAAATTGCCCGTTGGAACGCCGGCGTGAACACATTATTCTTGTTTAGCTTGAAAGCCATTCCGAGCAACATTGTCGCGTCGGCGGCCCTCGCTGACTAGCTGGTTATAGTTCTGGCGGAACAGTAGTAATAGATCTTAGCCTGGTCGCATATAAAGGGACACCCATGAGTGTGTCCGCTAGAATAAAGATCCAAGCCATCGAGGTGTTAACTCGCAATGGGACGGACGCATGTCGCTCGCTTGGAGGAAGAAGAGCGGAAACTTAAGCGTCAGCCCGAACAGAAGCGTGAATGGGCGCGAAAATCACGTAAAGCCGCTGCCGCCGCAGTTGCGCCTTAAGTTCCAGCTGATTGATTGATTGATTGTGGGGTTTAAGTTCCAGCTGGTCGTGTAACTGCGAATTCCTCCCGAATGGACAGTAACTGGCCCGCTTGGAACGCCTACGTGGGCCAATATCACCCGTTCAGCTTAAAGGGCTTTCAGAGTGACATGTTGGACAGTATCTTTCACTTCTAAGCACCCGCTAATTACTGGTTTCTGGTTATTTGTGCACGGTTGGGGAGAGGAGAGTTCGTGGGGAGGGGAGCGCGCTCAGATATACGTTTCATACCCTTACTGATGACATGTGCGTTGTGTTGTCGCGACGTTCAACATGCCCTTCAAACAGCCCAATGCGACCAGTGCGGTGTCATCTATGGTAGAGTGGATTGGGTTGGCGTGTTACACAAACGGTTAGATGCTTTCGACGCGGGTAGGAAAGAGACCGCTCTACGTTTGTCTGCTAGGATAAAGTTCGGGTCTGTTCCAAATTTCATTCAGGTGATTGTCTAGGAAGTATGCTCAGTCGTCAATGACAAACAAACGCGTTTTAAATCAATATATATATACGGACAACGCGTCCCCAATACAAGACCTCCAAAACCCCAACCCAGCAAGCAGCCTGACCCGCACCATTCACAATACAGTGCAATGACTGATCGATCTTCAGAGAATCCCCATCTACACGGAATGGGCCCCTGGGCACCAGAACAACCCAGGCAACGAGGCCGCTCATGACACAGCATCTGCAAACAGTCCCTCTCTCCAGAGTACATGTCCTTTGGGTGACCCGTTGCCTCCACTGAATGTCAACGAAGACGCCATTGCGAGAATTCGCCATAAAATTAGGCAACGAACGCTGAAGGAAAGTACGCCACGACCCGACCAACCCATTCCTTTGAACATTCCGCCGGGAGTACAGTCCTACTCTGCAAAGCGCGGACTGGCTATGCCATCACGCCAGACATAAGAGAGCGGTGGGAATGGATGCGACGACTTGTCAAAAAAGACAGGACGGCACCATACCCACACCACCACCTTTCCGTCCATGCACGCTATGTCAAAACAGCAGACCCAGCGTTAAGCACCTTAAATGGGAACGCCATAAGCTGGATGAAGAAAGGTGGAGACACAAACCACACTATGTTCGGACATACGAAGAGTGGATTAAGCCGCAGCAAAACCAAAAGAAAACTTGCATGTCCCTCTGGTTTTCGCGAAAGATGCCAACCTCCTTCAGTGGACTTGAGATGGTCCGTGTGCGGTGCGGAATAAAGACACCGTTAAGCCACCAGTCGATTCTCTTAAAAAGTTACTTTCCCCCAACTGACCTTCACTAAGTGGTTTGTGTGCAGGGCGGATCTGTGAAATAACCCATGCTAACTGCGAACTTTTTTTCTCTCTCCTCCTCTTCCTCTTCCCAATATGAGGCGTTCTACCACTCATGTATTAATACATTAATAAATAAATTAATTAATTCATTCCTGCACTCCGTGGAGGGCGTGCTGCTTTCAAGGTCATTATTCTTCACAGAGTGGAAGGGCACTAAATTTTTTCCCCTTCTCGTGCTTCTGCTTGTAAATAAACATGCCTGCAAATGCTGCGCATGCCAGTGAACTCAGTGAGCAGTTTCGGCCACACCTTTTCTCTGGTTCCCGTTGCACTAAGCAGCTTCCAAGAATGTTTAACCCTATCAGACACTTTCAGACACTATCAAGCACTTTCAGCGAAGGTTGGAGGCACTTTTCGCAAAGGTTTTGACGCACTTCTGGCGCACTTTTGACGGACTTTTGATAAGCTTTCGAGCTTTTCTCAACGTTCTCTAAGAAGGGATGGTAATTTTTGTCTGGCTACAACAGTAGCTTTTGCTTACAGGAACAAAGGAGAGAGAGAAAACGTTACATCAGCCTCGCTGCAGCGCCTGTTTCATATGATGAAAGGGACACTCTCATTGCTGTCCTTGAAGGCAATACCTTACTGACTGTCTACTTGTGTTGAGCAGGCGATAGGAGAACCCAGTCGTTTATAAAAGACTACGGATACAGTCTGACGACACCTCCGCGTTGAGCTATATGAGCCGAGAGGGTCTGCAGGTTTCGAAAAGCCAGAATACCCTAAATGATGTGGAAAAGCTGCAGTTTGTGTCTGTGTATACACATAGGGACATTTTGGTGTTTTCACAACATTGGCTTCCAAGCTGTTTTCGGTTTGCGCGGAAATTCTGCAGTCCATGACCTATGTGAACGCAAATAGGCCTGCCGTCAAGTGCGTCAGCCGACCGAAAGAAGGGCTGACTGGACTGCATTTGACCGGCATCACTCTTTTACGCTAGAGCATCTTGCGACGCACGCAGATACCCTATGGCCCGTTGCAAGCACGCTTTGTTGACGCCGGCTCACTATATCAAGGGCGCTTGCACGCAATAAATCCACGAAGGAAAAAAGCCAGGGACGGCCATTTGTTTTTGCAAAACTCACGGGACAGTGCGCACGCACGATCCGAGTGGACGACAACCCATCGAAGCGCACGCTCTGCTTACTTTAGAGCACCAGCCAGGTTGCAGCGCAGTGAGGACACGTGACGGCCGTTCCCACGCTATCAAAACAGCGCACTGAGGCGTGGCCATGCAAGCGGGCGCCCCTCTGAGGCTCGCTTTGCCGTGAAACGCGATAGCGGTAGGGCAGAGCAGGCTGCACGCCATTGTTCGAGCGACGCACACATGCATCTAAGGACGAAACCAGCTACCGCCGATCGAGCTGCCTCCTATGACGAGAAAAGACGAGGCAATGATCTGTATCATTACTACGACGCGGTGAGCTTCAGTCGAGATATCGATGGGCGTGGCAGAGTTCCTGGTAAACTTATCGAACAAGATAACACCCCTATTCCAGTGTTTTATTGAACTGCTGCGGAATACTGCGTTGCTGCATTGTAACCTCCCTCTTAAGGTGTGAAATACCGCCAGCGGCGGCCAACCCTATTGCAAGTGTGTGCACATGCGCTAGCGTGCGTGTGCGCCTGTACGTTTGCTGCCCGGATGTTGAAAACAAAATTTACGCAATGTCAGCCGTGTACTTTCTTAGTGCGAATTGTACCAAGTTTGGTCGTTAAGGCGATAATCATCCCGGCTGTCATATCTGTCTTATCATAGTTCATAGTTGCTTTGATAAAACAATATGAAATTCTAGCTCGCTCCAGGTTTCTTATACATAAGCTTAGTCTACAGTGCGTTTTCGAAAATTGGATACAATTCGCGTTCTGACAGAAATGTTTTACCACAAATAGGGTTTCCATTGTTCACAATAAGACCGACATTCATTCTAAAAAAAAAGCAAGATCACCTCCTCCCGTAAAAAGCTGTCGCTGGCATAAAATGAGAAAATAAACCGTCTAGTTGAATAAGCAAGGCAGACAAGCACTCCCAGTATGGTACTTGGGGCCTCTATCCATTGGTGGCTCCTGCTGCACGTACGTAGGTATCAAGCATTGTAATGGAGCAGTTTGTTTTTGTCTCCACCTGATGATCTGAAGAGATAGAGAGAGAGAGAGAGCTTTTAAGTTTTTAGTTCCGCCGTGGAGCGTTACCAGAAAAAAAAATACCATGAAAAAATACCGAGCGCACGTGAGCGTGCCCTCGTGAAGAGGGCCCGGCGTCGGCCAGCACGACCTTCGGGAACACTCTACCCAGCGTTTGTGGCGTGATCTCTTGCGTGCTGTTCTCCTCGCCAGTTCACGTGCGTTCGCGCCTGAAGTGGGGAGCACAGACGCCGAGTTCGCGCTACAGATGCCGAGTTCGTGAAGCCGGTTGCCGCAGGTTGTAGCGTGTACTAACGCGGTCCACTTTGGGAAAGATGTGAAAGCCTGCAGACAAAACGATGCGGGCCTGCCAGTCCTAAAGAAACTTCAGCGGAAAGTTCGGAAATCCATGTGAGGTGCAACAGCCGGGTCTCCGACGAATGTAGAGGGGCAGCCAGCTCTGCCTTTTCTCCAGCGTAGAACCACTAGTGCAAGGGGCCCCAATTTTTTTGTACGCCATAGTCTGGCTTCGGCTACTTAAACACGAAAATTTTGGTCTGTCTGTCTGTCTGTCTGTCTGTCTGTCTGTTTGTCTGTTTATCTGTCCGCCCGTCCGTCCGTCCGTCCATCCGTCCCTCGATTCAGCCACCTTGCCAAAAGTTAAAAGTATTTTTCAACGAGATGTTTATATGCGCGACGCATTTCCTATTTCCAAACAAATAAATCCTGTAGCATACTTCATAGTTATCAACACTGTTCAGCAAAAAAATCATTAGGTATATTTAGGGCTAAACACAAATGCATGACTGATGCTAGCAGAGTTCTTTTAATTAGAATAGGCGTGGGATTTTTTTTTTTTTTTTTGCCATAGCGAAAAAATGCAATAGAAACGATATTTTAACCACAAAATACAAAAAAGGGCTCACGCTAACGCCGCATTGTAAAGCTGTCTACCAGAGCAACCGAAGTGACGTGAACAGCGAATTCCTCGGCCCGGACCAAACTTCTGTTCACTAGGACTGTGTTGGCGCCACTATCCCTGAGAACTGTAATGCTATGACCACCAATTTCCTCCTGGCCCACATGTACATTACTTGCAGGCGCTTGTTCCGTCGCCACTATGCTTATCGATATCGATTTATTTGTCACCGAACCTTTCTGATGTTTTTTTTTATGTGATGAAGACGCCAACGTCTGTTATGGTGGACGGCACAGGCAACCTTGTCTACTGAACGGAACCTGCATCGTCAGTGCGGTGTCCCTTTTTGTGGCGGACTTGGCACATCGGCGGTGATTGGCATCGGCAGTCTCCTGTCCTGCACTCGGCAACGTGATGTGCAGACCTATTACAAAGAAAGCATTTCCGAACTTCCTTTTGCACGTTTTGTTGCTTGTTATACTTCCAGTCAAGGGGTTTCAATCCTTCATCCTTTGTCTCTGCTTAATTCTTGAGCCCTTGCGCTTCTATGAATCGGTCAGGAAAGTCTGCAACCTCTCCTAATCCAGTCAATTTCCTCTCCCTCAGAACACAGCCAACTTGGGGTGGCAACAATCCAAGAACTGTTCTGTGACCATGAGATCTCTCTGAGACTTGATATGACATCTGCGACTTCTCAGTGTAGGTCATGTCCAACCAGCGGTCAAAGTAATTCGCCAGGCGTGACGTAAACTGTTTCCCGGTCTCGGAGTCCTCCGGTTTACAACCGCGGAGCCTCTCCCGATACCATTCCGCCGTCAGCCTGAATCACTCCAGCAAGGTCTTTACTCTCATAATCCATTGACTCAGCTGCCGGCATCCTACCGAAACCACTATGCGCTTCTCCAACTAAGCATAGGCTTGATGCCGTCGCCCATTCACTGCGGTCCCATCCTTGTTCCGGGGCAATTATCTCGAAGCGTTGCAAGTACGCATTTAAATCGTCGCTCTTTCATCGAATGACGCCATTAGCTTCCGAGGACAAATTTTAGACGACCGTGATGGCTTCGTTCTCGCAGAGGACGAGCTACGTTTTCCAACACGGCTGCATTCCCCTACACTGCTGTGCTCATCAACCCTTGTATCCGCCAAACGTAGCTTCAGCTCTGGATCTCTTTCTCTAGCGCAGCCTTCCTCTCATCCTCACGTGCGATTTCTCCTCACCGCTCATTTTCCCTTTTCGTACAAGCTAAGGGTTTCCTCTTTGCTGAGCCCTAACGTGCCAGCCACCGTGATCAACTTTTCTAAATCCATTGCCAGCTCACCGAAGCCGGTGACAGGGTAGGATGCATGAATGTAGTTTATGCGCCAATCCCGGCGGGTTCGCCAAATATTGTCACATCTGTCGCTACACCCGGAATGAACCTGGAAAAGGCTCGGTCACAAATGAGAAAAAGAGTTTATATTACCGACAGAATCACACTCACACTAAAGGAAATACAATGTGGAAAACCCCAATAAAACATAAGGATAGCAGAACTGAAGAATAGAAAAAATAGCATAGCACAACACGAAAACAGACAATGTCCCCCCAGTCCTATGAATTTACACTAAAGTGTTTTTCAAACTTCGGTCCTCAAGTAAACTCAGTAAATATCCGCCTTATCTCTTAGACAAACAAGTGGTTCACACACGTAGTCATACCCTTCCAATGTGTCTCTATGTTGGCTGGGCGATTCTGATGGGAACAGCCTGTCGCTGACGTGACGCCGTTGTTGGAACACAATGCGCCTACTCCTATCTTCGATTGTCCGCTACCACCACGATGCAAATTGTGCTTCTTTAAGTGTGGGCTTTCTTGGGTTGCCTCCCGATCATGTCCACGGAGGCCGCTCGACCGAACATCGCTTCGACCATCGCTCGGTTAACCGACATCGTAAGGACGCTACCAGGATCGTGCGGTGGCCCCGCGCCAGTTGCCGATATTCCACGTGCCCACGGTCCGATTCCGCGTGGACGCCCGATCTCAAGTGCCGGCTCGTTGCTCAATGGAACTCGACCTGGTTCTACCGACGGCTCCTGCCGCCTAGACCCAACCGCTTCGTCCGCCTCCATCTCTGCGTTCGCCTTGCTCCCCCTTGTCTCCACAACCCGTCACCTCCTCCTACGTCATCTTCTTCGTGGGTCTCCCCGACGCGATGCTCCTTATCCATAGGCCTACCCCGTGCTGTTGCCACGGTGACGTTGCCGCCTTGCATGGTGACGTTGCATGGCTGTTGCCGCCATGTTTGGCTGCGCTGCCATCGTCGGCTGCGCTGTGGTCGTGCTCATTGTGGTGCTGATAGAGCACTGTTGCTGTACTTTCTTGAGGTCGGAAACCGCTGGCTACACCCGTCGTAACCACACAGCACGGGAAGCAGTGCCTGGTTCCGGTAGAGTCGCTGTTGTGGGAGCCGTGAAGCCCTGAGTCGGCGTTGCGATGACGCTACGCGTAGGCACTCAACCGCCGTTGCTGGGGCCGCCCAGGAGACTGAAACTGCTGCGCCGTCGGTCCGCTCCCACCTAATGTTGGGTTACGACGCTAAAGAACCCAAAATGCTAAAGAACCCAATCTTGAGTTCCTTATTCTCTGCTCCGCCTCCATGACCCATAACCTCCTCCAACATCATCTCTTTGTGGGTCTCCCTGATTCGCCGTTTTTTTTTTCACTCACACTGATGCTGATGGCCTCCCAGTCCCGGCACACACTCATCAGTGTCCTCGTCGTGTTCTTCTTCTTCGTCTATCTTCTTATTCCCGGCATACTCTCATAAGTCCCTTCTACTTTTTTTTTTTTTTTTTCACTGCTAGCTTATCACACTGCCACAACAAGCTCCCCAAGAAAAAGACATACATCAGTTTGCGGGCTCACAAGCGGGCGTTTAAATTTAGCTGTAAATCGAGTAGGCTGCGATACCCGCTTGCATGAGGCGCCACTTTTCCTAGAGCTGGCAGTCAGGTAAGAATTTACTCACGTATCAACCTGCTACGCAGCGGCAGGACACCTGTATAGAGAACCATGGTTGATGGCGACATGATGAAATCCAATGAAGTAGTGCGCGAGCCCGCCGCAGTGCTCCCATATCGATTCCTCTCCACTCTTTAAAGGGCGGAAGTTTGCGCAGCACAATGCTACGCACTCCCTTCTTCGCGACAATATCTCCAGTTTATCATCAGTGCTTGCATCGTAATATGTGCGTACCTTACGTGTCACGAAGCGCAAAGGGCCCAACAACGCGTAACTGTCAGGCATAACTTCTCGCGCTAATAAAACCGGGGGTATTCATTTTGCTTTCAGGGAACATACCGAAAAAGGTCGGAGTAGCCATTGACACAAGTGAATGGTCCATCTCGCCGTCTTTGGGAGCAATCTGCCGCTGGCTGGAGCATTCCGGGCCGCAGCCATTCCAATACGTGTCGCTCAGCCCCTGCTTCGTTGTCAATATAAAAGGGTTGTTCGCAATTTATTTCCTATCTGTTGCCGTAAACACCTCGGTTTATGGACGAGCGTGAAGAGGGAGTGGTGGGCAGCGGGAACCAGTGTCCTCAAACGAAGGGGAACATGGAAGCCTCGAATATCGAACATCCGGTCCAGACTCAGGCACCACTTCCAGACAGGAAATCGCGCTCAGGCGCGCCGAGACGTTCTTCCCCACAGCCGTGCCTGCGCTCATCGGCCGCCCCACTCGCCGCCATCGCCTCCGTCGTTATTGGAGTGACGGCAGTTGCCTGGGACATCCAACGCCGAATAAAGCCTTTCCCCGCGATAGAAGTGGAATTGCCGCAGTTCCGGTTTAATGCCGGCACGCTTGCCCGCCTGACTCCGTCCGAAAGATTGCTACAGCGCCCGAAAAAGAAAGACAGCTAAGTGCGTGAGCTTCATCGTCGTGTTCATTGTTGGGAAGACACGGGGTGGGGGGGGGGGGGGGTGAAAACCTTCGTCATCATGAGTGCTCCCCATTTTTCATTCTAGTAGCTTACTTTGCAGTCAGCTTGTAGTATGGGTGCAAGAGCCATCTAACACATATCTGCTCGGGCAAGGTCAACCAGAAATGTAAAAATGGGCTTAACACGTACAGTAAGCATCGACGCAACGAGTTTAGAA
The DNA here is from genome assembly GCF_048455015.1 of Haemaphysalis longicornis. Lineage (NCBI taxonomy): Eukaryota > Metazoa > Arthropoda > Arachnida > Ixodida > Ixodidae > Haemaphysalis > Haemaphysalis longicornis. The sequence goes on along the minus strand of NW_027526203.1, from coordinate 335,929,555 downwards.
AGGGTGCATACTCGCGCTTGCCTTTGCTGAAGTTGGAATAGGGAGGCACAACAGTCTTACAAGCAACCAGCGTGAATTACACGCCCGTGTGGGGTGCTTTACGGCATCAGCATGCGACGTCATTTGCTCGGCGACGTGGATCAAGAAGGGGCTTATGAGGGGCCGTTTTTTGGCGACGAGGCGGCGATATGTCGGATGGCACCGACACTATACGGCCAAGTTATTCCTGCCGCTTTAGGCATGCTAGCCCGGACCATTTACGTGATGTCGCTTTCTATTTGTAGGCTCAGCAACTGCACGTCGATCATTTTAAAGGAGAGCCTTCAGATGTGTACTTTGGTGGATGTATTCTTTGTCGGGGTATTTGGCTTCACGTAGCTGTTTGAGGAATACTTATATTCGCGGAAAATAACGCCAACTATTCAGTGGTGGTTATCGAAGTCCTTCATTACGCCTTGCTGTCAAGCGTACAACGTACTTGAAAGAGAGAGAAAAATATTGATTTATTGGAGAGGTTAGCCCCAACCAAAAAAAGGAGCTGCCTATACTCCAAACATTGGAGTTACTGAAAGGCGTAGTGACTGCCTTAATAAATCACGAGGTAAGACAAATCACATTAGAAAGGACAATTGTTGAAAGATGTCAAGTTCGCTAAGCGAAAAACATGCTATGTACAATATATACCGCCACACAGAGCAATAAAAGGGCAATTGTTCGTATGCACCTATAAGCACGGGAACGTCACCTAGTAAACGTATAGGCGTCTATATACAAACTCCACAAAATTGCCGTAACCGACTCGAAGTCGTGCTTAAGGCTTTCGAGATAAGACGAAATAGCCATAATCAGAAATCAAAAAGAAAGTAAAATAAACGTAATCTAACCTAGGCTCTAACCCGGGAACCAGTCCGCTTGTTTATCATGACGTAGGCTGCACTGGGTTCTGAAGAAGAAGTGTATACGGAACCCGGAAATAAAATAGTTCCCTTCAGATAAATTAACAATCGACGGTCTGAATTGAACAAGCGCGTAATTTACTGCGGCTTCATGCTTCCATGACTGGATCAGAAATAGATGTCTATAAACGTTTTGAAAGACGTATGCGACCAAAGCGGACAAAGGGACGGAAGGCGAAACGGCGGCGTCGGCGCATTAGCGTTCAACCCCAACAAATATCGGGCTATACAGAAAAGTAGTAGCCTTCGAGTGTGTACACAAATGTACAATTGCCATTGAATTCCTCGAATAAATTTACGTTGCGTGTAACGCGGGGAAGCTCATTCATGAAGGCTATGTAACGAACGCTGTACTTGTGATGCTCAGGAAATCAAAATTTTCCGGCCGCCAGATTATGCTTACGTGACTTGAATGCGACACCATTATGGCTCCCCCTGGCTTCTTTACTTATCAAAGCAAATAACTTCCTGCTTCTTTACTGGTATTTACACACCCTGGATATTTCTGAAAGGCGTCTTTACGTCGCATCAAGGTCGAGTCTTTTTCTTCGCTTTCCTTTCTTCACCTCCAGTGGTTACCCGACCACAGACCACTGGGATGAAGCGATACAGCTTTCGCATTGGAAGTACGTAACAGACTTAAGTGACACAGGAAATGTTTTGGGAAGCATGCGCTATGAACGAATAAGGGGCGCACGCTCATCTTGGGATTTATCCAGCCTTTTGGCATCCATTCGTTTATATGTAAACTACCTGGGAGGCCGTGGTCCGCGCGACGTGAAGTAGCGTGCCCCGTGCGTGTCACAGCGCGTCCCTTGGCTCAAATCCCATTCTTGCCACACGTAATTTTTTAACGACGGCACGTGGCTTTTAATACGGACGCATTGCGTGCCTCATGCAGCATTACCGTTTACGCTTACGATCCGTACGAACGATGCGTACGTAGCCCACGTAGTCATCAATGAAACAGAGCCCAAACGAATGGGCGGGCCTTATTGCACATGTGACGGTGCGCTGGACTGTAAAAATATGCCCGTAAGATCAGTTTCCTTTGTATGTAGCGTGAACGCTGAAAGTGTCAGTTGACATTACATAGTTCTGATCGTCCGCCAATTTCTCTTTATGCCACGCTTCCTTAATATTTTATTAACTCAATTAGCATTAATGAATGCAGTTAGTTGCCAAACGTCTTCAAAAGATTATTCTTTAAACTTACCCACTAGCCCTGGCGTCAGAGCAAAATGTTGTTTCAGCCGAGCTATTTCACTTTTGCTTGCAATTCGGTCTATTGAAAGCAGCATCTCATACACCGTTTGCGATGGGTTTTTTTCTTGTTCACGGAATTTTTAGTTAAAATGATCAAGTTCACGTTTTATCAGGGATGTAACTCTGATGAGTGTGTGTTCTCTAGATCATCGGGCTTCTGTAAGACATAAAACAGGACAGACAGCAGAAAGGTTTTAACTTACGTATAACTAAAAAGATTGTAGGATGTTGTAGAGTATATTTCGCCTTGAGGATTTCTACCACCAACTACGCTGGAACTCCAACTTTACTCAAATTCAAACCCTAATCGCACCCGAACTACACCGGCAATCCACCATGATGTTGCCATAAAACGAATCCGAACTTGAGCCTACACTATGATTCGTTATGCGAAGCTGTGGTAAGGCTGGTTCCACCCGCTGTTGAGTTTTATGTGAGCCTGAGTTAACGCCTGCAGTGACCACCCGTTTTGAGTGAGGCCACGCGTCTTGGATATCACGGTGCGGAGTTTTATGGGGAAAAATTGGTGTCAGGCTGAGGCAAGCTGGAAATCATGAGGTTATTACCCACCTCAGACAAAAGAAAATCACATGCGACGCCGTTTACCTTGCAAAAAAAAAAATGCTACCCCCCGAAGATTACCAAAGGAGCGCGTTCGTAATCTTCGTATTGGTTTCGTACTGACAAGTTAAATTATAATTATTTCATAAGCCCCAGGGGTGGCTTAGTGCGCTATACCACGCGTTCGGGGCTTTGATCATCTGCGGCGGCGGCAATTTTCTGACGCTGTTGAGATTTCGGTGCCCGTAAAGGATACCCTGGGGACAGAAACGAATCGTATACCCCTCGTACACACGTGCTTTGTGTAACGTCGGCGTTTACAGACCCAACTTCATTTGATCATAACTATCTAATGACATGTACACAAATGAAAACTGGCTTTTCTGTTAACTATGCAGGTAACAGCTTCATGAACCTAATTCATGCTGTTTCATTTCATTATTGTTTTCTCAAACGCATCGCTCGCACATGAACTGCTTGGCGTGCTTGCCGTTCGTCTCTGGCTGTTTATTTTTTATGTTTAAGGTTCACGTAGTTTTTCCCCTGTGAGAGCCGGGAAAAGCACCCTTTCATCATCGACATAGAAGAGTGACATAGTAAATCGCTTGCAAACATTTCAGCGCTTCATTTTTTGATGGGTACACAGCAAAACTGAATAAGTACTCCAAAAAAGGAAACAAAAAGCGCTGGTTTTTATCTTTCTGATATAGTCCTTGTCAACGTTTGCGCTAGATGTATCGCGGTTTACTAAGTGCTACTCTCACGCTCTTAGGTTCATTTTTCTAAACGTTAATATGAAATACATCTATTCATTTGTTAACGCATTGGTATACACTAGTTTATTCTGTCCAAATATGCGTAATTCACGTTTGCGTGAGCGCTGGACGTGGCAGACTAGATTCTTAACATATTGCCACACAAAAACATTTTTTGTCTCCTATCAATTAGCGTTAGTGTACAGGTTAGGTTTTCTGGAATTAATAATGTATAGGCAGAAAGCTGTATAGTAGCACCTGTTTTTCTTTTCACTGCACTGCTAACGTAGTCAGCGACGTCCACAGCGCGCTCTTCAGTAGCGCCCAATTTTGGTCCGCGTGAAGAAATGTTACCCACTCGGAGCCCTTCCCCTTCGCCTTTTCTGGTGCTCCACAAAACGCCCCGATCGACGCCACCCGTTCGGGCGGCCTTCGTGATTCGCCCTTCCAACCCGCAACCCGCACTGCTACGCATTACGGCGGCAGGCGGTACCATTAGGCGACTTCATCTTCTGTTCATTGCCTTGCCCTTTCGGAAGAGACCGTGGCGACGACGAGACTCGGGTCACAGTGCAGACGCCAGAGTGCTCGTGAACCCGCGCTCCAGAGTCACGTTTCGAGTTAGCTCGAGGAGGACCCTTGGGCACGTCGTGGCAGAGCGTGAACCGTTCCGGCATCACGTATGCCGCCGCCGGTACGGCCGCTGCTGCTGCTGCTGCCGCTGCGCGTGTGTGTGTGCGGGGTGGGGGTTTGGAGGGGGGCGGCCAGGGTGTGGCTCGGGCCAGCGGCATCAGTGGCCCGAGCCGATGCTCGCCGACTCGAGCATGCCGCCGCCGGCTCACTTTAATTACTTATATTAAGGGAGACCGAGGCGCGTGAGGACTGGCAGAAAGCAGCCGGCAGCGAAGAAATCCCGGCGAGTTGCGCACAGAAGGTAACGGAATTGCTTGCGCCCCCTGTGGCTTTACAAGGGTGCGGGTGGCACGTTCGCGGGCGAGCGAGAACTTCCCTCGCACGATGGAGGCACCTGGAGGCAGACCGCGGGAAACTTGCGGAGGATGAAACTGAGTTGTTGTCACATAAAGAATTCCCCTTTTGGGGGTGGGTTGAGTTGCGTGCAGTGTACCACCGTGCCATCCAAGTAGAGACGAAAGGGAAAATTTTGAGCAAAACGAATCTGGTATAGTACCGCCAAGATTACCTGGTGCGACTTCCTCACCTAAAGGACACTCGCTAGGACTGAGCCTCGCCAGAAATGGTTATTCTCTCTTTTTCTCTCTCCCGCGAGAACAGGAGCGCAAAGTGGAAGGCGCTCAGGGAATAATGGCAAATTGACAAGGAGAAGGTGACCAGCAAATGCTCACTGCGCTCGACAAACCCGCCCGCGTACGTCATAACCATGACGAAACCACAATAGTTATCGAAAAATTCATCACAAACGCCCACTGAGTCCTCGAAGGAGTAATTACAGAGGTCCACTTAACAGAGAAGGGTATATGTAAGGGCATGTCTCTCGACAAAGGCGACCGTACGTCAGCGATCCGTACCCGTGTGACGCCCACGAGTGTTTTCCTGCGGAATGGTTGCGTAATGAAGGAACGCTTTCGTCGCTTCCAGAGTTTCCGATGCGTGGGGAACGCACAGATAAGCGTAGGCGGGAGCAGCCTTCCGGTTTCCACAAAAGCTGCCCCCCCAACCCTTGTGGCGCGCCGTGCGGTAACGTGACCAGCGGGTCCTTGTTATGGGCCGAAATCCAATTTCCGCGCGTTCGCCGAGTGCAGCAAGAACAGCCGGCGTTGGGTAACGCGAGCGAAGCTGCAATCAAACCACACAGAAGGCTCCTCGCGACAGCCACTGGCATTTTCTTGCTTCCGTCGGGGAGCGGAATCAGGGTGCGCTCCCGCGGGAAGGGGGGCAGGGGCCCACTACGACAACCTGTCACGTATCCTCAAGCACGGGAGGCAAGATGTTGTAGTAATCGGCTCTGCTAACTCACGCCGGCGTATAGATGCCTTCTGGTGAAACATCGGGCTAAAAAAAGCACGCCAAATATGGTCGGGATGGCACGGCTGAGACGTTACCAAAAAATAGCTCGCCATTAAGGTGACAATCGAGTTCATTTTTACTTTTTTTTTCTCGTATCGCAGGAATGGAATCTCCCCCAACGCCCACGAGAATCATAAGCATCTCAAGTGGACAAAGCTGAATGCGTTTGTTTCCATAACTGCATGTTTATTTCTTTACTTGTAGACAGCTCCGCACTGAGATGAGTAGAATGCAGGGTGAGGTTCAGTGCTATTATAATTGAAATTCCTCAGTGAATAAAGTATACTCTTGCTGTCAATGCCGCGATACTTTTTTTCTTTTGTCGTGGGTGTTTACACCATAGGCACATGTGCCGACCAAACTGCAGCCTTAAATTGAAGCGGGCGTGTTTGTGAAATTCTGAACAGCTCACAAACGATCTCACGCTCACCACAGGAAGAAATAAATATACAGTACAAAAAATGGCGAGGTGTGGTGATAAACACAAGACAGTATGGCCTGCCCTTGCGGAGTGGTTACATAAATTATGATTTACTCTGGCAATAGGCATTAGATTGCTTATCTAGACCCCTCTTAGTCACGTCCCGGAGATCGCCTGATATACATATACGTGGTGGGCAGTCTCAGTTCCGTGATATAAGAGGCTCTGGCATACACAATTTTTGTGATGATACCGCGAGTTTACACGTAGGAAGCTTGCCTAGAGTCCGCTAACGACCTCAATAGGACGCGTAACAGCCTGATGTCAAACAGAAATCACTCGTGCCAATAGTGCATTCTGTTTTCTCGAAGAGCAAGACATAAGAGGAGCAGTGAAGAGCCTATGGTGCGATCGGTTCAGGTCAGCGCCCACGCATACGGTACTGCGCTGTTCAACAGCCGGTAATATTTACCACCATCTTCAAGTCGTGTATACGTGTAGTCATGTATACATGCAGACAATTTAATGCTTTGGTAAGACCCAACTCTTCCATTGACAGAAGCTTACTGAAGCCATATGATATTTTGATATATAAACAATAAACATAAACCCACTTTTGATGTAAACCTCACCGACTCATTATTTCTTAACGGGGGCTTGTAAGGTGGTCTAAAATGTGTCCTGTATTGGTACTGACGACTTTCTGAAACCCGTGTTTGCGGGGTCGTGTTTTTGTTCTTTACGTTTATTCATATCTCCACACTTATTCATAATTTGTTAGCAATTGAACCCTTCCTGGACTTTCACAGCACTGCTCTTGGGATTCTTTGCCATCATTGTACGTATGTACATGTATACACATGCACATGATACACACTATACAGTGTATACAGAAACCACATTATACAATGTACATACAATATGTATGCACAGTATATACAAGTATGGGGTGGTACACAGCGACGGTACAACTGGGCGGAGTCAAAGTTGGCAGTTTCTGCTATACTATGTCTGGACTATCAATTTGTTCGTGAAACGTCGCATGTAACACCCCATGGAAAAATAAGCTGCCGTGGCACTTACCTGTCACAAACGTGAGGGGTCCTGACTGCCGTCATTCCTTCTCCCGTCTGAGATTGAGGAACCACAACATCTCCAGTCTGGAGTAACAATGCCGCGTCTCATACTACGCACCAAACGCGAGGGAGAGTGACACAGGTGCTGGACACCCACTGCTCACTAACGGCCTTTCATTTCTCCAGTCTAGAGTAACAACGCAGTGTCACCTCACAAGCGTGCAGAGAAGTGACACGAATGCCGGACGCGGGGCGTCAAGGCGCCGGCTGTAGAATTGAAAAAAAAAAAAAAGAATAACGGCTCAATCAATTGAATAGATGAAGACTCGACCCACGCGGTGGCTCAGTGGATAAGGCGTTGTTGTGGTGTTGAGCGCAAGGACGCGGGCTGGACTCCCGGCTGCGGCGGCCGCTTTTCTGATGGAGGCGAATGCAGAAAACGCCCCTGTGTGTTCAGATTTCGGCGCACGTTAACGATCCCCAGATGGTGGAAATTAATCCGGAGTCCTCTACTACGGCGCGCATCATTGTCCAAGGGATAGTTTCAGCTCGGTTACGCCCAAATCAAATCAAATCGAATCAAATCAGCTTCAAAACTCAACTGGACACTGTGATTTTGCAGGAGGACGAGCTTGCGGAGAAAATCACCGAGGTCTAAAAAAAATTGGCTCCAATCCATGCTATGAAAGTGGTTGGACTGCGAAGCTGTGAACGACACCCGCAACGATTACCCATGCGGCGTCAATTGAATTGACACAGTAGCATCCGTCCGCTGCTGCCACCCATCACGCTCTTCGCCTCCCTGTCTCACTCCTCTCTTGATGAATTGGACGAAGGTTTGTGTAATGCAATTCAAATTTCCCGCCTTCGCAGTGCTCACGCGCCCCCTGCCTGAACATCCGAGCCAGAGTTGTTCTTTTTTTGCTTGCTTTTATGTCGCACGTGTCGGCGCTTTACTGCGCAGTTTGGAACGCGCCGTTTCTGCGGCCACTTTTAGCTTCTTTCGCAAGGTGGTGAGGAGGGCGACACGGGCGTCTTTGGCGCAATCTCTCTCACTGCTTCCGTCTCACTCTTGTTTCATTCGTCACCACCAAGGAGCGGCCTCCCCATCCAAGCCACTCTGTCTCCCAAGCCACCGTCCAAGCCACCGTCTGTCTCCCCCGTCTGCCCACTTTGCCTTCGGATGATAGCATGAAGGCGTGCGTTTTTCTGCACTGTGACCCATCGAAGCGCCCGAACCGAATCGACAATTTTTGTGTCCCGTTCCGTGAAGTGGACTTACTGAAGGAACTTGGAGGCATTGGGCCTTTCCAGATGAACCACATCTGGCTCGTCAAGTTTCGCACCCCGGCTGCAGGTGAGCGGATTTTGAAGAAAGGATCCCTGCAGGTGAAGGGACACTTCTGTGCAGTAATCGGCCCAATCCCCCAGGATGTAAGTTTTAAGGTGCTCTGGGTGCCGTTCGACATTATTGGCGAGTGTCTAAGCCGTGCACGGAGTGATTTCGGTGACGTCAAGAGTGTCAAGCATGACGCCTGGGCGGCGAGTGGTTTCGAGCCGGCGGATTCGACCTCCCGGGTTATCCAGATGACGCTCAGGCCTGACGTCACGCCGGACGATCTACCGCAAGTGATGAAATTCTACAGCGGCCAGGGGCTTGTCGTCGTGCCGGGACAGGCGCCGCTGTGCTTTCGCTGCAGGCGCACTGGCTACATGAGGCGCGAGTGCCGTGTGCCGTGGTGCTTCAAGTGCCGTTCGTTCGGTCACACGGCCGACGAGTGTGTGCGGACGTGCGCCAGGGTGGTTGGGGGAAACGAGGAGGACCCTGAAGTGAATGAGAACTTGATGAAACCCGAGGAAGCGGAGGCGGCTTCGAAAGCCGAACCCCAAACGCCAGTGTAAAGCCTGGAACAACAAGTAGCGGCAGAGCCGGTAATGCCCCCCGAGCCATGCCAGGACGAAGAAGAGGAACAGGACACTGACTGACAAGGCGAAAACTACGGAGCAACAACAACCGGAAGAAGGGAACGGTGCAGCCGATGCAAGTGTGGAGGCCATGGTCGCCAAGGAAGCACCAAAAAGAGACGACGGAATGAGGGAGAGGAATTCACCAAGGAAAGCAACGAGCAGAAATTGAAACGACTGGAACACGAATTCAGAAAGGCAGCAGCGGGAAAGGTCAGGTACGGTAAAGAATCCTGGTCAGTGCCTTTGACACGTCTGCAGCGACCGAAGTAGAGGCTGACCATGTTTTTCTTTGTTATATTTGCTATTTCGTTTGTCTGTTTGACACTATTCTGTCCGGGTGCTACTACGCCTTATGGCTGTCAAATTCAGAACGCCCTTCAGAGAAGGGGTCTTGAATTCCCGGGGACTCGGGTCAAAAAGGCTCCAGGCAAACCTTAGCAGTCGTGTTCGCGAAAAGGATTTGGATGTCATTGGCATTCAAGAAAATAAAATAGATAGTGAAAAGCACACCAACAGTATGGTAGCTCCCTTTGTTGCGGAATATGATGTTGCTGTAAGCCACTCAGTCGGTATATCAGCCGGCTGCTGCTTGTTGCTAAGAAAGTCCCTAGGTATTGTCGTTCGAAACAGAGTGAGTAGTGAAACTGGACAATTTGTTTTATGTGACTTCGTTTATGAAGTAGTAGAGTTCAGAGTGTTGTGTGTGTACGCCCCCACAAAAGCGAAGTCCCGCTATGATTTTTTCGAAGGCATTGAAAGTTATTTTGAAACCTAGAAAGTTTTGCTTGTTCCCCGTGATTTTAATTGTGTTTGCTCTCCCGAAGACAGGTCAAAGGTAGATGGGGTAGCTTGGAAGGATTACAGCTTGGAAGGATTACAGCCGAAAGTTTCTTGGAAGATGTGGCCATGATTGCAGGAAATGGGAAAGAGGTTCTTTACACGCACTTACAGGGCGCAAGTCACGCGATGTAAGATCGAATTTATGTTTCTTTGGATTTGACGCCGTTGTGTAACAACTACGAATTGCAAGAAGTGTCGTTTGCGATCACAGTTTGGTCACAATTTCGTTAGGGTATAAACCAAGACCAAAGTCCAATTTCAAGTGTTCACTCAGGAGGATGAATGCAAAATTGCTTGATGAAAAGGCTTTTCTTGACAGGGTAAAAAATTTCTTTGATAATAAGTATGGGCTCAAGTGTAACAGCATAAGTGAAGCCTGGGAAAACTTTAAAGAAAACATTAAAATGATTGCTCTAGAGCAATCAAATGAGATAAAGAGGGTACATAGAGAAAGGAAAACAGGCCTCCGAAGTATTTTTAAGCAGTTGATACGGGAAGAAACAAAAAAAGCCTGGCCTTTTTATAGATGACATAAGAAACACGAAACGCGCCCTGGAACACCTTGATGTCGAAAAATACCGCGGTGTAAGCGTGAGGGCTCGTGCGGAAAAAATGTTCGCAGGTTAATAGCCGACAAAACGTGCCCTAGCCGACGAAAAAAGTCATTGGCGTAAGCAGGAAGTAAAAGAAATGTGACGCAATACAAGGACGAGATAGGTTGTGCGTTCACAGAGTACTATCGCGATTTGTTTGCTCTGCAAAAACCTAAAGAAGAAGGGTTCGAAAAAGAATTTTTATATTGTTTGCCGCAGCTGGAAAGTGAGGAGACGGCACTTTTGGAAAGGAAGATAACCTTAAGCGAAATCGAGGACGCCATAAATGATTTGAACTCTGACAAATCGCCGAGGCCTGACGGGATTAGTGCAGCATTTTACAAGTTTCAAGAAGTGACGGGACTACTTCATGGGGTTTTTTCCGAGTCTTTTATAAGTGCGGGACTCTACCGCCGTCATGCGGAAATGCCCACACGGTGCTGATACCGAAGGGAGAGGACAGCGATCAATTGAACAAAGTAACTGGCTACAGACCTATCACACTTACTAATACTGATTATAAGATATTAATGAAAGTTCTTGCGAAACGTATGCAAGGCGTCATCAAATTGTTAATAGGGCCTCACCAAACCTGTGTTATTAAGGGCAGAGCCATGTTTACAAATATTCATGTAGTACTGTGATTCCGACTTTCGTACGGTAGCCATGGTACAAATAGACCTGGCGAAAGCTTGCGACCGTGTATGTCTTGGAATAGTGTTTGAAATACTGCAGCATGTTAACGTAGGGTCGCTAATTCAAGACGGCGTTAAAATGGCCTACAGTAATTGTAATACTAGCATAATTGTTAATAAGGAAGTAACTGATAAAATACACGTTCAGTCCTTAGTGAGGCCAGGGTGTCCACTGAGCCCGTTACTCTTTGCCCTTTATATAGAACCTCTGTGTGCAAAGATAATTGCAAGTAGTAGCATACGTGGTTTTTGCCTGCAGGTATGTGAAGTAAGGGTGTTGGCTTACGCTGACGATGTGGCTTTTTTCTGCTCAGACAAAGAAAGTGTGAGTAAGGCTCTGCGCATGACGCACGCTTTTGTGATGTAACGGGCAGTCAATTAAACGTCAACAAAACTGTCGGGCTGTGGCACGGTGAATGGACAGAGGCACCTGCTGTTTACGAAAACGTCCAGTGGTTCGCAACGCCGTCAAAGCATTTGGGGGTACCACTGGATCGGTATCGCGAAAATACGGTGTACTGGGGTGATAGGGCGCATGAAATGCATGCGCAGACAGAAAAATGGGGCGGGAAAAAATTGTCTTTTTTGCGCGTGCAACTGTATGCAACCTGTTTCTGGTGGCCAAGGTTTGGTATATAATGCAGGCTTTATCGTGTTCCCGGATGAATGTGCAATACTTCCATCGTCTGTTTGCAGTTTTCGTTTGGCAGTCGGCTTTCGAGCGAACAAGCCGGAGCAATTTGTTCCGCAGGCTGGTTGATGGTGGTCTGCGTTGCCACACCTTTTTGTGAAACAGCTTGTATCAAGAATTATCTTTTTAAGGGACCAGACAGACCCTTTTGTTGGGAACTGTTTTCAAAAGACACTAGCAACGGCCCTACCAAATTTCGTTGTTTCATCTGTTGACTATGAAAGGCACAGTGGCAACGGTTTTCTGCGGGAAGTAGTCACATCTTTCCGTTTTCTAACGGCGCAGTTTTCGATGGAATACCTGTCCGATGTTTCCCGTAAGCGCCTTTCTAGAGACCTAACTGAATCACTGTTCCTCGAACCAATCTACCGATCCAGATACCGGAAAAGCACCGGCCGCGACGTTTTAAAGAGGGTTAAAAAAAATGGCAGTGCGAGGGGCTAAAAAGACGCTTTTCTTTTAAGCTCCACACGGACACCCTTCCGGTACTGACATGGGAAGAGCGAAGGGGGCTGTTTTTGCCGTGGGGTTCAGACTGCTTTTTGTACGAAAATCCCGAAAGTGTGGAGCACGTTTTCCTGGATTGCTGGGACGCAGTCTTTTTCTGGCCCGTCCTTCAAAGAACTATCAAAAAAGATTTGCCACTAACAGCCGAAAGAATTAGATACCTTTCAGTGAACACGGACGATATTCCATACGACCTGCTCTTTCTTTTAGGTTTGCACGCAATATGGCGTAGCAGAATGCATGTTCGTCAGAATTCTGTTGACGCGCGGTCTGAAAATAGTTATATTGTTGAAGATGTCTGTTGTCTTCGAGGAGTGGTGAATAATGATGATTGTGATCATGAGGTTTTGTGTTTGTTAAATGAGCTTACTGTAAGGAAAGTGCACCGACATGTGATTGCCAGCTAAAAGTTTGGCGGAGGTTTATTGTCCTCAACCTCAAAGGTTGATTTTGTAATTTGTGTTGTTGCCAAAATATGCAACAAAGAAAAAAAAGTGGGCGTAGCTTAGTCGGCAAGACGACGGGCTCTCGCCTTTCTTCTCTATGCGGGCCCACGTTCGATCCCTGGTGGTGCCAATAGTTTGTTTGTGTAGCCAGGGTGTCGCCAGTATCCAGTAGTAGCCTAGGATGTTTGTGTAGCCAGTAGTATCCTGAGAGTTTCATGCTTACGCGGACACGAAAATTTCCTTGGCTGCTTAAAGGTATACCGCTTCGCAGTAAAACACGTTTAGTGAAGCATGCGCCTTTTTAGGAAGGAAGGAAGGAACAGTACAGGAAAGGCAGGGAGGTTAACCAGGGTACTGTCCGGTTGCTAGCCTACTAAGGGGGGAGGGGGATACGGAAAATGGAAGGGAAAGAAAGGACAGCGGTACGTATTAAAGGAGAAAAGGAGAGGAATAAAATTAGGAAAAACACAAGGCGTGACCGTGGCAACTAGAAAGGCAGTACAAAGGTACGCACACAAAACCAGAAAATGCACAAAAATAAGGCGGTACACTGATAAAATTGGCGAACTAAAGGCGCTGCACTGTAGTAATGTCCCTACAATCGTTCAGATAAGCCCGTGTCCTTCAAAAAGCGAAGTAAGGCTTTTGTAGCCTTTTCGGCCAGTGGCGGACAATGCCTATGACACAAAATTGTCTGTGCAGTAAAGGGGTGCGCGTTTTTAGGCTAACGAACTTTTACTGCTAGCGAACTTTAACACTGGATGAAGAAGGAAAAGACGAAACACCCCCTTCTTCGTCCAGTGTTAAAATTCGCTAGTAGTATGAGCTCATTAGTCAATAACCAACTCGCCCAACTTTTCGATTTATTTGCCCTTTTAGGGCCCTATTGAAACGAGCAAAATAAGAAATACTTTCGGAGAGCGGTCCTTCAGATGGGGAATTAAATGAGAAAGGGAACTCTGCTTTAAACTTGTCCCCGCTTTAAAGCCTAAGGTCAGGGAGCTTAATTCACGTCGCTCAATTTTGTTTCTCTGTGTTACGAGAAGAGGTTCGTATTAAATCATACTGTGCTCTCAATTGCTGCATCTTTTGGATGGATGCAGAATTCGGCATTCAACAATTTGCATGATTTCAGTGGGAGTCCCCCTAGCAGTATACACGTTAAAAATGTATTAAACTGTACTCAGCCGCTTTTGAATGCCATTAAACGTTGATGAAACACGGCTGAAGACCGTTGAATATTCTTCAGCTAGATTGAGGGATGTTAAATGTGCGTATGCTACAATTTGCCTGTAAAATTAGCTTAACCGCCGAGCGTTTTTTGAAGCGGCTTTTGTTTAAATCCGCGGGCTTTCGTGACTTGGTGACGGATGGCATGGTGTCGGTTACAGACACGGGCCTCATCTGCATCAGCACATGGCTTAGCTTGTAAGTGAACTTTCGCTATAAACCTGGATTTGCCGCATTTTGTTCCCTGCGTGCGCAGCGAATGCGTCAAGCGAACAGCTTTCCACACACAGCTTCTTACGGAAAACCTGCGCCGGTAAGCATGAGAGGAGGCACGACGAACGAGAGCCGGGTCCGAGGAAGTACGGATTGCCTATGAGTAAAATACGCAGGCGAAATAAACCACAGGAACATTCAGCTATGCGGCACCATGCGTGGCATGGCACGAAGCCGAATTTGCAAAAGGGTGTTCTTCGCTCGATACAAACATCTTAGCAGCAATTCCCTTTTGGAATTTGTCCTTTCGCAAATGAAAAATTATCGCAAATTACACGTAGTGAGCAACCTGTCAAACAGGAGCCAACGACGTGTGCGCAGATTTATGTCGCTGTCTAAAAATGAAGCCCACTTTTTTTGTATAATTGCCTTGCACGTGCTCGTCAATTTGTTTTTATTTTTACTCCCCGAGGACACCTGTTCTCATATGGCTCGATTCTTTTCTAAGCGAAAATTGGAATGCACCGAAAACGTCTTGTGCATTGTCACACTCTGCTGAGCATTGCATCACGATCCATTGGACGGCACTCCCTCGCAGGCGGCACTGGGACGCTGAATGTATTTACATTACGCCACTTCGACTAACGCTTGAGAAAACAGAAAATGCCGGGTAATTTTCAATGCACGGTTGAAAACAAAATCCCTTTGGCAGCTCGTTCCAAATGTTTCGCGCGGCAGCACACCCTTTATCGCAGCTTGAAGCGAGTGCCGTGTGGGCCGAGCAGATGAAATGCTAAAAGGCCTTCTCTTCCCGTTTCACCCTTTTCTTTTCAATTTGCTTTACGACTTGCGCAATGGATAAAGGGGCGTTGCTTATCCCGTCTCATTAGCCAGACCAAAACTTGAACCCGGGCCTAGTGATGCCGACCCGATATCAAGCCCTTTTCCACGCGGGTGGTGCCACTTTTGGGGCCCCAGTCCATAACCGTGTCGAAGCCCCTCCGGTGTTCCCTCGCCGTGCTTCAAAATGCTGCGGCCCGAAGGGAGCTCCGGTGATCGACGGTTGTCTCGGGCCCTCGACACGTGCCCTCGACCACTGCGGCGCAGCAAGATGGAGGAGCGCGCGCTAAAGCCACGTCCCTGGGGGAAAGCGACTGGCTTGCGGCTTGTTTGCGAGCACGACATCTCTTAAGTGGAAAGCTTCCTGCCCCTGGCAGTGCGGTCTATGCTGTCTGCTGGATCCACCAGGGAGTTGTGGGCTCAGTGTGCTGGGAGCCTGCCGAGGTCGGCCCGGGGCAGCCGGAGGGGGCGAAGTGCTCAGGCGTGCAGGGGCCGAGTACACCGTCGAGCTCCGGGGAGACGCGGCCTCTCCTTAGAGTGCGCTAACATAAAACAAGACGGGACAAGTCGTTGTGGTAACGAGTACGAACCATGGCTGGTCTTCGGCTGTGAGTATGGGCCATTCGTCCGCGCGGGAAATATTGACAGAAGCGCACGTTCCACATTTTTTACGGAACAAATGAGGCTGTTGGAGACTCGGGATAATGCTAAGGAGCCGGTATGAAGGCTCTGCTGCTTCCTGCAAAGCAGGTCTTGTATTCTAAAACACCGAAAAACAATGCAAATGCTGACTCTGACGGATGACGAGAATATTCGCAAAGGCACCAGCAAAATGAGGTAAAAGAACCTCTATTTTCCTCTGACGCTTGACGCATTCTAAGGCCCATCTCGAGGTACGGAATAGGCACCGGTGCATAAAGCAGAAGCCAGCCCCGTCCGGTTGAAAAGCTCAAGTGACATCTTTTTGTGTCCGCGTATCAGGCCGCGCGCGCCATTTTTGTCTTGCCACACGCCATCTTGACACCAGTACTCCATCCACCCGACAGCATCTTTTTCAGAGGGACAGCTGAATTATGCAAAGGCTGGGGCCGAGCCGTCTTGATTTACTGTGCAACGAAGCGAAACGGACGAATGTCAAGTGCCTTTTATAAGTTGCACCCAGGCGCAAAGCTCGAAACTGACGTTTCTTCTTGTTTTGAGGCATCCGTCGTACGGTGCATGTCGTAGAGCGGGGTCGTGATCATTCTGTGCAGTCTGAATCCCCCGGTGTCTTCCAGAGACGACGTCTATGCAAGCCTTGCTCCCGTCAAACAAATTTCCGCTCAAGGGGCGGTCGAAGATGACGTATTCTTCCAGGCTACATCTAGCGAAAGCGACGATTGCGCTGTTTAAAATTTTCTGCATTCTAAGCGATACTGTGTTGTGTGTGTACCCTGCTGTGAGCTGAGGGAAATTCGGTGTTCGAGAAAAAAGAAAGTCCCGGAATACCTTGCGATTAGAAAAGCATTAGTGAATGTAACAGCGCCAAGATAACGTCCATGTAGAATCACAATCACTTAGACGCAGTGAAAGTGTCAAAATATGAGCTGAATAGATACTATCCATCGTAAAAACAACAGCGCACATGTCGTGTCTTGTCATGTCTTTTCAGTGTTTTCGTTCTGTCCAGTTTGTGCGCTGTTGTTTTCATGATAGTGCAGTGAAAATGTTTCCAAAACAGCCATAAATAAGCTTTGTCTTAATTCCGAATCCTAAATCCGAATTTTAGCGCTTATAACCCAGAACACATCCGTAGCAGCTGCCGCATAGTGACACGCGCTCCTGCGTCGGTGAAAGCCGGGCAACTTGTTTCTTTATAGTCATCAATGCTGCAGTTATTAGCGTGACACTTCCAAAATAATTCGGGGTGCCTCGCCGTACGTCGGTGTAGGTCTCAAATTATGGCTAGAACAAAATCCCGCTCCCGCTCTCTACATCGTTGGGTAGCCGGATGACACGCCCCCAACATTTCCGTTCTCATGTCGGTACAAGGCCCGCGCTAAAAGACACTCGCTGCTCGGCCCCGTTGTGTAGTCGTAGAGTCGCGGGACGTGACGCTAATGGCCGTTCAAGCTGTCTTTTTTTTTTTTTTTGCGATGCCCCACAATTTTTAATGTAAAAATTTTCTTTGGTTTGTTATAAGCATTACTTACTTAAATAACGGTTGTTTAGTAACTTTTAAATTAGTCTTGGTACGGGGCGCAGCTTATCACCCCGCTTAACTGACGTCATGCACCGTGCTGGTAGTGCCGGGCTTGTAGCCACACGGGAGCAGGATGTCACGACACGACACCATCCCTCACTTCCGTACAAGCTGTGACTGATTTTGTTTTTGTCGTGTCAGGGTCGGTACTGCGCTATTTAATAAAAGTACGTTTGTCCTTGCGCATCCCTTCATCTTATCGCCCTTCATTTGACTTCCCGCGCTAGTGCTTTAAACGCTACCGACCCAGACATCGTTCTGTCATCCCAAACAAGCCTGGGATGCTTCTTGCACTGGATAGCCATATTAAAGGGACCCTGCAACACTTTTTTCAACTTTTTTTTGAAACCTTAAATGCTTGCAGAACGTAGTCAACCAACACACCCAGTACTGAGATTATGGGGTCGCGAAGTACTTCAGCCAAAAATTACTGCTCTGTGCCCATCAGATAACTTGTAAACTCGCTCAAAAGATTTGTCTTTCTTTCCCGGTCTTGACGTTCTTCGACGGCTCGCATTACGTCACTAAGGCCATGTAGCGACTGTTGGCCGGTTTTCCTTCAGTTGCAGCAATGAACGCTTTTCGATAGCGACTTACAAAAAGCCACAAAAACAAAGTAGAAATGGAAGACGTATCTGGTGCACCAAGTGCACGCAGTGCCGCTCCGTGCTGGCGATAACTGTAGCTTCCGCAGTGGTTCCAGACGCGAAGGAAAGATTAAAAACGCTTATTGGAAGTGTTGCAGGGTGCCTTTAATTTAATAATCGTAAAAGCTTGCCCCCCGCCCCTTCCATTTTTTAAGGCTCAGTGTTGTAGTAGCTCAAATTTGCTGACTAGTTTATACAACAAATACAGGGTGGTGCGACGATAATTGTAACACTTTAAAACATTTTCCTGAGTGAACCGCCGCTGTGTTTGCGCTGAAACTTCACACAAAGGTCGCATTTTGTGGTCTATTTTGTTTGACATCAGGAACAACGACGGTACTTACCTGTTTATTCTAAAAATAAATAAAAACGAATTTCGCCTACGGGAACATGGCGGCCGATTTGGACGTGCGAGACAGCGCAAGTTAATCTTGGATCGAAGGCGCCACCTGGGGTATGCAGAGCGAAAAGGACGTTTGGGATTCACGGTAGGAAAGAGCCAAATGGTGTAGCAGACGATCAGATAATGTCTTTCGTCCCTAGTTTACGATGATCACAAATGCTTCCATAACAGCTGATACCAATCATAAAAAATATTCCGACAGTTCATCGTCGCCAATAAACGTTGGATTTGTTTCCTCACCTGCTTTCAGATTTTCTGATCGTCTGCTAGCTCATTTGGCTTCTTCCTGCCATGGAAGGAGCCAAATGAGGTACAAGAGGGTGAGAAAACCCGCTTTCACATTTTCTGACCGTCTGCTAGCTCATTTGGCTTCTTCCTGCCATGGGAGAGCGTGAATCTCAAACGTCCGTTTCGCTCTGCATACCCCTGGTAGTGCCGTCGTTCCAAGATCAACTTGCGCCGGCTCGCACGTCTACATCGGCCGCCATTTTTATACAGGGGAAAATCGTTTTTTTTTTTATTTTCAGAATAAACAGGCAAGCACCGTCATTGTTCCCGGTGTCAAACAAAATACACTACAAAACGCGACCTTCGTATGAAGTTTGAGCGTGAACAGAGCGGCGGTTCGCTCAGAAATTTTTTAAAGTGTTCCAATTATCGTCGCAGCACCCTGTACTTCACCGAGATGCACCAGTTCCTCGGCGGTGCGAGACAGCCGCCTGTTCTTTCTCTTTACTCATTAAAGACGATAGTATGTTTGGCGCTACCTAACCATGAAAATGTTGTTCCGATGTCTTTCAGTCGATTCAGCCGCCGGGCCAAGGGTAAAGAATACTTGAACACAAAGTATATAGAGGCAGAACCGTTCCAAACTGGTAAAACTGCTGGCACGGCTCATTCAGGTCCCAATTATTCTTCGCAAAGGATACGTTATGCATATTTGAGGCGAAATATAAGTACATAACGGAGAGTAGCAGTGTTCTGATTATAAATACAAATTGGATGGGTTTTTAGGATAGCAAATAAAGAAAAGGTACGCGTTAGATAACGGTGTCGAAGAGAGGCGAGATGAAGTCAAATACTAAAACAAAAGATGTCAGCTGCTCCTGTTCTAAACAACAAAAAGAAACGTGAAGTAAAAGACACGCGCTGTAAAGAAATGCCGCACCAGCAGTGCGAATCCGGGAAAATTGAATTTAATTAAACAAACCTTCATTGAGTTTATTATGGGGCAGAGAGAAGGGAGGCCAAGAGCGTGATGGGTAGGAAGGGAAGAAAGGAGAGGCAGTACGTAGTGCCAGCGGCAGAAGACTCGTCCTCTTCTGAGGACATCTGCAACGAAGGAAACACATACGCAGCGAATTGTTTTAATGAAGCGTCACATCTGTTTTTTGAAACCTGAAGTCCTCCTGCCGTACCCCACCACCGCTTAACTATAGTGTACTAGAAGAGAGAGGTGTGTCGTTTGGGGATGGTTGGAGGGGGGAAGGGGGTGAGGTGGATCTCTTTTGGAGATGAAAATTTCTGCTGAAGAGCTCCTATTGTAAGCGGCGCCCCTGGCTCTCCCCCTGCGGCTCTCCCCCTGAGTTGAAGTATTCTCCTGCCTGCACAACACACACATAAGGACAAAAGAACAGAATAGAGGGGAACTCAGTCACCCCTGTAGCTAAATTGGTAGAGCATTCGGCGTGTTATTCGAAGGTTGCGGGTGCAGTGTCCACGTGGACAGCAATTTTTTGCCCATTCTTTTCCTTCCCGCCACAAACGGCATCCCACTTTCTGTACACTTTTCTCCAGCATCGAGTCGATACTTCCCGAGATGGGGTAACTTCGCGTGTGCATCTGCAGCGCCGCTATAGGCCTCATGAAGACAACGGGGACATCGAGATATCCCTATGGGGGGGGGCACGTGCCATGCATGGCCCAATATCCTCACATGCGGGCTGATAACCTTTCGACAAAAGGCGTTGATTATTTACACATTCGCATTTATTGGCGTCCGACCAAACTAGCAATAGAAAGAAAAGCGGAACATTTAGGTGTATTTTCCGAGCGGACTGTTTCGAAGAAGCTAAGTGCGCTCCTTACTGAAGACACTTCCTCTAAATACGAAGAAACGACTTGAAGAGGTGTTGGGAACAACAGGTTAGAAATAAGGCCCACATTTGGGGGGGGGGGATTGTATAGAACGCTAACAGTTGGAGCAGGTTGCGGTCGACGTTACCTTGCCCCGCCTTCACTTCTAGGGGTAATCTGAACTTGGTGCAGACCGGAATGGCGCTGCGGCGCTGCGTCAACTGCGCGACTTCCTTTCGGTGCTGTGGGCTTCGCGGGCCCTTGCGGTGAGCAGTGCACTGCTCATCGGAGGGGGAACACACGAGCGGCAGGGCAGGCTGGCGGCCACAGCTTGACGCCGCCACGTGCGCCAGCCACATAACTCGGATTTTCGCCGGCCGTCGCACTAAATTTTCCACGAGCGTATCACGGTGCTTTATGGCCGGCCGTGAATTAACGCAGCCACTGCTTTGTTTTTTTGGCGGGCCGGAACGCATCAGCGCCTATGGACACGCCGCGGCTCCGTGGGGAACACTTGTGCCGGCCGGCGCATTTCGCTGGCCGCCGTTTGCCGCTTGGCGCGAGGCCCATTCGAAGCCCGACCGAGATGCAATTCTGCAGATCGCTCTCCCGCGAGGCAAGCGCGCAGCGGGGAATGGACGCACGCACGTACTACGGCGCGTTTGCCGCCAGCGCCCGCGAAGCGCGTCCAGGGAGCCACTCTTGGGAATGTTCCCAGCCACTTTGAAGGCGTACTTTTTCCGCCTCCTTTTGTACCACCTCATTCTCGAGTGCCTGCCTCGTTTTTTTAGTTGCTGAAAAGGCTGCGGTTCAGCAGCCATGCAAGGAAAAACAATTGTTGAGTGTGTCGAGGTATCGCAATCCAGAAATGCTGGGGAATTTGCCGATAGCTGATTTCATTGCGTAGCTGAGAGAAAAGAAAAAAGAGTGGCCTTCTATTTATACTCCGATTTTGGCGCGTTAGGGAATGTTCAAGCATTGATCAGTAAGGCGACTTTGACTTGGATCATTGGCCCCTCAGTACAATCAACATAGGTCATTTCTACCACAGAAGCTTTCCATAGGGGTCGTTATTATATTACGGTGTTCAACTCCAAACCCGATTCATGAATTGAGGAGATGCAACACCTGATCAACAGCAGTATGAATATCTAACTCCCAGCTTACGTTGCTTTCGAAACCAGTATGGGAAGAAAAAGGGCACGCCGAATGACTACGTTGCACAGACTGAGGGAACGTCAATGTGCCTTAATAGGGTTTTTCAACCAGGCTCGAGAATTTTATGGGAGGCATTTACGTTGGCAGCGGCGGCACTGACACGTCAAATGCCGTTAAGCTAGCCACTCTAGATATCCGGCCACCATACTCCTCCCCACTGCCAGTGGAACGGGAAAATGCACAATGCTGACCCTAGGCTTGTTGCGCTAGTGTTTAGAATTTCCTTAATTGAAGCAAATGATTGGCTATTCGATTCAGGATTCGAATGGAGTGGTACTATTCGGTTTCAAATAGTTTCAACAATTTTGAGCATCAGTTAAGCAAGTGAGACATCCATACAGTGCATGTCACAACTGGCTTATATCGCTTAGGTGGGTTGTTATCCTTCCATTGGTAGGAAGACGTCGCTGGACAGAGATTTAAAATGGGGCAAGACAGGCGTACGCTGCTATTTTAAACATAATATACTGCGGCTATCTAAAGAGAACTGATTTCTCATTTGATGTTCACCAACATTGATTCAAGCTGGAAGCAACCTGCTCGACATTTGTAAACCACGTTTGTAAACCCTATATTTGTAAACACGCGAAACGTATATGACTAGGATTCCACCTCCATATTCGATAACAAATACTCCCGACGCTCCACGCGTCTTTAAGCTCGAGGCGTCGGAACACGAACGTGCCCGTGTGTGTGCTATAGCACGCGGTCACCCGTACAAAACATGATTGACGAGCCTTAGCAAAGCACACGGAGGAGGAGGAATGAACTTTATTTGCAATTTTATTTGCAATTTTAGGTATGCAATTTTAAGGGTGGGTGGTGACCACTGGGCGCAGCCCAGCAGTGACTGGCAGCACGTTCCACCGGGGCTTTTTGGACCCGGATGTCATAGCCGCACGACGCCGCCTCCCGTTGATCAAGAGAGGGGATTAGGGGCAAGGAGTTTTGAAGACACGTCCACACAGTGTGGCACATGGCATCCTCATCTCCGCACAGGGGGTATAGGGGTAATAATTACTGATCAGGGTATATGCGATGAAGGTGTCTGCGATACGGAAGGGTCTTAGTTTAAAGAATCCCCGTCAAGCGTTATCCCGTTCTAGAAGGTGAGGGGTATATATCTAGCAGAGGATGCGGTAGTGCGCGGTGATAATCGTATCTCGAGTGGATTGCGCTCCGTGGTTAGTTGTGGTTAGGGCCTGCTCGGGTAGTAAGATCTCGAGCCGCTGTATGGGCCGCCTCATAACCTCGGAAGCCGGTGTGGGCAGGTGTCCGCAAGAGCTCCACTGTGGGGGATACTGCTGGTCCGTAGAATTGGTCACTTCAGTGCTTTGTGGTATAGATGTACCACGGCATTGCTTTGAAATGTATGAATAAAAAATTCCCCCGCATTTCCCCGAGGGGGAGAATGTGAAAGTGCGAATGCACGGTTGTCGGCCCGCTTGCGGCGCTTGCGCTCGGCCCCCGCAGCCCACCGCCTCGCCGCCTTCTCTTCCATCTCTTCCATCGGGTTTGTAGTATCACGTGTACACCACGCAGTTATCAAGCCGCTATAACGCCGCTGAGTCGCCAACGCACGCCGCTGACGACGTAGTTTGAATGCGTTAAAGCTATAAGGCGCGTCACTAACGCTGATATCACGTCGCGTCCGTGGCTTGGTCGGTAGAGCGTCGCGCTGCGGCCGCAAAGTCCGCGGATCGAAACCTGGCGCCGGATGCTGTTTCTTTATAGAGGAGCACTGCGGACGCCGACGCCGCCGCCGCCGCCGACGCCGGCGGTGGATGGTTTGGGGTCGCTTATAAAGTGCATTCGCACTTGAAACATTTTGCTGCGATAGAATGTGGTTAAACCAAATTTGTCGAGCGATAGCTTGGTCTTCGCCCAAAGAGCACGCAGTGAACGCGCACGCAATTACACGGCAACAAAAGCACAGACGCTTACGGCGTCTGCGTTTTGTACTGCTTTCGGCGTAGGGTGCTGTAGGTGCGAGCGCGCAGTGAACTTGGAATGAAACTACTGCCTCCTTGTTTTATATTGTGATATCACGGTCCCTTGAACTTTCCCCCTCTCCCCCTCTCCGCACCCACCCCATTGGAGGGAACGAGCGATTAAGCTTTTACTGGGCAACCGCACGAGGCGCTTGCTTGATCTTGGCTGAGGTTGACGGCCAGATTGACGCTACGAGGAGAGAGAGAGAGAGAGAGAGAGAGAGAGAGAGACTAAACATATTTATTGTTTCCTAGTAAAGAGCCTTTAGGGTGGCCTCTTCATTCCAGGAGTCCATTGGCACGGGCTGCGTCTTCTACCCTCTCCATCAACTTCCACTGGACGTCGAGGGAAGAGCTGGCCAAGGCCCTCCCAAAGGAAGGAAGGAAGGAATACGTTTTTTCGATCAGGTATTGGGGGTGGAGGACCGCCAGGGCCGCCAGGGCCGTGACCGCCAGGGCCCGGGAGGTGGTCAGGACTTGGCCTGACTCCCCGGGTCACGCGACATCTGCTCCCAGTGGTGAGGGGAGGGAACGGGGGGTACAGGTCTGCGAGACATTCGCAGAGGGAATGGTAGTGAGTGTCGAATGCCCCGCAGGCTGGACAGGTAGGGTCAGTAAAGAGGTGTGGATGACTGTGTATCAATTGTGTTCTGTGTGGGAAGGTGTGTGTTTGTAGGATGCGCAGCATGTGGCCCGCCTCCGGAGAGAGGTGTGGGTGCGGGGGTGGGTGTCGGCGGCGGAGAAGGCGGTAGTGCAGGGCAATATCCTTGTTTTGCAGGAGGGAGGTTGGCTTGCCTGGAGGGGCATCGCGTGTAGGCGTAGTGAAAATGGCGACCCGGTGAATTAGTTCGCGAGCACGTACGTGCACCACTTCATTAGCGCCTACGCCTGTGTGGGCTGGTGTCCACAGCAGAGTCACGATTGCGGATGAAGGATTTTTGGAGAGAATTTTTAATGCCGTGAGAGAAATGTTACCGCGAATAAAATTGCGGATGGCCTGCTGACAGTCAGAGAGGACGAATTGGGGGGTGGGGCGCTGGGTGAGCGCGATGGCAATGGCTGCCTCCTCCGCCGTGGTTGTGTTGCTAGTTAGGATGGTAGCCGCTGTGACGTTTGGTGATGTGTGTTGGCCAACAACAGCTAAAGCTCATCAGTGTGGAATGGATTGGGCGGGTCAAGTGAGCTTTGTGTACAGCCGCCGACCGTATGAAAAAGTGTTCCGAATTTCCTGCAGAAGCGGCACAAACGGGGATACATGGTGGGAGCTATGTAGTGGTTTCTGCTAGGGTGGGGGTAAGTATTAGTTTTCAGAGCACGAAGTATTCTGTCGGGGCCCTTGGGTAGTTTTTTGTGCGGTGGGGCGTAGGAGCGAGCTGGTTTCTGTGTTTGTACCTGGAGTAATAGAGTTTTCGCTCCAAGAAGTGTTCTATTTTAAAGGAAATTTTCCGGATGCAGTCGTAACGGCCTTCTCACTTTCTTTGAAGTCCATCTTTAAAACGACAACAAACAGGAAAAAGTTGTTTAACGATAAAAGTAAACCTGCCGTGTTTTGAATAATTGAACTGCCATAGAAGCTTTGTTTATAAAACGATTGGCTTGCTTTTTTGTTATTTAAGGGATCGGCATGAAAAGTTATATACCAATGGGCTAACGAGTCAAACCAAACGACTTCTTGATCATAGGAACGTACCATTTGAACTTCGCTATACTGCTTGCTCGCTGTTTCATTTCTCAGCCTGTGCCTCTTTTTTTTCGGCCTTCGCTGTTGCCGGCATTGCGTGGCGCATTTAGTCAAATTTTTAGGCCCTCCCGCATAGCTACCAGTCAGCATTGCGCAAGAAACATTGAATTATCATATGCCTAGCTGCTTAAGCTCGTTCACATGCATTTTGTAAGAAACAGTACCCTCAAGTGCACAAACTTCACGTGCACCTCAGTGGCTGCTCAGGACATCCCAGTAGCATCTACCGACGGGAGCTTTCATGCGGGCTAGGTCCACAGGTCCCTAGGTTCTGCCTGCAGAACCAGACCAAAAAATACCTGGGGACATTTACGTCTGCCTGGTTGCCTTGAAGGAGGAAGCATTGTGCGCTTCGGCGTTCTTGGCATACTTGCAAATTTCACCGGTCTTGGCCGTAGCAGAAACTATTGCTACAAGCTGACGTCGAAGCTGCTTCCATTATGAGTCAAGGCGAGTGGGAATCCTGCCGTTTTGACAAACACCAGGCAGATTGACGACTTCCCTTGGCGTGCCACGACCCCACGAGTAGCCTGCGCTCGTGGAACCAGAGGGGGCTCACACTAGTATTTATTTATATCCCTGGCAGCGCCTAACGCCAGGCAGAACGACGGCTTTCCCTTGCGCGGTATGGAACCATGAGTCGCAAGTCATCATCCATTAGATTTCCGCGGTCATTTTGAGTTTTTAACGACGATAGTTACTCAAACTCCAAAAATTTGGTCTGTCTGTCTGTCTGTCTGTCTGTCTGTCTGTCTGTCTGTCCGTCCGTCCGTCCGTCCGTTCAGTGGCTAAGGCGTTGTGCTGCTGAGCCCAAGGACGCGGCGGCTGTTTTTTTGTTGGAGGCAAAAAGCGAAAACGTGCGTGTGTTCGAGATTTCGGCGCTCGTTAAAGATCCCCAGGTGGTAAAAATTAATCTGGAGCCCTCCACTATACGGCGCGCCTCATCGCCTGTGTAGCGTACGTGCGTTAAACCTCACAATCAATCAATCAATCAATCAATCAATCAATCAATCAATCAATCAATCAATCAATCAATCAATCAATCAGACAGTCAGTCAGTCAGTTCATCTGTCAGTCAGTCAGTTCATCTGTCTGTCTGTCTGTCTGTCTGTCTGTCTGTCCAAAAGTTGAAAAATTTCTTGAAAAAGCAGTATATACCGGCAAAAACGTTTCAAGCTACGAGTACTGGCGGCATACGGCATACGTGTCAAACAATGTTCAGCAAAAAGAAAACATTAAGCATAATTAGGGCAAAACATAACCATATAACTGACAGCTTCTTTTACTAACAATAACTGCTGGATTGGTTTTTTCGATACGAAAAAAAAGCGCAAGAACGCTGTCAAAGAAACCTGAAAGAAAAGAAAACTCTATAACAAAAGATGTCTCTTCGCACTGCTAAAAGAACAGTGGAAGGAAAACGTCCCAACAGGTGGTGCACGAGCAGTGTAAAAGAGAGAAAATATTAGTCAAAGTGCGCAAACTTCTCTCCAGTTCATCATCGTAGGAATGAGAAGGCAAGAAAACAGAGTGCGAGGTGGGAGGGGAGAGATGAGAGAGGGTCACGAGGTGGGGGTATCAGGAGACTTTCGTGTTTCAACGACATTTTCAGCGAAGCAAGAAGGTACGCGGCCAGTTACTCTGTTTTAGTTCTCCTTGTGACATCCATCCATTCGAAAACTGCGTCCTTCGCGCGCACGTGAAATTCCAGGAACATCCGCTGCTCACTATGCCGGGTTTCTCGCCTCAGGGGGCACATAAGGCTTCCGCATCAACAATTTCGTCAACTGCAAAGCGATTAATCGATTCGCACGGGACTTTCCTTTGACTCGGTACTTTTTTTTCGGCGGGATTTGAACATTCTTCCGGGTGATTTAGCGAATACGACACAGATAGTGACAGCCGACTCGGGATGCCTTTGTGGAAATGAGCTGAGGGAGTTCACAAGAACAAAACAATTAACGGTAGAGGTTTGTTGCTCTGGGGGACAAAAGGAAAAGAACCTTCGAGAGCAGGGGTCATCAACCTTCGGCCCGCGGGCCGCATGCGTCCTGCGAGGCATTCCCCCGGCACGACGTCACAACATTTCCCCCTCCTGCTCTTCCCAGTTCCTATCTGAAGGCCGACATTGCAGTTTTGACCTCAAATGGGGTTAGCCTGGAAAATTGCAGCGTTGTGACATGATTTATAATAAACAATAATAAAAAATACAATACTAAAAATAAACAAGATTTACATTCCAGTTTTGTACGTTATTGTTAAATGGCCGAATTTTTTTCTTTGCCTACAAAGCACCCCCCCAATATGCCGTCCGGCCCAGCCGTGTCGGCTTCATGCAATGCGGCCCTCCGCCTGAAATGGTTGCCGACCCCTGCCCCAGTGGACAAGAAGAAAAGAACAGGAAAAGGAAAAGTACCTAAACAATTTCATTAACGCTGATATGAGGCAGAACAAAGCGCCATGCTTATGTATTCCGCAGGAGAGCTGTTCTTTTGAGCAATTGCGAAAAGCTCAATGGTAAGGAAAAAATCATGCAGCGGTCCTTCTAACGACGACGATGGTTCAACACGAAGCTTTCTCGTGATGGATTGTTTGCTTGGCCAGTCCCACACTGCAAGTACGTGCTACTCTGGAGGTACGCACCCATTTTCTACAATACCCACAGCAAATGCCCGATGTACACGCACTCCGTAGGCCTAACGTTCTGTCTGGGGTGTACGGCGCAAATCGGTACCTGCTGCTTGGCGATCGCTTCGACCATGTCAAAATGGAGCAATCGGATAGACGCCAGCTTCATAACGCGAGGAACCCAGGTTCGATATCAACCACGGGAAGCTTTTTTTTTCTTTCCCTTCACCCACGATCATTCATCATCATGATCGGCAGAGAAACTTGGCTTAACTGCAGGGCTTATTGGCGCGCAACGGAATCAGCGAGGACACTAAAGCTTCGCCGTAATAGCTGCCACAGTCAAAAAAAGTTACCGCAGTTCTAAGCAAGCAGTCAGGTGGCCCCCTACCTTACTGAACACGGTAAGGTATGTGTGTGCCGTCTACAACTTAAAAAAAACGCCTCCTTTAAGGAAAAGTACTCTTAATCAGTAAGAGATAACGTGAAAGCTCATTTCAGAAAGATTTGCCCAGACAACGGATAGTAACGCACCTTTTGGCACTCCGAAGGATAAATAAACGCGATTATTGCGGCCTGGCGCAAGTCGCCTATACGGGGTGTTTTAGCTATCAGGCACCAAGATTTAAAAAAAAGAGCACGGGCGTTACTCGAAGAAAACCTAGTGCATAACGTTTCCAGTACAGGGGAATAGCGCCCAGTGCTTTTTCCGTTAACTCTTTCAGGAACGGTGGTCACCCCAGGTAACCACCTTTTTTTTTTCATTTCTTTTCTGCTTAAAGTCGTGTCTTTGTTGAGTTGATGGTATGGGATGACATGTTGTATAAGTATCTAATACTAAGTGAGCTATAAATGGAGCGCTGCAATCAATTAGTACAGAGCGCGGTGTCACTGGAGTTACTGGTCACCTGGTCACGTATAGTGACCACCAGAGATGTGCGATATGACCAGAGATGTAGAGAGATGACCAGAAATGTGCATTATGTGCAAGTGCAGTATGTGCTGTACAAAATCCCAGCCTTCAAGGAGGACATGCATGTGTGAAACGCGCAATGTCCCCTTGTGCCTGCGGGCAAACAACGGCTGTTTTGCGGCCTTCCACCGAAAGTGATTGTTAGACCCTTCCTGAATTGTGGTCACGTCAGGTGACCACCTCATTTAAAGTGCCAATTTCTTTTCTTGTAATAAAGGCAATTCCTAACCCAAAGTTCACTATTTTTTATTAAAAAACTGTCTCTCGCCAAAGTTAAGTGTCGTGCATGAAAGAGTTAACGAGGTTTAACAAATTAATTATAACTAATTATCTAACTCGATAAGTGCTCTCCCAAATCCCTAAAGTGTCAACTGGGCACTTGTAGGTAACCAGGAGAGGCATCAAACTGCGGCATTTTTCGCGACGAACTAACTGCGTACTCATTTATTCTGACTGATAAATAAACCCTGTGAAATATGAAAAATCGCTGTGTCTAAAGGTACGTCGGACGTACCCGCAGCATTTCTTAAAGATACGTCGGACGTACCCGCAAAATTTCTTAAAGATACGTCGGACGTACCCGCAAGATTTCTTAAAGATACGTCGGACGTACCCGCAAGATTTTTTAAAGATACTTCGGACGTATCCGCGAAACTTTGTTAAGTACGTCGGTGTATTCGGTTCCATTCGGCCCAAACATGCAGCATACGTTCAGCGTTTTCTCGCGTCGACGTCGCGTCGACAGAAATGCATGTCTACGCTCGCTAGATATCGGCGTCGACGCAGCGCGAGAGAGCATCGGAAAGCGAGCGGCAGCGTCCGTCTTCGCGTGGTTTGGGGTCGTTCCTTTCAGCAGTAAACAATGAATTTCTTTTTAATTTACGGTAATCGGTTGCCTTGAGACAAATTGCAAGCTATTTCTGTTCGCGAGCGCTCATCCATTTGTGGCTTGTTCGGCTTTCATAGGTGAGATCGGGGATCTGCGATAGCTTTGTGTGAGTTAAATGAGGGAGCTCTGGTTACATCGCATCCAGTATTAGCATAATGTGGCTTGTCAGCAAGATCGGTGCGTGACGAGCAAGCGCTATCAACGCCAGAATTCTGGCGCATTCCATTCCATTCGTAGCTCCCGTGGCGTGCGCAGGGTAGACCGGGGATGTGCGATAGCTTTTTTTGACTCAAATAAGGGACCTGTGGTTACATTGCTTGTAGCACAAGCATTATTGTCCTCGGCTTCAAGATCGGTGCGCAAGAAGCAAGCGTTACCACGGCTCAAATCTCTCAAATACGACCAAAAGAAAGCACACACACGACACTATTCGTGGGCAGCCTCAGTTGGTACACCGAATTCTTCAAGGCTTTTCGTCTCTTCGCGTGGTCGAGCGGTTGAGAGCCGGCCTTGTGTTTCGAAAGTCTGTGGTTCGAATCCTGGCACAACCAGCACAACCTTTTTTTTTTTTTTTTTTGCGGCGATGCTTTGATCAGTTGTTTTTTACAGGGTGCCAGAGTACCTTGCCTTTCAACCAACAAATGACGTTCGACGGTAACCTCAGTATCAAGGCAGCGCTGAAATTTGTTTTGCTTACAATTTGAATTAACGAACGTGCAGTTGGTACGCAACATAAAGGTTAAATCAAGTAGCAAGTGAAGCAGTTGTTCGAGGTGCGTCTTCGTTTATCATTCTATCTTATTTTGTTCTGATTTGACCGTGATGGCTCGAGATACATTTCGCGGCATTTCAATATTTGCCCGCCAACATACTCAGCAATAAATAAAGACGCCAAGTGATTTTTTTTTTTTGCTAAAGCTAAAGTCTTGATAATTGCAGTTCAAGAAGTGCTCATAAACGACTTCAACAGGATGGCATACGTGTCCAGCAACGCCCGCCGACGCAGCTACTGGCGCGCGACTTCGCCGGCCTCCTGCGGGCCCGCGCGTTGACGCCGAACGACGCCGACGCTCGCGCTACGCGTGATTTCGCGTCCATGTGGTTAGGGCTGAAACATATAAGGGGGGAAAAAGAAAGATACTCGCGTGCACATGATTTTGTTTCCCTCTTGAGAGAACCGGTAGTGGTCCGCATTCGATCTCTGACCTCAGCAAAGGCTCTAACCGCCCCTTCAAATAAGGTCCAACTAGAGAACACGAGGGAAAAAAATACATTCTGCGTCAGGTTAGGCATCAGATTATTGGCTTATATACAGCAAACGCGTGACGGTTTTGCCGTCGATGGTTCGAGATAACCACGCTAGTTTCGAGCAACGCCGCTTACGAGCCACTCTGGGCCCTGTACGTCCGACGACGTATCTTTAAGAAATCTTGCGGGTACGTCCGACGTATCTTTAAGAAATTTTGCGGGTACGTCCGACGTATCTTTAAGAAATATTGCGGGTACGTCCGACGTATCTTTAAGAAATATTGCGGGTCCGTCCGACGTATCTTTAGACACAGCGATGAAAAATACCTCGTAACGGTGCTCCCGCCCACATCATAAAGCAGTGCCCTCGGACAGGCTGCCTCTGAGTTAGCCAGAATCAAATAATGAAAAGAAATAAAGGATAAATCGCGACCGAGTAAGTGCTTTATCTGCCACATCCGCCCTGCAAAACTTGATGTTGCTGCTACTTCCATGCATGCCATTATCAAGGTAATGCTCTGCCTCTTCGGGCGTGTGAGAGGCAAAGCAGTTGTTTTCAATCAGCTTATTTGAGGGCGCTGGTTTATGAAGCGGGTAGGGGCGCCATCGCGTGGTATTGTTCGTATTTCGCGGGGTTTCTTTACCAGCCAGAATTAATGTACGTAATTAGTTCGTCTTTGAAAATACCGTAGTTAGATGCCTCTCTAGGGCATCTACAAGTGCCCCATTTACGTTTTAGAGATTAGGACAGTACTTCTAGAGTTACATAATTAATTATAATTCATTAGTTAACTACCATTAACGAAAAAATACTCGCCGCTACTCCACTGTATTGCAAACATTATGCGCTAGGTTTTCTTCGGGTAACGCCATTGCTCTTTTTTTTTTTCTGAAATCTTGGTGCATGATAGCTGGGACCCCCTGTATACGGCATGTACTACGTGCATTGACGGGCAAGAGTCCGGGACGCGATTTGAACGTGGAAGTTAATTTATCCGCCACCTGGAAGCTCATAACCTGCAACGAGCATGGAGAAGACCGTCTGACGCTTGATGCATCGCTTGCGAACACAATGCAAGTTTTCATCCGCGCGATCTCGGATAAATTAAGTTTGATAGTTGAAATGGTTTCGTGAAGATGATTGTCCCTGAGTACATTGTATTTACAGGATGAATGCACACTATAATCCCGTATCTGGAAATTGGCGTCCCGTTCGTGGGTCTTTTGCGGTATTTTATTGTTTCTTTTCGTTTTTCGGCAGAATAGTTTTTTTGTCAGATGAATTCAAAGTTGGTTGAGCAATAACAATAGGCAACAACCTGTTTTTATAGGACGAACATTGATCTGGCGGCTGCTTTGGGACCACTGCCTGTGTCTGTTGCGAAACCAGAGACATCAAAGCGAGAATTGAACGGTAGACATTTTATTTTCTTGTTGAGCCACTTCGCCTTCCTCCTTAAGTGCCATCCCAGCACCGCGTACGCGTGAGCCCGTTTGAGTACGTCTGCTATGCGAGCGGTATTATTAGGATATCCCGCCCCGGCGTTCGGAGGTCGTCAAATAAAGTGACTGGAATTGGCGAACACACAAGAGCCATGCCAACCAAAATTGGGTGGAATTATTTGAGGTACCGCTGCCGCTTCTGTGGAAGGAGTATGGTTCCATTCTCATTTATGTCGGCTGCAGTTAAGGTGCACGGTAGAAGCGCCTGTACCAGTGCGAGTCTAAAGGTCCACTACAACCGTTCTTTTTATATATATTACAGTGGAACCCCGATAATACGACTTTCAAGGGACCGCGCGAAAGCGTCGTAAGACCGGGGGGTCGTATGATCGGGGTACGGGTAAATGTCGCCCTAAAAGACGGCGTCACGTGACAGGTGGGCTAAGAACTTATTTAGAGTACTATATTTAGCGCATTCTAGCGTAATTCGAGAATCCCTAACTGAAATCTAAGGTTTCTAAAAATAAAACACCTATTTGCTGCCCCCTCCTCCCCTCCACGGTGTATACGCTAGCCCGCCAGCCATGCAACACGTGCTACGCGACCCCCAGGCCGTCCGACGCTATTTATAGCCCGCCAGCCCCGCGCCTCGTACGCACGAGATAAGGACGACGTGGTCGAGCTAATTGAGAGGGGAAAAAAAATTGGGCCCATCTCCCCACGAGGGGGGACTCGAGTAAATGCGTCGCGTAGGGGGTGGGTGTATTGCGTTAACGTTAGTGTTTGGGGGGGGGTGGTGGGGTGGTAGTGAATGTTTTAACTATTATTGCTTATTACTATTAATTGTTATTATTTCTTTCATATATTCATTATTACTTTCGTGATTTTGCGACTCGAGTCCCCCCTCGTGGAGAGATGGGCCCAATTTTTCTTTTTTTTTGTGACGCAAGAAGTGAAGGCAAGGAGCAGGTTGTTGTAAGTCGTTATTTATTTATTTGTTGCTGTTGTCGTTGTATTGGACGCTGAGAACGACGGCTTTGTGGTCGCTAAAGTGTACTGTTAAGGGGTCTTTAAGCAGTGGTCGGGCGTTGCAGCAACTGGTGAAGACGGGATCGATGCAACTGCTGCCGTGTATCAGCAGCTTCTTGACGTAGTTTGAATGAGTCAAGGATATAAGGCGCGTTCGTAGCCTTTGATTCTGTGTCGCTTTTGTGGCGCAGTGGGAAGAGCACCATGTACCTCGCGTTCCGCCCACAGGGTCGTGGGATCGAAGCCAGGCGCCGATAACTATTATTTTTTTTTATAGTGTAGGGGGAGGGGTGTGCGGACGGACAACAACGCTGCACCTGTTGTTGAGAGCGAGGAGGGTACGGGGGAGAGACGCGCATGCGCAGTGAGCGTGTGGACACCGCCGCCGACGGTCGAGGGAAATCGTGCGACTAAGAAACGCTCCGCGTTTAAAAGGGAGTGTGGAACTGCCAAGTCCAAGCGAAACGAACAATAGTACGAGATGGCGGAGTGCGAGGCAGGAGCGCAGCGACAACGTGGCTTTGGAAGGGACTGATAAGAAGAGCAAAGAGAGGGGGTGAGAGCGCGTCGCGAAAGAGAGAAACGTGAATCGACCGGGCGAAGAAAGTGGGTGTTGGGTTGCGTCGCATGTGTTGTTACGTTCTTCGGCTCGATGGTAGCTTCAAATTGGCGGTCCTACGGGCCACTTGTCTAAACTTTGACTTCTCGCGGTTGGCGCGTTGGTTAACTCCCACCCGCCAGTGCCCGCGTGCTTGCTTGCGTCTTCTTGCCGCCTTCGCACATCAAGCAGCGTCAAACGAAGGTTCAGAATAAAGAAAGGTCGGGTAGAGCCGGTGAAGCGGTGTGAAAGATGAGAAAAACTCCAGTTTATCCCCGCCAGGGTGCGTCGCATGAAGCGGACCACGTGCACCCAAGCGCGTACTTTCGGGGTTTTTAACGCATTGTTTCTATGGGGAGCTTGCCGGGACCGCGGTGTTCCGTCGTAAGACAGGGGGACGTATCAGACGTATCAATTATTATTATTTCTTAATTGCGATAGTATGACCTTTGGCATAAAGTCCTACAGGTACAAGTTGGCACCCGTTTCTCGGAGGAAGTCCAAAAGACAGCGGTTGTGGGGTCCCCACAGCCATCGCTGAAGATCGGGAGGTCTCCCAGGATGCAGGCCTGTGCCGCGAAGGTGTCGGGATCTCGCTGCACTCAGGGAAGAACACGTACATAACAAGTGGTTGGTGTCGGCGTCTTCCGCAGGAGCCGTGCAGTAGGGGCAGTTGTTGGTAAACGGGGCATGGTATCGCGGTGACCACGCCCGGGTTACCGCAGGAGAGAGGGCCACCCCAGCTCGAAGTGTCCGCAGCAGGACCTCCTCCCAGCGCGCGAGCCCACTGGGAAGGTCTGTTCCACACGGTGGGATAAAAGCGCGTCTGGACGACGCAGATCTTTCTTTAGTTGGAGAAATTGTTCATGTGGGTCAGTTGTCAGCAAGGGCAGCGGCCGTGGAACCGACGTAAGGTGACAGGAACTATCCGCCGCAATCTGAGCGGTGATAGTATTACGCCGGATCCACGGCAGTCAGAGAGGGCAGGGGTACGTGTCCAGTATTTTATGAATGTCTCTTGAGACAGACGAGTTGGAGGCTACACGTCGCAAATCCCGTATGGCCGCCGCTGTGTCCATGTAAATTTGGGCCGTAAAACTTCCAGGAGTTTGAAGAAGGGCAGGTAGCAGCACTTGCAGTCCGTTCCGGATGGCTGTAAGTTCCACCAGCTTAGAAGGCCAGGTGCGGAGTGTTTCATAAGCGCAGTTTTGGTGCGCTTCTGAATGAGAGGGACATTCGATCGCCATAGTTAAAACGCCGTCTTGTGCCCCAGCGTCCACAAATGACTCTACAATCTGGAGCTGCTTCACAGCCGCTATTAATGGTATGCCCGCGGATGGCGCGTCTGCGTTTCCCGTCGACCGATTGTGAAGTCGAATGAGCGGCCGGTTGTCAGTCACTTGATGGTACAGCCGGGCGGCCTAGTTACATGGTGGGCTGGTAAGGCGGGGCGAGAACGGCCCATGTATGTCGCCAACGCCGCTGCCTCCGGAACAAAATTAAGTTTGTGCTGGCGGGCGGAGCGGCGCTGATGTACGAGCTCATCCAGGGAGTTAAGTTGAGCTTCTGCCTGAAGAAATGGTATGGGCGTTATTTGAGGGAGGCAGGTGATCGTCCGCGTTGCAGCTCTATTAATTGCTTCATGTCGGGCCCACTCAGCTTGGGTCATATGCTGGAATAGAACCTCATAGACAAGTCGAGGCTGAAGTATTGACTGCACCAAGAGTCGGGCCATTTTGAAGGAGGAGCCTCCAGACGTTTGTGAAATGCGTCCGATAAGGTGTATCATTTGACCAGCTGCTTGTTGGCCGGCAGTTCGAAGCCACAAGGCAGCTGACCATGACGATGAAATCTGCAATCCCAGCACGCGAATAGAGGTGGAAGTGCGCACAGGCTGGCCGGAGAGTTGTAGCGCGATCGGTGACATCTCCAGTCTAACACGGCCGCAAGCATTGGTCACGGACAAAATGGCTGTCTTTTCGACTGAAAGCGAGAGACCCGCGTATTCACACCATTTCTGTGTGTCAGTTAAAGCTTGTTGCAGGCTCGTTAATGCGATTGGGCGCTAATTGGGAAGATACTCGGGTGGTTTTCCGGGCTTCGATATAGGGATGATATCTGCCCGCAGCCATGACTCTGGTATTTGACCCGAGAGCCACACCTCATTGATGGCATCGAGGAGACGGCTCAGGGCCGGATCGTTGAGGTTCTTATAAATCTCGTACGTAACGCCGTCTGCGCTGGGAGATGGCCGAAGTTTCGCCTGGTCTATCCCAGCCAGGAACTCTGGCATGGTGAAAGCCGATTGTATTCCACGGACCGCATCATCAGAAGGAGAGGCACCGACGTGACGCGGTAGAGGAAACGGGCACGGGTTGCTAGCCGGAAGGTTGTCAAATGCAGGGTACACGCGCGAACCACACTTAAGGCAAATTGGACCGGGTTCTTACCTGATGCCAGGCACGCACTGACTGCTGCATCCGGAGTGCGGCCGCCGAAAAGCAGGTGTTGCAAGTACCCGTGTATAGTGGAAAGCTTCACTGGTGATTCATGAGTACCTTGTGCGGGACAGTTGATCGAGGACGTTAGTACGCATCGGCCGCAGAGCTGGGGGTCTGGGGGTCGGGGGGGGGGGGGGGGCCCGACCGTCGCCACTAAATAGGGTACCTCCTGTCTCCGACTGTTGGGGCCCAGTTATCGGACCCTATGGGTGAGCGGTAACCCGTGGCAGGGGCCGCATATTTGGCAATTGGCACTGTCTGATGCCCTCGCTGAGCAATCAGTCTTGGAAGAGAGTCACACAAAAGGATTGGAGCAAAATTGCTTCCCTCATTCCCACCCTTTTTCCCATAACCCATCCCGATGTCCAAGTTCCCGTTCCCAGCAACCCACCCTATCCGGCTTTTTCCTAGGGGGGACAAGAGGGGTCCCCCCGGGCTCGTCCCCCTGGCGGTGGGTCGCAAGAAAGTCTTTCCCGTTAATTTCTCCCCACCTTCGTGTGGACAAAATTCTCTTTGCCGGTTGGCCTGTTTTTGTACTGTTGCAATTGGGTATAACCGGTTGTACTTCGTGTGGTACCGGGGAGCTATTGAAAGCTCCATTTACTCGATGATTCCATTGCCCAAAAAGTGCGCCAAATAGACGATGTGGTGGACAAGGGGCTAGTGACTTACACCAGCTAAGCCATCGTTGCCGTGAAAGACGTTTCTTATGTCGTCGGGCCGCAGCGGTCAAGCGTTGCAAACGCATTCTAGCCGGCGCACACGAGGGATCTGGCGAGGCAGCCACTTCAGCCTGTTTGCGTTGGGCCCGCAGCTGCAAAAGTCGGAGGTCAGGCTTTGGCTGGGACTCCTCTACCCACGTCCTCCGACTGGCACTGCTCAGAGCTTCTTTAATCACAGTGTTGGGGTCTGTGCTGGGGGCCGTCATGGTTGCATTGACGTTGCACCGGAACTCATCTCAGTTTACTAGAGTGCAGCTCTGCGGAAGCCGACGCGTCGAGTTCGGGGCAATGCCAAGCCTGATAGGGCAATGATCAATGCCCCAGCAGTCGGCCTCTCGCTGCCAAGATACCACTGCACTCCCAGGCCACCAGGTTAAGTCGGGAGAGTAGGGCGGCATCCGGGGATGAATGCATCGACCCGTAGGACATGATACATCATTTAGTAGTGCGAAGTGAGCATCGTTGAAATGTTCAAGTAACGTACGTTCACGTTCACGTGAGGTAGGGTATCCCCAGTTGCGATGGGGCGCATGGAAGTCGCCAGTTACAAGTATGGGACAGCCAGCGTTCGAATGGCGCAGAGATGTTGGCCAGCCCAATCGCAGCCGGGCTGCACGTCCGCTGTGAGGCCACACATAAAACGATACAAGAATTATTGCGCACCTGGGCAGTTGCACTTTTACCGCAACCACTTCCTGCCAAGCCATGCACCATGCTTCCATGCTTGTAATGAAATCGGACTTTGTGGATACGCTATGTGCACATAAATTGCGGCTTTGCCTGGTCGAAACGTGGTGGAGCCACAACGCCCATCAGGTACGGAAGGCGTAGCATAGGCTGTAAAATTGGGGAGGCGAGGTAAACCGTTCGTCTCATGGAGCAGGAACGCCGAAGCTCGTAGTTTGCCTAGGCGAAGACGTTTACGAAGCTCACCAACCTTCGTTGTGAGCCCCCCGGCAGTTCCACTGTACTATATATTGTGGGTCACATAGTAAAAAGGGGTCTAGCGAAGTTGGGCTGCTAACACAAGCACGAAGTTCTGTAGCTGCTGCACCACAAACTGTAGGAGCTCTTGATGGGTGAGGATGAAAGGGAATGGCTTTTGCTGGTGCAGGCTAGGTGGGGATAGGCGGGGCTGACCCGACTGGCATGTTTGTTCTGGCGGCTGACGTTGTGACTGACGAATTAGCCGAGCACGGCACTAGCTGAGGTTGGTGACCTCAGCTTGCAGGACAGCCAACTGTTGGTCCACCTCCACTAGCTTTTCCGTAACCGGAGATGCCTTTCCAGTTTGCTTGTGCTCATTCTGTCGGCGGAAGGACTGACGGAGCACATAACGGTAGAGGGCTGCACGCTCCGCACGCTCCGCACGCTCTGTATCCGCACGCTCTGCAGCGGCTTCCTCCATAGCGTCTTCGTTATCCTCCGCCGAACACTCGAAGCGGTTCGACGTATGGATTCCTTTGGGCTCAGGCCGGCGTCGCCACGCTCGTCGTTTAGCAAGTGGAGCTTTGCATTTCGTAGGACATTTCTTATCCGTAAAGTCATGGCCATCGCTACGACACAGACCGCATCGAAACGTGACCTTTCGCGGTGCCCCGACGGGGTAGCTGGTGGTTCCGATTCAGAGGTATCCAGTGGATCGGATGCCGCGGAGGGGCACGAAGTACTCATGTTCCCCTGACGAAAGCATGGGTAACAGTGAACCACTCCGGCCTTGAACAGGCGGGGCCGAAGTACGCAGCCATTGGACAAAAGTCGTACCGGTGGCTCTAGCGGACCACGCAGAGCAACAAGGCATGTGCGGAGAGAGCCCATGTAGCGGGCAAGAAGCACCTGGCGAGTGGCACACCGGAGGCTGGCACGGAGGACTTCGGGATCCTCTCCAGGGCCTACCCCAGAAACGACATATCGCCGCATGTCACTTCCCGACAGCAGGTACACTTGTACAGGAAGCTACTTTTCAGCCGCGAGAGGAATACGGTGTAGCATAGCCGCTGGACAGCCTCTAGAGACGGCACTTACACCGATATAGTGTTAGTGCGACTGTGGTAGGCGTAGCCAGTAAATACAGATGTATGCAGGCAGCTGTCGAGAGTCTGGTGTAGTAACTTCGCTGGAAGAGACAGGATGTTATAGAGCTCTCGAGGTTGATGTCGACGTTGTACGTAGAGGAGCTGGCCGTCGCTGTAAAGCCCTGCGGAGCGGCGGTCGCTGCACGGGGTGGAGCGGCTGCCGGTGGTGCACTGCACTCATCCGACCGCTGAAGTGGCCGGCTTGTGTCCGAGGAACACACCCGCTTGGCCGCAGGTGAAGTTGAGTCGTCAGTAGTGACTTGGGGTGCCCCCTGGTCAGACGGACGCGCAGATAAACGGAGGGCCCAGCCGGAGGTAGCGGGAAAGGGGGCGTTACCTCCATTGGTGGAAAATCCTCTAGCGTCGGGTGCGTAGTCGCATCTGTAGCAGCGAGGGTCGCCGCCAGTTGCGCAGACATGTATGACATAGCTGAGTGGTGCCGTACCCGCCAATTGGACTGCGATTGAGGGGCTAGGCCTAGCGGCTGGTGAGCGGGATCCGAAGCAGAGGGCGTCCCCGAGGGGTCATCTTGTTGCTTTCCGACTGTCCGTGGGGGGGGGGGGTTGGGGGCCAGAGACGTTGCAGCGTGGATCAAAGGCACTCGGAGGGATGAACCAGCTGATAATTACGAATTCATGCGACAGCAACGAGCATGGAAGAGCGCTAAGAAACCGCTCCTTCGTCGTCGTCGCCATCTATATATATGAGATGCTTTTACACTATAGTCAACAAGCGCGCCGAGTACTTACACTAGGTTGTCACGAAGTAACAACGCCAAATATTAATGCTCAACGACCATCAGATAACTTGGAAATTTTCTCATAACATTTTTTGCTGTTTCTCGGCCTGATCATTGTTTCAGGGGGGGGGGGGGAACTGAGTATCGTCACTCAAGCCATATCACGGCCGTTGGTAACCTCCATTTCTGTTGCAGCAATAAATGCACTCAACAGACACCTTCAAGAAAATCGCAACTAAAGCGAAACAGCAACCAGAGAAGGTATCCGCTGCGATGAGTAAATCCCGCAGTGCCGCTCTGTGCTGGCGATAAGCCTTCGAAGTGCTTCCAGCCAATAAGGAGAGTGAGATCATTTGTCGGCAGTGCTGTAGGGGACCTTTAACGAACAGTGTGATTCTGTGCATCTGCGTGCGTGCGCCATTAATGCTACGCCAAACCGAAAAATGGCGCTAATTGAACGGCATCATGGCTCACGCGCGCCTTTATGTCTTCAAACTAGTACGGCAAGTCCGTTCGCGTTGTTCTGAGTGGGCTGATCTGCTGAAAGATGCGTCAACACCCGGCCGCCTTCTTTGCACGAGGAACTGGAAAGTCAAGAAGTTTGTAATTAAACTCGTGTGCCCAAGAAAAGAGCCTCAAAATGCAGCCAGTATGTATTGAGCTATAACAGCTATCGCAGGTTCGTATGGAGCTATAACAGGCGAATGGCTTTGTGTTGGCAAATAGGTTGTGTCTTTTTGACTCAGAGCCCCATGGACCCGGTAAGAATGGTCGGTAAGGTCGGCCTTTTCGTGCCGCAAGGTCCTATTGGCGGGATAACTTTAGCGCTTTGTCAGCTATTTATGACTGCCGTGAAATATCCTCCGAGGCTTTATCCCCCAAATCTGAATTTGATGGCATCTTAAATGGCACCAGCGCTGGCATGGTGCGACTGACTTCGCGCGAACAGTCGGCGGAGTCCTTACTTGGCAACCTTAGGCGCGCTGCAGCAATACATTTCGTCGTATTAGCTCAAGTTTCATGTGTGAAGCGCTGGTTGCGAAGCGTTTTGTGTTATCAAGCGCGTTGCTCGCCATGTCACTCGTCAGAGGAACGGTGTTAGGGATTAATGATCTATTTGAAGCCTCCCGTAAGTCGCAAAGTGGCGGGACATGATGACCCAAGCAGACGTTACACTTTAGCCAATGATTATTGGCTTTTACTTGATGTGTCCTTCCCGCTGCCTTTAGGAAGCAGCCACACCGCGCTTGCAAATTATGGTGGCGCCTGACGTTCGACGACAACTGCTTGGCCTACGTTACAACACCGCATGAAGTGCGTGCTGGTGCCCCACAGTTGATGCCCAGGTAGGCTGACGTTGCATTCAAGGCGGCAGCTGATGGTAGATGCGGTCGTTCAACGCCAAGCACGCTCTAAAAAATGTCACATGCAAGTTCATTTCAACCCAGGTGGGCTAAGATCAAAACACGGCGCCTCGTTGATTCCAATCT
Source organism: Haemaphysalis longicornis (assembly GCF_048455015.1). Taxonomy (NCBI): domain Eukaryota; kingdom Metazoa; phylum Arthropoda; class Arachnida; order Ixodida; family Ixodidae; genus Haemaphysalis; species Haemaphysalis longicornis. The sequence goes on along the minus strand of NW_027526203.1, from coordinate 335,887,798 downwards.
GCGTGCGATCCGCGAATTTTCCTTTTCGGCTTTCGACTTGCACTCTTAAAAACATAATGCGGTCTTGCACAAGTCGTGATTTGGACGTAGATATGCCCCTTGTACGGACATCAGACTGCGCTTTTTCGCCTTTCACCAGTATTGAGTCCCCATCTCTCAAGAAAAAGCTCGAACAAGGGCACTTGTGGCGCAATACAACTGCATATTCAGATAGCGCAACTCTAGAGATTCTCCAAGTGACTAGTGCTTAACATATCTTGCTCGTGAAGTTCCCGTAAGCACTCAACGTTGTTAGAGCTGTCGATAGGAGAAGTGGAAAAACGAAGGCTGTCGACATGCTTGTTCACCACAACATCACGTTGGATAAAACGTTACGCCAGAACGTGCGGATTTTCTTCCGCCCTGCTGGTCAAAAACAGGGTTTTCTTTGCTGAGCCAATCAAGTAGGTCCTCAAATACCTGAATTTTCGGATGAATGGAAGATACGTACGTGCGTGATTGGTCGAACCAAACTTTCCATAGATCAGTGCCACTTGGCTCATCAGAGAAAGTATTTGAAGACCTAGTAACAACAGGCGCGGTTGGTGTCTGCTTAAGCTGCGGGTATCTTTAGCGAGCGCTTCCTGGACGGTAGCAATGTGGGTCTTCAGGCCTCTTTGAAGGCCGGTGGCAGTTGTCGCCCCATCAGCCGTGGTTAAGTCTTGTGGTGGCTCGTCTGAGGTGAGCGGAGCTTAATATTACAGTACTTCGCAGCTGTGACGACTCCGTCTTGAAGTATTTCATAGCCTATACTTTCTTTGATCCTCTGATCAGTCTTGATTGAGCTGGTCTCCAGTGGACACACATAATCAAGCGTATACTGCAATACAACCCCAGATCCGTATACTCACAGACGAGAAGAGATGCGGAACATTCCCGCACACACACCGCTCCCTTTGCAGGTGGTCTGTCAGCGGTAGCAATATCTGGGAGTGGGGCCACTCTCTCCTGGGGCAAGCGTCCCCGCGCACTTTGCGCAAACAATATCATGTTACGATGGGCGAGACGTTGAAGGAATGAAAATGGTAGCCGTATTGTTTTTGTCTGGAGCCACGGCATCTTCCTTCCTGCCTGCCCATCCAGAAACGCATGCCCGCGAGCCCTGCTTGCCCACGCTGATAACTAGCGTGGCATTTTCAAGTTGTAAATGTAAGTTATATTATGATAAAACTGTTTACACATTCGAAGCGCTTATTGCCTAAGCAGCGAGAAAAAAGGGCAGCAATAGGGGGACACGCTCTTTTATTGCGGAACACCGAAAGAGTCAGCCTCGGCCAAGGAGATTTTTGCTTTTAGCGCCTATTCTCGAACAGCACCGAATGTGTAGGACTAGAAATAAGGAAGTAGTCATCACTGACGCTGTTGGCACGAAAACAGCGAAGTTTGTCATATGCGTGAAAAAAAAAATCAAGCCATGCGCGCTATACAAGCGCCAATAGACAAGTCGTAAAGACCAATGGCTGTATCTTTACGAGCAACCGTGAGGGGCATCGTGCTTTATTTCGGCGTAAAACTGAGTTGACGCGGTGTCTCCATCATTTCTGCAGGGCCTTCTGAATTATGCCTATTGCGGGAACACGGGCCTAAACTCGGAACCCGGCTGAAGCACCCGATCAGAAAGTGCGTCGCTCTCCGCTGACGAGTGTACATTTATTTGCGAAGGCATCCAGCCTCATGCAGTCCATTTGGGAAGCACATACAGCCTGACGCCGGGCCAACGTGGGGTGGCTTTTACTGTTTTCTCAGCCTGCAAGAGAAAGTGATGCTGTAAAGGGATATGAGCGCCGTTGGGTCAACAGGGGGCCACGGTCTACGCGAAATGCGGGAAAGTTTCCCTCCGGCTTCGTTCCGAACATACGAAGCCTCGCCACTTTGCTGTCTTAATCAATTTACGGGTGATGGGAAAAAGCGTACCCGATGACAGGAATAACAAAGTGACGCTGGAATAAGGTGCACTTTTAATTCTTGGAAGGTTTTTCGGGTGTAAGTTCGTGAAGAAGGTTTCGGTGTTCACTGGTGCTTGGGATGGCGGCACCTGTGCGCGGTATCGCGCAGCACGCACCAACGTTGACGTCTGACAGCTGTGAATGACGCTGTTTGCCTGAGGGCCACTCTTCTGCCTATAACGCTTGAATGAACAGGATCCAGCACAATCCCCAACCGAAACGCGAACGTACTCTTAGAGTGCCTCTGGGAAAAGCTTACCTAACCGTCGAAGGCAAGGAGGGGAGACACCACTCCAGATTTGGGACAAAGCGCCTTTAGGAGTATTTTTGTCTTTTAAGTCTCACACACTTTCAGGGCTCGATAAGATGTTTTCGTAAATCTTAATCAAAACTTGATTTGATAGAAACAGTTCTATCAGTCATATATATACTCGTAAAGAACCTTGTTTTAAGACAAGCTCATATTCCCAGTGTTTTGTGCACTTTTAGTATCGGAGAATAAAGCTCCCGAGGTTCCATGTACCTTTGAAGCGCGAGGCGTTACAAAGTGCGAGGCGTTGGGAAACGAACATCCCTGTGTGCGTGAGTGTGCGCAATGGCCACGCGGTCACCTCCAAAGTCGCACGCCGTTTAAAACATGATTTCGGCCTCACACTCATACGTCACTTGGATGTATATCTTGAGTAGATTAGTTAATAGTAGGTACCATTTTCAAGATAAAACAACTTAGACCTCAAGCTTATACGTCTCACCACTTTTATATGCATTTTTCATGTGTTATAGGTAATCAATAGTCGTATGTATGTGTCGTTCTTAGGGAAGACCGCCGTCAAGGCTCTAGAAAAATACACTTTGCCCATACCGTTAACCTCAATACTGCGTCCTTTATATGTCGTGCGTTAGAAAGCTTTGCTAGTTATTAACCTTCACTGAGTGTTTCCTTTAATAAATAGCTGTTCCCTTCTGCAAATAATGTGTTCGCGCCTAAATACGCACAGGTAGAAGAAATCAGTGTAAAGACGACCAAAGCTGTTATCCAGTAAGATGCCGTAAGAACAGTTTATGATTGGATCGCGCCTTGGCAGTCATCTCAACTTTCGCAGACAACCAAACGTCCTCTGCCGCCGAACAACTGCTAACTGCGCTTACGATATCTTACTTGCGAGTGGTAAACCATGCCCTAACTGCATTTGTATGTATGGCCGTGGATGTCGCCGGTACGTGCACCTTTAAAGGGACCCTACAACACTTCCTTCAACTTTTTTTCGAAATAATAAATGCTTGAACAGCGTAGTCAATCGACACATCAAGTACTTAGATTAGGGGGTCGCAGTACCTCAGCCAAAAGTTACTACTCTACGCCCATCAGAGAACTTAGAAGTTTGCTCGAAAACTGTTTCTCTCTTTGCCGGTGTTGGCGTTCTTCGGACACTGGAATTAGGTCATTACAGCGGTGTAGCGGCTGTTGGCCGGCTTTCCTTGAGTTGCAGCAATGAACGCATTCGATAACCACTTTGAAAAAGCCACAACAACAAAGCAGAAACGAAAGGAGTATATGCTGTGACGAGCAAATCACGCAGTGCCACTCCGTGCTGGCCATAACTATAGCTTTCGCAGTGCATCCAGACGCGCAAAAAAACAGCGTTTATCGGAAGTCTTCCAAAGTTCCTTTAAAAACAACCCTCCGTGTGCATCAACCCTGAACCCGACCTGCGTGACCAATTACAGCTCGCAAAGGACCAGTGTCAACCTATCGCTGGGCTCAGAGCACGATTGGAATAAAACAAAATTTGTGGCGCGCGCTGCAAAAGCGAATATAACTTTCTTTATTGCATAGCATACAGCGTAGATAAAACTTTTGAGTACAATCATATGTCGGCCATCATTATTCGCCAGGTCTGCTCTCCTAAACGCTGCGATTGGTCATCAGTATACTTAGTGGAGAGGAACCAGTGAACGACAGCAGGCTTCGTCACGTGTAATGCGTAATTCAATCGAAAAAATTACTCCCACCTCCCCTCGCGGGAACGCCTGTGTAGATGCGACGCATAGGGGGTTCCGTTGTTGTTTCCGTTAGGTTGATTCTCCCATACCCGCCGCGGTGGCTCAGTGGCTAAGGCGTTGCGCTGCTGAGCACGAGGTCGCGGGTTCGATTCCCGGCCGCGGCGGCCGCTTTTCTGATGGAGGCGAAAAGCAAAAACGCCCGTGTGTACGAGATTTCGGCGCACGATAAAGATCCCCAGGTGGTCAAAATTAATCCGGAGCCCTCCACTACGGCGCGCCTCATCGCCTGCGTTGCGTCGGCGCGTTAAACCCCACAATCAATCAATCAAATCATTGATTCTCCCATCGCGTGAAACGTGCCGTGAACCCCCTGCCGCGGCTATGACGCAACGTGGCGCGGCTATGACGCAACACAATCCAACACAATCCACTTTAATCCAATCTAATTCAAATCCAATCCAATCCAAATTCAATCCAATCCAATCGAATCGAATCCAAGCCAAGTCAAGCCAAGCCAAGCCAAGCCAAGCCAATCCAATCCAATCCAATCCAATCCAATGCCCCTCGCGAGAGAGTGTTCGCTATCGGAGAGAAGAGGGGGTGAGCGGCGGAGAGCGCAGCTCGCGCGGCGGGGAGAATGGGGGAGGGGTGTGGACGGACAACGACAACGCCGTATGGAGGGACAAGGCGAGTGAATGAGATGCCGTCGCATCTAATATAATTTTTATATTCTGCAACCTCGAAAGAATTTCCCTCTTAGCCTTGAAGAACGTGCGAGTGCTGTTGACAACACTTGAGATGCTCCACGCGCGGAACTACCATTCCTTCGGGAAAACCAACGTAATCTTCCGACGTGATAGCCAAACTTCTAAGTGCTTAAAATTTCTTTGGGTCCGCTATACACCAAAGCGCTCCTGATTCGTAAGTTATTTCGGTAAGACGAGCCAAGTAGGCCAAACGCGAGGCCCAGCATACGATTGGACAAGCCAAAAATGAGGTTCGGGTTCTCGCACGACAAAAAGCACGGCCTCAATCGCATGATGCAAGTGCGTAGTTCGCCCTTCGCGGGCAAAATCGTACGTCGGGCATTGTCTCTAGTTAATTTATTCTCTTGTGCGCAGCGATTGGCCAATCAGGTAAGCTGTGGCAAAACGTGAACACGAAACCTTTTCAATGAAGCATAAATAGCTAGGGTATTTTTGATGTCAGAAAATAAAACCTCCCTAGGCTCCACGTGCCTCTGCAGCGCGAAGTTCTCTATGTCGTAAGGCATTGAAAAACGAACGCCCCTGTGCGTGTGTGCACATGCGCTATTAGGACGAAGTCACCAACTTAGTCGCACGCTGTATAAAACATTTTGACTTTAATCTTTCAGGCCTCATCACTTGGCTATGCATTCTGAGTAGATTTGGTGAGGTGAGGTGACTGTGAGGGGGAAAGAGGTTCCCAGCCTGCACCACACATGTATCGCAGGGAGAGAAAGGGAAGGGGAGGGGGTAGAAATATGGGTTGAGGTAGTGGTACAAAGGTGGTTGGGGCAGGAAAAGGAAGGGGTAATGGGGAAGAGAAGATAGATCAGCGACCACCGCCCGGGAACGGGAAAACTATCAGCGGGCTTTTTTTTTTTTTTTTTGGAACATGAAAGGAAAATTTCTTTGTTTGAAACGAAAAATCAGAAAACTCTACAAGTATTAAAAGAAAAATAACAAACACTAAACCTTAAGAACACTTCGTTCTAAAAATTGTTCTTCACTGTCGACTTGGATCCTTGGTAGACGTCTTGTCTTGTTTGTTCTTGTTCTTGAACTTTACTTGATTCTTGATTCTTTGATCTTGGTTTGTTGATCTTGTTCTTCATGATTTGTTCGTGACCTGACTTGACCGGGTATATAGATCTGTTACGTCTGATGGTTTGTGATTATGTGTTGTTGGTGTTCTGCTTAGTTTCCTTGTGTTGTTATGGTGTAAGAAGGGAATGACTGGAGATGTGGGCGGAGGAAGCCTCACCAACATGACGTTTCTGCTCCATCCCCGTATCATATCCCATCTTTTATATTGTCGTGATTGATCGAGTTGGTGTTCTGTTATGTTTGGTCTATTCTTATGCTTGTAGAATGAATTCGGTAATTTTTAAAACCATCTCTTCTAAAATTAATCTTGTTTCTTCTTTCTTAATTATTTCCGGTTTTCTATTCTCTAAGTGCTCTCCTAGTTTTTTAACGAGTATTTTCCTTTCATTTATTAAGAGTGGGCATTCTATTAGATAATGATCAAAGTTCTCTATATCCTTGCTACACTTGCATATATATGCCTGTGTTATTCTGAATCTTGAAAAATAAAACGGGAATCTACCATGCCCTGTCAGGGCTTGGGAAGAGTAGAAGTTTGTAGGAAAGTGGTCCGGAATAAAATTAATCCACCTATAAGTATAACTTGTTTTGCCATCTTTATTCCACACCTTATTCCACTCCTGGTTTAACTTGGTATATAAATGTTTCGAAATGAATGATTTTGTTATCGGAACAAAAGTTGGTTCTCCGTTTCTTGGGGCTTCTTTCGCCAATTCATCTGCAAAGTTATTGCCTATTGAGGAGCTGTGTGCTTTTACATAAGTGAGTTTTATACTTACTGCTGCATTCTCTCTAAGTACTAGTTTTAGTTCGTTAAATATTGGATTTGTATTAAGTGGGTTTTTAGTGCTTGGAGTACCGACCAACTATCGGTAAATAGTTGATGGCTATTGTTTGCTTTGTTTGTTATTATAAATTCTATTGCCTTTTAATGGCTATTAGTTCAGCTTCGTACTTGGAACTGTATTCTGGAAGCTTAAATTTTTCCGTTCCTACTATTTGGTTGTTAAAATGTTAAATTGTTAAATATTATTGTTAAATATTACAAACGCTGCTCCTACTTCTTTTTCCGTCTTTGAACCATCCGTATATACGTATATACACGGTAGTCTACTATTTCTTCTGTGGGAGTGATTACAATACCGCTTTTATTTCCTGGGTGATCTGTCCAGAGATCGTATTTTTTCATGATTTGATTACTTGTGTATAGCTTGTCGTCACATGAACATGTTTTGCCCTCTTTTAGTACTCCATATTGTTCAATTTCTTTTTCAATTGTTAGATACACTGGCGGGATTTTCGCCATAATGTTTAAGGACAGGTTTGATGTTGTTTTAAAAGCTTTCGTTATCATTAGTAACGGTAACCTTTGGATCGCCTGTAGTTTCCTTAAAATAGTTACCTTCCGAGTGTACCACACCGGTGCTGCGTAGGTAAGGATTCTTTCAATGTCTCTCTTATACATAACTCGCACGAATTCTCTTTTTGAACTCTTGTCGTCGTTTAGCGTGCTATTCAGGTTGTATGTCATCTTAGCTATTTTTTCTTTTAGATATTTTAGATTAGGTAAAATGTTAACTTATTATCTATTATTACACCGAGTAACTTCATTTCGTTGACTGTTCTTATTCTGCTTGAACCTATTTGGAGTATACGTGGATGGGTTCCATACTGTTTTCCCATTATCATTGCTTGTGATTTGTCATTATTTATTGTTATTCCTTTGCTTACAGCCTATTCATTAGTTATTTTTAATACTCTCTTTGTTTTTTCTTCTGCATCTCTTCTTGATTTAAACTGAACGATGATTACTATATCATCTGCGAAAGCTTGGATGTGGGTTTCATATGGGAGTTCTTTACCTAGTAAGTCAGCTATGGTGATATTCCAGTAAAGTGGGCTAAGTGGTGAGCCTTGTGGGGAGCCCACGTCTAAAGGCTTAATAACCTGAATATTGTCAGATTCGTAGACAATCTTCCTCCTTGTAAGTAGAATATGTGTTAGTTTATTTAAATTACTGTAACATTTGTATTCTTCTAGTTTTTTTGTTACTATAACTGGGTTAATAGAGTTGAATGCGTTCTTAATGTCCAAAGACACGATTAAGGTGTTGGTTTTGTCTAGTTTCGCTCTTGTAGCCCTCTTTTTTATTTCTTGTAAAGCCTCTATTGTTGATGTATTAATAGTAAAGCCATACTGATATTTATTAAAAAGGTTATTTTTATAGAGGTGGTGATATAGTCGGTCCTTAACTAACTTCTCCAGAACTTTACCTAGGATGGAATTAATAGCTATTGGGCGAAATTTACATTCCTCGCATGTCTCGTCTGGTCTTGTTTTGGGGATAAGTATTACCTTTGATTCCTTCCATCGTTCTGGAAAATAACCGTTCATAAAGCAGGTGTTAAATAAATTAAAAAAAAAACTGTTTGTGTTTCCTGAAGATTGCTTGGATAACAGTGGTTTTAAGCTTGTCCGGTCCTGGTGTTATATCTTTCCTAAGGTTATCCACAGCTAATGTTACTTCTAATTCGGTAAATGGGGTGTCGCTACTTCCAGGATGTTCTCCGTCCCCTGGACATTCCGTTTGACTACTACTAGTATTCTTATCCCCTGTTCGTTTCACCGTCTGGTGCTCCTGGACTTGTGGTGTTTGTTCTGGGTACAGTTTCCCTAGTATGTATTCTATTGTCTCTTGGAGAGTTTTTGTTATCTCTCCATCTTCTTTTACTATGCTCTTAAAGGTTACTTTAGTCTTTAACTGATTTCGTGCAATTTTGTATGCCAAGTTGAAAGGATTTTTTGTTAATTTTGACGTTAGTCCTTTCCAACTATTCTTTTTTGCTTGCTCTATCATGTTGTTATAGCATTCGTGCTCTTTGTAGTATTCCTTCTTATACATCTCTCTCATGTCTCCTCTAGCTTTTTGCTATCTTATCCTATATGCCCTTACTTTTTTGCGTTCAATCTCTAACTCCATGTCCCACCACGGGTTGGGTTTTTGTTTGGGTGGTTTTTTCTTTTTACTGTACTTCGCTCTCAGTATCTCAAGCTTGTTATAAAATGTATTAATTACGTTTTCTATTTCATCTGCCGTTCCAATCCTATTTTGTACTTCTTCGAACCATACGTCGTTTGCTATTTCATCTATCATTCTAGCTTCACCTTTTAACGTTAACCCATAGACTTCTTCTACTTTGACATTTTCGATTATAGTTCTTATATATCTGTGGTCACTATTATTGAAAGTATTTAGTACCTTCCACTCTTTAATATCTCTCGCTAAAACTGCGTTAACTATTGATAGATCTATTCACCCTCTTGCCCTACTTGTCCTAAATGTGGGGGGCGAATCTTTCTTATTTAGTAATGTTAAAGCATTAGTGACGATAAGCTCTAAAACTCCTTCCCCTCTTTCATCAGTTGTCTGGCTGCCGCAGATTTGATTTCGCGCGTTAAAGTCTCCACCTATTAATACCTCTACCGACCTATGTCTTTGTACTATTTCTTCGATTTTTGAAAGTTCTCTGTTGATGTCTCCGTTTGGTGGGCAGTAACAACTTATTATTAGTATTTCTCTGTTCCCCTTTGTTATTTTAGCTGCCACTAAGTTTTGAGCTATAAAAACTGGGAACACAGAGGTTTTTGTGGATTATAATGGCAGATTTGGGGTCTTTGCTGACCGCGATTTTGATATGTTTAAGAGGAAATCCTATTATTTTATTTTTGAGGGTATAAGGTTCTTGTATTAAAGAAATATCTAATTGCTCATCTTGTTGGAAATTAATCAGGGATTGATTTGCTTTGTATGCTCTAGCTAAGTTAACCTGGAGTATGTTAAGTTCCATTTGTGAGTTAGGTACTACGTTTTCAGTTATGCTAGTCATTTTAGCTAAGGCGAGTGATCATCCTCTTACGTTCCTGTTCAATCTTGTCCCGGTAGACCGGACAGTCCCAGGACATCATTTCGTAGTCTCTGCTTTGCTCTCTGCCATCCAGGTCACAGGCGTGACACTGGGGGTCCTTTCTGCATTCGTCTCTCTTGTGTCCCCGTTGCCCACACTTTACGCAGCGGATCGGGGCTTCACAATCTATAGCGTTGTGTCCATGTTCTGCACACTTGGTACATCGCGGTAAAAAGAAATGATCAAAAACTCGGCATCTGCTCCGTCCGATGTAACGGTGTGACCTGTTGTTCAGCGCCTGGTGTCCCTCTTTGTTAAGTGCTAAAATTGCTGTTGTTCCTTGTCTTCCTTTCCAGGTTTTCTTGACCTCGATATCTCTAGTAGTGCAAGGTAAGTTGTTTTGTTCAATAATCGTTTGCACGATCGTTCCTGCTTCCTCTTCTTCGTCAATTCCAATCACCTTTACTGGGTATCTATTTTCCTTGGGTCTCTTGATTTGAAGGTCCTTTGTTTTTCCTTGGAGGTGCGTCTCAATCTTCGCTGAGCCTTCCTTCGATGTGGTGGTGATTATTAAACCTTCCCTCCCAGGTTTGATTGTAGCGTCTCGGAGACCAAGGTCAGGTGGATGGATGCTCTTTTTGGTTAACGATGCCACCTCTTGTTTGCCCATTGTCCCTGAGGACACAACCAGGGCGTAGGTTGGTTTCCTCTCATTTGGTTTATCTGGTTATCGATAGGCACCATTTTCAAGTAAGTAGAGTCAAAATGAAAGTGTGTACGTGTATGCATATAAGTGACGCTCTCACGGATGACCGCCGCCAACGCTCAAGAGAAATAAAATTTGCCCATACCGTTCACCCAAATACTGGTCCATTTCTATGTCGTGTGCTAAACAGCTACCCTGGTCATCGGTCTTCACAAAGGGGAATGGATCAATATTTTTTTGTTCCTCAGCTGATAGCTGCCAGTTCACTATCCGGACAACCTTCTTTCTCAAGCAGTTATCTTTCTTAAAGGAGACTTACTGTCTTTCTGGTAGCAAGGTTCTTGCCGCGCCAATCGCAAGCCGGATTTTGGTATCACTTTTTTGTTAACTTGCGGTGTACTGAGCTATACTGCAACATCGGTTTGCCAAAGCGATGCGAACACGCTCAGCAGACATGTTCAGGTAGAAAATTCAGGTTTAAACCTCTCCTATCCCGCACAAAAAAACAAAACTATGAAGGACAGACCACGCCTGTTATTCTCAAAGACTTCCAATATTCCGCACTTGTTTTGGCCAAGGTCATGCTTTTTAGTAAAAGTGAAGCGGATACAGTAGCTGACCGATTTTTCGGACCTCTAGATGAACGAAAAAAAACCCGAAAAGGCGAGCATTCCGAAAAACCAGCGAGTCGCAAAAATGAACTTTATGTCATTTAAATAGGAGTGAAGGAGTGGCAAATAGTTCCTCGCCTTAAGTTTCTCCTTCGTGTGAAAGCGTCTGCATTGCATACATCTCTGCAATTGTCACGTTTGCGTCGTAAACATGGGACAACAACGCCAAAGCGTTGGCAATGTCTCCATTGATGGTTGCGGGCGGTCGGGAGTGTCTTCGTTTGAGTTAGTGTCGCTCTGCGGCAGTGCGGCCACTTGGGGCACGATCTCGTCGTCTGTTAGCTCTGCGCGCAAGACTATGTTGCTGTGCAAGGCAGCAAATTCGCGAAATATTACGGCAGTGGGAAAGTCCATGCCACTGCTTCACAAGTCGGCAATCAGCTTACGTGTCTAAAGAAAATTGGCCACGTATGAACGGCTGCGGCTTTCGAGATTGCTTCCGTCGCAGACTACAAGCAAAATTATGCCCTCTTTGATCAATGTGTCGAAGTTTGTTACCGCGGCAGAAATGAAGCCAATCCCCATCCAATCCGAAGCAAGCCAGGTGCCTTAGGATTCAAAATGATGTCGCCCTGGAGTAGCATTCTGGCTCTGTCCCCGAAAATGTTGTCCGGGAAATGGAACTTTTGGCTATATTTTATCAGAAATATCTATTGTTCATAAACATTACTCCTATGGGACAACTGGTGGTTCCTCAGGAGAGTACGGAATATCCAGCAAGTCTGAATTTCTGGAGTCCGAAAAAACGGTCGGAGACTTCGGAACATGGCTTGAACAAAAGAAGTGAGGATTCAGCTGTTCTCATTCCACTTTTTGTTCCTTTGATCCCTCTGTTTTCATTTGGAATTTTTCCCTTAACAATCCATATTTTTGTGCTTAAAAACGTGTCCTAATTCGCTTTATTATGACCAAATTTCTCACTGTGTTAGCAACCCTCGCCTCGTAGCGTTTTCGTTAGCCCCTTTTTGCATTAACTCGTGGCAGCCTTGGCGTTACTTAGTGAGACAATTTCTAAGTTGTGGTCCGGAAATTTTATATTTATACCTTGCCTCACCACCACTGATCATGATGCCGTGATCCCCCGTCAAGTTTTGTAGTAACCTGTATTGTGCGCAATTTGTGCCTAGAGTGTGTCGCATTGTTTGCATCTAATTACGACCCTCAGCCGCAATATGGAGCTATGGCTTTTAAAAAGATAATTTTTGTGAGCTGACATGGCCCTTCCCGGTGGACCCAGTGTGGCCACCAACAGCGATGACATGTTCTGTAAGAGCAGTCCCCTTTCCCTTAGATTTCCGAGGCGATTACTGCGCGGTATAAGATGGCCTTTCAGTGGAGCTCTTATACAGAAGAGGTTGGTATACGGTACATCTGGAAACATCTGCGTTTTCATCTCCAGCGTCAAACAAATGTGTTAAAAGGGGTAAAATGAACTTTGGTAGAATGAAGCTACGAACAGAAATCAGAGTCGGGGGAAACAGATGACAAAAAAAAATTTAGGCGATGAATGCCTTGTGCCTAATTCAAAAGGGCGGGGAGACACCTCAATGATATGCCAGATGCGTTAAAGGAAGACAGGGTGTGCACTGACATCGCGTGATACGCTTAGGTACAGATGCCGATGAAAAATAAAGGCCACAGAAATTTAAGGGCACGAAGGCAAGCTTATCAGCTGCTTTTTTGATTGAGACGCAGTAGCGCCAGAAATAACTTTAGGTATGTAGAAAAGACGTGGAGGAGGAAGAAACTTCATTGTGTCCAGAGGAAACGTCCAGTTAGGGCCGGTGTGCTTCAGGTGACGGCTAGGATGCCTTGGCTCTCGCGGCGTCTTCGGCCCTCTGGTCGTCCCACTGCTGTGTTCCAGGGTGCTCACTAGGCAGCACGATCTCCCACTGTTATTTGCTGGTGATAATAAATGTTCGTTTTGGATTGCGGAAGTCTGTTCATTGGTATGGCAGGGCATCCCCAAAGCATGGCGACGAAAAAGAATTAGCACTAATATACAGGGTGATCAAAGTTAAGTCGACAAGTGTTCTTTAAATTAGCCGCTTAGATGTACGTGAAGACCACCTCTACAGTGAGATTAGGCGCCCAGGGGGACACAGAATGAGGTCGTATCTATTGATGTCGGTCACTTAATTAACTAAAATTGAATAATTAGCTTCTTAGCGGTTGTAGTAAGCAGGCATGTTTCTATTGAAAAGATAGACGCAATTGTTTTTCTACGCAGTTTCCTTTGGCAGAACTCTTCGAGCTCATCCTTATTACGAGATATCTAACTGCGAAGTTAATTGCCGTTCCCATGATTACGCATGCAAGACAGTGAGGACCGGTGCAAAGACCCTCCCTTTTGTGACGCGCCTGCTGTGCGCGGTGTTTAGTTTGACAACGAGGTGGAGGCATAGGCAAAAATGATAACTGGCACCGTTTCAGTTTTGCTGGCGTTATCGCAATCTGCAGTACTCGGAACCGCTATCGAAACACAGAACACAAGGGCCTTCCCGGTCTTTGCACCGGTCTTCCCTGCTAGAATGCGTAATCATGCGAACGGCAATTAAACTTCGTAGTTCGATATCTCGGAGTACGAATGCGCTAGAAGAATTCTGCCAAATGAAACTGTGTAGAAACCTGATTGCGTCAACTTTTAAATACAAACATACCTGCCTAATGCGGCCACTAAAAGTTAATTATTCAATTTTCGTAATTAAGACACGCACATCAGTAATTATCACCTAATTCTGGCTCCCCATGGGCACATAACCTGGCGTTACAAGTACCCTTCACGTAAATCTAAGCGCCTAATATTAAAAACACCGTCGACTTAATTTTTATGACCCTGTATATGGGGAAAGAAAAGTAGATTTAAAAAATAATGAGCCTTTCCACTATGTGAAGGTGCATGACCAGCGTAGCTTTGCAGCAGGTGACCTAGAGGAGACACGGAATTAAAGTGAAAGATATGAGAAAATTTTATTTCTGTTGAGCGTTGACGGTGGTTATCTTTAATAAAGACATACATATTTTGTGCGCGCTCTTCACCGGTAGTGTTTTTTGCCGCCTGCCGCCACCGCCGATTACGCACTCGCCTTCGTTCTCGTCGTTGATCATCTTAGCCGCGCTGCAGCTCGTGAGTAAGCATTATACATGGCCTCCCAAGCTCGGCGAGAGAGGAGAAGCTTAGTTCAAAATGCAGGAGCTTGTCAAGTTAAAGCACGTTCGGAGCCAAGTAAAAAAAAATGCCTCCAATCCACGCCGAGAAGGTGGTTGGACTGTGAACCTGTACATGACACCCACAACGATTACCCATGCAGTGTCACTTGAACTCGCACACGTGGCTGTACAAAGAGAGAAACCAGAGACTCTGCCAGCCATTACCTGGTATCCGCGGGGCGGCGAGAAGAGGAGCGTTTTTCGAAGGGTGAGGAGGGCGGCAAGGGCAGCTATGGCGTCATCTCTCTCAGTGCCTCCCCCTCACTCTTGTTTCATGTCTCGCCTCCAAAAAGCGCCCTCCCCATCCCCAGACGCTGTATCCAAACCACCGTCTGTCTTCGCCGTCTCCACGTGTGGGCGTAGCTTAGTCGGCAGGACGACGGGCTCTGGCTCCGCCGTCTTCGGGCCCAGGTTAGATCCGTGGCGGTGCCAGTAGTTTGTTTGTGTAGCCAGTAGTAGCCTGGGAGTTTTCTGCTGACGCTGACACGAAAATTTGCTCGGCTCGTTCGAGGTATACTGCTTCGCATTAAAAAACAAGCAAACCAAACGCGCACACATAAACGCCTCGCTGTTGGAACCTTTCGTGTTTCGAATACAAAGGCACACGCACGAACGTCTCGCACTTCGGAGCCCTTCCAAAATCATGGTATTCATTTTTGTTCATGGAGACCGCGCGCTATTTCGCAAAGATGACGATGATGATGATGCTTAGCGGCTTCTCCTTTATAATGAGCTAGCGTTGCACAGCGACCTTAGTCGTAACGCCAATGCACAATCACCTCGCAAAAAAAAAAAAAACTTTATGAAATTTTTGTGCTAGTCTGACTTCTTTGTTCGATTGTCTTTCCAGATTGTTCCCTGCTCTTGTCCCACCAACATTCTAACCTTCTTTTATTAACCTCTACTGCTGTCCCATTCACTTTTCCGATAACCTTAACGCCAAGGGCTTCCGGAAGCTGGATGTTTTCCTCACTGAGGACTGGACGGATACCTTTGCACTCCGTTACAATATGTCGCATGGTTTCTGGCTCCCTGCCGCAGCCTCCGCACACTTCTTCCTGTACCGGCTCGCTGATAAGCCTTTTTGCCCGCAAGCAACCCACCCGGGCTGCAAAAAGCAACGCACTCCCTTTGGTATTATCGAAGAATTTTTCCCTTGTGATCTCCTGCTTCCCGATCCTGTAGATATCTAACGAGTTCTTCGCGTCCATCCTGTTTTTCCAGGTCGTTGTCTCTGTATCTTTCACTTCATTTTTGTGGCTTTGGTCGTTTCCCCTGCACGTCCAGGTTTCATATACTTTGTCATGAGCCTTCTGGTTCTTTTTCTCCACTGTGTGTCCATGCTTTTCATGTAAAGATACCGTAACACTTTGGCCACCCATATCTGGTCACCGTTCTTCAAGTCGTTCTAAGTCGTTCTTCAAAACATATTTTGCTTTGTGCTTCTCTCACTTCAAAGGAGGCCCATCCCATGTCTGCCTGCACTGCCTCATTTGTTCTTTTGCTGTGTGCCCCTAATGCCAATCAACCTACCGCCCTCTGATTTACTTCTAGCCCTGATTGAACCTCTGATTTGACACACACTACTGCGCTTTAAAACGTGAGTGCTGGCACCATTACACCCGTCCAAATTCCTCTCACTACTACTTCATAGTTTCGCCTAGCTGAAGTACAACATACTCGAGGTCTAGGCCCTAGGACTATTGGACTTTAATAGCCGTAGTCTTTAGACAAGGAACATCCGCGCCCTGCGAGGCCGGGGACTTCCCACACGCCGGATGTGTAAATAAATGTTATTTCTCTCTCTCTCTCTCTTCATATCTGTTATATCCCCACAACGCTCTGTGCTTCATGCTAGAGGCGTTTCGTTCGCCTTTCATTCTTAAATACTCCTCATGAGTTTTTAGATACGCCTGACATTCGTTTATCCATATGCCCAGATATTTGTATTTCGTTACCCACGGTATTGCTGCTTGTTGAACGAATACCGATTCGTTGTGGGCGTCGTCGTAGACAGTGGCGCGTAGACAGTGGCGCGCGCAGTGGCAGGAGGAGGAAACTCTATGGAGGATTGGCGAGCGACGGAAACGTCGGAGCCAGCACGCCCACACGTTGGCCGGCAGCGTTCGCCCGTAGTATTACAGGGATTTTGACGCCGTTTTCATGTGATAACAAGTACAACATTCACCAAATCATTGCATTTTATGTTCTAAAGGCTCTCGTGCTTGATACGCCGCGTGCAAAAGATTTCAACGCGCTGCACAAAAGCAAGGAGCCAAAACACCAACCAAACACAGTGCGCATGGTGTGTATGGTGATGTTTTAATCCCCGGACTTTGTGAAAAGCTATTACATCCTTGCAAGTATGTACAAACTCGTCCAAACGACACCTCTGCTGTTGCAAGGTGGACGCCTTTAGTTTTCATTACCCTTACTTGACGTTTCTATACATATCAGATGTCCCAGGTCGCAGATGTACGTCGCCTTAATCGTGCAAGGAACGATAACAACGTTGACATAATTTTATTTTCCTCACGTTCACGTTCTTTCATAGCAAAGCAAGTGTGTGAGAGCGCAGGCATAACACATTTCAGTAGTAAGATGTTACGCTGAACCTACAAAACCTACCGCTGTTGACCGTTTCTCTTCTGTGCGCATCGCGCGTTGTGCGGGCGTTTTGTCAGATAATATGGGCTTATATTAACAAAGCTGTTTGCACGTACGACCCGGTAGGGAGTTTGTGATCTGGGGACACCTTGAACATCACTTGACATTTCGCAGACAACAGGCTTGCCCAGGCGCGTCCGTTTAGAACCTGCATTACAATTAAAGGTTTACGTGCGAAGACCTTTGTGTTTCTTTCTTGCCTTTCATTGCTATTCTGAAGCTTGTTTGAGGGAGCCGCTGCTAGGAATGCAGAAGACGTTTGGTGATACTAAAAAAGCAGTTAAAGCTGGTTATCAGGTTAACATTCCGCATAGGAGTTTCTTTCAAGTGTTTATCAGCTCCAATCTGGAGTCACAAAATTGTTTTGGCTGGTTTCTGCGACCACACTCGGCGTTTAATTTATATGAGAGTGTGCGATACAAAGTTTATTCAAAAATACTACGCGCGTATTATGCGGTGTTTGCGTTTCCTCGAAGGAACAGCAAGTTTAATGAATGGAATCCTTCGGGGGTAAAGGGGACATGCAGAGAAAAGACGTTTGGTTCATTCGAATGATTGCCTCGTTAGAATAATACTGACACCACTTTTAGCGCACACTTGGCTTGGCTCAAATAAGCTGTATAATTGGGGAAAAAGGGAATGACCATGTGACCCACTAGCTCATTTCCCGCAACAGAACCTCTGATGTCGTATGCCCAGCTGTGCGATTGGCTGAGGCCGGCAAAAACAAACGCAAATTATGCAGGACTTATAGGTTTGCCGAACGAGCTATTTGCGCATAAACGTAATGCATATTCATTTTACAGCAGTAAGAATGTGGAGTAAACAATGAAAGCTACGAAAATACACTCAAATATAGTAGCACCGATGCACACTGCTGTTGGTACTGGTCACACTATACTTGGTTTAGCTGCACAGCAGTCCACCGATTTGGAATTGTCTTACACGGCACTGGCCGATTGGCGTCAGCGACGCTGTAGTACGTTACCCTGTTTGTCGAGTATACACCATGTTTCTTGAAACGATTACTTTCTACCGTAACAAAAGCAAGCCAGGTGCAAAAACAGTCAAAACCAAAGCAACGGCGGACAACATTCCGCCATTGACCGCCGCTCAGTATGGTATCGCCATCTGGGAGGACTGACAGTAAGCAAGGCTGCAGAGCCTAATGATGCACTGGAAGTTCGTTTAAATACCCGCCCTTGTGACTTCATGGGAGACGTCACGAAAACACGATTTGGCGCGAGAATCAAAATTTTAACCCAAATTGAATAATTTCTTAGTGAAAACGGCATCGTTTACTGCCGGACAAGCGCTGAGGCGCTATAAAACACGACATCTTTATAATAAGACAAGTACTTTGTCTGCATGCCCCCTTTAAGGAATGTAAACACGTAGGGCATGGAATGCATAAAATTATTTCCTGCCTTACGTGTACACAAGCCATAAAAAACAGCGAGTGGGTGTCCTGTTTCCTAAAAAGAGTTTCATGCGTTTTTTTAATTTATGAGCAGAATTCAGTGCGCCTACTAATAGTGTGTCTTATCATAATATTGGTTTTAGTTTGGGACAATGCGAGTACGACTGCCATGGCGTTGATCGCTCGGTATTGTTGTTTTAAACGAGAAAAAAAAAAACGTCTCGCCAAACGGGCCTGGTGGAAACCTATTACTAATCATGCTGACCAGGCCGTTGACGTACGTGCTCTGCACGGAGCAACACACCGTACTATCGAGTGGTATACTATGAAAATCCTTTATACAGGCAGGGTTGGTCAAGTAAGCTGACGTAAATGAAACGCCTCGTAAGCTTGCGTATTCTGACAAGTCTGTTCCGCTATTTAACGAGCGCCACTAATTGTGGTGGCATGCCAACCAGTGATATCTGAAGGCAGAAACTTTGTAGTGTCACAGATCGAGCAATGGCAGACTTCCCGCCGCAACAAACGATGTGAGCGGCTTTTGTCATAATTCTTCACCCTCGTTTGTGGGCCGAAATATTCGTCTTTAGTTCCAATGTAGCGCGCAACATCTCTTAAGGACAGTATTCCGTTAAAATCTAGCATCCCCGTCACCTACCGACGCAAAAAGGTAGGCTATTCCCCTTTGTTTTCAACGCGCACATACGCGGCGGTCCGTGGAGGGATCCTCCGGATTCTACTTAATACAGCCATCTTGGGTCGCTTTGCACGTCACCTGTAGGGCGCACCCCTTGCGAATAGCACACACACCTGGATGTTCGCTTTCCAATGCCTCACACTGTAAAACGCCTCGCGCTTCGAAAACACGCGGAGCCTCGGGAGGAATCGTTTTCGAATATCAAGAATACCTGCAACCCTGGCTCTGTAAGCGTAGCTTTAAAAAATTCCGCAGGGCATCTAATTACCAGAGTTAGATAGTGTGAATAATCGGAGAAGTTTCCTTAGCGTACACCCACTCAAGCGAAATAAAGCTAGACGGCGTCTTAAACAGGTCGTCTATTATGGGCTTGTCCGATGGATTCTCGAAACTAAGCTTGCATGAGTGCACGGTAAAATTTTGCTCATATTTGTTCGCTATTTTTACTCGCCGCACTTGCCCTTGCGAAACGCTTGATAGTCATTTCGTGCCCGTCTTGGATAGATTAATCGGAGGGGCTGAGTAAATGTTGACTGCAAAGTACGCGCACCCGTCTTCCATCTTGGCATGGACGTCCATCCTCTAACATGGCTAGTCGGTGTTTTCAGGTAATACCAACTGTCTTGTCGTGCGCTTCGAAATATTTGCGTGGCTGCTTTGCGTACGGTAAACGTCAGTGCGGGCTTGTTCTTGAGAGTATTTTCTTAATTTTCTTGATAAAGTTTTCATGGCTCAGGAAAAGACCTTCGGGCACTTCCTGTCGTCGGCACATGGTCTTGCGGCTTATGTTTTCCATCGTTGCAATCAATTAATGAAGCATACCTTAGCACAAAAACTCGCGCTGCACGTTTAAAAACCTTTAGTATTGCGCTGCAGCGTAATACTATCCCCCTCGCACAACTTAGAATGTTGCGTAACGATTTTGAGATTCCTAAACGAAATTGGGCGCACACGGTTTTTTTTTTTTTTTTTGCGCGCCTGTGTTTCCTTGGGCTGCGGACGTCCAAAAGAGAGTTGAAGTGTTAGCGTTTAAAAACCACCGAATAGAACAAATTCATAACACGCTTGCAGCTGGCATAAAGCAAACTTGCAGAATATTTATCGCAAACTACCTTCGCAACGCCATACACAAAGGAATTCAATCTTCGCTTAGACACGCGCGCACACACGGTTGCTCTTTCCTGTCTCAAGCTATTTTCGTAAAGTTCTCTCGCTGCGCATGGCCGGTGCGCACGACGTGAAACTCAATACCCGCCGAGGCAGAGCCTTTTGTGCCGAAGCAGTAATGACGCGGTCGAAATTCGCGGTTTCGCTTTCAAAGCGGAGGAAAGACAATGCGAAACAAAAAAGTGCAAGACCCGCGATCCCCGGAAAAGGAACATGGTGTATGCTTCCTTACAGAAGTAAATGCAGAACATTATATGCATCTGAACACAAATTCACAATCTGGTGTTTAGCAACGCGAATCAAGTGGGAACGTTTTTGACGCGCCTGCGAGAAAGAAGAATGAGTTTTGTTCGAAAACGCCAAGGTGCGAGGCAGGGAACGCTAGAAGTCAGCCGCTCCGCTACACATTTTTGGGGACTTAGCATGTCTTCAGCAAAGCCGCGCGTCTACTTCGTTGACTAAAGCTCAGTCAATCAAAGCGAAATTACACACGAAACGATGTTAAGGAATCAAATAGCTCGAAATAAAAGCATAAACAAGCGTGCATGCCTTGATTTCTTCCCGGCGTTTCGCGCACGCTGCTGTCATTGTTGTAGCATGGTTCGTGAGGGCTCCCACTTGGCCGCGGCATTCCGCATTGATTGTACACAAGCACATAAGGACACTACGAACCCAATAAACCGACATCACAATTCAAATGTCGCTGAATTACGGAACTCGCGCAAGAAAAACGAACGCACAGCTTCCACCGTTACGCGAGCACTGTTGTCAAGCGGCGACAATTCCGGGGGCTACAACATGATCGCCGCAGCGCACTTCGTGTCCCGCTTTGAATCTAGCGAAGAAACACCTAAAGCAGGAAGAGTCCCGGCATACGATCTATAGGACCTGAGTGGGTTTGAAGAGCTCCCGTATGGAACTGACCAGCCCTCTGTAGGAGAGCGAAAAACTCCTGTATGCCCCTATTTTAGACGATTAGCCCAAAAAGGTACGTTACACCATGCACTATATAGGAATTATTTAGCACATATGTCGCTGCTGCATATTGCTATATGACCACTATGAGCCCGAATAACTCGTGTGTCTCTATACAGAACCTATAGGGACCCAAATAATCCCTGTGAAGGACAATTTCACATCCACCTCAATGCAGCCATATGGCTGCAAAGGAAAGCTATGCAACTTTCTCAGAAACTGCGGCAGTTGAAGAAAAACTTGTCAAACGTGTTCTGAATAATCCGACGCTCTGAATAAAAACGTTTATTCTCTCTCTCTCTCTCTCTCTCTCTCTCTCTCTCTCTCTCTCTCTCTCTCTCTCTCTCTCTCTCTCTCTCTCTCTCTCGCTCTGTATTACCTCACCCAGTTTCGCGTGATATTCGTGAATTCTGTTTGGTGATGCCTCATTTTTGAATGCTCCTTCGTGAAGCTTCCCGTATTATTCACATTATAACTATCTTATAACTCCCTCGTAGACGGCTGTGTATAGACAGCAGACGGAAATTGTACCTCACTGCGCAATAACCAATTATGAGAAGTAACTAAAACTCCGCGTAATCATATAGCTGTTTTAGAGGGCAATTTCAGTATGATTTTTTTTCTGATATATTTACATTAGATTCAGAGCTACAGAGCATTCGCGAGAAATCGGCCACGAAAATGTTTTTGTGTAGACGCGGCGCGTAGACGGATAGACATCGACCACCACCGGAGGGTTAACTCTGCACAGCCTCGCCGTAAAAAATGTGTTACGTTTTTCAGTTCAACAAGCGCCTTTCGGTCGCATTTGGATCAATATTGCCCGATCGCCTCGTAGCATCAACGATAATTTCAACTAGAAAAATGTGTTTATTTCGCTAGTGTTAAGTTGTGTCTATTTTTAGAACGCGTGTAAAGCTTTCCCGTATCTCTTGTGCGCGAGATCACATAGTTTGGTGGTTACTTCTGATAAGTTAAGCAACAAATTACGAGCCCTTTCGTCAGACCTTTACGTGCATACGTTGCCGATCGCTTTCGTAAAGCAACGCGGAAAATTCACGAAAAACCCACAAGGTAAAAAATAATAATAATCTACCTGCTTCATGTACACTGCCGGAATAAAGGGATCTCCGATTGACTTCCAAGTGCTCCAGTCCTCCCCTGGCTGTTCGAATCCGTCCATTGCCACCGAATTTTCTCCTCTCATCCTTCCATAGAGTTATCAGTGTTTTTCTACGCGTAGTCTATCTCCCGGCAGCCACCCTATTACCTTGGTGGTACGCTGGCTGTCAGCTCTACGTATTAGATGTCCAGTCCAGCTCCACCTCGTTCTCTTAATTTGAGCTGGGATATCCTGTCTTCCGGCTCCCGAATCTAAGACGCTCCTTTTTTACCTCTACACATTACTTATATCATTCTTCTTCTTTTATGACACACTGGGCCGACCAAAATTTTCTTTCAAGCTGACAATATGGTCTCTCATTCACAAAAGAGTACTTTGCTTGAAGCGCTTATTCTATTGTCCTGCCGTAGCTCATTTCCACAAAATCTCCTGTGGTTCCTGGGGGTCCAGGTAGCACGCGTGACCTAGGCCCCAGGAGGTCGTGCAATTCCACTATGCACTTCTTAATTAATCGCAGTGCCCCTTGACAGCACGCGCTTACAATACATTATTACTAAGATGAAAGGAAATAAAGCCTGGGCTATTATTAGCTGAATAAACAGGCGCGTGAAGCGGTCTACAATCTCTATAGTTTAATCTTTACTACAAAAAAGCTTGGGCTAAAAATCTTTTATGGTAACTTTAGTCTGATGGTGGTTACTACGAGTAGAGAGCGAGCGTTAATTATTTCTACGGGAACAAAATTAATTCAAGTTTTGGCCCCGTCCTGGAAGACGTAGGACAGCTTCTACAACAGCAAACAAGGCATGGTTATAGCGTGTATAACACGTGTAAAGGCAATTATATTAATCTTGAAAAGTTCTTCCAGAAGCTAGGGATCTTTTTCCCGCCCCCAACCCTTTGTGAACTAGACGAACAGCCTCGGGGAGAGTGAGTTTGCTGAAAAGAGGACGTCACATCGCCAGCATGAAGCCGATCAAGCAACTCCGTTCTGCAGACGTGCTCGGGAGAGGAAGGTGCAGTTCTACACGATATTTTTTTTTTTACTTAGTTTTCACCCCGAACCTTTACGAAGCTTTATCCATTTCTTGGTTTGCGGGGCTTTCTAAATTCAAGGAGGCGTTTCTTTGTGTTCGCTCAGCCTTGGCCGAGTTCATTTATTTTAAATCGCCAAAGGCACGTACGTAATACAGGCCGGGCCATATGTTTTTGTGAGCCCGAGTCTCTTTACTGCCGACGCCAATTGTTTTCTGGCCCAGCTGCGCGGCCGGTGTAGCGTGCACGGTTGTGGTAAGCCCGCCCTGTTTGCTTCCGCGCCGTGCCTTGTCTCCGTGCTGGGCGGGTTGGGAGGCACGCCTACCGTTTCCAGCGCTGCGTCTACGTGCTGCCAGTGCCCGACGCCGCTCTCTTGCGGTTTGTTCGCTGCGGCTTGCTTACTACACTGCTCATGCTCTGCCAGCAAGCCTTGTCGTGCGTTCGGGCTGCGGCACTTTGAGCTTACTTTTGTACTATCCCTTCCATCGTGTTTGCTTTTTTTACACCACGGTGGGTCTGGTTTTGTGTCCACACGCGGGATTTTGTTACGCTCTTAGTAGCGAGTTATCTTGCGCGCGTACGGTTGCCGCTTTTCGCTGTCGTTGGCTTTTCGGCGGAGAATCGACTCTCGCAGAACATCGCGCCTGTCACCGCCGTGCCCGTCACGGCGGCCCCAAGAGGCTGGCGACTAGGCTTGTGCGGCGCCTTTTATTACAGGGCAAGGTCTTCGCCGAGAGGGCTCGCGGGATTCAGGGCTGTTCCCGCGCGCACCGGAAACTTTCAGTGCAACTCTGACTGTAACCACGTCATAGCTGCACAAATGATCTCTTAATACGTCCGCAGTGTTTTGCACACAACTTGGGTGTTCAAGATTTCTTTGCGCGTTCAAAATCCCCACATTGTCTAAATCTGTTGCTGACTCCCTAGTAGAGCGGGCCTCATCGATGAGGAGCAGGTTTGGTGCACAGAAAACAAGGTGTTGACATGAAAAATACTACCCGTAATTTCTTCCTACAGCGGAAGAAATTGTCTGGGAAGAAACGGCTGCGGAACAAATGGCCCCGGGGGCCATTGTTCCATCCACAAAGTAGGAAAACATGGTGCCAGGCTCTACACCACCAGCGTATAGTTCGTGAATCAACTTGGAAGGAAGTGTATTGGGACGAAGGGGGGAGTGACTATGTTGTATCAATCCCAGATGATTCCATTTTTAAGTCCGCCCTTCTTGTTTGCATTTCTTGAAACTGTTTGCCAATTCACCCATTACTTGATTATCACTTCGTTTTTAGATGCGACGCATCTCTTGCTCTGAGGCACGTCTCTCCTGCGTCGTCTTCGCGCCGTCCGTCCGCATCCCTACTCCGTTCTTCTCTCCCACAGCTGTGCGCAACACTCTCACTCCAGCTCATTAGCATACCACAGCTGGCGCGCTTGTTTGGGCGCGCTTCCCTGCGTAACGCTGCATTAACAACTGCTCCGGCGCGAGCAAGTGCGCGCATGCGCGACTCTCCTCCATTGTCTCCTCGCCTTCAAGCGCTGTGAATATAAAGCGGGTATCGCGCTGTGGCGGTTCAGTCAAGCGCGCGCTCTCGCACTTGACGTGACCTTGCTTGACTGCTTAGTGCTTGACTTGTTCTTCCGATGAAGACGTGATGGAAGCGACGGTCCCTTCCTTCCTGTAACGCCTGAATGGAAGTGAGAGTATGTAAAATAACCAAATAAATGAATAAGTAAATAAATATTTAAATAAAGAGGTAAGTAAATAAATAACTAAAACTGTATCTACTACCGGCAATAAGTCATTAAGTGATTTCCCTCAGATAATGCCAGAGCTATTCTTGTCGACGCCAAATAAGGTATCCAGAGTTACAAAGAATTGTTGGATTTTTTTTTTTTAATTAGGACAGCATTCCTCATTTCACAAGTATGCTTCATATAACCCGGGTACGTCATTTCCGGGTTTTATAAGTATGTTATAAAAATTCAGGCAGAGAAATTGAGTGGCATATTGAGAGGATGAACAACGGGAGAAATTAGATATCAAACAACTCCTTTCCAGACATAATAGTTTATTCTGATAAGCAATAAAATATTATTTACCGCCATTACATATTTTAACAGCCCAAAACCCTTAAAACAGGTAATGTAAGCTAAAATAAATGGTTAGAGCGGGAAAGTGCAAACGTCTGAGGTACACAACCTCTACGCGCGGCATGGAGAAGCCGTTATCTTTACCATACTATGACTGAGCTGCTTCTATTTGTGATGTGAGAATAGCATCAGTGGGACATTTGCTCTAATATGGAAGGAACATGTCTAGTAAGTTGCTGTCATGACTTTACTGAGACTTAGTGCTTTTTTCGGACCCTGCGCAGGTGAAACTCACTCGCAATGAAATCTTTGCGGCCTCACATCCACGCGAAAAGGACCTTTTACTGCCAAGTGATTCCCCGCGGTTACATTTGCGGTCATGATTGGATGTTACTGCTAAGTGTTATATCTCCTGTGGAAGTTACTTTTTCCGAAACAGTTTATTTATTTATTTATTTATTTATTTATTTATTTATTTATTTATTTATTTATTAGTAATACCCTCAGGGCCAATGGCATTATAGAGGGGAGTGGTTACATTCATAAGTACAATCAGAGTCCTTCAATGCTTTACTGGTCACGAAACTGCTCCGTAACTCAATGGGAGAGCTTCATATGCTGCGTTTGGCCGCCGCGCGGTGGCGCCACCATCTCACTGAGGTCACTCCTCGGGCGGCTTTGCGCTGGCTCGAACGGCGGAGACGCGGCTAGTTGTGTTTGTTTTTTGTGGGAAAAAAATGTAACGTGCATCTCGCGCTGTTGTTATGCGACTTAAGTAGTGCAACGACGATGCCGAACACGTTTTGTGTTCCGGGATGTCGTTCCTTGTACAACGATACAACAGAAAATGTTTCCTTAAGTGTTCTGTTTACCGAGCGACGGGAAGCTGCATGAGAAATGGAGGCGCGCCATTCCAAGGCAAAAGAAACGGGAGATTTCAGCTTCGATTATAAGTGAGTGACAGTGTGTGGGAATGCACTGTGCGTGGGAATGAAAAAGCAATGTGCATCCTTTTGAGAGCATCCTGAACCTAGAATCGTACAATCAGTCAGGTAGTAGCGGTGCTTCATTACCGGTTTGCAAACTTGTATTACCTTGCGCTCAGGCTGGCATGTAAAAAAAGCTTTGGGACGTCCTTGTGCTTTTACTTTTCATATTTACGCGAATTATCCCTTCGGGTTCATTTTGTTTGTTTCGTAACAGCGCGTGGCCGCTTCCGGTTTTCTTATCTGGCGTTTCAACCGGAGCGCCCGTTTGCTCTTTTCGTCGTACGTCCCGTCGGGCAATATTGTTTGACATGGAAAGGGTGTCACTAGTGTCACTAGATAAGCTACAGAGTACCGTCACTGAGGCACGCAAGTGAGCAACGGCGGTCTTTTTGGCGTTTATCAGTGTTGCCAGACTGCCACTTCTGCGGCCTCAACGCTCACTTTGACGAGGTCATTTGTAAACAACCCTGCCGAAGACGCAGCAACATGGCATCTCCGGACACACTTTTGCAGCTGAAATGTTGCGAAGCGCGTTATCTTTGAATCACGTTCGGAACGATGGCAGTCGTGCGCAGCCGCAGAGCAGGGCAGACAAGCTGAGAATACCACAGTTGACCGACAGAAAACGCATAAGGAACAAAATGGCGGTGCCCATGAACCGTCGCAGTGTAAACAAATGCCACGTGATGCGAACAGACCAATGATCGCGGCAGCGGCACGGAACAATAGGAGAAAAGAGGGCCGATACTCTGTAACCTTATCTAGTGACACTAGGTGTCACCTTGTCGCTAACTTGATTTTTTGTTTCTTCGACAACGTTATCAATCCTATTTCCATGTATCTGGAATTAATAACGTCCCGAGAGTAATGCATGCATAGCAAACGCCGCGCAACTCATTTTATCGGCGTTCATCTGTGCACGTGACACTGCGGACTGCTTCTTCGACGTTTGTGTTTCATTCTTGGCTACGTGGCAATATTCTGTTTCCTCCGTGTGCTGCATATTGCAGCGCAAAAAAATAAATAAATTTTGTACGCTGGACCACGCTCTTTTGTCTCCCTTCGTAACATTGAAATTTCTTTTGTTGCGTGTGATAAAATCAATTTTATTGTTCTTTTTTCGCTTCCTTTTTTTGCAAAAATTTCAAAGCGTGGAAGCGGAAAGACACACGGTGCAACATATATCTATTCGTGTTTTGATCCTTCGCGTTTCTGCGGCGTGCGTGGAACTCAGGTTCGAGTCAGGACGCTGAAACGTTTCTTTTTTTCTGTCACTTCACCTACGATCATTCAGCTCCATCGTCAGAGAAAGTTCGTTTTCCTGTAGGGCGTTTTCGCGTTACAGACGCCATCAGCGAAATGACTGAAGCTTCGCCTTAAATTGTTTATTTTTATTTTATTTATTTATTTATTTATTTACATGGTACTGCCGACCTCTGGTACAAGGCCCTTGGCAGGAGGGGGCGGTAAGAAAAAAAAGACGGAAAAAGACGCGACATGAAGAAGTAAAGGGAGCAAGAATGTGGCAATATGCCTGGGAAAGGTTTATGTGTAGTGGCATTATTGTAGGCACAATATAAAAGACAAAAAGAAGGCACCCAAAAAAAGAAAAGCGTTAATACAACCTGATGCACGCATGCGCAAAAAGATTTGCACTGACGTAACAACCTATTAGTATCGATAAGATACGAGGCATCTTTTCAGTAGCAATTTCATCCCAACAGAACGCGACAAAGTGAGCAAAAAACTGTCTGTGGGGGGAAACCAGGAAAACATACAACGGGGCCACAAAGCACGACTGCACACATTGGTCATCAAGTTACAACTGGACGCAAAGAATACAACATATACAACGTCCGTTGTATATCTGGATGGAGAGGGGAAATGTACACATGATGTTATTTTTTCAAAGCATTCATGAATGATTCGACCGTCCTACATTCTACAACGTCAGCTTTAAGCCGATTCCACTCGCGTACACTACGAGGGAAGAACGAATTTTTAAAGTTGTCGGTTTTGCATGAAAATTCCTTCAATTTCTTTGAGTGCAGTGAACGAGTGGAACGCCTAATCACGGGTTCAATATAACCATCCCTACTAATCCCTAGTTTGTCATGGTACAGCAGGTACATGTATTTCTGTCTTTCATAGTATCTTCTTTGCTCTAATTTGGTTAACTGTGCTTTTTCCAAAAGTACACTAGGTGAAATACGCCAACTGTAGCTAGCATACACGAAGCGAATCAGTAGACGAAATCAGTAGACGTTATCTACTGATAGGCAAGGACTGTGTCTCTCCGACCTTTCAACTCGAATCTTGTCCGCGGAGCGCGCGCCCTCTCCCTTTACCACTACGTACGCCCCGGGTTCAGCGCTACCGTCTTCGGCACTGTCTTCGGTACTGATGGCAACCAAAGCTAGTGTGCTTGCGGGAACGCGCCCCGTAACATGTGCACAACATCTGCGTTTACCGCCCACGAGCATCAACGACGGCCGCACCAGCAGCTGGACCCCGGCCAGCTCCACGGGCGGCGATGTGGCGTCCCGAACGTAACAACGCTTTTCCAACGCCATGTTAAATGAGACAGACGCACTACCGCAGAGCTCAGAATCGACAGATTTCGGGCTTCAGCAAACGGGGAAAGGGGGGGGGGTTAAAAAACAAAAGGAAAGAAATTCGCACCTTCCTCATGATGAGAACGAGAAGATGTTCATCCTCAAGTTTTAATTAATTAATTAATTCAACCAGGTAAGCGAATACCTCGATGCAGCAGTAAGAACTGACCTGCCCTTACCTGCCACGCAACCTCGCGCACGAGGCGTGAGATGGATGCGTCCCGTCGCCAGCAGTGCTTGCGGGACAGAATCAGTTGACCAGGGCGCTCCTCTCAAACATCGCTTTCTACAAGTTCGTGTCCTTGTTTCAATGGCTAGTACCATCGTCGTCTTTGACTGGCGTTAAATGAGCGATGGCGACAAACGACAACTTTGTTTAGTTCCAATGAACCACCCTTTGGTAATTCCCTCAGCCCCATGCATTGCAGCTACAAATATTGATAGATTGATTGTAGGGTTTAACGCCCCGACGCAACGCAGGCGATGAGGCGCGCCGTAGTGCAGGGCTCCGGATTAATTTTGACCACCTGGGGATCGTTAACGTGCGCCGGAATCTCGCACACACGGGCGTTTTTGCTTTTCGCCTCCATCAGAAAAGCGACCGCCGCGGCCGGGAATCGAACCCGCACCCTCGTGCTCAGCAGCGCAACGCCTTAGCCACTGAGCCACCGCGGCGGGTATTGCAGCTACAAATAACGTATTTGAAACAAAAAAAAAACGCAAGAAACGTGGAAATACTTTCACATTTCGCACAACAGTTACGTAATAAGGGCAGGAGATGACGTAATAGGGGCCATCACTAAAACATAGTTATCAGTGTGTTAATTGCGCGTTAGCACTTAAGTGATTTGATCAAATGGAACTATACAGGCCACACACTACAATACAATAGCACAGTCGTTTCCTGGCGGTGACTTAGTTCGGCGACCGCCAGTCGCACCAACAAGATTATGTGACGTCATAGAGAAATCACCGCGAAATCACTGGGGTTCACCACTGATTCCTATGTTAGCTTTAACAACTCAATTGCTTTTGGAAGTTTGGGATAAAGATGGCATCATTGTGATCAGCACAAAGCAGAACTTTTAAGGAACCAAACTTGCAGTTTGTCTGCATGCCCCTTTTAACTCATTGAGCCCGAACAGCAGCTCTGCTTAACATTTCGACAGAACTTCTAGGAGATTCTCTGAAGAAGAATTGCCGCTCTGAAAGATATTTTCCTGAGAGATTTTTCACTTATGGTACAGTAACCGACCGATCTTTCGGACCTAGCGGGGAACGAAAAATAGCCCGAATAAAAAGCAGTTCGAAAAATCTGTTAGTCGCAAAAAAACGAACTTTATTTCATTTAAATAGGGCCGAAGATGTCGCGAATGGTTCAGTACAAACCTGCCAAGGAAGTTGTTTAGAAGTCAGCATCACTTGGTGCCTAAAAAAAGGGGCGTATAAAAAATGGCCACGTATGACCTGTTTCCGGCTTTCGAGATTGCTTCCGTCTCAGACTACATGCACAATTATGGCCTCCAAAGTCCAAGTTTGTCACCCCGGAGGGAGTCAAGTCAATTCCTATCCAATCCGAAGATAAGCAGGTGGCTTAGGATTCAAAATGGCGTCGTCCTGGAGCCATACCATGGCTCTTTCACGAAAAACGTCCGGGAAATCGGACTTCTGGCTTTATTTTTTCCGAAATATATGTTGTTCATATACAGTACTCCTATAAGACCACTAGCGGTTCCTCGGGAAAGCCCGGAATATCTAGCAAGTCCGAAATATACAGCCAAAAAAACAGCCGGTTACTGTATTTGCAAGGACAAACAAGAAAAAAAAAACGAATACGCTGAAAGCTCGTTAATTACGCCTGCTTCACTCGGGTTTTCGTTCGCGATGCGCGCAAACTTTGTAAATGAAATTTCAATCATCAGGTGTTCCTTACTGAACTAACAGCGCTGAAGCTCATGCTGAGTTGCCGCCACAGCAAGTTACGGAATCGGCTATAGAAAGAGAAGTAAGGCACACAATTTCATCATTCTATTCCTAACAACTGGCGAATAGAAAGAAAGACACAATCGATCCACAGATGCGTACACGCGCAGGCACGCTTTTGGGAAGCGGCATGAAGCATGCTTCCAGCTCTCATGTCTGAAGGCAAATTGCTTTGCCAGCACGTTTGTGAAGGATATGCCGCTATTTCTTTCGGTGTAAAGCAAACCATAAACCAAAAGTTGCCTCAGTTTTGCCCGCAATGAAAAGAAAGCGTATATCACTACTCTAGAAATCATTATAGTCGTATTTTGACAAGCGTAATGCGTATTTTTTGAACGATGGCGACACCCAGGAGGCTCGAATTGAGCGCAGATGCAGCAACAATAACTATTCTCTGCGCTCTTGGTTCGGCGTCAAAAAAAAAAAAAAAATACGGAGAAAGGGTGCTGAACTAATCTCACACTGCTGTGTCCACCGGCATGCTCAGTCCCCTGTTTCGCACCTCCGAATTACCTTGAGAATTGAGTAAGAGCAAGCTTCATCAATCACGCACCCAGGTAACCGGCTCTATTTTGCGCCGGGACGGAAATAGGCGGGGAGCTGTCCTGCCGCGTTTTCAGTCCTTCAAGGCAGCCACGGCCATCCAGAGGGAACATCTTGGCGGGAAGGGTTTGCTCGTTCATCTAGACGGCGGGAATTCTTTCGCATATCTGCTTTAGCTCGTAGTTATGCGCACAAGGGAACTGAAGTAGAAGGGGGAAAATTATGTTCTGAGATGGAGCAGTTCACTTCCATCCGTGCCGACGGCTTGGAAGTTCTTTTCAGCCAAGTTCGTCTCAACGGAAAGCAAGAGAGAAGTAAAGCGAGCTGGGTGGGTGTATAGAAAAAATATGTCGTAGGAGAGTCTTATTAGTGGGTGAAAAATGGCACGATGAGTGTCCTATAGAAAAAAACGACAATCCGAAAGGCACGTTCGGCCTGTGCTCAGTGGTTTCGATTAGGTTGGCGGCAGTGATTCTGCCATTCCTTCCTATTCAGACTGTGCGATATTACCTGGAATGATTTCTCTAATGAACTGAGTGTAAAACAAGAAGTATTTTTTTCGTTCTGGCGAAATAATGCTATAGTACTGCGTTCTTTTTTATTCTTACCGTCAGCGTTTACATAGTTCATTGGGGAAATTGTAAAGCATAAAATTTATAATGTGACATCCTCCCGACCTTTTACTGTACTGGAGGCCGAGCCTAATTGGAACTGTCAATAAATGAGGAGGCTCTTTCAAGTGGGGAACAAAAATTTCATTAAGAACGTAGTCCATCACTCGTATAGGCTAGACATTTACAAGAAATAGAGTTCTGTTGCTGTGTGCCTTGCCCATCCCTTTTCTTCTTGTCATGTCTACCACGCGCGATTCTATGCGACAAGTGTTTCACGTTGTCAACTTGAAGCAGGGATCATCAGCCCACCAATAACCACATCACGCTCCAAGATCATGGATGATGACGCTGCTGTCGTGCCCTCATATCGGTCGGGCCTAGGCTGATATGCTCATTGTCTTGACAGAGTTGCGATTAGAGAAGCTATCAAGGCAAAAGGAGAGGAATGCCTTGAAAAAGAAAAAGAACAAAGCCGTAAGCAAGCACACACAAAAAAACTGAAACGACCGGCAAGTAAAATTGCTCCAGTGCGGTTTTTCTGGTCATAATGAAAAAGACTTCAACTCAGACACCGTGCGCCGTAGTAATTGCGGTGGCAACATCGTGAAACGTTAAAAGATTTTTAACTACACCAACGTTATGCAGGCTGCACAGCGACTGAAATCAATTCTTGCTACTACGACAGAGAACCGCGAGGCAACCTGCTTGTATTTGCACACGAGCGTAAAAAACGAGCCTTTAAATGTAATTTAAATAAAACCAGCGACAAGTGGAGTATTTATGACTGCTGCAAATGCAACTTTCACTATTGAGCCGGTCTGCATAACGCGTCTCGATTTTAGGCTTAACAGTACGGGACGAAAACATGAACGATCTAGCCTATGTGAAAGGTAGTTTTTTTTATTGTAAATAGCGACTATGCTGCTAATAGTGATGTTAAACTATACAGACCTTAGAATGCGACCGGTTAAAATTATAACCCCATGTTCACAGAACCATCCTCCTTGATTCCAATGAATTAAAGGTTGTTTCCAAGCACAAAATTCTTTGTATATATTTCTCTTCACACTTAAGTTGGGACGCTCATATAAATTACATGTATAAAAAATTCTCCTCAATTGCGGGTATCTTATCCCGCTGTCGTTTCTGTTTCTCGCAAAAATAAAGATTAACACATATAACGCCTTAGTTAAATCACATTTAAACTACTGCTGATTTGTCTGGTCGGCAACTACAGATACACGCCTCAAAAGGTTTTTAGTTTTGCAGAAAAAAAGTATTCTTCATATAGGAACCATGGTACCTCAAGCTAGTATTGTGCATGCTCGTTTCAATAATTACGCATTATTATTGTTAAAAATATTTATTAACATCGCCTGCTTTAGTTATCTCTTTCTCTCTGATTCGGTGAGCAACCCGATAACAGGCTTGGCTTCATTACAGCGTAGAAATATTATCGTGAATACGTGAAGTAAAGGCAGTTGGGCTACACCCGCAGTTTCGCAATTTTTATAAATATCAAGCACTAGCATATAACATTCCGTACCACCTTAATAGATTCTCGGAACTTTCGGTCCTTAACCGCAAGGAATTAGAGTCATATTTTATACAGCCGTAAAATTAGGCTACCTCCGTGTGTGTATGTCTAGCTTGTTATTACTAGCAATATCGCTACGCAATAAATGTAAGAAGCAACTTCTGCGAAGTGTAGTTATGTATAAATAGAAAGCTGAAATTGTGATGTTGCTGCTTCGTCTTCTCAGATTTTTTTTTCTTTTGCGCATAAAAACTAGCAATCAGAGTAAAATTTATTTCCCAGTGTGCTCACTGTTTTTGTGTGCACGACGTAATTAGAAGCTGATTCTACGGTTGCCTGGCGTTTTTTTTATAGTAGCTTCTTTTTATGTTTTTGTGTTGCATTGTACTTGCTGGCCTGTTTGATAAAAAATGGTGTTTATATTTATTGTTCGTTATATTTTTTTGTCTTTTCATGCAGTTACCCTTTGCTTATGTTTAAATCCGAAAAAAAAAAACCTCTTCGGGTCTGTTTTACATTCTCTGCCGAATGTTGTCGACTGCATTGTATTCATTTTGCTAGTAACTTCCTATATTACAGTAATGTTGTTTTTATATATGTGTTAATGTATATTCCATGTTCGATGCAGCACTCGCTTTGGGTTTTCCCAAGCGCTGTTTCTGTTGATTCGCTGCCAAGAAACGGAGTTCCGGGCCCAATCAAGTTGTTTGTTTTCAACTTTGAGGCTTGGGGACACTCCAGACAAACTTTTCTGGAAAATAAAAGATGAATTTAAATTGAATGTTCTTGCTAAATTTGATGTCTAATGGGCGCTCTCTTAAGGAAAACTGTTGAAGCTCTGGTAGGGAGGTAACCAGTGGCGCCTGCTTCCCTTGAATGCGAATGCAGCGGCATTTTTTGTTCTGGAAATGTTTGGTACAATGGCGTCGAGAATTTACAAATACAATTCTGGAATGTGCCTCGTTTGTGAGTATTGGAGTATTTGATTTTTATTTCTTGGCAGAACCAAGGGGAGGCTGAGACTAAAGGCGAATACGTGGCCTGACAGAGGCCTGAACCAACCGATTTACAGCGTACATAATAACACGTCTGTTCACAAATGTAAGCATAATAGCACAATCGTAATAGAGAAATAGCACAAAGCAAAGTCATGTTACTACATTTCCTATGTATTATACAAAGCATAGGTCTGAAATTCACAGTAGGATCACAGTGTTCACATAAACGCAGTAATTCGTACGCATGAAGTTTCATCAGTTACACTACTATGTCACAATTGCGTATGAATGTATTTTTGTTTGTAATTGTTTTTAATTTCTACCTTTAGGGTAACATGCAGACGTATATTTCAAACCGTTAATTATATATCAGTATTGCAAGCGTTTTGCTTAAGTAACACTTCTTTGACCTGTTTTTTAAATGTAAGTTCACTGGCGTCGCAGTTTAATTTTCTCTCATTTTATTTAATATTTCAATTGACTGAAACCATAAGATTGTTGAAAAGAGAGTTTGAAGTATTTAACGCTTGTTGTTAGGCGAGATGGAACTGATGCGGGAATCCCCTTCCTTGCCTCTCCCTCCCTGTTGTGTGGCGATGGTACCGATGTACGAGTGATAGGAAACCACCTTCCCAGACAAACCTCCTGGGACTCGCCGAAAAAGTGAACCGGAGCATGTCCTCCCCGTTCTCTTGTTCGGTTACGCGCATGTATACTTCGCAGCATTTGTCACCAGCTTACCATGCCCGACTTCCAAAGCGACGATTTTTTTTTTCGTGTAAAAGGCACAGTTAAGCGGCGCTTTACAATACATTTTAAATCAATCAACCAGCACTGCCTCGCTTAGTGAGCGATAGCATCACTAACGCTGCTTGGTGGCGGGACCCAGTTTGCCCATTTTCTTCATCCCTGCAACTGAAATCACCCTCACTGAAAGAACACTTCACCCTAATAATTCAAATTCTTTAACTTACGATGGTGAAGAAATTTAGTTGTATTACAGTGGTTCATCAGCAAACGTAGAACCTAAGCGGGAAAAAATGTAATCCGTACCGCAGAAGGACGTTCAATACAATCGTTCTTACTATGGACTCAGTGGTAAGCTGTAGCTGCATAACATTTTTGCAAAAAAGCGTCGCTGCAGTTGTTTTTCGGCTCAAATGAAAGAGAGAATGCTTCGTCCGTTGCCAGAGAATGGCCAGAAATTCTCTTTCGAAGGAAGCGTTCTTTCTTACTGCACATCTTACTGTGTGCTTTCACTGCACACCAAAAAGTGAAAAAAGAAAAGGGGGGAAAGTGGTTTCTGAACGTTGTCAACTTATTGATGCGCTTAAGTACGCACGACAAGAGAGCGGTCTGCTTAGACGATTTCGTCACTGTTTATGCAAACACGGAAACGAACATTCTCCGCTAAGGGGGGTTTGTCGTGGCGGCTTCCCTCCAGATTAGCTGGCGGCGTCCGCAGCCGTTATACGCTTACCGGTACAGAATCGCAGGGGGCAGCGTTAATATACTCTGTTGGCAAGCTAGTCCTTTTTCTCCGATCGCGCCCTTATTAGACGGTGTTTATTGGAACATATACCCAGAGCTTTACAGCTTTACCAATTCATTCAGCCTGTATCTCGCAATTGACACTTGAGGGGACCGCAGCATTTCCAGTGCTCTCCGTTAGCTTCCTTAGTTGGAATCTTTCTTCGCTTTCATTGAGTGCAATGCTATGGTTCACCATTTGAGCGAAGCCTAACGCTCCCGCTGATACATAATTGAAGCGCGTCAAATCATCAAGCAAGCAGATACTTCCAGCTGCAGGATTCTGCGGTTCAAAGAAGATTTATGATTATTGTAACTTTTGTTTGCTACAATTCTACACTTATTTCACGTACGAGTAAGTTTGATAATAGCCCACGTGAAACTTTTCCCACGTTAAGACTCCCTTAACGCAGCAGTACAGGGGTCGTGGAGGCACCTAAGCCCGTATTTACCGTTGACAGTAGCTTCGCGGCATGTGAAAGGCTTGTAGCACTGAATGAATGTTGTAAAGTCAGAGCGTCGTAATACTGTTGAGGTGCGGTGCGGATGCAATTCGGGGCCGCACAAAAATCTTTTTCGTAAAATGAAGTTCAAATAGCGGCGTACGGCGTCACCATTACCTAATACACTGGGAGGAAAACTAGGCGAACTTTACTCACCTACAGTTTCGGTGAACCCGATTCGAACTTCAGCAGCTGACCGATTCCCATGAGCTCGAGGAGAACCAGCTGCACAGACAAAGAAGATTTGACTTATGCTTTAGTGCATAAAACACTCACGTTGTGGTAGCAACAGCGGGCAAGGGCCCGTACGTGTACGGGGAAGTGCATAGATAACAAATATACCGCTTTCGCCAGCACCGGCTTTTTAATAATGTAGCAAACTATGATTTGCGAAGTCGCATTTTACATGGAGATAGGAACAGCAGGAACTTGTGTAATTTGTTTTTTCTGAAAAGCCGATGAAGGTAAGGACTTGTAAGGTTACAATATGGCCTGGCTTAATTTTTTTATTTTCTGGAAGGAAGTTAAAAACAAGTAAGTGAGAAATGACCGTCTCCCAATTTTGTTAAGCACGTACCTTTAACGTGACGCAACCTGCAGATAGTCAACATTACCGAATAACCTGCCGCACTAAAACACAGCCGGTAGACACGGTTTGGGTTTCGGTTTTGGAAATGCGTTTCGGCTCGAGGTACAATTGCAGGGCAAACGAACCTTCCAAACCCGAAAATGCAATCTGTAGTTTTATTTATAAGCCACAAAGGGCCAGTTCAAGTCATCCACTACTCAACGTTACAATCACGGCGGATGGTCGCCACGCCAGGTTTCTCTCTACGTATTATTGCATTACATGTTGCTATCGCACAATGGACGAGCTTTTCTTACTTCACGAAGAAAGTGACCGAAACAGCAGATGGAAATGACAGCTACGGTCAGTTTCTTTTCTAAAACGAAGAGCACATTGTAGTACATGAGCAGAAATACAAATAGTTATGAGTTGTGGAAACTTTTGATTCCAACAAACAGCCAGAGAATCTTTTTTTAGGGCGTATTTAGGGCTTTAGAATGGGAGGGTGTAAATGAAATACCCTATAGCATCAAAGGTGTTCAACTCATTGGTGCCACTTGAAAGAATGCAGAGCTAGAGCTCGACTTCTAGAGCTGTAGCGTATAACGTCCAACCGACGAGACCATGGAACCTTGCTGCCGATATCAATGAGCATAGCGAGACCACTGAAATGGTAGGCACGAAGTTGACGTCACGGCTACCAGCAGTTTCGAAGCTGAGAGTCGCCACAGTTAAATTACTTATTCTGTTCGTTTGACAATGCTCACCACAAGGCAATGAAAAATGGAGTCGTTGCACTAAGGTGAAGACGAGTCAGCTGAACTAAGGAGCACGGAAGCGGGGAGAACGCCGCTTGGTTATTCTTGGTTATCTTTTTGTCTTTCTTTTCCTTCTTTATATCCGTTCGTTATATCCGATATTCGTTACAACCGTAGAGGTAAAAATAGGCTCTAATAAATCGGCAATCTGGTTTGCGAAACAATCCAAATAAAAAAACGCATTGTCCTAGGTTTCCAACCTATTATAAACGAGGTAGTCCTTATCGGTCTCCTCGTGACATTTCAAACTAAACAGACCTGAACGTGAGAAGGTGAAATTGCAACATAGCAAAGCTGGTTCGGCAAAGCAGGCCGCCTTCTTATTTACTTGAAGGAGGATGTAGCCTTCGCCTAGTGGCTTTTCACAGTCTGAGTGGAATGAAGTTTTTCACAGTGTCCACGCAATAAAGAGCCTTAAGGTGCTAAAAAATGGTTGTTTTTTCAGTTTTTTTTAAAGTTTGTTTCTATTATGCTAGCTTTCTAGTTTTGAGCCTCGTGGGAACCAAATATTTCTTCTTTATAACCGATATCGCGCGTATCTCGAGATTTACGTTTCGTTATAAAAAGAATATAGGTGTCATTGAAATGAAGCGTGACCAAAGAAACTTCGTATTTAGTTCGCTATATTTGATAATTCGCTATATCAATGTTCGCTATAACAAGGTTGGACTATATATATTGTTACGAGACGGATTTATTTGCTAGAGGCACAGGGTATTTGGCCAGCGACACAGAAATGTGAAAGCGGTTCCAAGGGGATCGATGTCCAGCCGGGGCTTAACCTCACTATCTGCCTTCTCCAACTCCGGTGCTGATGTAGGCATGGTTGTAACTCCTGGCGTGTAACATTGGCGTAACATTTCTCCGGTCCCAGACGAAGCCCTCTGGTCAAGTCAACTTAGACTGCGTTCTTGGCAACGTTTTAGCGGGCTACATGCACCACTTGTGTCTTTTTGGATTGTCGGCCACTTGAAGTTAAGCGTGAAATAACATACGTAACATCGCTGAGACGCTCCATCACAACAAACGGGCCGACGTAATGGGACAGAAGCTTCTCGGAAAGCCCACGCTTTCCCAATGGCGTCCATAGCCACACAAAGTCACCCGGCGCGTACGTAACATCACGTCGGCGCCTGTCAAATCGCTTCTTGGAGCGCTCTTGGGACGCGAGAGTACGCAGGCGAGCACGTCGACGGGCATCTTCAGCTGGCAGAGCGTATTCGCCAACGAAGGTACGTCATGCAGAGAGAAAGGAAGCATGGTGTCCAGGCAGCTACTATGTTGACGGGCGTAAAGGGTGGAAAATGGGCAGTAACCGATGGTTTCATGCTTCACCGTGTTATACGCGTATGTTATGAATGGCAACAGCTCGTCCCAGTTTCTGTTGTCCGAAGCGACGACATCGATAGCATGGTCATCAATGTTCGGTTGGTTCGTTCCGTCAGGCCGTTAGTCTGAGGGTGGTATGGCGAAGAGTGGCGAAATTGCACGGCACAAAGGCGAAGAAGCTCTTCAACCACCCTCGCAGTGAATTGGCGCCCACGGTCACTGATTATGACTTTCGGGGGTCCATGGCGTAGCAATATGTGCCGGAGCAAGAAGAGCGAGATTTCTGTCGCAGTTGCAGAGGGTAGAGAGGCTGTCTCAGCGTAGCGCGATAAGTAATCCACGCATACAATAATCCAGCGGTTTCCCTGTGATGAGCGCAGGAAGGGTAGCAACAAGTCTATGCCAACTTTTTCAAAAGGACGATATGCCGGGTCCACAGGCTGAAGTCGGCCTGCCGGGACAGTGGTGGGATGTTTGTAGCGTTACTAAACTTTTTTACACCCTTTTGGGCCGAAAAGGGTGTAAAAATCTTGTCCCATGGCTAACACCCTTAAAAGGTGTTTTGGCAAAAAAAGGGTGTATGGATGAAAAAAGGGTGATGAGCTCAACACCTTTAAAAAAGGGTGTTGAGGATGCTCAACACCCTAAAAATAGGGTGTGGAGTCTCACACCCTTTTTTTGAGGTGATGGCATGCGCAGAGGCAATGTCATACGGCGGAGCGCGCAGCATTCAACACAAACAGCCAATACGTACAAGTTACAGTTGGAACACGGGATGCAAGCGGTACAGGGAGTGCATACTTACTTAGCAATACATGTGCTGTTCTTGCTTTTATACCCAGCAGAGGAAAGCCCCCAGATGGAGTCGGTGGGCTTGTCGCAAAAAACTGATATTTTAGCGCTAATTTTGGAAGTATGGATTTTACTACGAGAATATACAAATCAACACGTGGATTTGCAAAAACTTTTTAATTACGCGGTAGTTTTTCTGATCCGTAACTTAAAGAATTTTATTAAATATCATACAAATCTTCCCTGCCACATCAACACCCTTCAAAAAGGGTGATCATTATTTCAACACCCTTTTTCCCAGAAGGGTGTAAAGCTACAAATTAGGGTGTTCGAAACTAAGAAACAGGGCGTAAAGAAAAAAAGGGCGTGAGAAAAGACCGCCAACGAAGAAAAAAGGTGGAGAGACCTCCAATTTTGGAGGCATTTTGTACCTGTTTACACGGGTGGACTGAACATTCTCTACAAGCGGGCGGGGTGGGGGGGGTTGTGCCTCACGATGTTTACAGCAATATGAATTGGCATAATTCATTACCAGTGAAGCTCTTTAAGCTTCAGGAGGTAGTTTCGGCAACATTAGCAAAAACATAAAAAGAAAAAACTGGGGCGCCTGTAAAGGGTGCACCACCGCAGATAGGGTATTATGACAGTGAAGTCGGGTTTCGAGCTTGTTAGAGTGTGAGCACAAGGTGCGTATGCGTATCCGCACCTCTTACTGTACCATTTCAAAGGTACTAGTCTTTTTTGGATTCTAAAAGGTAAAAAAATTCGGGCAGCTTGCAATAGTGGTGCAAGACTGGAGAAACAGCAACGCTGGGGGCCGACCTACCTTGTTTCCCTCTTGGATCTCCTGGAAATGGGGAGGGGGGGCGGAGGCGGGCACACTGGAACAGCCTTGTAAAATCTGGTTAAATTTGGCCTCATCCCTGAGCGGTCATCCTGGCTTAGCAAGAACATTGTAAACCTTAGCAAACATGACAAAACCTAGCAACACCGGAAGAAACTAGGTCGACCCCCAGCTCCGCTGTTCTTTTTTTGCAACTGAACACCTATTTCACACCATTTCAACAACCTACAGAAAGCCAAGCGTGTTGCAGTTCGTAAACATCCTTTTCGCCACACGACTACAGTCTTCTTAATTTTGAAGGTTCAAATTGGTGTTTCACGTGCCAAAGCTAAACTTGGGGCATGAGGTGCACCCAATAAGGAAACGAGCGATCATTGCATAAGAGCAATTATTTTTTTTGTTGCGTTTGGAAATTTCTTGCCAGTAGAGGAGTATATGAGGGGATGTCTTCTTCTTTACAGTGCTATTATGCATCCGAACATGGCCTTATTCAATGAACAGCTGAACACCTTTTCCACACCCTTTCAACACCCTAAGAAAAACCAAGGGTGTTGAAGTTGATCAACACCCTTATTTTCAAACACAAAAGGCGTAGAGCTAGAAAAAGGGTGTTGAGACTCAAGAAAAAGGGTGTAAAGGCCTCCCAACACCCTTTTTCCACCTATGCTACGCCCTTTTTGGCTAAAAGGGTGTAAAAAAGTTTAGTGTGTGGGTGCAAGAAGCCACATAGCGCTCAATAGTTTTGCGCATGTTGGGCCAATAAAAGCGTTGTTGGGTGCGGTGATGAGTGCGCGTGAGCCCCATGGGGCCGGAAATTACGTCATCGTGCATAGTGTTCAGAAAAACTTTGCGAAGGCTTTGTGGTACCACAAGAAGAATGCGAGAACCGACGGCGGAATAGTTCTTCTTGAAAAGCAAGTCGTTGTGGAGGCAGAAACAGCTAGTAGGGCGGCTGAGGCGAAAAGGGGGTCTAAACTCTTGTCATTGCGTTGTTCTCGTTTGAACAAAGCTATATCGGGGAACGCCATCGACACCGAGGCGAGGCACTCATCAAAGTTCTCAGCATCTGAGTCCATTGATTGTAATGGCAGCCGAGAAAGGCAGTCGGCATCGGCATTCTTGCGGCCACTCTTGCACGCTACCGTGAAATCATATTCCTGTAGTCGGAGAGCCCAGTGCGCCAGTCGCCCACACGGATCTCGAAGATTGATGAGCCAGAAGAGGGAATGGTGGTCTGTGACGATTGTGAAGGTATGTCCACAGAGATAAGAGCGAAATCGTTGTGCGGCGAAAACGACCGCGAGGCACTCTTGTTCCGTGACAGTGTAGTTACGCTCTGGCTTACTGAGAGTGCGGCTCGCATAAGCAATAACATGCTCCCCGTAACTATGACGTTGAACAAGTACTGCCCCCGTCCAACACCACTGGCATCGCTGTGCACTTCCGTTGGTGCTGCGGGATCAAAGTGACGAAGCAGCGGCTCCGACGTCAAGCGATGCTTCAGATGGCGAAAAGAGATGTCACAGACGGAGCTCCATTTGAATGGGACGTTCTTCTGGTGAAAGCATGTGACAGGCAGGCTATGTCGGTAAATCCGGGAATAAAACGGCGAAAGTAGGAGCATAGCCCTAAAAAGCTGCGGAGTTCCTTAACAGAGCACGGTTCTTTAAAGCTACTGATGGCTAGAATTTTTTGCGGATCTGGTCGGACGCCCTCTTTATCGACAACGAGCCCGAG
Organism: Haemaphysalis longicornis; assembly: GCF_048455015.1. Lineage (NCBI taxonomy): Eukaryota > Metazoa > Arthropoda > Arachnida > Ixodida > Ixodidae > Haemaphysalis > Haemaphysalis longicornis. The sequence goes on along the minus strand of NW_027526203.1, from coordinate 335,844,892 downwards.
TGCAAGTGTTCACCTTTCGCCAAATCGGCATTTCTTCGAGTTTAGGATGAGACCAGCCTTGTCCAAACAGTCCAAAACAGTGGCCAAGCGAGCGTTATGCTCTTGAAAAGTGCGACCGAGAATCACGGTATCATCAAGGTAGCACATGCACATTTCCCATTTAAGTCCACGAAGGACAGTGTCCATGAAGCGCTCAAGAGTGGCAGGGGCGTTACAGAGTTCAAAACGTATTACATTAAATTTGAAAAGTCCATCAGGCGTGACAAAGGCGGTCTTTTCTTTATCGTCGGGGTTCACAGGAATTTGCCGGTTGCCTGATCGTAAGTCAACTGTGAAGAAGTATGAATTGATTGATTGATTGTAGGGTTTAACGAGCCGACGCAACGCAGGCGATGAGGTGCGCCGTAGTGGAGGGCTACGGATTAATTTTGACCACCTGGGGATCTTTATCGTGCGCCGAAATCTCGTACACACGGGCGTTTTTGCTTTTCGCCTCCATCAGAAAAGCGGCCGCCACGGCCGGGAATCGAACCCGCGACCTCGTGCTCAGCAGCAGAACGCCTTAGCCACTGAGCCGAAGAAGTATGAAGCCGAATGAAGACAGTCTATTGCATCTTCTATCCTGGACAGTGGATATATGTCCTTCTTGGTAATTTCGTTAAGGCGCCGGTAGTCGACGCAAAAGCGCCATGACCCATCTTGCTTTTTGACCAAAATCACCGGCGCCGCCGAAGGACTTGAGGATCCCCTAATGCCCTTCTGCAACATCTCGTGGAATTGTTCGTTAATGACTCGTCGCTCAGAAGGAGAGACGCGATAAGGCTTTTACCGTATGGGCCGGGCTGTTCCAGTGTTAATTAAATGGTGTGTCCGTGTGTTCGGTACAGACGAGCGTTGGTGTTTACGGGCGAAATCAAACACACTTGAGTACCGCGTAAGCACTTGTACCAATGCGCGACGTTTTGCTGGGCCAAGGGCTTCATTTACCACACTCTCTAACTTGGCAGTGTCCACCTGGCAATTATTAGAAGAAGAATCCAAGGTTTCTGTCAAAATCGCCACTGAAGAAGCCGCGTATTCGGAGAATTTGGCAAGCTTTATTCCATGAAGAAGCACGGCGGGCTCAACAGAGTAGTTGACTGTCCACAATACGGTGTGTCCTTGGACAATAGAAACAACTGACCGCTAAACCAGAGTGTCTTTTTTGGCACAATTCAGAGGAACTGGTTTGACCAATTCTTCAATGCCACCTACGTCAACTCCGGGGCCAAGAAGAGAAACAAATGCGGCTGACCTCGCTGGTATGATTGTGTCTCCCAATACGCAGAAGGCACGGTTATCTGAAGAAGGTCCTTCCACAAGGGCAGGTAGCGCGGTCCCGTCCACGTAAATTTCTCCTGCTTCAATAAATCCAGACCCAAAATGACATCGTGCGTAGATCACGGAAACACTGCAAATTCCGCTCTGAACGTGTGGCCGCCAAACGAAACATTCACTGAGCAAACCCCAAGAGGGCACAGGCACTCACCACAAAACCCCGAAAAGTCACCATTCGGTCCCAGCTAAAGATCACTTTACGCCCAAGGCGGGCTTTGAAAGCTAAACTTATGACAGACACTGTTGCTACGGTATCAATCAAAGCCATTGTTCTGGTCTCATCTACCTATACTTCAACTGTGTTTTTAGCATAGATACAGGTGAACGTAGTTCAAATTGAGACTGTCCTGTAAGAGGCATACTACGCGATGATTGTGCTGCGGCCTCACCTCCATTGGCAGCGCCGGCTAGTTTTCCGGCGCCGGCGACCGACGCCGGAACGGTGAGGGGGAACGCCGCTGTCGTGTGATGGGAGGTGTTAGACTCCGGTCAGAAGCAGGCGAATCAGGACGAGTTGGTGGCTGTGCCATGGGGCGCAGATCCTGTGGCAGCGGAGTGTCGTAGCGGCCATTCCGAGTGTTGGGGCGGTTCCGTATAGGCGGTTGCTCGAACCGTGGTGCTCGACGGCGACGTCGCCAGAAGCGGGAAATGTGTCTCCATACCACAATTGTAGCAGGTAGGGCCACGCTCACGGTGGTCAGGTAAGTATTCCTTGTACACGTCATCAGAACGGGGTTTGAACGTTGGACGCCGAAGACGCTGGTCATACGTTGTACGTTGGGAACGCTGTTACATCAAACGTATGCGTGCTGCGAGCAAACCCCAACTACAAGGCAGTGGGCCAAGTTGGGAGATTCTGGGATCTTGAAAGTATTCGAAGTTTTGAAGCAAACCCACGAGATGACGAAAACAAAAGGAGCGTACCTTCCAAACACTGGCAAGGCGACTCGAGTGGAGAATCGACTCTGCGAAAACAGCGTCCAGCTTTTCACAGACGCAGGCATAATTCTGAAGGCGATCAATAGCAGGAGCGACCAGCTAGGGCTACAGAGCCCCAGTCGAAACCTAAGGAACTTACGAGAATTTTCTATAGCCAAGGTATGCCATCTTCAGAAGCTCAGTCTAAGAGTTCCCGGCGCCAATGCTTTTCACAAAAAGGGAGCCAAGATTTGAGCGGTGAATTGTTTCGGCGGAGAAGTTTACCGTCCGCGGCCCAATACGTAATGGAACGAGGTACAAAGTAGCGACATTCGGTCCTAGCAATCAAAAATGAGACTATGGTTCATCGCCTGAAAGATTTTATACTGAAGCTGCTAAAGGCAAAGTGAAACTCAACTGTGCAGGTCACAAGGAGGGGCTACGGGTGAAAAGTAGCAAGGACAGAAGAGGGCGTACATCACTGAGTGAGGAGGACTGCGGAAGCGACCAAACTGCAACTAATCCGGCTTGCAGCCAGCACCAATGATTGAAGGAAGTTTGCGAACGTTGCACTTCTCGGTGGAAAATAATACATGGGTTACCGAACATTTTTCTTCATGAAACGAGCTCGATGTGAAGTGTTTTCGGCGTACCGTGATAGTAGCATTTGAGTCAAAGGCTGCACGGACAACGCCAGGAGCTTGGACTACATTTTTTGTGGGGCGGGGAGGATGTTGAATTTTGTTGTGCCTCACATAGCCACGGAAGCGAGATGAAGAAGAGGACATGGTTAGGGGACGCTACTGAAGAAAGAAGGAGGAAGAAGAGGAACTTTCGGACGCCATGATCGCAGTGACAAGCAATTCAGTGTGATTCAAATATAGTTATTCTTTCGTTCCCGCGGTTTCGGACTCCATTCTTCCGCAACCGTTATGGAACGGATTTATTTGCTAGAGGCATAGAGTATTTGGCCAGCGACACATAAATGTTAACGCGGTTCCAAGGGGAACGATGTCCAGATGAAGATTATAGCCCACAGATTACAGGAAATAATAACAACTCTAGTAGGGCTGCATCAGACATACGGCATACAAGGTAGAAGCATACTAAACAATTTCCATGTCGCACGTAGCGCTTTGCAGTGTTGGGATGTATTTGGTTTAAAAGTAGCTACGCTTCAGATAGATTATCAGAAGGCGTTTGATAAGTTGTGTCACGAAATCTTGTTCTGCGTTTTGGACTATGTTAATGTTGGTAGTGTTGTGAAGGAGGGTGTACGTATGGAGTATCGTGAGTGCATCGCAAAACTAATTGTAAACAAGAGTGTTTCCGAAGGTATTCCTGCGTTATCTTCTGTGAGGCCGGGGTGCCCTGGCTCTCCCCTGTTGTTTTGCATTTTTTGGAGCCTTTTTGCTTGCACGCTATGAATGACGATGATTTTCGCGGCTTTCGTCTCTACTCGAGTGAGGTCAGACTATTAACATATGCGGACGACGTGGCTGTATTTTGTGAAGACAAGGAGATAATCAGCAAGGCAATAACGATAACGAAATAATTTTGTCGCGTTACTTATAGTTCTGCTAATTGGGCAAAGTCTGCGGGTTATTTTCATGGGGAGTGGGAGGCAGCACCCGTAGTGTTTGAAAATATTTCTTGGTCACGCACACCAGTGCTTTACCTCGGAGATCCCCTGGGCAGCTACCTGGATAGCCGCGAGTAGTGGGAAGCCGAGACGGTGAAGCTGCGCGAAAAGACAACCAAGTGGGGGGTCGAGCTTTGTCTGTTTTCGCACGTGCCACAGTTTGTAACCTTTTTCTTGTTGCGAAATTGTGGTACGTGCTGCAAGTGCTTCATTGCTCACGAGTTCAAGTTCAGAAAATTCATCGTGTGTTTGCCGTGTTATCTGGTCTTCACTTTGGGAGGGTTCAAGCAGAACCAATCTTTTCCGGCGAGTTAAGGAGGGTGGGGTAGGATTGTGTCACGTCTATGTTCGTCAGCTTGTTAACCGGTTTTTCTTTTTACGGGATGTTGACGACCCTTTTCTACGAACCTTTTTTCGTAGTATATTGGCAAAGGCGCTGCCGACGTTTATTATCTCGTATGCAAGTGAAAGCTGTAGAAGCCCTAAAGGCTATATGAAGGAGGTTGTAGACTCTTTCAGGTTTCTTGCAGTGAGGTTTTCATTGACGTATCTAGCAACTGTGTCAAGGAAGGTACTTACTAAGACTTGAAGGATGTATTGTTCCCCAGGCCACTTTATCGCTCATTGTAAGGATCTGTTCCTGGCCAGGACGTGTTATCACGAGTCAAAGAGATGGCCGTCCCAGCATTCGTGAAAATTTTTTTCTTAAGGGTACACACCGGTACGCTGCCCGTTAAGAGTTGAATGTAGGAGAAAGGCGTGTACGTTGTTTGTCCTACGACGTGCACTTTGTGCAACAAGCCGGAAACTGTTGCGCACGTTTTCACGGAGTGCTGGGACACCATCTTTTTCTGGGATGTGTTACAGAAAACATTAAAGATAGACCTACCCGTTTCGCCACAAGGGATACGATTTCTTTATGTACTAGCGACAACAGTGTACCATATGACCTCATCATGGCTCTAGGCTTGCATGCAATTTGGAGATCGAGGATGGCGGTGCACCACGCTGACCCACACGCCGTTACTGTGAGCAAATACTTTTCACAAAGTATTGTTGTTAACGCGCCGACGCAACGCAGGCGATGAGGCGCACCATAGTGGAGGGCTCCGGATTAATTTGACCACCTGGGGATCTTTAACGTGGGCCGAAATCTCGTACACACGGGCGGTTTTGCTTTTAGCCTCCATCAGAAAAGCGACCGCCGCGGCCGGGAATCGAACCCGCGACCTCGTGCTCAGCAGCAACTCCTTAGCCACTGAGCCACCGCGGCGGGTACAAAGTATTAGTTTGCTTTTTGAAGTGTATAAGTGGCTGACACCGGATCTGCAATGGTTATCTGTTCTAAAAGAACTGTGTACGTTTGATGTTTATTTTAAGTTTTTCCGTCAGCCGAAGTTCGGCAGACGGTTTTTAATCTATCCGTGACGTGTCTTGTGTGAAACCAAAAGCTAATGGTCGTAGCCCAATGTGTAAGACGACTGACACTAACTCTGTCTGGTCTACCAGACACAGGCTCGAATCCTGCCGGTGCCGGTGCCTGTGTGATTTTCTGCGATTGTAAATGCTATACGCACGGAGGTGGACGGACATTGTGCGGTCCTAAGGTACTTCGCACCTAAAATGGAGGTCAACTGCCCCGTGCTGCCTCCTCCCGCATGAGACGGGCTTTTGACGTGGCCCTGTTCACGTGGCAACCTTCGCTGCGGCTACTGAGTACGTCTCGTCATTCGACGGTTTGGTAGATACAGTCGTTTTTTTTCCTTTTGACTGTATTTTACTTTCCTGGCGTCCTCATTGACTGGGTGCAAGGATGCCTTGACGAGAGATAAAGCTTGCGAAAATAAAATCGCACAACCCATATTATAGGGCAATGTTTGTGCAAACGACGCTGAGCACCACTCACGGCAAGGGTCCTCAGGTGATAGATTAATTATAGGTTTTGCATCCCCTCAGCAACCCTAGGTGGGATTCGTTCAAACTTTTGCTTCCCTTTTACAATTGTCATCGGTCTCATTACATCTAAGCATCGCATGTTCAGAGCCTTGCGTATGCAGGTTAACGATTTCCGTTTTTTTTTTTTTGCAGGAACCACACGTAACATTTCCATCTTATGCAGGCCTCTTAGTTTGTCTCTAAACAATGAATGTAAAATTTGATTGATTATGGGGTTTAACGCACCGAAACAACGCAAGCGATGAGGCGGGCCGTAGTGGAGGGCTCCGGATTAATTTGGACACCCTGGGAATCTTTAACGAGCGGCGAAATCTGGAACACACGGGCGTTTTTGCTTTTCGCCTCCATCAGAAAAGGAATGTAAGACTAATTGTTGATATCATAAGTCGTCTTTATGAGCATTATGAGAATCGTCTTAGCACAATTCATTCTTTAATAAAAAAAATGACAAAGCAGCTCTTTATTACAAAGTTCTTAATATTACGCGATATTTGATATTTTGAATTGCTTCCTGTGGGGCTCGTGGGTTTATAGCCGAACAGAAAGACACTAGTTGTCATTTTTTGAGGGATCCTGAAGACGGCATAAATGTTTCACCTTTGCTTCATTTAAGAGATGGTTTTAGGAAAAAGTATGCTGCAATCAATTGGGAATTTGGGATCAAAGAGAAAATTCTAAATGGCCTGTTTTTTACCACAATTTGAAAATAAATGGGACATGCAAAAAAAAAAAATACTTTGGCTTTAATTTACGCCGTAAATGTGGTTGGAGACAGCGACGCTCTGGTATCGCCTGCGACGACTTCCGAATGCACTATACCACATGATTGACCAAGGGCAGGGAAATGCGGTTTACAAAAGCTCGAGTCGTACTGCGATTTCTCTTTCTACTCATTTTCTTCTGACACGTGCGCTCACTCACACCGACGCGGAGGAAAAAGGGTGTTTCCTTTGTAACCGAGCTCCTGCATGTTGGTGCGGGCTGACCCTCTTCACGAAATGGCAAAATGCTGGTCGCTGGGTACTGAATGATACCCTTCACAATAAATAATATATTTCGTAATGATGCAGCTGAAGCATGTCAACGCATTTTCATAAAGATTGCGCCAAATAACTCGACAAAACACCATTGCCAATTCGTTTTCAGTTTAGAACGGCCGATTCCGCTGCGCCAAATCCCACCGCCTGATCGTCCTCACAATTAATCCCCTGATCTCAAATTTGCTAGTGAATTAGTAATTATGGATTATTAAATTTGATAGGTGAAACCAGGTGTTTTTAATATTGGTGATGAGTCGATACTACGGTTTTAATACTATTCGAATACATGTACCTAAAATATACTATGTGTTTCCAGCGTGAGATGAATGCGATGTCATGTTGATACTCGTGCACGAGCCTTCCGGTTTGCTTATTTCGCAGGAACACGGATGGGAATGACGGTGCTGGTGGACCCCGGCCCCACACCTGTGCGAATATTTCGCTGAATAGAAACTTTTCGTTGGCTAACTTATATTCCATACAGCCGTCGCCCATGCACAAATGAACTCGGCAGAACTACCGCCGAGTGACTGCCCATCGAAGAACACAAACGAATATCTCTCAGGCTGAGGACGCCCTACAAAAGATCAGCCATAAATAGCTCCTGCTTAATAAATGCATGGTCGCTGCAAAAAAAAAGAATATGAATATGATTGCTTCATTTTGGATAAAGCTTTACGCGCGCAGGAAAGCCATATCAGTACACTTCTTTCAATGTAGCGGTGTACGTTACGTCCAAATACCCCGAGGCACTCGGTACGTTTAACTCGTCTTGACTTGATGAATGCTGCAAGAAGGAGTATAATAATCGACATAATTAAATCAGATTAAGCTCATTGAACTCCATCTCCAGTCGTGCACTATCACGCTGCTGAAAGAACAGTGAAACTGCGAACTCTTCTTTGGAAAGAAGTAGCAACTTCTCTTTTTGTGCTCTGCCTGGACCAGTAGTATCCCTGCGGCACAACAAAATCTAATGCAGATACGGGCTCTGGCCCAACGAAACGTTTCTCATTGCGAAGCACACTGCATTAGGAAGTAGAGGCTTCCTAAAAAAATGCACGACAGGACACAAAACACGAAAAGATCAAGCAATAAAGCGGCGCCTTACGACGCACTCCAGCCACTTTCTTCATTAACGTGGGCAATATCACGTGCCACATCAAGTCAGCCCCGCAAGGAATGAGCTTTTATACACTCGGCTCTCGAGAAATGGCCACTGAGAAATCGCAGCGGCCTTAACAGTAACGCAAGCTGAGGCAGAGAGCACGTGCGGAGGAGGAAAAAGAGATGGTCACCTGGGACTCTGCGTCTATTCAGCGTTTAACGCACAGGACGAGTTCCTGAAGGCAAAGCGTTTCGAGCATACTCAACCCACCCGATTTTCTTGGAAGCAGTTCACGAAAGCGGGAAAGAGAGATAATACGTTTGGCCGAAGCTCCTTATTGGGGAATTGCCATCTAGTGGGTAACATGCATATATTGAATCGCCGTCGTTGCGCTTTCCTTTCAAGAGACCGGGTGGAGTTGATCGGATCAGCTCGGTTTCGTTTAAACCAGCCGAACGCAGTTGTTGATACAGATACTATATATTTGTTTTGCGTTTGTTGTGCTTGGCGACGCTCGCGACAATGCGACAAAAAAAAATCATTTTAGTCTTCAGGCTTTTGTATGTTTTTATCTCGTCTCTCCGACGCCGTTTATAGCACTGACAGCGTCCTTTTCTTTGCTCTTTAAATATGTATTCGCGTGAGGACGCCGAGAGTGACCTCAGTGCGCTTCACTGCTACACACTTTGCTCGTGCAATGTACGATTCACTGCCTTACACGAATGCATTTCTAAGAAGCAGGGTTTTAAAATGTCTACAAATTAGGTTTAGCATGATTGAAAGTTGGGCGAGTTGGTGATACAACTTAGAAAAAAGAGCAGAATGGACGACGACGCAGAATAAGGACACACAGGACGGCGCGCTACAAGCAACTGGCACATTATTAGGAGACACAGAAATTTATGCTGCGATCGACGCTATAACGCAAACCCATCGATAGAAACACGCACTCACACAACAGTTCTTTAGTGAGCACAGCGGTTCTTTGGTTGGCAGGCCATTCACGCACCTGGCATTTCCCTGTAAGTAGTGCACAAAAGGTGGCTGTATCCGTCTCTTTAAGGAACAACAGTCACATACAAGCACAAGGGCAAGACGCAAAGAGTGAGAGTCGAAGCTTGCCATATAATCCGGGAAGCGTCAATGTGTGCAAGCCACCCGCCGCTGAATCTTCAGGGCGCTGAATTGATATTCCTAGGGCCACACGTTCAACGACCATGCTGTATACTTGCTTGTGTGTGAGTGTGTGTTTGTATCGATGGGTTGGCGTTAGAGCGTCGATCGCACCATAAATTTCTGTTTTTTCCAAATAAAGTACCAGTTGCTAGTAGCGCGCCGTCCTGTGTGTCCTTATTCTGCTTCGTTGTCTACCCCGCGTTTTAAGAAGTTAGGTTTTCCTTCAATAAACAATTTAAATGTGCGCAATTCAACCTTACAACGACCAAGGAGCTGTATTGTGGTCTTGATGCGTAGCATAAATCCCCTTTAAACTCAGCTTGCCTATTATACACAGATGTTTGCTATGAGCGACATTTTTTTTGTGGGGCAATTAAGTAGTTAAAATGGAGGTTCTTTTTTTACGCTTATTTTTTTTGTAGACTGTGACACGAAGCGCGCCCATTAGAAGCCATACAAACCACGAGCACACATGAATGTGCAGTAGCTAAATAATGTCACGCAATAAAAACTAGCCGCAGTTTTTCGGCTCTCCGGATGTGGACAGTGTAGTAAAAGCGGCAGAATTCGCGGCAGTATGATGCGTTCGCCGCTCTCCCAATGTGGTATGCGACTCAGTGGCGTAGCCAGAAATATTTTTACGGGGTGCTTATACGCCGCGAGTAAAAACATAGAAAGGAAAACCTGAGCCCAAAGGATATCTTATTAACTCTTTCTTTTTTTCTTCGCCATTTCTGTTGTCGTTTTCACAATTATATGTCTCGATGCGGTGGGTAAATGGCCTGGGGGAAAAGGCCGAAAGGCGGGGAAGGGGGTGGCAGAGCTCTGAAAGTTTCGGGGTGTTTCTACACCGAAACACTCCCTCTCCTTCTTCTTAACACCTACTCTTCGAAATACCCCTTCCCATGTTCTTAAATGCGGCCACCCGCCTCAGCACGATGGACTGCGAGCGATGTCTCTGTAAGCAAGAGTGCTTGATATCTAGGTTTTCACCCAGCGCCAGTACTCGGAATTTTGAATGCATAGTTCGGCTTGCGTGGCGAAGCCACGCATGGCGGAACGGAATGATGATGGAACGGCGGAGCGTTGAGAAAAATAAAAATCATGCACCGCTGCGTCTAACGACGACGATGGTTGAATGCGAAACTTTCTCTTGAGGGATTCCTTGGTTGTCCTCTGAGTTTGGACTTCGACTCGTTGAGGTTTGACTTTGATTTGCACGCAGTTTTAAGTCTTGATGGCAACGGCTTTGGCCCTTCGCCACTTGATCTCGTACGAAGAATGTTTCTCATTCAACCATCGTTGTGGTTAGACGGAGGGGTGCATGATTTTTCTGTCTAATTTTGCACGCCCATGTGCTCCTCTCCAAATCCAAACTGCTTCGATTGTGTCGGAATGGTGCATAATAAAGAAAAAAAAAAGTGCCGGAACGCGAAATCGGACAGACGCCGGCTTCATAGCGCGATTGACGCACGTTCGATTAAGACCATGGGAAATATCTTTTTCTTGGGGCGCTTCCACCATCCCCGCCATTGTCAGTGAAATTTGGCGTTCCTGCAGTGGGGTGCCACCTGAGTTTGCACTTCCACTCGCAGACGGTAGTTGGACTTCGACTAGGAGCGAACGATATATCTCCCTTCACACAAAAACCTCGCGAAAAAACAAGAACGCCACCTGCGAGGCATCCAAACCAACGCCTTTCCCCATCCCACTAGAGCCCACATTCTGGCCCCCACCCTGTACTCCTCGCAACGCCGCTTCTGCGAGGCTCCGGCCACCCTCTACCATATTATGTGGGGCTGTGACAAGAACCCCCCCCCCCCCGCCCCCTACCCCCCTGCATTTCCCCTCCCCTGGGCACTGAAAGAGAGCACTGTCCAACTGGGACCTTGGCGAGCAGCTTTGGCTGGTAAAAAGAGCCCAACAAGCCGGTCGGCCTCGAGGGGTCCTGGAGTAAAAACTCTTCCCCAAGTCTAACTGCTGCATAGAGACGTGTATTTCAGCTCCTTGTTGAGCTCTGACTTTGATTCGCTCTCTGTTTGGAGTTTTGATCTTCGCGGCTTTTACTTTGACCGATCACCATTTGATTTCGCACGAAGACAGCTTCGCATTCAACGATCATGGTCGTTAGACCGAGGGGGCCATGATTTTTTTGCCTAATTTTTTTACGTACATGCACCCCTCTCAAAATCCGAACTTCTTTGACCGCGCGGGAATGGCGCAATCGGATAGACGCCGACTTCATAACGCGAGGGACCTGCAGGTTAGATTCCGACCACGGGACGCGTTGTTTTCTTGAGGCGCTTCCACGATCATCGCCATCGTCCGAGAAAGTTGGCTTCCCTGCAGTGCGTTTTCGAGGCTCACGGACGAGTCAATGAGACAGAATGCTCCGATTTTATAACGGCGGGCGTTGCATGCACGGCTACAAGGTTGCTACCGGTAGTCAACTATATTTATTGTGGAACGCGCGGACGATCTCAGCCTGCCGCTTTCTTCGTACGCTGCAAACTTCTTAGGGTGTGCTTCGCCATAATACGCAGGAATGGCCAATTGCTACACACAAGGAAGAGAGTGTGGCGGATAGCGGTGCCAGATATATGATTCTAGACAGAAACGTGATTAGCGTTGTGACATCACGCAAGAAACATAACATCACTTTTTTTATCGGCGTGATCTTACATACCCATATTTGGGGTAATATCACATGCTGGCCCTCGTATTCCCTATAACACGCCGCTTTGATCTCGGTGATTGGTCGGGCAATGTAGTTTTTTGCATGAAGTTTAAGCACGAGCAGCGATCCGATCCAGGCGGCAGTGTTCCTTCCGCGTTTGAAGGTTACTTCATGTTAATTTGAGCGGTTTAACATGCCGAAGCCACACCTGGGCATTGAGGCGCGCCGTGGCGGATGTCTACGGATTAATTTAGACCCCCTGTGGATCCATCGTTGACGTTCTCCGCAATTTCATCGCACGAGTGGCTCTTTTTTGTTGTTTTTATAACATCCCGGACGAGGGACGCCACCCACCCAGGACGGAATAGAAGTCGTCTGCACTCATAATAAGGTTTATTACTGCTACTACCTATTGAAACGTTCCGTATATACGGAATTAAGGGAGTACGGAGTTCATACGAAACATGACGGCCCAGGCGTAACTGAAGCAGACATTCTTTCCAAAAACAGGGGAATGAGATTACTTCTTTCGATAAGGATGTTTGACAGTTTTTATGGCGCAAAACTTGGCTCCGTGCGCTTCTAGTATACTCGGTATGTACGGAATTTATAGCGAAAATTATTCGGTGTTTCAGGCGGTCTTTTAGAGGGCAAAATGGGTGAAATTTCTCCAAACGTATGCATACTATATTCTCTTGCCTTTCTACAACATATCCCTCGTTCAATGGCGGCCTTGCGTCATTCTAGCTAAGAACTCCGTAGTCCAGTAATTCTGTATGCGCAGAACGTTTCAGGAGGGCAATACTTCGATTCCATTACAAAAACGCCCGCCGATGCCAGGATTCGAACCCGTGACCTATCGAATCGGAGGCCAGTGTTTGATGTGCTAAGGCGGGAGAGGCACAGGCTGAATTCGGCCATGAAAAGCGACGCGACAAACCTAGCGGGAAAAAACGGTGCCAAAAGACCTGTGAAAATTCTAGGGGATATGCTTTGAATATCAATGGCCCCTTCCGTACAGTGCAGGAATCGGAGGGGGAAGAAAGTGACCAGCAGAAACGTTTTTGCGCTGAACGAATACATGCCCTGCAATGTTGTACGTGCCAAAATTCGATAATGAAACAATCTCAGCTTTTCAGACTCGCTGTTCCCGATTCGCGTTTCAGCGCATGACGGATGGATCAGGTAAGAGAATCTGTTCGATGCAGCGCGCTTCGCCGGTCGATTTTCAGTTCGCAACGTGATTGGAATGCCCGAATTTCAGTTCACAACGAAGGAGTCGCTGAACGCCGCCCCTATACGCCGCCTGGCTGCGTATAGTGCGCTCTTCGTTGCTAGCAGCGCTTTTCTGCGGCCTACAGGGGCGAAAAACTATCCAAGGGCCACGGTGTAATTCCTTTGCATAGCAGCCGCAAGATATTTCTTTCCCGTTAACTTGTGTAAACCAGAAGGAGGCGCTACACCTAGAAGCTTTCAAAGAAAACATGAGCCGCCACTCCCATGTGAAACCTAGTACTGGCATCACCCTTTCCTCTCTTCAGCTTTTAACCTTTTGAGGCATTCACCCCGTGTTGGGTCGATAAATATTTTTATAATGCCTTACAGTAGCCGTGCTCTATCGCTGCCATTTTCTCCAACCCCTCATTTTCACTGCAGGAGCTCAGTTCTGGTTTTCATATTGCATCTAACCGTCTCAAGGGGAGTTAGGTGGCCCAAGTCTAGGCCTAAATAAGTCGCGCGCTAAATATTCGGTAGAAGGACATGGTTGCGGGAAAAGACAAACCACACTTTCGGACGCAAACTGGGAACTAGTTCACCAACGAAAACACCGGACGTGTTTCTGTTTAATACATCTGTATTAAATATATATTGGTTGTAGGGTTTAACGCGCCGACGCAACGCAGGCGATGAGGAGCGCCGTAGTGGAGAGCTCCGGATTAATTTTTACCACCTGGGGATCTTTAACGTGTGCCGAAATCTCGTACACCCGGCCATTTTGCTTTTCGCCTCCATCAGAAAAGCGGCCGCCGCGGCCGGGAATCGAAACCGCGACCTCGTGCTCAGCAGCGCAACGCCTTAGCCACTGCGCCACCACTGCGTTTTCCACCGAAACTTATGCCGGCACCAATATTGGGTTGCCTAACTAAAACAAGAGGCAAATGATTAACGCCGCGCTCTAAGAAACCAAGGAAGGCATAAATTAAAGCGGAAAAGAACTAAAAGAAAGCCTCCTAAATAGCGACTAATCGCATAAGTTTAAAAAATAATTTTCACTATTCTCACGGTTCTGTCTCTGCTGCAAGATCGGTTTGGCAAACGAGAGATGGCGCCAAGAGGCCAATTTAAAAATCACTCTAAAAATGGGTGCGGATGTTCTGCCAGAGAACAGCCACGGAAGAATGTTCGGCGTGGGTCTAGAGACATGCGGTAGTGCCAAACTCACATTCGCCACAAAAAAGAAAATCTTTAACCCATTGCCCACAATATAAAACGCACAACCAAGATAAAAGCAAGAAAAAGATGAGAAGAAACGATAACACTCATGTAGCCACAGATAATGAGGCGGATATTGCGAAGCCTACAGTACCACAAATTTACCCGTGAAAGAAACTCCATCGTTAGGACAGCATATAAGGCACTTCTCAACCTCGCAATCTTGACCGTGCGACGAACTAACAAAGGGTGGACCACCACGGTAACAGAATGCACATGAATACACATGTCTAGACGAAGGGGAAGGTCATTAACACGATGGAGGGAAGAAATAACAATATTCGGAGCAAAGAATACACTCGGGAAGCGCAGGACAGGAACGGGTGAAGGTCCATGGGAAAGTCCTTAACCCTGCAGTCGTCCTAAGTAGGATCTGTGATAATGACGATGAATATGTCTTCAACTTGTGTCTTCCTATCGTATTTCAAGAAATCGGAGAAACCGCTCTCCTCGCACGAAGTTACTGGCTGGAAAAAACAAAATCGGGAGGGGCCATCGTGCAGAAGACAGGCACTCCCCTCCCCCGCGCCCTTCGAAAAGACACTACCCTGCGCCGTGATAGACGTGGCACCGACTCACCAACCCTACATAAAAGCTCTTCTATACCAAAAATAATCCAGTCTCACAACAAGAGGTGATATGGTAGTATCAAGTTCATTCGGGCAAAGTTCCAGAATCATGGGATATACGCCGACTCCGGGATGTAGGAAAGCACGAGGACGCAAACTGTCGTAGTGGACTACTCTTTCAATCTTTGTCACTGCATGTCCCTCCTACATACAAAAACAAAGAAACAGAAGTTGTAGACATCCTCTCGACAATTCCAGTAGCGGAAGTATCGAAATGAAGCGTAAACATCATTATATACTCGCACGAAGAGACTGGCTAGAAAAAACAAAATAGGGAGGGGCTATCATGCAGAAGACAGGCACTCCCCTCCCCCGCGCCGTGATAGACGTGGAGCCGACCCACCAACTCTGCATAAAAGCTCTCCTCTACCAAAAAATGATCCAGTCTCACAACAAGAGGTGATATGGTAGTATGAAGTTCATTCGGTCGAAGTTCCAGAATCATGGGATATACGCAGACTCCGGGATATACGCAGTTGACTACTCTTTCAATCCTTTTCACTGCATGTGTACATACAAAAAGAAAGAAACAGAAGTTGGAGACATCCTCTCGGCAATTGGACTAGCGGAAGTATCGAAAAGAAGCGTACACATCATTATATACTGCGAAAGGTCGTTATAGTGTTTTCTGCCGGCAGAATACCTAAGCGCTCCAATAAGATATTCCCTTCCACAATGCAAAAAGTTAACAAAGTCACCTGAACACCCAGTCAAGGATCTAGAAGAGAACGAGGCACCGACCAAAATGCACACACACGCATCGTGCTCCTTGCGACCACGACTATCACATTGCCTTCCTCGAAACCCGTGAAGAAGGAATCATCATCCGATACGTAGGAACCCGATCTTTCCACTTGCTACAACGAAGCCTCAATGCCGAAGAATCACAAACTCTGTGGAGGAAAAACCAACGCAAGTACCTGCGCACCTATGTGCGTTGACTAGTTGGGTGGGAACATCCTACATTAACATTCTGCTAAAAGCGAAGAAACATCCACACAACATAGCCATGTCCAAGGGTATGGTCAGAGGAGAACAACCTGAACATTACATAGTCCACTTATTTGAAACATGGAAGGCAGCTTTCGCCAGCTTGCTGCCTCAAGGTCAGCGCGACATGATTGAAAGGACAAGGGAAGATGCTGCAGCATCAGGTGCCCTAGACTTCAGGTTCCACCATTGGTCTGCCTCCCATTCCTTTACCACGTTTTCCTCAACCTCAATTATTTCTTCCTGAACTAAGATCTTCACTCTCTCTCTCTCTCTCTCTCTCTCTCTCTCTCTCTCTCTCTCTCTCTCTCTCTCTCTCTCTCTCTCTCTCTCTCTCTCTCTCTCTCTCTCTCTCTCTCTTTATTCGCAAAAAGCACAATTGTTCATCTTGGCCTAGACATCGCAGGATTAACATTTGAAAACACTGACACTGATGCCTCCACGCTCAAACTGACCATCACTCACCTCCGGAACCTTTCACGCTCACATTTTAAGCCACAGAAGCGCAGACAGTGTTTGTCTTTCTTGGGCCGCGGTGATTTAAAAACGCTCGTTGCTGGTCTTCCTGTCTCCGCTCGTGAAGCATGGGTCGAAAATGCAGCCAGTGCGTACGAAAACGCTCCGTGGGGGTTGAAGTATCGCTATCGCGCTTTACATCTTAGGATACAAACGTAGATGTCTGCAACTTTTTTATTGCACTAACCCATGTAAATTAATATTGTTCTCAGTGATTTTGTTGTGCTGGTCACTGACTAGGCCGAAGAAGTGTAGTGAAATGTTTTCTGCGGGAACATTTTCGAACATAATCGTGTTACGTCATAGCCTATCTTTTCATTTATCGTATTTGTGTGGCCTGGGCGCGGAAGAGAGCGAATTCAGACAGAAACGTTGCGTGACACTGGTCCTGCATTCGTTGTTTTCAAAAACCCACGTCAGAGGGTGAAACGCAAACACACCTTATGTGCATTTTTGCATCTCGTGCCTTATGATACATAGCTGAATTTGAGAGCCACGATGTAACAGGGCGGATTTTTTTTCTGCCTGTCGGAACTGCCTGCTAAGAGCAGTTGCCTAAAATAACCAAAAGGGCAAACCTTTCTTCCCACCCTCAGTTGTACCAGCTGAAAGTAAACGATGGAAGTTACTTTTTTCATGCTATCGCGACAGTTTACGTGAAGGTTTTAGTAGGAGCATACACTTGCATGTGCCGTTCAGTAGCAAGCTTTTGAATAACCTATGATCGTCCTCGCTCCACCCGTAGTGCGGCCATTTGCTTCGAGGAATAACAGCGGCGGGATGAAAGAGATGTACGATTTAATTGTGAAAATTGCGTTGCGGAGACAAAATTTTGTATTGCCGCATCGCAGTACGTCTCGAACAGTAGAACTGGAGTTCGGAGAACTTGGGCTAATGTCATGCCTAATGGCGATTAGGATCGCCTTGTTAGACGAATGTAGTAATGATAGTTCGACATTGACCCCGGGCCAGCCCATAAAACCCCCTCATCCGCTCATGTTCCGGCCCAAAGTTCACCGCTCGGAGCGTCTAGCCGCGTGTCGACATAATCGATATCGAGCCGACGATTACCGCTTACTTAGCCAACTAACCAGGGAAGCGCTCGTCAGAACTCCCGCCCGAGTATATAGAGTTATAGTTACGCCTTTGTCGTAGTATAATGGGGCGAATGAGCCCCCGGCTAAGGAAGACCGGCGTGCCCAAAATTTTCGCGTAATTACAAAAGTACGGGTTATGCATAATTACTCCCCAGATCTGCTGGATTGTTTGGGTGATTCAATAAGCGCATGGTAAGGATTAGCTTGAGCTCGGCCTCCTATCTGCAAAGGGCCAGCATGGCCTCGAAGGGTTGGATATAACGCTTTATTCTGCCCAAACTTCTTGCAGCTCACCCACAATCGCAAGGGCTCACGCCCACCCGGGCGGTTCAATGCTGCTGCTGGCGAGTCGATAGGCGCTGAGTCTTGGAGGAGGAATACACGTTTATTGGAGCAGTCAAATTTATTTCGTTCACCACCAGATGGGGGAACTCCTTAGTGCCGGAAGCCCTGGGTCTGGGCGGCCTGTCTCGCCCGGTCGACCAGATGTTGATGGTGATCCCGGTTTGAGCTGGTCATCTCACCCTCCCACTTCTCAGCTAAGGAGAAGGAATTTGTTCCAAGGGTTGGTGTGAGTCGGCACTCCCACTACACGTGGTAGAGAGTGTATGGCTGCACGCAGAATTTAGAATTGTACGTGTGTAGCGTCGGGTGTCTGATGTGTAGTAATGTATCCAGCTTAAACAAAAGAACTGTCCCTCCGTTGAGCGAAATTCAATAGTGCGCTCAAGTGGAAATATTTTGCGGTTTCAATTGCTCTCTCTCTCTCAAAAAAAAAAAAAAACAGTTACCCCCGGAATGCGAACACACTCCAAACACACTGTCAGCGCAATAGATAGGTGCCAAGCGTATTAAGTTAGGCACTCACGTAAATCACCGTGGTTCTCGCAGTTAGCACTCTCATGGAATAATGGAACACTTATTCGATGCAAAGAGTCGCACGGACAAAAAATAAAGACGACTGTATCTAGCGGGCGTTCAAAGCTGCAGCTTTCTTTTCAACGCTAGTAGAATGGCCGGCATCTGTAAAAAAATGACATGGGTGCGGGAAACATACCTGTACATTAAAAAAAACGTCATAACAAACACGGAACTCGGTTAAAAGGATGACCGTAACCAGCGTAGCTTATGGAAACCGATGAGATTTATTTGCAGCTCTCGTAACCAAAGCTGCACGGTCGACCCTTGCGTCGTCATAAAAAAGGGTGTCTGGAAAGATAGGGAATGAAATATTGTAACTGCCAAAATTTAAAAAAAAGAAGCTTGGCCAGAACCTATGACGGAAGCCATTGAAGTGGAAACAATGAAGCAAACAATTTTGTAAAAGACAAAAACAGACCCCGTAAGCGGAAAGGGAAAAACAAATGCAATAAATATTTAATCAGCTACATAAATATGCAGGGAGGCAGAAAGCCAGATAAATGGGTGGAAGTTCAAAAGCAACTTGAACGGGAAGGAATAGACGTGTACGCATTAGCCGAGACTCACCTCCGGGACCTAGAAGCCCCACCTATCATAGACAATTATGTCTGTGAAGGTTGCAACAGGACCACAGGAATGAAGAAAGGCGGAGGCGTTGGCATGCTCATTAAACAAGGGACCGACTGGCAGAGAGTGCATGAAAGCTGTAAAGAGTATCTATGGGTTAGAGGCACCATAGAGGGGAAAAATACATGGCTAGGAGTAGTGTATCTGTGGACCGAAGTAGTGCTAGGGAGGAAAATGAGGAAATGGTAAACTGTTTGAGAAGAGATATAAACGAGTTCAAAGGTTCGGGTGAAATAATCATAGTTGGAGATATGAATGCCCGTATAGAAGGTTTGGATGGATACACAGACCGCAACGGTTCTCTAGTGATATATCTATGTCAGGAAAACCGGGTTGTAATAGTAAACACGGAAAGCAAGTGTGACGGACAAATAACGTGGGAAAGCGGTAACAGACAGTCCAGCATAGACTACAGTTTAGTGTCCGAGACAGTATACGGAAGGCTGCGGGAAATGGGGATAGATTAAAATGGAACAGACAGCTTAGGAAGCGACCACAAGCGGTTTAGCTTGCACTTTGGAGGCGCAACCCGGACAAATGTAGAAATAGGTACAATAGGAGGAACTAATTTGAATAATGAGCAGTTAAAGATCATCGCTGATAGATTGGAAGATGAAACCAATAAATACCCAGGCAAAAATTGGGATTACGACGAAATGATTGCGTTCATAAAGGGTAAGATGAATGAAGCAAAGCAACAAAACCGATGGAAAGGGAAGAGAAAGCCGAGAAGCTGGTGGAATAAGGAAATAAAAGAGGCTATTGACCAGCGAAGAAAGGCGTCGAGAGAACATAGAGAAGCAAAAAGAACTGGTATGGAACCGGAGATAGTCAAGGAGAAATGGGATATCTACCGTGGGAAAAAACTAGAAGTGCAGAAAATGGTGCAAGCAAAGATCAAGCAGAGAAGCGAACAATGGATGGCAGAAATACGGAAGAAGGACAAAAGCGCATCCAAGAAGTTTTGGAACCATGTAAAATCACTAAGCTCAAAAAACGATAACCATAAAAAATTCCTGATTGATGAAAAGGGGGAACATTTAGAAGAGCACGCGTTGGCGCATATTCATCGAGTGACTAGTGAGAAGTTTAGGACAATAGTGGTAGGGAAACCAGCACCGATAACATCAGCACCACAGAAGACTGCGGAAAGGGAAATAAGTTTGAGCAACCTTGATTGGAAAAAATCAGAGCAAAAGGTTTCCCCCCCAGACAGCAGTGGGCCCGGACGGAATACCAATGCAACTGATAAACCTGCTTGGACCTAAAAGTAAGGAATCGTTTATGAGGGCAATAGATAAGGTGATAGAAACCAAACAAATACCAGAGGACTGGTTAGAAAGTAGGATGAATTTAATATATAAAGGCAGAGGAGACAAAGCCAGTATTGATTCATACAGACCACTCACAGTAACGTCAGTGGTGTATAGATTCGTAATGCAGGCGATAAAATCAGAAGTTCAAGCATGGATGGAAGAAAATGAAATACTTGGGGAACTGCAGAATAGATTTAGACAAGACAGGCGACTGGATGACAATTTGTTCGTGATAACGCAATGCATTGAAATTTCGAAAGCACAGAATAAACTGCTATGGATTACGTTCTTGGACATTAAAGGGGCATATGACAACGTAAACAGAGAACAGCTGTGGAGAACGCTGAAACTCCAGGGATTAGATGACGATTTAGTACAGTTCCTTATAGCAATCTATAAAGACAGTAGAGTGCACCTTACTTGGGAAGGACAGAAATGCGCCCAGCAGGTCAACATCCATCGGGGACTGAAGCAGGGATGCCCTTTGAGCCCAATACTGTTCATGCTTTACATGGCAGGGTTAGAAAAGAAACTGGAAGAAAGTCAAGTAGGGTTTAGCCTAACCCATATGCTGCAAGGCGAAGTGGTACAACAGCATATTCCGGGAATGTTATACGCAGACGACATTGTTCTTTTAGCTGATAACCAAACCGATATGCAGCGGCTAATAAATATTAGCGGCCAGGAAGCCACCGACCTCGGGTTAGTTTTCAGTGCAGAAAAATCAGGAATAATGGTTTTCAATGACGCTATCACTGATGTAGTGTCTATCCAGCAAGGCGAATTACCTAGAGTGAAGGAATATAAATATTTGGGAGTGTGGATAAACGAAGGGGATAACTACTTAAGAACTCACGAGGAACAACTGAAGGTTAAGGGAAAGCGAAATGCAGCTATAATGAAGCATAGAGCTCTGTGGGGGTATAACAAATATGAAGTAGTAAGAGGAATGTGGAAAGGAGTATGGTTCCGGGTCTCACGTTTGCGAATGCTGTATTCTGCTTAAAATCAGACGTTCTATCAGGCCTTGAAGTAAACCAGCGAACGGTAGGACGTTTGGCCTTAGGCGCGCATGGAAAAACAACTAACGAAGCAGTTCAGGGAGATATGGGCTGGGCGTCGTTTGAAGTTAGAGAAGCTCAGAGTAAAATATGCTTTGAGATGAGGTTGAGGGCAATGGATCAACGAAGGTGGGCAGCTAAGGTTTTTAGGTACCTGTACTAGAAAAGCGTGGACACGCAGTGGTTAAGAAAGACTAGAAGGCTAACGATGAAATACGGAAAGAACAGTGGAGAATCCAAAACAGCCAAGGTAACCAAAAAAGAGGCAAGGCAGGTTGAAACGAATAAATGGAGGGAAAAAATGGAAGCTAAAACGTCGTTAGAGATGCACAGGGCTGAGAAATTGAACATCATAAAGGAAAATTTCTACGATAATTCCCAGGGCAGTGCTTTGCTTTTTGAGGCTAGAGCAGGTTGCCTGCGAACTAAGAGTTTTGTGGGGAAGTATTCACAAAATGATGGGGTATGCGTGGTCTGCGGAAAACAAACAAACTATGCGGCACATAGTGTTAGAATGTGAGGGTATCCATCCAAATCTACATGAGGGGAATATTGGGCTTCCAGAAGCGCTAGGATCTAAGGGTATCACAGAGGAAGTTAACTTCGAGGCTGTAGAGGGGACGAAAAGAAGATTAGAATGCTGGTGGACGAAAAGCAGAGAGGGGAATATTGCCTAGGACAGTTACCACCTGTAACAGGGGAAAAAAAAGTATTTCGGGCCTAATAAGCTTTAGCGCCTGCCCTAAGCAGCGCTAGTATTAAACCAAGAGTGTAAAACATGATTATATACCCGCCGCGGTGGCTCAGTGGCTAAGGCGCTGCGCTGCTGAGCACGAGGTCGCGGGTTCGATTCCCGGCCGCGGCGGCCGCTTTTCTGATGGAGGCGAAAAGCAAAAACGCCCGTGTGTACGAGATTTCGGCGCACGATAAAGATCCCCAGGTGGTCAAAATTAATCCGGAGCCCTCCACTACGGCGCGCCTCATCGCCTGCGTTGCGTCGGCGCGTTAAACCCCACCATCAGATCAAAACATGATTATATTAGTACTTTTTGGTAAGATGACATGTCATCACCCCGCTTCAAAGGGGAGACCAATAGCAATCATCATCATCAATCATCAATCATCATCATCATGGTTAGAAAAACAAAATAAAACAGATAGCTTGTTATCGGCAATGGTAACGGCTCGAGGAACAAAAACCAACAAAATGGAGCACACCTCTAGAACATTGTAACTCACGACACGCCCCGCAATCCCTCGAGGAGGTGTCAAGTGATGAACGATCCCGTCCATTGTAAGGCCCCAGTGAATGGTATGGAAATCTCTGCCGCCTTTAGAATACGTTGATTGGCGGGAAAGTCGGGCGAGGAACTAACGGTACCATAATAAATTTCGGTCAAGGTCGTGCTCTCTTTCTTTACATTCTACACAAAGTGCTCAGTAATTCATTAAAAACACCGTGGGGGGCCATTAGTAAATTAGGTGCATTGACATCACCTATGAACGTGGAATCTGACCGTTGTAATGAACAATGGCAATTAATTTATTCGCATAAACAAAACCTAAAGCACAGCGCTCCATAAATTTTGTTAAAAAAGCGTTTAAGTGTTAGGCTACAAAATTATTCTCTGCGCGTATAGCAGGTCAGGGGGTCTTCAAAGGGAAAAAAAAGAATTGCCATAATTAGGCTAATAAACTCTAACCAATGTTGCGACCTTCTTACATAATTTTTTTCTCTTACGCTCATGGGCGTCGGTCGGATATTCTGCTGGGGTCTGAGTTAAAGGGTGGTGGGAGAGACGGCATGCCAAAGCAGTCATTTTATGGTCTTTGTCTACAATTCACAAACAAGGGACAGACGAGAGCTGGGTCATGTCCGCAGTGCGGGAGAAATGACCGAAG
Source organism: Haemaphysalis longicornis (assembly GCF_048455015.1). Lineage (NCBI taxonomy): Eukaryota > Metazoa > Arthropoda > Arachnida > Ixodida > Ixodidae > Haemaphysalis > Haemaphysalis longicornis. The sequence goes on along the minus strand of NW_027526203.1, from coordinate 335,821,446 downwards.
TGACATCGCAGTTGTAACAAAACAGATGCCATAAGCATTGGCAATAGTTTTCTAATTGCAATTTAGAGTCTTTTTTATTTCATTCGCATGGTGAAACTTGACAGTGCTTCTATTTCGTTCTGGGGCCCAAAATTTTCAAAAACTGCGCAGAGTTGTGGAGCCGTCTTAGCGGTTAAACGTGGCATCTATTGCTCGGTTTTAGACAAGTGTGCTAAAACGGCAGGTACGGCCGTCTTATGGAACCATACTCTTCCATAGAATCCCATCCATTCGAAAGTAGAAGCCGGTAACCAACTAACTGCTAACAACCCAGCAAACACCACAATGTGTCCATCATGCCGCTCTTAAAGGGTACCGGTTAATGGGCACCGGTGAACGTCGTTAGACCTCGTTAAGCCTAACTCCAGGCCGTCGTAAACCCGTATCCCCTCCCCACCCCCACCCCTTTCCTAACCCGTTGCCGTGCAAGCATGAAACGAATAACCCAGGAGGATAGCCTTGGCAAATACACCTCTGCGGAAATGTACTCCCCTGCATCATATACACCTGCATCATATACATCATATACACGTACTCCCCTGCGCCTTAATGATGCAGGGGAGTACATACCCGCCGAGGTGTATTTGCCAAGGGTTATTCGTTTCATGCTTTCACGGCGGCGGGTTGGAAAAGGGGGAAGGGGGGAAGGGGGTACGGGTTTACGACGGCCTGGAGTTAGGCTTAACGTCCCGCCCAGTTGTTGGCAAACCTTTACAGGCGACGAATATAGGGTGGGTGGCTTTCCTAATCCAGAAAGCCGTCGTGAGCCTTGGCGCCTTCCTTGCGAAGACGAAGCGAAAAAGATCTAAGGCGATGAAAGATAGCGTCTACAAATGCGGCTATAATAAGTGCAGTAAGCATGCCTCCGGGTGGACAGAGGGGCCTTGGGGGAGCCGCAAAAGAGGGTGTGTGCATCTTACCGCCAAGCGATTGATAAGTCTATCAACTATGTTAGTCTTTTCTGCGTATAGCCCGGAGAAAGTGCATTATCGTATTCACGGGACCATTTTTAATGTGATTGGAATACCCACCGCTGATTGATCTATTTCGATATACACTTTTGCTCATCTGCCGAGCTCTGAACTTGAGGCAGCACTGCCTAAAAAGAAATCTGGCGTGCCTTACTTCTACAGCAGCTCCAGAACAGCACGTTGGGACTTTCCAAAAGGGCCATTCTTAAAGCGAAGCTTCAGGGTTCTCATTGATGCCGCCTGTAACGCCAAGACGCCCCGCAGGAAAGCCAACTTTCTCTGGCAACGATGATGGATGACCGTGGGTTAAGTAAAAGAAAAAACCGCTTCAGCGGCCGGAATGGAACCTGGGCGCCTCGCGCTATGAAGCCGGCGTCTAACCGATTTACCGATTTCGTCATGGTCGAAACTCAGTCCAAACTCAGACAACAACCAAATAATACGTCACGAGAAAGCTTCGTGTCCAACCATCGTCGTTGTTAGACGGAGGGGTGCATGAGCTTCAGTGGTAATCTTAGGAACACATTGGACCCATTTTCTATGTATTTATGTTGACTGGCCGTGCCGATCAGACTCTATTGGGAATGGTAAGCGTGTCTTGCCCCCTTTCCAGAATATTTACACGAGGAAAATCATGTATAACTCCCAACGTTTCTAGATTCTTGATCTAGTAACGTTGTATAACTCCATAGTATATTGGGAACAATATCAGGGGCAGGATGCGCGGAGGAAGGCGCCCTGCACCAGGCGCCTTTACCGCTGAATTATCGCTGAATTACTATAGAGGGTTTCTCTGCCGTCAATGTGGAATAGTATGATGTTGTTAACTGTTGGGTACCAAAGTTCGTGGATCAAACAAAAAAAAAAATGGCTGGGCGCATGCACGGCTTTGGGTGGTGGGGTGAAGGGGAGGGGAAGGATTTGTGCATGACCAGGGGGAGGAGGGACGTTCCTTTTTGTCACACCAACGGCCGACGTAAATATCATGAATGCCATGGGCACTGAAGCATGGATCAGAACTGGAGTGAAACAGAACATTTTTCAAGCAAGAGTTCCTAATGTAAGAGGAGAAAGAAGAATGTCTTACTCATCAACACCATATTAGCTGCCTGCTTGGACACTTAGCTCTGCATCTAAGCAATCTTAAACATTTTATTTACTTTTCACTGACATCTCGTGCTTATACCAAGACGTAAAATGCTACTTTGAGTGTTTTAGAAGCTTGATCTGTTCATTAGATGTGTTTGTAAATGCGCAATGAAGACTTGGAAGGGTGCTATCGACTTCGCGCAGTATGGCGAGCAATCAAGCAAATGCAGCTGTTGGTAATCCGCGAAGAGTATTTTATGAGAAAGGCTGTGAACTTTTAAAGAATCTACTTCAATAAATATTCGATGCCCACTAACTGTTTTATGTGTGATCAAGGTAGCAAAGTTCTGCAACTGTACTGCGCATTTTCTTGCGCAGAGAAGATACACGAGTGTCCCGCGTGTAACCCTCGTTTTCCTAAACAACAAAGGTACTGCATACACTTGAGAAGGGTTGTGTTTACGAGTTCTTTTTGAAATATAAACTTAATTGCTCTCCTGTAGACAAATTTTTTGGTCGAATATTGTTAGGCTAGATTCGAAAATTTGTCCCGTCAGCATGACCTCGAAGAATCCAGACAATCTTCAGCACAAAAAAATTCACGGAAGATTGATAGCACGCGCTCAACGTGATTATTCAGCATTGGCATCTCCTTGCAGCTTCTTCCTTCTCCGGCATAATTTATGATTTCATTGATATTTAGTCATCATACACAAGCTGAAGCCGTGTTGGTTTTACTAGTCGTTGGTAGTTCTTTTTGCAGCTTTCACTGCGACATTTGTGGGTTTGCTGTGGAGCACCCTTTAAAGGCAAGCCTCGTTACCATGCCACGGGCGGGGTGAACGGCAGATACTTAACGGACAAGCCTGCAAAAGAATGCTGTATACTGTAAGGCAATCCCGTGGTTCAGCTTCACCGCAACGTACTCGAGGGGCCATCCATGCAGCCAACAACGAAATTTCGGCGAATGACGATGTGGAGCATGCGATTTCGATTGATTGATTGTAGGGTATAACGCACCGACGAAACGCAGGCGATGAGGCGCGCCGTAGTAGAGGGCTCCGGATTAATTTTGACCACCTGGGGATCTTTAACGTGCGCCGAAATCTCGTACACGCGGGCGTTTTTGCTTTTCGCCTCCATCAGAAAAGCGGCCGCCGCGGCCGGGAATCGAACCCGCGACCTTAGCATGCGATTTCACTCCAAAGTTCGGCCTGCGCTGCGGAATCAAGAAATGCAAGCATGACGTTCTGCACAGTGCAGTGCCACATCGCAGATCACATTTTAGAGTCAAATCACACCCACGTTGCTGTCACTCGCCGAATTTCTTTTGTTGGCGCCACGCATCAGCCAGTTCAGAGCTGATGGAGCTGAATCACGGGATTGTCTTAGTGTGGAGTTGTGGAAGGTCTGTCTGTGTCATTGTTAATAATAAATTGGGGATTTTCTTGCGTTGTCCGCCGAAGACACGCCTTGAATACTGCCTGCTTGCTCCTGGAAGCGACGTTCCTGACAGATTGATTGATTGATTGTGGGGTTTAACGCGCCGACGCAACGCAGGCGATGAGGCGCGCCGTAGTGGAGGGCTCCGGATTAATTTTGACCACCTGGGGATCTTTATCGTGCGCCGAAATCTCGTACACACGACGTTCCTGACAGTGAGGGTTAGTTTTTTTTCATTTACTGTAATATCAGCATAGAAATTACAGTGCACCCAGGCCACCCTGGACTTGCTTTGTAAACAAGATTTATATTACTTTTTGTTTAAAGTCAGAAAGGAGCACAATGGAGGATAGCACAATGGGAGGATGCAGCAATCAGAACATTTCAGGAGATGTTCTGACATCAAACACCCCCCCCCCCCCCGCCCCTGGCTACGCCCCCAGTACCAGAACGCGACAGAGGCCGTAAGGCGTGCAAATTGCGTGGTTTCTCAAGATAATATTGTTTCTCACAAACAAAACCAGTAGGCAGCGCTACGTTATACAGGATGAGCCCGTTCTGTACTGTTTTGGAAAATGAATGTGCGCCGTATTAAAATGAACCGTATTAACATTGGCAACGAGGGGTGGACTTGGGCTTGGCATGTAATGAGAAGGACTGACATCAGAGTAACAGAGTGGCTGCAGAGACATGGAACTATAAGCACAGTGTGAGAATAAACTGCATGCAGAGTAGGAAAAAAACTTCGAGGCGAAAAAGGGACTAAGGCAATTCAAGTCAAAAATGGCTGTAGGAACACGGGAGAGCCCTTGGTCCTGCCGTAAGTCTGATGATGATAGTTGAGGGTGAGACAATTGATACTTTCGTAAGGGATCGACAAGGAGCAGTAGGCGGTCGTTACATTTTTAGAACAGTAATAAACCATAGAAGATTGTGTATGTGCAATTTCATCAAGCCTGAGTTTAGGAGATTTCGGGCCTTGCAATCTGCCACGTCAATTTCTTTGTTTTTCTTTCTTTCCTTCTTTTAACAAGACAGGTGTTCTAATTCGAGATTCGCGTCTTGTCTGTCCGGTGGTGTCATGCTGGGGCAGTTCTTGAAACACCGCCAGAGGGCGCCCCAGTCTCACTGGGATGGAAGCGCACCAATCAGAGTGCGCGTCGAGAGGGTAGAGTATATCGCCGGCCCCCGTCCTTTCGCCCCATGCACTCTGCACAGCACGAGGGGCCGCGGGAGCTTGCAACTTCGTGGCGGAACATCGAGTCGCCTGTCGACCGGCTCGCCATGACTCTTGACATAGACCAAGAAAACTTCAAAATACACGACATCAGCATCAGTTTTTCTTCTTTTGACTGAGCAAGGAAAGCCTCTCTCATGTTCCTTCGGCCGTAGTGGACCTAAAGCCTTCCTAATCTCTAGGTTTGTTGAGGCGGTCAGCTTTTAGGTGCGGAGTACCTTTGGACCGCACAATGTCCGTCCACGTCCGTGGGCAAATCATTTACAATCGCAGAAAATCACACAGGCACCGGCAAGATTCGAGCCTGTGTCTGGTAGACCAGACAGTGTTAGTGTAAGTCGTCTTAACCATTCGGCTACGATCTTGAGTTAGTACCCGAGAGTCAAAAGGCTTACTGGCTCGCCTGTAACGGTGCGTAGTACCTTAGGACCTCCCAAAGTCCGTCCGCGTCCATCCGTGCGCACACCACCATCAAGGCATCAGGAGAAAATCAAGCGAAATTTGATTTGAGCCGGCAGTTGCAGTTTCATTTAGGGAATGATCAAGATGCAACTCACGGCTCAAATCGAATGATGGTCGGGGCGCAAATCGGATGTCACTCGGGGCGCAACTTCGATGTCATTTCGGGTCCCCGTACTCCGCACTCTCGCCATCATCCCCGGTGTGGAGATGCTGCCATTTTTCAACTTATTCAGGAACCTGCGCATTACGCTCACGGGCGCCCTCAGCAAAGCGGTGTCTTGCTAATCCCCTAACTCGACTAGGCAGTTTCAGCCTGTTGCGGCTAAGCGTCCGCCCGTCTGGGCTCCACGGTTACTTTGACGGCGGTTAAAGAAAACTGCAATTGGCCATTAGGCCAAGTTAAGCGGGAGACACATGTCCGCCCGAGAAATCCAGTTTCCGACGCAGCGCGGCAAAATATCTAGCAGGTTGGATGTGCGCGGGAGCTGCCGACGCGGCGGGTCATCCGGTAGTCAATTTGGTTTTCGGGGCGGGGATGCGTGTGGGAACGGGTGCTTTTCCGCTCATGTGCTCCACCCTTTAGACGGCAGGCAGCACGAGCACTGTTGGAAACCCAACGGCAATTCACGCCAACGGGGCTCACCTGTCTCCGTTCAGCAGCTGTTTCTGTCAGTTTCGTCATCAGATAGGCGAGACGGCTGCCCCCAGCAACAACGTGTCCCCGCTGCAGGCGAGCAGTATACAGTACTGCTTCACAGTACACTGCATGCTTCACAGTACTCTGTGAGGCATGCGGCGTAGATAGTAATTATAGAAACTTTTTTTTTTTGAGTCCTCGAGGCAAAATTTCGAGACACGCGTGATAAATCATCCAAATGGGACTGAAAACGAAAATGGCGGTGTCATCCCAGCCACCACCGTTCAGTTACCACGCCCGTTGCGACATTCAACTGTCACTTGCGTTAACAGCCGTTGCAAGTGCTACGGACCCTCATGTGAGAGGTCATGACCATCCTTAACGATGACAGTGCTAGATGATCTATTTCGCTGAAATCGTCAGCGTCACCATACATACTTTTGCAGATGCGTCTTTGTACGACAAGTCGTCCTTAAAGCTACGTGCACACTAGCAGTGAACTTGCCGTGCCGCCTTGTGGACGGCCGCCACCGGGGTGGCGCCGCGCCGCCGGTGCAGGCCACACCAACTTGCCGTAGCGGCAGTCACGTGTTTAACCAGCCATGCACGCGCGATGTCGACCGAGATCTCCCCCGCTTTTTCAGGCGAAGTGTATATTCGCCGAGCGGCGGTGGGGAAGCGGGAATAGGTGGGCGCAACACGTCACTAGCGCGTCGTCACACCCGCCATCGCTCATTACACTGTGCGAAACGGCCAAAATGAGTCTCGGTTCCATTTTCTCTGCGGCAAGCAAAACGCGCCGTTCTCGGCGAAAACAGGTTTCCAGCGGCTGGCGGCGTCGGCTGGCGGCGCGCGGCATGGCACCGCACCGCTAGTGTGCATGTACCTTATCCATTCGTCCTTGTATTACACGAGGGCAGGTATTCGAGGAGGCGTCACGCATTCATTGACAGGTGGTCTTTTCCGGACAGCTACACTGGCACTTTCGCCTCGTGGGGTCCACAACATTTGGAGCACGCTGTGGCGCTTGTACACTGGTTGCTGATTCGGCAGTTGTTCAGGCATTTGTGGCACTGTAGTGTTTTCCCCACCAAAGATGAAACTGGCGACGAATGTGGTCAACTTTAACGAGTGCCGCAAGTCAGTTACATGGAAACACAAGCTAAAGGCAGCTTTATTTCACTACATGACTGGCGACTGGGTATTTCGCTGCCGGTTAAGTGAGCACGGGAGAAGTTACTTTACTTTATGCATCTTATTTCATAGCATTACTATACCTTATACATCTTATTCATGTTTCCTTGGGGTGCGAAAAGGAACTAAACACTATAGAAGCGCAGTGCGACTTTATTTTCTATTTAAGGACATGGCTTGCACGGTCAGCGAGGCGCGACTTCCTTCAGAAAGGTCAGGCTCTCCTTCCCGTTGTTCCCGGGCCACATATAAGCGTGTTTTCGAAGTTTTATGCGAAGTACACCACGCTTTCGGTGCTTTGCTACTAACTTTGCACAAACAAAAAACGCAGATTATCACAGCAACTCGAAGATCACTCCTAATTTCTTGACCACTGCAAGCGGGTTTTTCTAACGTCCCTGTTTCTTGCCAGGATCGAAGGAACTAGCCCCTCAGCAGCCACAAAGAGTTATACAAGCGTCGAATGTGCAGTTCGGGTGCCGAAAGTGTCGCCTCATAGGAGTGGCACTCGGGAATGCCACGGATGGGGCGAAAAGGTAGCTGCTCCCGAGGGTGTGGAAAACTCGCAAAGCGTTAAAAACAATCGACTCTCGTCGATGCAAAAGCAGAAACATGATTGCCATATACGCCCCGGGGAGGAATACGGTTTTTTTCCCCCGTTCTTTTGCAAGAGCCTCAACCGCAGTTTTTTTGGGCTGCTGCTGCTTCCTTCGCGGTTGCTCCCCCTACGGCACCGCGGGCGGCCGGCTGCACTGTGCAAGGCCACCGGGTATCACTCCTCCGCTGACCCCATTCGCGGCCGCCTGTCTTCATCCTTTTCCCCTGGCAGGCAGCAGGCAGGCGACGTGGCCTTTTCTGTGCCCCCTTTGGACGAGCCGCTTTATGAATACCAGCCAAACGTAATGGCCAGCGCTAGCCAGGGGAGGCTGATCCGCGGGAGCCTCCTCATTGGAAGCCCGCTTACCACAGCAGATGTTATTACGGCCGCTGTAATCTCTTCGCTCCCTCTTCGGGCCTCCGTGGCCGGGCGAAGCGCCGCGGCCGTTTGATATCGGGTTTAATATCGAAGCCGCGAGTGAAACACCCCCGCTTCCGGTCCTAGACATGTCTGAAAAGAAAAGGCGGTAGAAAAAAGGAAGCAGACGGGCTTAAACGGCCAGTTATTTTAAGAGCAAGAACTGCCAAGGGGTAGAGCCAGGCATTTTTTTTTTTGCCTATGTGCTTTCTGTAATTTTTAATATAGCTGGCGGCAGTGAAAAAATGAGCATGGTGCGAGTAAGCGGCCCAGAACATTAGTAGGATAAGAGGTCTTCTCCGTCGTTCACTTCCTTACAGTGACAGGTTCGCGCACGCTCATTCAGGGGCGAAACATCCTTCTGTCTTTTTTTTTTTACTAAAAGCAATAACTTTTCGAACACGGAGCTGTTCTAAAGGTCTCCTCGCGTTACTTATTTTTTGACTTCTACATCGGAGGGGAAGTACAGGAAAAGAAAGCATATTACCGTGACGTAATTTCCTGAGACTATTTTGAGGTATTTTTATTAGTTCTTGTGGTGAGAAGATTCCCGTGTGCACCATAGTACTTTAACCAGGACCTTACCTCAAGGGTGCCGAATCCTAATCAAAGGAACAGTCTGTGTCCGTAAACTTTCTAAGATGAGGTTATGCTAGTACTGTAGTCGAATTAAAAATCACATTAAAAATGCTTAGGCGCGAGAGCGCGTGGAATATAAAATTTCAAAGCAAACGACCCGTGTTCAAGGGGTTTTCCAGAAGTAGCTCCAGGTTTTTCAAGATGGTGCCCTATAGACAAATGAGCTCTTAGTTTATGCTACACGTACCAGGTTACGTATAGATTACGTGTAGATGTACAGGTTTAGGTTGCGCTACACGTTAATATACATCTTCCTAGATTTTTAAAGGCCTGTAAAGCTTGCACATAGAACTTCGCAGTCGCCTCCAATTTCCAACAGAAGAATCGTGGTGTAGTAGGTATGATAACTGCTTCAGTGTAACACTAGCAGCTCACGATCATTTTGTGTACCTAAAATTTTCACGCGCTGGCTCACGCACCAAAAAAAAATTCAAGCCGGCTTCGGTTCCGGTAAAGCCTTTAATTCCGAAAAGGTGTGGGTTGCGCGCTTTAAATTTTTGTTCACTATTATTAAATGGGAGTTTAATACGAGTTCGAGAATGTGTGTTCTGATGTTCGGAGTGCCGCAAGGGAGAATCGCGCTGTGGTGGTGTTCTCTTAGGGTTTAGGGTTCTCTTCTTCAATGCGTTTGCACTCAAAATGCATGCCGTGATTCCTGTGTACGTGCCCGCACGGAGACTCCAATCGCAGGCAGGGAGCCTAGAAATAAATTTTTTGGCCGAAGCAGGGAGCCCATATGCAAAGCGCTCTACTTGACGGACTGGACTGGACTGGAAATGACTTGAGTGTAATATATAGGGAATATAGCCCAGCGCTAACTGCGTTCATGATACTGTCGGTGTCTATTACTGTATTTTAAACAGCACATTAAAGTAAGAGCCACCCCATAGGGGGCTGGTATTTTAATGATTCCAAATACCAACAAACTGAATGCATAGCCGAAGAAAACCTCTCTGCAGTCATTTTTTTTTTTGTCCAGCAAAAGGGGGCAGTAACAAGATGTATATAGATGGTGTGTAGACGTTTGTGTCTAGTCCGCGTATATTGGCACGCAGTATGAGCTCGCCTATCACATAAAATAGGCAGGGTATTGCATTTGCCTCACCTGTATCGCTAGGCAGTGCTGCAAGCATCATCGATTGCAGTTCGGTGGGGACGGAATGCTTTCCTCCGGCGTGTCACCATCCCTCTCTCCGCGACGGCGAAAGCACGCAGGGTGGAGCTAAACAGCGGCACCGTGGCTTAGGCTATCCCATTCAACTACTTCTGTTCACCGATCTTCGATTGCTAATGCTTCCCGCAATCAGCCATTCGCAAGAAGACCAAAAAAGCGAGAAAGAAAAATCAATGTGAATGTTTTAGGAGCCTTTTTTTTTACTTCTCTTGACAAGCGCAGCTTCTATAAGAAGGACACAGAGAGAGGAAGGGAAAGAGAGAGAGGGAGGGAGAGGAAAAAGAGTTGGTGCCAATATTTACAATAAGCATTTATCTACTGCATACGTTAAGCCGCCCCCCCCCCCAAAAAAAAAAAAAAAAAAAAAAAAAACACGAAGGGCCTTCAAGATCCAGTGTATAGAAAAAATCGCCGACTTTTGGCCCTTCGTTTGGCCATTCACGGCGAAAGCTGCATCATGTCCGAGTAGAGCAATTGAGATGTCCAGGGTGCCGCCGTAGTTGTCGCAGTCACAAAATGGGCACGAGATGGTTAGCTGCGATCGCTTTCATGCTGCCATTCACCAAAGCGGTGGCTTAAAGGCACGTTTGCACCCATCTTCCGAAACACCGTACGGACTCCGGGGGGGGGGGGGGTGCTGTGGAAGCTGCGTTGGCAAGCCATGTGTTATCTGTAATTCCTAACTACGTACGGTTAATAATAGCGTAACACTAAACGTGATTGTCAGGCGTATTTCAACGACAGTTTTACCCATATTTCGCGGCTATTCTTCATAGAAAGCAGACCACTAATTAAGTCGGCAGCCCCGGGTGGCCTATTGAGCGAAAACGCTGTCGTCTGCAATGCCAGAAGCAGCGACAATGGCCCACAAACCCACGTGATTTCGAAACGTCCCATACCGCGAAATTCGTCTTAAAAACAAGAACAGCGCCACACTGCTAGGCAATGACTGGACATGCGTATAGCCGCCTGGAGGGCGGGGAGAGGCGCGCTTATCCCGTGGCAGACGCCTCATCAAACCCGCAACGTGCTGGCCTCACCATGCTACCGTGACTCGAGTTTCTACGACATGTCGAGAGTGGTCGACCAGCGTTGAACCCTGTTAAGCTACCTATGGCACCTAGACTGCCACAACAGAGGCCCTCGCTATGCATGTAGCCAATGAGAATGGGAAATGAGGGGCTCGTTGAATTAAGACAGAAATAAGGGTTGGCAGTCAAGAATGCCTCGGAAAGCAAAGGGGAGAATGTGGTAGGTAATTAAAACAGATGAAGAATTTTGAAAGAAAGAAAGTTCAGGAAAAAATGCCCGCTGGGTAGGATCCGACCACACGACCTCCAGAATACGCGTCTGGGGCGATAACCACTACGCTACCGGCGGGGCGTGGGTGTTTCCTCTCCACTTTCTTGGGTATTTATGTTAAGGTGTTTTTGTTTTCTGCGCTTGGGGGAAGTAGCCAGCGCCACTCGGACTACTCGGAGTGAAGGGGACCTTCTTTCTAACCCCCAGGCCGTGACTCGAGTGTCTACGCCATGTCGAGAGTGGTCGACCAGCGTTGAACCCTCTTAAGCTCCCTATGGCACCAAGACTGCCAGAACAGAGGCCTTCGCTATCCATGTAGTGAATGAGAAAGGGAAAGGAGAGGCTGGTTGAATTAAGACAGAAATAAGGGTTGGCAGTCAAGAATGCCTCGGAAAGCAAAGGGGAGAATGCGGTAAGTCATTGAAACAGAAGAAGAATTTTGAAGACAGAAAGAAAGTGGAGAAAAACTGGCCTCCGTGTGGGATCCGAACCCAGGACCTCCAGAATACGCGTCTAGACGCGTAACAAGGCGAAATAAGCTACCGCAGCAGCGTAGAGAGCGCGCTACGCTGTTCTTTTTCTGTTTCGTTGTGTTGCATACCTAGTACATTTGGTTTGTTTTGGATTTGCAACACATTGCAATCCCTCTGGGCCGACTTCTTCTGCGAGGGGCCATGGAAAGCGAGGGATGCCAGTACGAATTAACCGTTCTGAATACGGCCGAGTTCGAATTATCGAGAGTTTTTCCTCATTGAAATATAAAGGGCTGTGCTAGGACCAGGGCGTTTGTTCGAATTAACCGTAACTTCTAATTAACTGAGGACGAATTAACGAGCTTTTACTGTATAAGGTGGCAAATGTGCAGCTAAAACCGGCAAATGCAGCAGATATTTTTCCCCTCGTACAGGTAAAAAGTACGAATTAAACGAATTTACATAATGAAACAGTTTGAATAAGGCGGCCTTAAAATTATTTGAAAACATGGCGGGCCAACCAAAATTTCGAAATTTGTTTGGATTAACCGAAAGTGTGAATCATCGTGCGTCTACTATATACATACATACATACATACATACATACATACATACATACATACATACATACATACATACATACATACATACATACATACATACATACATACATACATACATACATACATACATACATACATATAGCAGGAGACTGAGGTTTGGTGACCTCTTACACTTGGCCGTTCCATGCGTGGAAAAACATACCATGAACAAGGCAAGAGAGTTATGAGAATGGTCGCCCAAGTGAGCGCCTGGAAGCCTCTGAGTTGCTTGTGATATCACTGTCAGTTACTGCCAGTGAATAGTATGTTTCGTATCTTTCCACTTTGGCAACGATGCCATCACGCTCCTCACCCGAAAGGGATACCATACAATCCCTCGTCCTGAGTGATCATCATCAGCCTGTCTACGCCCACTGCAGCGGGAAAACCTCTCCCATGGATCTCCAATTATTCCGGTCCTGGGCTAACTACGACCAATTTATCCCTGCAAACTTCTTGATCTCATCTACGCATATAATGTTCTGCCGACCCCTGTCACGCTTGCCTACTCTAGGGATCCACTCTGTTACCCTTAATGACCAATGGTTATCTTGCCTTCGCATTACATGACCTGCCCACTTCCATTTCTTCTTCTTAATTTCTACTAATATTTCCTTAACACGCATTTGTTCGATGATCCACTCCGCTCTCTTCTTGTACCTTAATGTTACACCTGTTATCTTCCGTTCCATTGCTCGCTGACTCGTTCTCAATTTAAGCTGAGCCCTTTTAGTGAACCTCCAAGTTCTTGAACCGTATGTGAGTACCGGTAAGATGCAGCTGTTATAGACTTTTCTCTTCAGGGGCAATGGTAGGCTCCCGTTCGTCATCTGAGAATGCCTGCCTTGAGAATGTCTTGAGTGGTAAACGACTCTAACTAGCTCGTCCGGACAATTAAGTTTGCTTAATTACTTGCCTTGAAGGCGAAAGGCCGGGGATAATTATCAGAATTTTCATCATTTGTTTATTCTACTTGCGCCTCTTTTTTCGCATTTGTTTCTTCGCCTTTCGGGGGGAATTACTTCAGAAGGCCTTTTTACTGCCACATGGTGTTTGTGTTTCTTTCATCGCTGTGGTTTTGTCGTCCTTCGGCGTGAATTATTTCGCCAAGCGGACTGGCAGCACACCGCACAGCTTCTCTGGAATCAGAGTTCTGCGGGGCTGGGCGCCCCTGTTCTACTCAGGGGTTGTCACGTTCACGTGTGCCGCTGCACTTTCTATTCTAACTTTTCTTCCACCGCTTCCAACGTCTCGGAGATGGCGGGTACGCGCTCGGCTCGTACCCTGGAGACCTTGGCGACTCTTCACTTTGAGAGCTTTGGTCAGTTGCCCTCGTTATACTTATATGTAGGCTTGAGGTTTAGGTAGCCGTAACGTTGAGCATTACGACTTGCCAAGCAACGTCTAATGCCTGTACTACACCGTAACTTTCAATTGACAATTGGAATCAACTCCAAAACTGCTCCCTATGTATTTGCAATAAGGCACTGGATAGGCAGTCGGTTCAACGGCCCTCCGAAGGCCCTCCGAAAGCTGCGGGTACCGGCTCACGAAGAAAGCGTACTTAACGCTGAAAGCGTACCGTCAGGCCTAACGACAGGCCGGCGCAGAGCCACGTTCACATCACCAACCAAACAGGACGTTTAGAGGTGGCGTACTTTGTTACTCCCATAATTGCAGCTCCTATAATTTCCGTGCTGGGAAGTCTTAAGGTATTCACTAGGTCTACCTGTTTTAATCTAGAATCATCGAGGCATCGTGGTGTTAGAAATGCGGATTCAACTACCGTTACGGAGGCCTTGGGTTCTATTCTCATCTAGACATAAATTTACCTAATTTTTTTCAACTCAATTACAATCAACTCCCGCTAAGACGAACTCGGTTAAGACAAATTCCCGCTTAGGCCGAACAACGTGGGAATGTTTGTTTCGTTTGCCATAGCCCCAATGCAAAATGAATCGCTTAAGACGAACATCCTTGCACATACTCTTCGTTTTAGACGAACAACTTTCGGGTGACAACCAATACTGGCGAGTCTGGGTAGCGAACATGGCGGTCTTGACGGTATGCCGCGGGACATTCACGCAACCAAAGGGAAAGAAAAGTAAAAGAAAACCGCAGCAGGAAGCGAATTCGTGCCACGGAGGAAGGAAGGGAGCGAGAAAAAACGACACGCGGATAAAGCTACCACTTCTCTCACCCTTGAACCCGCGGATACAGCGGCAAAACAAAGAAAGAAAAAGAACGAGGGCGAGTTTTGTAGCCGCTTTGGCCTAGAGGAGAGAGGCACAAAACTAGGATGATAAAAAAATAAACAAAAGCGACGACGGAGATTTCCTGTTTGCGAACGTAACAGCTCTCTTGACCAATGCCGTTTCTCAGCGGGAGCATGTGAGTTCGCGTTGGTTCGCGTCGCGAGTCCCACCGCGCCACCGCCGAGAAAGTGAAGTTCCCTCTGTGTCTCTGCTGCGTTGTCGCTTGAGGTAGCGGGTCGTCGCCGCTCGAACTAGATGAAAACAGGCAAGAGAACTTGTAGACAGTCTTGTACTAAGATGCGCACTCAAATAAATGTTTTTTGCCTTTTTCCTCCATTGTAAGTCTACTTCATTCACCGTCTTGAATGAAGATATTTGCATGCACCAGGGTGTACTGCCGATTCTTTTTTAAGAGAGCTTCTGATAAGACAAACTTCTGATAAGAGGAAGTAATTATCATGGTCCCTTCGAGATAGTCTCAACGGGAGTTCACTGTACTTTACGTTAGAGTTTTTTGCACGGTAGGCCATTTTGTGTGTCTTCCGTATGCCAGGGGTGCCGGATTTTTGACCTACCGAGCCGTGTTCTGCTTTCGCGTTGAACGTACCCCACTCAACAAGATACACCCCGCCTTACGTCGTTGGCGCAGTGACTAGGACGTATAATTCTACTGAGAATGTTCCAGGACGCAGCAGCCGTTTTTTAAAGACGAGATGTAGCCTTTCTTGGGCTACTCAAACGCGAAAATATATGTACCTATGTATGTATGTATGTATGTATGTATGTATGTATGTATGTATGTATGTATGTACGTACGTATGTATGTATGTATGTATGTATGTATGTATGTATGTATGTATGTATGTATGTATGTATGTATGTATGTATGTATGTATGTATGTATGTATGTATGTATGGCAGAAATGTATGGCAAAGTCGGCAGAAATTAGCAGCGAAAGAAGAAAACGTCCTCGTATCGCGACTACGGCGCACACTAACGATCCTCAGGAGGTCGAAATTTAATCAGTAGTCCTCCACAACGACGCACGATATTGCCCGGGTGTAGCTTTGGCGCGTGAAATCGTAATTTTTGCTTTTGGAGTCCTATGAAGGGTTTTACTTTTGAGCTCAATCGCAGCCTTATCTCTGCCTCAAACTTACAATTTCAGATTTAAACTCGCTACACAAGAGCTAGTGCATGAGTTATGCGGTAACGGAGGGCTAGGGGTTAATTTAGACGCGCTCAGTTCTCTTGTGGAGGCCTAGACGTCGTTAAATGCGGGCATTTTGATACTTCACATTCGTCAGAAAAAAAGGCTTCGTTTAACAGTAGTCGAACCCGGGACCTCGTGCATAGTAGCACAACGCCTCAGTCCCACCCTTATGTACGTAAAGTGTTATGACGTGATTCGACCTAGCTCACTGAGCATGTCACAATCTTCAGCTTACTCCAAAATAGCCCTGCCGCGTTGAGGTTGTAGGTCATTCTCATTAGAATCGACGTCGGCCTCGTGATGACAAACAAAAAGAAAAGACATGAGATTTGGCACCTATACATGTGACAAAGCCCACTGCTTTCCCGCAGCGGGGGGTACAACTGCATAAAGCAGCGCCAGTCCTGCGGAATTGAAGTTAATCGGAGGCTTGCTGGTCGCACAAACTGATCTTGGAGCTTTTGTTGCTTCCCCATCTGCAGTAAGTCGTGTATTGTCGTTCATTTCCCGTACAAACGTACTTTATTTTCCCAAGCCCCTTTCCCTGCGTTAAATATTCGTATGCGGCTGTCGCTCAGGGTGCAGAAAGGCACGAACGTCGCCTAGTTTCCATAAATTATGCAGTTATGTCCTCCCCGAAGCATGGGTCACATCATTAGCATGTAAATTAGCCCTAGATGTCCACGTCCATGCACTCATATAGGAAGTGGTGGAGAATCGGAGTGGTTGTATTGGACTCTCTGTGGTTTAACCGTGACAGTACAATTGATCTGAGCAAAATCTACTCTCGCTCAAAACTTAATTGCACAATTGATTGCAATTCATTTCATCCAGAGAACGGTGCTGCCAAAAAGAGAAAAAAATACGCCTTTTCTGTTCATAAGAACGGCATTATTTTCAAACGTGCCGTGATCTGACTGCCGCCTTTGCTCTTTTGTTCAGCTAATTGCAGCTGGCGGTCCCTAATCCCTGATTTTTTAGGGCCCTAATTATTTTCTTCTTTTGGAGAAAGCGCAGCCAGTGGTGCAATTCATCGTTGCTCCAATCATCTATTTCGATGCTTTCCTGCCTGAAATTACTTTTAGATGCCCTAAATCTGAGCTGCCGTTTTAATACAAAGAATAAGGGCGCATGAATAAGCATGCATGACGCATGAAGGAAGAGAACTTTTAGCCGCGAAATATTATTTTAATAAAGACGTTGCTTGCCCCGTGCTTCTGAAAGCCGTTCTCAGAACGGTGATTATAAACTAACTAATTAATGTTCTTTTTTCTTTATATACACCAGTATGCGGGCAAGGCGCCCGCATTATGCTTTCTGAAAATTCAAGGAAGGCTCGAACACATATTTCACGTGTAAAATTTCTTCTGCGGTACTAAACCGCGCTTGAATTTGCCATATGCGCGCACGCGTGTGGTCACTTGCAAGGAAGACGTGAAAAATAATATGGGTCTTTTGTCAGTGCCTAGAACCAAACCCAGGCTCCGCGGCTCTCGAAGCGGGAATCAATCGGTCCCAACGAATTAATTGGTGAGAAGAACGTTCCAAATGAGCGTTTTGTACACAAGTTTAATGTCGCAATGAAGCCTGGAAGGCGGAGGAGTCACCTATAATGGGTCTCACAATTAGCATCGATCGAAATACAGAAACGCCGGATTGGCCAAGAACGGCTCCGCGCACCATGCTAGGAAGGCCGGCGTAGCTGGCTTGCTAGCTGGCTTGCTAGCTGGCTTGCTAGCTGGCTTGTGGCCAGCTTGTGACTTGCTGGCTTGTGGCTTGCTTGGCTTGCTAGCTTGCTTGCTTGTTTGCTAGGTTGTTTGCTAGCTTGCTAGTTTTCTTACTAACTTGCCTGCTCGTTTGCTAGCTTGTACGGGGTTGTCTGCCTGGTCAGGCGGTTATTTTGCAATTTATGCCCTTCACGACTTTCTTATAAAAACGTCAACATCGACTTTTTTTAGGGACAAAAACTGTTGCCTCGTATTCTTCAGAGATTCTCCTTACAGCCGTCAGGTTTATATGCTTCTTTAACTGTTCCAATAATTATACGTGTGTCGTAAAACTAAATCAAAACGTGGAATTTATTATTTCTTGAGCATGCAATTACAGGGATAAGGTCTTGCACTTCAGAGCCGCGAAATCAGCGACCGCACCGGTCTTTCGGTGGCTAACTGCACGGGTAAATAATTGAATTAAATCAAACAGGCAAAACAAGTAATGAGTAATTTTAAGGAACACACTACAATAGTATACAATGAAAGACGCACGTATGCTACACAATTTTAATACGAAAAAATTGGAGCTTGAAGGTAAGCCTGTTATTCCGAAAAAACCCAAAGCCACGTCAACGCATGGACACTAATCATACAAATCAGTCGCATGGCTAGGGGTTTCCGCAAGCGCAGCCTGTACCGGTATACGACGGTACGTGTTGGCGCACCGAGAAACGCGGCTTCATGGCCTGATACCGAACATGCTGTCCTCTACCGGCGCTATGATGCAGTGGTAAGGAGCAGCCCTGTGCGATCGAAGAGGCGGCGCTCCATTTCACAATGTGACAGTTATGCAAGAACGCCGCTCTTTAGGCGGTCTCAAGAAATTTGAAATGCAGCGTACGAAGGAGCGAACCAACACACAGGCTGGAGCTAGATCGCCGAAGGTCGCCAGGCGTCACCAAAGATACACTTGGCTAGCGCCAAAGATACACTGTGACGCAAAGTACAAGAGGCATGGGCAAGGAATCGAACACACCGAAGGGCAACCAGACCCGACCCTTCGATGAGAACTTACCACAGACTTGAAATTCGCGCTCCGCCGCAGACTAGCGAACAATTTATCCACGGGTGCAAAAGTGACACGTCGTGTGAGCTATGCCATGGGCACTGCGGGGGTCGTACCCACGTTGGCAAAAAAAAACCGTTGTTAACACTACATAAAAAAACTGGAACTAAAAAACAACAATGAATGAATGAAGCACCGGCAACGCAGCTCGCTGCGGTTATTCTACCATACTTATGTACGCTCGCCGCATTCCTTCTAATAGCCGGTTACATGGACAAGGCACTATATTATGCCATGTTGGGTGCCGGCAGTTAAGGTGACCTAGAATTTTACGACTCTTTCTTTTGTGTAGACCAGCACGACGACAGATATTTAGTCGATGTATGCTTCGTAGTTGGAAATAAGGTATCCTCGCATTCCATCAGAGACTCATAGGGAAGCCGAGTTTAACTTTGGAAGGTCATCCCCGAAATTGGGTTTGGTGTTTGCCGGATATGTACAGATCATCAGCAAAAGTTCCCGGATCACAAAAGCGAGAATGTGCGGGTACGTTTTCTCAGATAACTCAGAGTTAACTGACTGGTCATACGCACAGACGATTTTTGTGTTTAAAAGATGAATAGAAGAGTCCTGCCATTTGAAATTTTATTATCCGCAAACTATTGCTCATGAGCGTACGTATACATACCCCTCATTTCAACACTCCCGTTGTCGCTGCGTCTGAATAAAGCTTCAGGCGGAAGCTCGCTTTGGCTGGCTGCCGCGTCGTCATTTCCGGTTGGTGGTGATTTCATCCTTCCGCAAAAGTTTGATGAGCACGACTGATAACCACGACAACTGCGAATGGCTAATGCCCGCGGAAAATTGCGCAATAAGTCCAGCAAGGGTGTCGCGTTAAATATGAACGAGACGGCATTGGGTGACTAAAATTTCGCAGCTTCAATTAGGACAGGCAACCGAATGCAGCGTTCTGTTCTTGATGTATCTAAAATATGATCTAAATCTTGGATTTAATCCTGTAGCGCACCAAATAATCAAACCGAGCTGCAAATCTCTCTATTTCTGTCTCGCACAGACACAGATACCGTGCACCCACAATACGCAAAACCGATTTAGAGACATTAAAGGATGGATGTCTGCTTGTGTTAACAAAGAAGGAGAGCGAGAGATAGAGCTGTTTATAGGAACGGGAGAGGTTCGCCTTGCAAGCGGCAGGGTTTGTTTCTCCACACGGTATTGAGTTCAGGGGTGAGGGTGAATGGGGATATTTGGGGCAGTGAGAATAGACGCAAAAATAACAATTAATATTACTCTTTTGACTGAAAAATCATAGTGTTCAAACCTGCTTGGGCTTTTGTTCATCGACAAACGATGCTTTGTTAATTTAGAAATAAATAATTGCATCCGTAATTTCTCTCTCTTCCTTCCGTTATACTTTTTCGTAATGCAAAAGATCATGTCACACATCGTGAAGAGCGACCGCTTACAAAGTCATTCATGGCATTTCCAGCAAGAGAGGAGGCGGGTTCGATTCCCGGCCGTGGCGGTAGCTTTTCTGATGGAGGGGAAACGCAAAAACGCCCGTGTGTACGAGATTTCTGCGCACGTTAAATATCCCCAGGTGTCAAAATTAATTCGGAGCCCTCCACTACGGCGCACCTCATCGTCTGCGTTGCGTCGGCGCATTAAACCCTAAAATCAATCATCAATCAATTTCCAGCAAGGCAGGCGCTGTCGCCTTCGAGAAGCAGTGAAAACAACTCGAGCAATTTCTCAGCGCGACGACTGGCGGTAAGACACGTCATTTGTCTGATCGCGCCAGCAATCGCGAAGTTTTGCCACCAGTTTTCATAAATGAGTGAATGGGGACTGTGAAAAGAGGCAATAGCTCTCGCGATCCGTCGCATAATTGATCTCACGGTACTCATGACTGTAGAAAATATTGGACTGAAGTCGAATCTGAAACAAAACTTGCCAACAGTCGCGACAGAACCTGCTTAATAACGTTAATGACTAAGCTTCGGGCCTTTGTTACCGCATTAATTTAGTTTAAATGTCCATGTACCTGCCTTCATGCTGGTTTCAGGACACTGCTTACACAGGCTCCAGCAATCTCGTTTCGCCATTAACAGGCAACTACCGCTGTCACGACTGGTGTAGTTGCTTTCACGGCACTGTAATTTAGCGATAGAGACTAACATGTTTCTGCACTTCAGTGTCCCTTTAAAGGACATTTCGGGTTGAATGGTAGCGGAACAACAAAAGTGCGTCCTTTTCCTTTTTTGGGGAGCGGCATTCCAGCCAAGCACGCACTCTTGTTAAGCGAAACGCTTGATAAATAATACAGTTTTCAGTGCTCTCAGAGAACAGCTGCGAGAGCGGCGGCGTGCATTAATCCTAGATTGCGGAAACGTGCGCCGATGAGTGCGGCGCCGGTGAAAGCAATAAGGAAGGTCCGTGCGACGGGACGCTAAGCAGCGACGACAAAAAGGATTTGTGCCGGCACTGATGAGGCGATTGTGCTACTTTTCAACCTGTGAAAATTATACTCATATGCAGTGCGTACGGACTATCTAGTTTTATACCTCCAAACAGCACCTAATTACCGTTAATAATGTGCCACTCATTCACGGGAAGGCAAGGGCATCACGAGAAAGCCATGCAAATTCTGGGGTTTAAAGTTATCCCTCATAAGAGTCAAGTGTTTGCATATCAATTTCGAAGCATTTTAATATGGCTATGCGGAATACGCGTTTGCTGCTAAAATCACGTTTGGTTGCAAACAAGACCGAGATGTATAGCGAAGAGGAAGTTGTTGACTACCTGTGTGTTTTGTACCGCTTTTAAACGGATACAGTCTGATGATCAATATAATTGTGGATACTGAAATGTTCGTCTGGCATCTGTACGATCGCTTGCGTTCAGAGATAGCTCAAGAATCTGGCAAAATACGAATGACCGAACGATAGTTCCGAATATGTGCTCAGGCTGCAGCCAACGAGTTTTATATTTAAGGTGGTGGCACCTCTGCCACCATCAATCTCAGCTCTGCAGGAGTGAACTCAAATACATAAGGGAGGACGCAACTGAAGGAAGTATCCCGAGCCACTCCCACAATTTAGAATCATTTGTCAGTGGCGATGATCGCTTGTTCACCAGTATTTTTTCCTGAAACAGCACACTCATATTTACCAACAGGCAAAAAATATTAAAACATTGCGCGTAGAAAGTACTTCAAATCGCAGTGTTCTCAAGACAGCGTGCAGGTCTCTAAGTTATATATACCAAAAGTGTACTGAGAGAAAATATTTAAGTGAAAAAATGTTATACGCACCATAGAACACTATGCTTGTAGGTGAGTCAAAAGAGATAAACCTTATGAAGGTAGATATGCTAAGCTAGATGGTTAAGTGCTGATGAGACCGAAAGCGAGTGTTTCCTATTCGCTATAACACACAACAAAAGGAAGGAACCTTTGCGGGAAAGTTCATTACGAAATTGTACCATCCGATAATCAGCGGAAAAATGTACGTATGTAGCTTCCACCCCAACTCCTCTCTCCTGTCCTTACGCGACAAAAACCAGATCTTCCCAACTCGACTTTGACGATGGCATATTCTTCTTTGAGAAGCTCGTACAAGGGAAATAATTCGAAGAGATCAAAGGCCTCTAATTAGACTCGTAGTCGTGTCGTGGAAGTTTTCCCGTTTTCAGGCATTCCGTGTTCTAAATTTCATAGTAAAGATGAGATAAGAAAGAAAAGAATATAGTAAAGAATGCGGAATTGAGCCTGAAACTAAAGCATCTTTGTCATGCTACAATGCATTGCCATAAAGGAAATATTCAAGCCATGCAGGAAGGAGAAAATCCGGAGCCCCCTCCCTTTATTTTTCGTTCACTAAGGCTGCATTACTGATATCCGTCACTAAGGCTTGACTTCGGGCTAGTTGGGTACTCACCGCTAGAAAAAACAGCGCAGAAAATAGGGACGCAGTAGAAAGACAACCACAAGCGCTATTGTTGTCTTCGTAACGTATCCCAGTTTTCTGCGCTGTTTTTTATGCATAAGAGCTGCCGGGGAATGCTCCCTGAGCAAACCTCGGAAGGATGCTGTATATATTTTTGTCTGTTTGTGGTCCTGTAACTGCTTTCCCTAGAACTCGTCCATGTCTTGATTTGCAGTCTGCTTTACAGTCTGTGCATGCTGAGCGAAAAGGTAACGGTGTTCATGTTTCAGTGCGGAATTTGCCGAAACTCGCCTGCCTGCCCTGAGCGTGGGAAAGACTCGATCTCGCTGTTTAGGAATATGTTGTTGTGCGAGCTGGTGTTCAGCTGCGGAACACAATACAATTACAGCGTGAATGTTGACGAAGGCTTAGATGACCACTCCTGTCCTCTGTGTGTCTCCTATAGCCTCCTTCCAAGAGGATACGTCTGGTTAGAAGTATGCTATGATCATCTCGATGCTAGCGCTACCGTATTTGGTAAAACATGCACACAAAAATCGTCTCCAGAAGCAGGCGCAACTTTCTTATTACTAGTGAGCTCAAATTCTCCTGCGTTCGCTGGAGAAATCTTGTTGTTTTGTTCTGGTCCCCCTCGGTGACTGAAAAGTGCACCAATTTTTATGACTTGCTGAGATTTTTTTCGGTGTACAAATAGTTACATAACCACTAAGTGCCCTGGCAATGTCTTACATCCACACGTTAGCAAATTACAGAACACACAACTTTCGAGCACAGATCTTTGCCTCTTCACGACAGAGATAGTCTCGCTTTCTTTGAATAATTTTTTTAGTTTATATGTGCAGCTGCTGGGCCATTCCAACAAATCTAGGAGACTTTGTCCAGCTAAAATCCAACTTTAGAAACAATACGCGCTTATACAATTTTCCTAATCGATTAGTTAGACTTGCCACCGATATCTGACCTCAACGGCATTGGCCAAAAGCTCATTTTTTCGAGACGGCTTTCTCAAATTCGTACAGTTAAAAAAAAACTTAAACTAATAAACCGCCTAGTGTTGGTTCTTTGTTGATGGAGCACTTATTTTGCAAGAGAAAACTCGAGCTCACAAGCAATGTTGACAAACAAAACAGAAAGCTTTAAGTACGAAACCACGTATCTTCTACGTAAATATTTTTACAAACGTTACTGACGTACACGCATCGCCCAGGTTGAAATCATTGAAACCCGAAATGCTAAAAAATTCGCGTATACCCCGTAGGGTTGCAGTCTTACAGAAACGTTACGGATGACATTTGCCTTGACAGGGGGGATATTATACGAGGTGTTTCGAATGCATTTGCGTGCAATTCAGTCCAATGCACGGCAAAAGCAATCCTACTCGTTTCTCTTTCCGCTCCGGTTCTGATAATGAAGGCTGTGCTATGCTAGTTTTTTCCAGCGCTTTTAGGAAACCAATCCATGGCCATAGTGAGGAGCTGATGGCATTGCTTCTATAATACTCCAGACATTTTTATCATTGCTTGCTCCTGAATTGACTTTCATATTTAAAACATGCCAAACGACCGCAGCGTTTCCATCCATTAGAAAGTAGCACATGTCCACAGTGGTAAATCTGACTATAAATCTGCGCATAAAAAGTATAGGCCTATTTCTATTCTTTGCGATGCTTTTACACTTTTGATTCAATAAGTTAGTAGTAATAAGTTAGCCATATCGGCGTCAAAGAATGATCGACTACGCAGACAGCATACATTCCTCTCCTGGCGGCGGATGACTTATGTCCCAGGTAGCGGGTGCTGTTCAAGGAAGAGGCTGCTCAGATAATGTTTACTTTCATCTCAGCGAGGTATTTGACGCTGTCTGTGGTGACCCACTTATGCAAAAACTGATGCCGCTAGGACTCCTGTCTTGCATTACTTCTTCGTGAATCAGTTATGTGTACACAAGGCTAATTGTTGTGTTCACAACAATCAGATGACACGTTTTAGTGCGAGAGCAACGCTAGCCCACCAACCTAGGTTTCGCCTCTGTTTGTATGAAGCATGTACTGAGCTAGGGGTTTTAAAGGGACCCTGCAACACGTTTTCCAACTTTTTTCCAAATCTTAAATGCTTGCAGAACGTAGTCAACCAACGCATCCATTACTTATATTAGGGGGTCGCAAAGTACCTCAGCCTGAAATTACTGCTCTATGCCCATCAAATAACTTAGAAACATGCTCAAAAGTTTTCCTGTCTTTCCCGGTCTTAGCGTTCTTCGACCGCTCGAATCGCGTCTTCACAGCGGTGTGGCAGCTATTTGCCGGATTTCCTTCAGTAGCCGAAATACTCATTCAATAAGCGCTTTAAAAAGAAAGCCACAAAAACAAAGCAGAAATGGAAGGCGCATCTGCTGCGACGAGCAAATTACGCACTGCTACTAAGTATAGTGGTCGCAGTACTTTCAGACGCGAAGTTAAAAAGTTTGTCGGAAGTGCTGCAGAGTCCCTTCAAAAGAATGCCGCCAGGAGGGTGTCGACCCTTCGTTCTCCGGGTTGTGAAGCCAATGTCTTACTGAGTCAGCCGTCGCATGGAATTGATCCCGCCTGCACTTTCCGAATGCCCTTTGGCCTGGGAAAGCCCGACGAAGCAATTGTTCACTGAATTCGCGTCAACGGCGCTTTTACCAACCACTACTTGCACAAGACGCGCCGAGTTGCCTCCCCTACCTGTCACGCTTTCAGTGTTCGTGAGGACATAGAACACAGTGTGTGTCCCTGCTTTCACACTCCACGGCTAATCATGAAGACAACTTTGGAACTGCGTGCTGAGGCACCACTGAACGTAGAGTTTCATACAATAACAACTAGAGAGGAATCTGGCGCTGCGATCGTCCGCCGCAATGGGCGTGATGGGTAGTTCTGGACTCGGATTGGCGCTCGATGGCTTGTCAATGAATCGTGCAGGCAGTTTTGTTTTCGTTTTGGACTTGCATGAAGGCATTTGTTTGCCTAGGCTGCCTAGGTGGGGTGTTGGAAGAAGCGTTCAAAAATAGGTTTCTTCTTGAATTCACTGCATGCCGAGCGCGCACTGACGCCGCCCTGTGTGGAATGTTTTACAACCAGAGTTGCGAATTGAGTGTGTTATCAATTCGTTGCCGGCCCATCGAGCACGAAAACACAAATGAAGGTGCTGTGTGCGGCGAAGTTGTCTGCGAATTAGGAGTTGCGGCGCTGTTCGTTCGGCAGAGCAATGTATTTTCGAAGCTGATGACGGTTGCGAATTGCTTGGAACAGCCACACCTCTCGTGCGAACGCCGGCTCCTACGGCGTAGACCAGCAGTACCGGCGGCTGATAGGAACGCTGCTTGATGAATGTCACTAATTCAGGCTAGAATAACTTCTCCAAAAAGTAATCGTTTCTTTTTTAGGAGCAGAAAACTTTTTTTAATATTAAAAACTAAAAGCGTCGAAACTTTTGCTAACAGTTGTCGGAGAAGTCCACGTCCCGTTGTAATTGGTGGCAAAAGAAAAACGTACTCTGCAAACCTCCCCGGCTCCGCGTTTGCTTTCTATTTCAACGCGCCGTTCTATTTCGCACAAAAGCTGTTTTTGGTTACTAACTTTTTTGTTTGTCATGTAATTTGTAAATAACGAACCACGCAATAAGATTTTTGTTGAAAAAAAAAACAATTTGCGCAGTCCGGTTCCAATCCGGTTCCAGAACTACCCATCGTTTCCATCGAAGCGTAAGCGCCGTCTCGGGGTTCGCGTTGACACTAGCGCCAGTTTCCCCTCTATAGTTAGTATTGTATCAAACTCTATGCCACTGAAACTTTGTGTCGTCATCGGCCTATGACACTCAACTGCCGTGGCAACACGGAATACAAGGGCCTCGGTGTCATTTCTCCGTGACCACGGCCTGAACAAAACTCTGTAATCGTTTGCCTTAACTTTCCTACTGTGCGTGTGCTGTGTGCGTGTTCCTGCCTGTCAGGTTCTGTGTATTTATCTGCGTTTGTTAGTGTTTGTATGCGTTTTTGTGCCTTCGCTTCCTTCGCTCATTTTCACCCCTCTGATGTTCATATGGAGTAGGAGGAAGGAAGGAAGAATGTAGAATAAAGGCAGGAAAGTTAACCTGGCTAGAGCCTAGTTTGCTATCCTGCACGTGGGAAAGGGGAAATGGGCAAAAAAGAGAGAGGAAAAAAGAGGAAAAGTTGGACCAGACACGTATGCCCAGCACTGAGACATTGACAGTGATTGACACTGGAGGCTCTCACTCTATAGCCTAGTGTTCAAGTTCGTCGCCCGTAGAAAACGTAATAGTTCCTTAGTCGCATTCTGAGCGGGTGACTGAGAAGGCCAGTGGCACAGAATTTTCTCCTCCGAAAATGGCCGCCGAGAGTCCAGGTTCCTCAGCGCTGACGACAGCTTTTTTCTTTCAGCCGAGTAGCGTGGGCACTCGCATAAAACGTGGCGTATCGTCTCCGATGTGCCGCACGTTTCGCACTTCGCCATTGCTGCCATTCCTATTAAGTACGAGTAAGCATTTGTGAATGCCACCCCCGGCCAGAGACGGCAAAGAAGAGTTGCGTCAGACCGTGGGAGGCCTAGTGGAAAGGGACGTTGCAGGTGCGGGTCAAAGGCACCAACGCGTGCACATGTGAAATCTTCTGGAGACCATTGGGAGATAGCTGTTTCGCGGGCAAGAATGCGGAGGGCCCTAGCTGCGTCCGTCCTAGACAATGGGATGAGTACAGTTGTCGCTGTTTGATGCGCCAGCTGGGCGGCAGCGTCCGCACTTTCGTTGCCGACAATGCCGCAGTGGCTAGGAAGCCACTGTAGGGTGACATCATGACCCGCCTGGGCAGCACGGTCGTACACCATTCTTATTTCTGTCAAGAGCTGTTCGTGAGGTCCCCGGCACAGCGCTGACTGGAGTGACTGAAGTGCAGGCTTCGAATCACAGAAGATAGCCCATCTGCGGCACGAACTTTGCTCGATGGTGTGAAGAGCGCTACGGATGGCCGTAAGTTCTGTAGCCGTGGATGTCGTAAGATTGGCTATCTTGAATTTGCTGCACAGTGACAGTCGTGGTATAACAACAGCTCCGACAGAACCCGACGATGTTACCAAACCATCAGTGTAAATATGGGTTCGGTCACTGTATGTCTCGTGCATGTACGTCAAAGCGAGCTGTTGCAGGGCCAGAATTGGAAGATCAGGTTTTTTTGTCACTCCTGGGATATCTAGGCACACTCGGGGCTGCATCACACACCACAGCGGAACGAGCGGTCTCATCGCCGGCGTGTAGTTCGATGGAATGCTGGTGTTGTGGGCAGCTACTACCCTTGCGAACGACGCCCGGGGACGGGTCGCTGGTATTCCCGCGAGGTGATGATCAGGTAGACGGGCGAGGTGCCTGATATGTGTCCTGAGTATTTCAACGTCCACAAAGGTTGCCAAAGGGTGATTTCGAGCCAGGGTAATGGTCGCTGCTGTGGACGTATATCGTGGTAGGCCAAGACAGGTTCGCAGGGCCTGAGCTTGTATACCCTGAAGTGACCGAGTAGTTGTGCGGCACGCTCCAGAAAGGACAGGGGCACTGTATCGCAGATAGCCCAAGAACAGCGCGTTGTAGAGCTGTAACATCGACTTCAGTGGTGTTCCCCACGTCTTGCCGCCGATGAGTTTGAGCACATGCACCACTGCAGAGAGCCTCTTCTTTAGAACGTTAACATGAACGCTCCAAGAAAGGCCTCTGTCGAAAACTATGCCGAGAAACTTGTGATTTCTCACATAAGACACCCTTTCACCATTAATATACAAAGGGTATGCATACATAGGCTTTCGTGTAAACGGAAGCACGGTGCATTTGCTGCTGGATATTTCCAACCCTTGTCCGTGTAGATATGAGGTCGTCAAGTCTGCGGCATTTTGCAGTCGGGCGCGCACATGCCGACGAGTCGCACCATCTGCCCAAACACATATATCGTCGGCGTATATCGACACGTGAACCCTCCTTGGAAGGCGAGAAATCAGGCCAATTAGTGTAAGGTTGAACAGTGTAGGGCTCAGGACGCCTCCTTGGGGAACACCACGGTGAGTATAGTGAGCTTATGTCGGCCCGTCTGCAGTCATAACAAAGAATGACCTCTCTGTTAGGTAGTTCCGTATCCACTGGTAGACCCGGCCACCGAGCCCCACAGCCTGCAGTACTTTAAGAATCGTATCGTGCTCTACGTTATCGTAGGCCCCTTTAACGTCGAGGAACAACGCCGCACATATCCGCTTGGCACTTTTCCGCTGCTGCACAAAAGTTACCAAATCAATAACGCAGTCAATGGATGAGCGTCCACGACGGAATCCAGCCATGACATCAGGGTAGACATTGTAACGCTCCAGGAGCCACTCCAGACCTGCGAGAATGATTCGCTCCACCAGCTTTCCAACGCAACTTGCAAGTGCAATCGGTCGGTATGCCATTGGATCCAGCATAGATTTTCCGGGCTTCAGGAGCGGAACAAGGCGGCTGGTCTTCCATTTTTGAGGAACGGAACCATCACACCATAGGTCGTTGAAATATTCCAGCAAGGCTTGTCGGGCATCGTTGCCAAGGTGACGGAGAGCAGCATATGTGACTCCATCAGGCCCAGGAGCCGAAGATCACTTGCATGCAGCCAATGCCGCCTGCAGTTCTTCCATGCTAAATGGAACGTCCATCCTTGAATCCCGCGATGCAGGGGTGTCACTGGCGAGAAGTAGTTCAGAAGGGCCTGCTCCACTGGCTATCCTCACGCAGAAGTCCTCGGCCACTTCGAGCTCTCGGCGGTTCTGGTGAAAAGCCAGGGCCTTCAATTGGGAGTAGCAAGCCAAGCTCGCTGCCAGGCTGACTTCCCTTTATCATTAAAGGCATCCCTCGCCTTCCACTTGATGGAGGCATTACAGAAACCAAAGCGTTGAACGTAATGTCCGCGCAGCGAGCGTTGCTACAGGCGCTGCCGCCTTACCTTGTACGCGCAATATGGTGATGAAAAGGTCGACATATAACCAGCCGAACTGCTGGTGCAGCAGAGGAAAGGAGGGAGGGACACATGTATGCAACGGCCCGAACGTTATGTTTTGAGGTTGCGGTAGCCGTGTTCCGGGAAACAGCAGGGAGTACGTGATCGCACCTGACGTTGCTCATGCCGCAGTCGAAGGATGTATGACTGAGTGGGTAATATGCCACCGCGCAATTTGTAGCCGGCGAAAAGAAGAAACAAAACGTACTTCGACGAAGACAAGATACGACAGATACGGGCGCTTGTTTGCGTCCTATCTTGTCATCGTCGACGACTGTTTAAAGCCATGTTTTCTTTTTTCTTGTTAAACTAGCTGACGGTCGGTGCACCGGTTCACAACGAAGGCAAAGTTTTCATAGGCACGCTCAAAAAACTTTCCAAACTCTTCAAACAACTTAAATATTTGAAATAATGGTAAAATTAATAAAATCAGAGTATCTGATGAGCTCCCCCCCCCCCCCAAATGTTAACATTGTTCGTAACTACAACATTGGCCTGCGGAATAGCAGGAACAACCATTTCCGGCAAAAATACGCTTTACTTCCTTTTTCCTTAGTTTCAAACAGCCAATTTTTTTTGCACATACCTAATTGCACACAATTATTCGCGTTTTTGTGGCACTTTGTTTAAATTTGCGGTCACTAAAACGTTTCAATCCTAGCCAATGATGAAACTAAGGCGAGCGCGATGTATATTGGCGGTTCATGACGACACAGACGGCCTTGATGTGAGCCGCATGGACGCTAGCGCCAAATTCCTCTCTAGTGTATATTGTAAGAAACTCTATGCTCCAGGAGCCATTAAAGGGTAAGACACCCCCGGGTGTTCAGCAAGCCGAGCATGCGCAGTGGGGGTGTGGGACGGCGCAACAGCGACAAGGGAGGGACATAGCCCCGTCGCATCTAATAAAATTACACCATCTTCCGGTAGGGGAACCCTGAGTAGTATGCGAAACAGCCATGGGCTCAACGCAATTTCCCATTTTGTAGTTCCGGTAAGTGAAAAGTGTGGTAGTCACCATGGAAACCAAACTGTAAATATAACGGTAGCTACGTACCTCAACCTAACGGAAACGACGAACTGAAAACTAATGGGCACTTGAATCGACCCCATGGCTGCTTTGCATACTACTCAGGGTTCCCCTACGGGAAGATGGTGTCATTTTGCTTTTCGCCTCCATCAGAAAAGTGGCCGCTGCGGCCGGGAATCGAACCCGCGACCTCGCGCTCAGCAGCACGACGTCTTAGCCACTGAGCCACCGCGGCCCACCCAAATAAGAAAGGCGTGGTCAGGGAAACACGTCTCCAGCGATCATAATGCGCAAACACCGGCTGACTGTACACAGGTGGCGGTCGATGTTGAGGTCGCTACCAATGCTTCCGTGGAAGCTGCCCGTCGCGTAAAACCGCAGCGCACACAACACTTGCTCCTCGACGGTCATCGAGTGAAAGCCGCCTCGCAGTCGTCACAAACTAGGGTCGGTCTCCAGATGACTGCTCAGCCAATGCACAGTACTTTTGTAGAGATAAAAACAAGCTCAAATTTATCCTTTTAAAAGATCAGTCGGGGTAGAAGTATGCCTCGTACGGCGACCATGAACAATAAACTACGCCGAAGCAACGGCCGCCACGAGCGTCACGAGTTCAACTCGGCCGTGAAAAACCATTCCCGATTTTTCTCGAATTCTAATGTTAATCAAACCCACCAATCCCATCCGTGGGCGCGGCGTAGCTACCGACGCCACCCCCACCCATGCATGGTCGACTTTGTCGATGGTGTAGCGCCGTAGCCACGAAGTCGTCATTTGATGCCTGCTAGCAGGGACAATAACATAGCACCAAACAAAAATGAAGTCCCCACACCACTGTGAGTCAATGGTGCTACAGTAACATGGTGTTCAGTCCTTACTGGGGTTGGCTCTTGTCCTAGCCGATAGGAGCGGCCAAGACGACACGATTTTCCCATTGGAGCCTTCTTCATGCATCGTCAAAACACAGTCGATGACAAATGACACATCTTCAACGTCTGACACGCGCTCGCCAATGCTCAAAAATGCTCTTGACTCGCTGAATTGGCACGATTTCTGATAAGCGCCCGGCGTGCACACAAAACCACGCCGTATACAAAAGCCCTATTTTAGGGGCGAAGCCCCCTAGGCGTGGGGCTTTTGGCGTCTCCTGTCATCGTCGTCATCGTAATCGTCGTCTCATGTATTCAAGGTACGAAAACACCGGGAAACTCATTAACGCCTCACGCTAAAACGTAACGCGTACTAAAAAACATCGAGACACTCGTTTACGCCTCGCGCTGGAGCGCTTCGTGACGCGTACTAAAAAATAACCGGGACACTCTTTCACTCCTCGCGCTAGAGAGCTTCGTGGTTTAAAGACAAGAGACTTTTACAGCAAAGCTGTATATCTCTACCTCCCAACGGTGTCATCTCCGTTGGCAAAAACGCCAAGGCGCCAAGAATAGGCTTATACACTGCACGCTTCGCCCCTTCCCAGGAGCTGCGCTGGGTCTACCCTCAAGCGACGTAGTAAACATAATTCATTTGAAGAACAGAACATCGAGAAAAACGGACCGGCCCCCGCCGGGCGTCGCCTACAGCCAGGCTGGGGATTTCAAAGTATTAGTGGGGTTATCTAGTTTATGCTATAAGGAATGAGTATTGGAGATCGATTTCAGATAGCGCTGTATGCGGACGATATCACAAGCCGTACTTTATCAATGTAAACAGCCCGAGTACGGCGCACTGAATATGCCAGACGTGCTGCACGCGACTTCGGCGGTTTCGCTCAAGGTGTACCGATGGTCCACTATCCCTATTTTCATAACCCAAGTAGCTGAAAACTCGGGAGTAGACAGAACTCGGCCCTTCTGGAATAGCGCCCCTGATTAAGGTTGGTCCTCCTATGTTGCAAACAGAGCAGCGGTACTACGGCTGAGGGATCATTGAATGCTTAAGGGCGCCCCGTGTGCTTCGAGTTTTGTTGGAGTGTGCTCAATTTTCAGAGTTGTAGCACTCTAAAAAAGCAGGCGTACCCACCTCGTTAGTTGCGAATGTAGCATGTGAACAAATTGCGATATCATTGCTAATGTTCGAATAAAGCTTTTATCTATCCTTAACCATCGCTTACGTATGAGCGCTTATAGTAATGCGGAGGTTTTGTGTAAATACGGGGTAAATGTCAGCTTCACTTACTTAACGTTGCGAACGCTGATGTTAAGCTGCCTGGTGTTCCCTAATCGCAAGCCTAAGCTTCTCAAAGCCAGCAGATCGATTCCCATTCGCATCAATTCAGTTTTGCCGGGTTCCACTGCTGGCGCCGTCTACTGGAACCTTTTGTTAATTTTAAACTTGGAACACTGCCACAAGGGGGCGGTGTTGTATTTCGAGGTCAAAACAATGTTGCACAGTGCAATTTTTTATTTCCTACACAAAACTCAAGCACCCATGTATTTTTAATTAAAAGAACGATGCAAATGTCACTCAAATATGCCTCATTTTTTTTTTTTTTTTGCTCAACAATGTTGAGAAGTGTAAACATTGCCAACAGGTTTAGTAGTTTAGAAATGCTTTGCCTGTATAAACGTCTCGTACAAGAAATCTTTTAACTTGCTGCACGTGTTTTTGGCGTTTGCTCCCTCCCTCACTAGGCTATGCCTTGTCCACATCTCTGCGCCCACGTTACCACGCCTCGTCCCATGAAAGCCTCCACTAAGAACGGCTTCGCTGTTATAAGTAATCGCATCTCGTATCCACCGCTTCGTGAAGGTCTGCCGCCTTGCAACGCGATTAATGAGGTGGTGGGTTGGCTTACCAGTTAAGTGCAAAGGAACAACTCGATCACCGATGAGTATTTGCTGACATAACCAACGTGGTAACATATATCTACGCTTTATGATGGCCACACGATTGACGTAAGGGGTGAGTATGGAGATGGTTTTGGCGATGGTTTGGAGATGGAGAGCGTTTACGCTCTTGCTGAGGTGATCATAGTGGCCACATACCTGCCACGTCACCTGCATGATGAGCACGCGAAAATAGCTACATCAAGCGCAACATCTTGAATTCGGCTGCAAAATTGATGGCTGGGTATAAACATCACCGACACAACATTACCCAGAACTAAGCTATACTTGAAGCCTACTTGTATCGAGTATACTGCGAACTTTTGTCATTATTGAATTATGAGTGACTAGTTGTTTGCAACGTTCGATCCGGCATCGGCTGCATTCTCGCACAACGATATATTCGATGAAACAGGCAAACAGGGCCGGTTAAGGCACTGGAACGAGCTAGCCTCGGCGGGGACTCAGCGGCTGGAGCAACAGGCGTCCGATCGAGCGGGCAGGTGCGCCCACAAAGAGGTGCCGTCACGCAGCGCGGCGTCACTGCGCCCACATCACGGCCCAGTGTCTGCGCGCACGCCAGCGCCCGCAGAACTCGTAAATCTTGTTAATGAAAGTAGCGCCCGAGCTGTTTCCGAGTCTGCGAGTTGATCCGCGGCTGTAATAGGAAAAGCAAGGAAAGGTCAAGCTACCAAAAAGGAGAAGAAGAAAAAAAGACACGAAAGGTCTGGAAACCGGGCCGCGTCACCGAAGGGAACGGCTCCTTGGGTGTTTTCGGCTGAGCGCGCACGCTTTTCGTTTCACGCTTTTCCCTGCCGCGCTGATTGTCGTCGCTCGAAAAGGGCGGTCCGCGACCGCCCGTTTGTTTACGCGATTTTCGGCTGGGTCACTTTGCTTTTGTTCCCAAAACGGGCTCGAGCGCCGGGTCTGTAACCTCAGAGCAAAGAGCGCGCGAAGCCAAGCCGCGTGACGCTAGCAAAGGCAGATATGCAGTGCACGGACCCATAGCTCAGCGCCTCCTTGAGTAATCGCCGTTTCGGCGTAAGCGACGGGTTGGGCAGTCACGGCGGTGGCACTGTCGCACTGACTTGGCTGTCCCGACAGCAAAAGATCTGGCCGCAAGGGGAAAAAAAGTGACGAAAGCAAGCCTGTTGAGACTACTCCTAAACGGGTTTGTCTGGGAGTACGACAAGAGGAACGTTGGACTGCCTGCGGATTGACGAGTCGCTGTCGGTCATCGTTTTCTTGCGTTGGCTGCAACATGCGGCTGCAGACTGGCATTGAGCTTTTCATCAGATATGGGACAGATGAAGTCCGACAGTGTGATTTGAGTGGCGAGTAGCTGCTTCGAAGGAGTTATTAATAAGTCCTGCAAAACGTTTTTTGCCCATTCCAACCACTGACTTACCAAATGTATACAGTTTGATTTCTTTTCGTTTTATTTTGCACCGTAAAGAATGCCATGGGGACCATAGAAATCACAACAAGAGCAGGTGGAAAGAAAGAAACAAAGTAAAGAACGGAGGAGGAGCTCTAATAACCAGGACTTGCATTCTAACGGCCAGCAGGCGCTACAGGAGCGAATAACTTTTGATCGGCATTAATGCGCGTGGCAGAAGATAAAGTCGGTGTTGTGTTTATGGAAGCAATAGTGTAGTTGTAGGGGCTGAGTTGCTGAGTTGCCGGTAAAGGGGGGGAGGGGGGGGGGGGGCTTGTTGCTTTCCACACAAAAACTTTCGCTTTAGCAACAAAGCGGCTATGAGCTCGTACATAGCACGTTTTGAAAAGCTTTTGAACACATATGCCAACTCCTACCACGTAAAGAAAGTCTTAATTTCTCACGCGGGTGGTTTTGCTCATTAGTGGCTTGTTTCTTCTATCAACATTCATGACGGCTGGCTTTTTAAGGTAGCAAAAACAAAACAAAGCAAAGCAAGAACAGTCAAGGGTAAGGAGTTGAAGCGCTCGTAGCAAAGTTGGCAAGTATTTACGCCTGCCTATCCTTTACTAAGGCGCTCTTCAAAGGCGAAGTGTATTTTTAGGCGAGCAAACTTTTCACTGCGTATTATCTTGTTATTGGGAAGGGGGATCGCTGGAGGTGGCCACCTCAGCGAGCATAAGCGTAACGCGGCAGGTATCTTCTTATGTATGATGATATTATTCAAGCCCTACAATAATCAGCCCGCGATGTTGCTCGTAACCAAATTTTAATCATTTTGTCATTGTGGCGCCCATACCTTCATCTACACTCATTACGCCCTCAGTATTTGGTATTACGTATTAAGGATTAAGCATAAGCATTAAAGGGATACTGAAGTGAATTTTCCAAGCTCCCGGTTTTGCTTGAACTGCGTAGACTGGCTCAAATTAACACACTTTTCATCGTTTATCCGGTTGATAAGTCGGCAATTATTTTAAAAAGCGTGAAAGAAGAAAAACTACCATCCGCAGTCTGCGGCGGCCGCACCACCTAAAGGCTGTGACGACAGGAGGAGATGCACCTTGATTGGACGATGTCCAAAGTTAGCATTCAAACAAGTTTCGGTTCTGTAAAACAACATGCTTGACATCCGACGGCATCGTTTGATGGGCATTTTCGATATTTCAGTAATCGTCGTACCGCGCTTCTGCCATGTTGTCGGCTGTAAAATGCCTAAGATAAGCCTCCCAGGACGGCTTGAAATCGTAGCAATCACTAGCCGAGGCCTACGCAGTGGATGAACGCCCTCCGCGTCACCGCAGACGCTAAATTGCCATGCGCTTTTTCCCCATATTTGGAGCTTGCCTCACTCATGCCTGTATCGCAAAAAGCGTGTTCGCACCACGCCAAGGGTCTGTTGATTCTGGCCTATGCCCACTGCCCGCAAGCAGTGGGTGCTTATGGCAACAGCACGCCAACGAGAACTTGCTAGCGCGTCAGTGTCAGCCTGCGCGCGTTCTGTAAACTAGTTCGTGGAGCAGTGAACGTTACGGCCCAAAAATGGTGAACTCAATATAGAAAACACCAGCAGAAAACGAAATAATCAACTTACAAAAAAAAAATTTACCCTCGGGGATTCGAACTTGTGACTTGCAAAACAACATACCTAGCGCTCCAGGTCACTCGGCCACGGGCCAGCGCTGCCAGCGATGGAAATATGAGGTATACAATGTATAACCAGTTCACACTTTTATTTAGTTTTAGCATTTCAA
Source organism: Haemaphysalis longicornis (assembly GCF_048455015.1). Taxonomy (NCBI): domain Eukaryota; kingdom Metazoa; phylum Arthropoda; class Arachnida; order Ixodida; family Ixodidae; genus Haemaphysalis; species Haemaphysalis longicornis. The sequence goes on along the minus strand of NW_027526203.1, from coordinate 335,784,866 downwards.
GCAGCTTAGGTGACTATTTGTTGCATAGCGCTCACTAAGTAAGCGTCCCCAAATATTCCACAGTATCTGACGTCTAGCAGTTGCATTTCTTAGACGGAAAAGCGTTCGCAGATGTGTGGTCGTGCTGCTGACCGCTGTGCTTGTTTTCCCAGCGCAAAAAAGTGCTTCCTGTTGCCTAGTTTTACGCAGTACGGTAAAGGTTCCGCTTGATTTTATTTCCTTAGTGCCTATATTGACTTCACTGACTCTTTTCCCGCCTTCAAGCGGCCTTAGATTTTCGTACTAGCTTACCAGTCAGCAAACCATCGCATGTACGCTTGTGCAGCGCTTATGTGGAGCGACCTGGACTTGGAGCTAGATACAGTGTACAAACTAACAAAATAAAGAAAGGCACATTCTTCCATTCACAAACGTGTCGTGGCTTCGTTTCAACTGAGCGAACGAATTGCGATGACCCGTCGGCGGCCGGCGGACTAAACGCTGGGCCGAGTGACTGTGCCGGAAGGTCGACGAGCCATGCAGTAGCTCGAGTCAAGCCAAGTCATCTCCTCCTGACGTCGCACGAAAACGCCACAGAAAATGGGCGAGGAGGCAGAGAGGAGGACAGCATTTTCGAATTGATTTTTCTACTGAAAAAATTTGCGTAAACGCGCTCAGAATAGTTGAAACATGGCGTATGGACTCCGGACTACAATTTGCGCTAGTAATCCCGCAATGTTTACGAATCACTTCACTGTCCCTTTATCTATTACGCACTCATCTTCTCATCGCGGGCGCTCTGGTAGCCTTTGCTTCCCTGCTACTGCTGCGCAGTTTACTTCTTCATTATTATTTATAAGTCCTGGTGCTCCAAGAATTGATTGAATGATTGGTTGATTGAAGGATTTAACGCGCCGACACAACGAAGGCGATGAGGCGCGCCGTAGTGGAGGGCTCCGGATTAATTTCGACCACCCTGGGATCTTCAATGTGCGTCGAAATCTCGTACACACGGGCGTGTTTGCTTTTCGCCTCCATTAGAAATGCGGAACGCCTCAGCTTCACCAGCATCAGACTTCTGCAGGGGTGCACCTGTTATACTCACGTGCCGTGCCGTTCTCTTGTCACGCGGCGCGCACTACTTTAACTTCACTTCCACGCTGGCAATGTGCGGAGACGGCGCAGGTAATAAAAAAATAACGCTGTGGTACGGACTGGGTAATACTGTGGAGACGCGAGTTCAAAGTCTACGTAGCTCAAATGTTTTTCATTATTTTTCTTCCCATCGAAGGCCATTTTGTATACGCACATTAACTACAAAATGACACCGATGACGACGGTTTTTCACACAAAGGGACGCTTACGGCTTTCACCGTAAGACTCCCACGTGAGTTATATGCAATTGCCTTATAGGCGAATTACCTCGAGTGGGCCCTGAAGATTAAGGGCGTAAATGTTGGCGCCGCAGCAAATGGGAGTTGGTGAATGGGCCATGAGCTCATGACGACTGCTGTCAGCGTCATTGGCCAATCTGCTTGAGTCAGTACGTTGTTAGGCCTATTTCCATTCTAAACGTCAGGTAACCTCAACGTTGAGCCTAGCACCGTGCAAAGCAACGTCTATCTCACTGCACGTCAAACCGTGGGTACGGGTTTACGACGTTATGAGACCTCCGTGTTTTCTTGTTTATACCTCCGATAACACGGAAACTCCCATTCATATTTTGTGGGTTAAACACGCTCACGTTACACCTTGTGTATGATGTGCGCCGTAGTGGAGGCCGAAGGATTAATGTTGACGTGCACCGATACATCCGCACACGGGCGCCTTCGCTTTTCGCCTCCATCTGAAAAGCAGCCACCGTGGCCCGGATCGAACCCGCATCCTTGGGCTCGGCAGCACAACGCCATAGCCACTGGGCCGTCCGGGAGGGTGGAAATACGGAGGCAAAAGTTATTCTTTAAAGCTGAACGTTAGGCTTAATGTTGAGCCGTCGAATAACCATGCGAATGTCAGGCCAACGCGCACCCGCGTTCGCCGCCATATGGCGCGTCGCCGCCATCGGGGACACTAGGCTGGAACATAGCCGCCTCCACACACAGTGGAATGAGAATTGTGGCTGGGCATGGTGACTTATAAGCCAATTAAATTTTTGGTATCATTGCGATGACGCCGACAACGTCCGAAACGCCGGCGCCAAATTTGTGTAGAACGAACTATGTCAGGCTATTACTTGTAGCCTGGCCCTTGTATCGTCTCCGTTGTGAGCACTCCTGTTGCCGCGCCCAAACATTGAAACGATCGCGCGCTAGAGTTCCTGTATATGCTCCCTACGGGTGCTCCCGTAGGGAGCATATACAGGAACTCTATCGCGCGCCGGCAACCAGTGCCACCTATCAACGGACATCAGACATTGACTCATTGTAGAAGGGGTGCGGAAGTTGAGGTACACGCTACAAAAGGGCGGCGGCGATACCAGTTGGGAGAATCGTCAGCCGCGGAGTCGCTAGCCACCAAGGCCCGGTCGCCACCAGCATCGAGCGATCACGAGTAAGTGAACGACCGTTCGTCCCGCCGTGCCGTGAGATGGCGGTTTGTCGCCCTTGGCTCTTGTTTTCGTTCGAGTGCCCCACTTTATGCTCTATTCCCTGCGGTTAAGTAAAGCCCGTGTTCTTATGGTGCAACGTTCTGTGCAGTAATGTTCCGGCAGGGCTGTTGCCTGAACACCCTGGGTAGGCAGGACTACCGGCATACATAAAAACAAGAAGCCTGCGCTGACTCGTGCTTGAGCGCTTAATAACGACTTGTTCCTTTAAAATTTGGGACAAAATTCTTTGAGAACGCTGGGAAGGCTCAAATGTTATTGCTTTTTTTAGATTTGTCAACGAGTTTTAATAGTGTTCAAAGCACTCTGACCTTGAGATTAATTCAGTGACCTTGAAAGACAACTTCCAGTCTTTAATCATAACCCATTGCCCCCCGGCCCCCAAGAGGACGGCAGCAGTCAATTTCTATACCGACGCATTCTTTTCCCAATGATCCCGTGTGGTGGCTTTATGAGCCTAACGCCATGAAGCCTGTGGTAGCCTTTAATTCAGCCCACTATAAACTCACCAGACAAGAATAACCCGCTCATTTCTGACGAATGCCTTGCCAAAATCGTGCAAACACCCGAATCTGGATCAGTAAAGTCTCGGTTAGCGCATCTGTTGTGCACATGCCTCCATAGTTGTCTGTCTAATTGGGCGCTGTTTCTGATTCAGTAAGAGAGGAGACGGCTTTATGAGAGGCAAAACTGCCAGAACATGGGGAAAAACACATGAAAGCCAAGATAACAGACGAAGCGTGTGCTTTCTGCTGCCATGTGTCTTGAGCGAGGCGCAGACAAAGATAATAAAGCATAACCCGGCGTTCTTATCAGAACTGAGTGCATGTCCAAAACATTGCGCTCATAGTAGGGTCAGATTTCGGCCTAGTATAGGTAAGCTGAAACCGTACCTCTCCAGTATCGGAGATGGTATGTTGTCGCAATCGATGAAGGGATTGAACCCTTATCAGAGCACGGAGCTTCATGAAATGCGCAAATTGGTTTGTATGCGGCGTGAATACCTATTCAATTCTAGTAGACATCACAAACCAGTGCACGAACGTGTAGCTATAAGACATGACATGAACAATCACTTTGGATCAAAACTACTTTTTCCTATAGTACACAAGCAAGACTACGGCTACTAAGTGCTCACTAATTAAGACATATGTGAAAAGCACGTCAAGTATTTCGTTTTACTTGACTTTGCTGCTTGATGTTTTAGACTTTCTCCGTGGATTTTCGTGTGAGTGGGTTTGTAGAGAATTCAGTATGAATATCGTTAACCAACAGCCCAAATTATGCGCCGCAGCAGTTTCTAAGAGGTTCTGCTGCTCAGTGAAAGGACGCGGGTTCGATCAGGGCCGCGGTGACCGTAATTTTAAGCCGCAACCAAATGCAGCGCATTTTCCGGGTGTTGACGCGTCGACGCCGCCCTGCGTTGACGCGCGTCAGCGCGATTCGCCGAAATGCATGGTGACGCGAACTGACGCGCGAGCAACCTCGATGTCTATGATCGCCAGATATCGGCGTCGACGCAGCGTAACGATGCATCGGGAAGCGGGCGGGAGTGTCCGGCTTTTCTCGCCGTCTTTGTGTTTGGGGTCATTCCGCTTTTCAGAAAACAGATTTCCTCGTGCGGCAGTCGGCTGTCTTGACACGAAATAGCAAGCTATTCCTATTCGAAAGCTCGAATTCTATGCGGGCCAGCTTGGCTTTCATCAGCGAGATCGGGTATCTGAGATAGCTTTGTATGAGTTGAATAAGGGAGCTCTGGCTACATCGCTTATAGTATTAGCATGATGGCGCTTGTCTTCAAGCTCGGTGCGCGACAAGCAAGCGTTATCAACGCCAGAATTCTGGCTCTGCATTCCATTCCATTCGCGGCTACCGTGGCTTGCGTAGGGGAGACCGGAGATGTGCGATAGCTTTTCGTGACTCAAATAAGGAAGCTTTGGTTAGATCGCTTGTAGTACCAGCATTATTGGCCTCGCCTCCAAGATCGATGCGTAAGAAGCACGCGTTATCAATGCCCAAATTTCTCAAGTACTGCCAAAAGAAAATTATGTGAACCTGCGGCATAACGTGTATATTAATGCGTAAATAAAGTCATTGTCTAAAAAAAGTTGGCGTGGTCGGAAGTTGGTTTCGGGCTTCTGTTTTAAAAGTCCAGGGTTGGAATCTCGGTAAAACCTCGCTGTTTTTTTTTTTGTATGGTGAGTGTTTGATCAGCTTTTCTTTACAGGGCAAACAAAGGGTGCTAAAGTACTTTGCCTTTTAATATACAAGTTACGTTCGACTCTAACCTCAGTAGCAACGCAGTGCTGAACTTCGTTTTGCTTACGCTTTGAATTCAGCTGAAGCAGTCCGTACATAACTTCAAGGTAGGGCACCAAGTTGCAAGGCAATAAATTGTCCCAAGTGCGTTTTAGATGCCACGCATCTCATTCATCCGCCTTGTCCATGCATCCGGCGTCGGCGTCGTCGTTGTCGGCGTCCACCCCTCCCTCATTCTCCTCGCCGCGCCAGCTTCGCTCTCCGCCGCTCATCCCCTCTCCTCTCCGATAGCGAACACTCTCTCGCGAGGGGCATTGGATTGGCTTGGATTGGATTGACTTGGCTTGGCTTGGCTTGGACTGGATTGGATTGGATTGGATTGGATTGGATTAAAGTGGATTGTGTTGGATTGTGTTGCGTCATAGCCCCGGCAGACGCACTGGCGCCGGCGCGTCCCCTCACCGTCATGCGCGCTATAAAACGCGGTGCCTGCGCCGCTCCGCTCCATCGTTCCAGCGCCGTTCCTCCGCTGCCCAACGCTGCAACGTGAACCCCCTATGCGTCGCATCTATACAGGGGTTCCCGCGAGGGGAGGTGAGAGTTTTTTTCTTTATCAAGCTCTCTTATGTTGACCACATTTGACCGCGATAACTTGAAATACATTTTGCAGCATATCAAAATTGTCCTGAAACCATTCTTAGCAATGAGAAAAGTAAGGCAAGTGTATTTGTTATGGCAAATCTAGGGTCCTGATTATAGCATTGAAACAATAAAAATAATGTCCATAAACGATCAAAAATAACTTGAAAACATGGCAGAATTCATAGAAGCGTGTCCACCACAGCATGTCGATGCAGCGGCTGACGCGTAACTTCGCCGGTCTCATGCGTACTTCAATTACGCAAGAAAGGAACGAGGACTGAAGAGAGACGACACAAGACAGAGCGCACTTTCAACAAACTTTATTAAGAAGAAATCACAGATTTATACCGCCCCCACCCGCCGCGGTGGCTCAGTGGCTAAGGCATTGCGCTGCTGAGCACGAGGTCGCGGGTTCGATTCCCGGCCGCGGCGGCCGCTTTTCTGATGGAGGAGAAAAGCAAAAACGCTAGTGTGTTCGAGATTTCGGCGCACGGTAAAGATCCCCAGGGGGTCAAAATTAATCCGGAGCCCTCAACTACGGCGCGCCTCATCGCCTGCGTTGCGTCGGCGCGTTAAACCCCACAATCAATCGATCAAATCTACCGCCCACTCTCTCTCATACACACTAATCCAAAAAAGAAAGAAAAAAAGGCCTCCTCCCATCTTGGCATTACCACACTCTTAGGGCACGCGCTACTGCGATTGCGGTTTTACGATAAACCGTCGCCTTGCACTAGGAAGTGTATCTCTTTTAGATGCAACGCATCTCATGCTTACCCCTCTGTCCTTCCTGCATCTGTCCTGCGTTGTCCGCACCGTGGCCTCCGCGATCGGCTACCGGCGGCGCGCCGCCGGCAGCAAATCGCGGAGGCCACGTCCGCACAGCCGCGCCTCTCCTCCTCTCCTCTCTCCGATAGCGAACACTCTCTCCCAAACAGCTGCGGGTTGGGACAGCGCGCTCTCAGTCCGTTGCTAGGCGCCGGTGGGCGGCGCTGCGCTTGGCGCTGCGCTCGGCGCTGCGCGCACTGCGCATGGGCAGCACTCTCTCTCTTCGCACTCTCCTCTCCTTCGGGCGCTGTGAATATAAAGCGGCATGCCGCGCTCCGGCGGTCTCAGTCGACGGTCGTCCGCCCACCTCCCCTTCGTGTGAGAATCCCTGCTATAAGCGTAATCAAAACGATGGAAAATGCCAATGGAACCCTCCATGAGGCGCGTTGCATCACATCAGGGTTCCCGCGAGGGGAGGTGAGCGTAATGTTTCCGTAAGTGCGAGGGAGGAAGTGCTTACACAGCAGTCCCCAGTACGTGCTATTTCATTGGCCTCAATGATCTCGCGGGTCGTCTGGTTCCTGTTCGTCGCTATAATATAACACTTATCAAACGGGGGGGGGGGGGGGGGGGGGGTACATTAGCAATCCCGACAGTGGATACCCCAATGGTCTGAGTTGGCGTTTTGTTTTTAACATTATTTGCATGTTCGCGCAGACGATCATTGATACACCTCCCCGTTTGCCTCATATATATCTTTTTTGCAGTCTAACGGAATGAGGTACAGCCGTGAGCTGAAGTAAACGTACCACGGGAGCGGTGGCCAAAACTAATCGCTGCGTCGTCTGGTTGCGCGGCGCCAGCTGTCGAGACCGCGCACAGCGCAGGCGCGGCTTCGCAGTACAGACACATGCCGCTATCACTCACTTCTTCGCGATTGCGTCGCGGTCGGATAAACTGACGCCAGGGGAACCGCGCGGCCCTTTTGCTGTCTGCTGTGGAATCGGTGGCAATGCGGCTCCGCTGCCAGAGTTGGCGCGCTAGTGATTATCTCGTGCTGGTAGCTTTTTTTTACACCCCTCCCCCGCGTCATATATTGAAGCAGGTAATAAAGCAGAAAAAAATCACTGTGCAGTCGAAGAAAATAAGACACAACACCATATTTTCGGTTTTGAGGATAGATAAGGAATTATACGCGTCCTGAGAATGTGAGCGAAGTTCAAAAATTATTGATGCTAACCTTACATGAGGTTTTGACAAATACTGATGTGTTTAAGTCTATACTGCATTGCTTAATGAAACTTCGATTGCCGTATGCGGGATATGTGTCATTTCACAAGTGCTCGGTAATATCCAGCTTCGCAGTTTTTTGAAGTTTGAGGCATCGACACATACATTGAATGTTCAAAAACTTCGTTTACCGTATGCGGGATATGTGTCATTTCGCAATTGGTGGGTGAAATCCAGCTTCGCAGTTTTTTAAAGTTTGAGGCACCGACAGACACATTTAATGCTCAAAAACTCCGTTGCGATGTGGGGTACAATTGAACCCGCGTTGAACTCCCAGCGACTATCGACACGCATACAAACTACAGTTTTTGATTAGATTATGTGCACTTGAAAACAGTATTGACAGTTCTTGCGCACTTCTGTGACAAGAGTTGAAATTGAATGATTTGATCCAAACAGGAATCGGTCAGTCGATGATTTAAGATAAACACATTACTAGCTTATGGTCGACGGCATGCCGCAAACAAACGAAGGTATAAATAAAAAAACAAGTTTATTTACACGTATTATTTTACAAAGCCTTGCACAGTGCCGTCGTTCTCAGATGGCGGTCCGCAAAGAAAAAAAGTTCCGTGAAGACACTTCGGACTCCATGGGTCCCTCCGCGATACTCCCAAGTTCCTTTTTTTCCAAATCCTGCCGCGAACTAAAAAAAGTGGATTTGCCGCATGATATGCTAAAATAACTTCTTCGCACAGCACAAGTTTTAAAGCTGGCTTTTTTCACAACGTTTTTGTTATGCAGAAAAGCCACACTCAAAAGGCGGGCACAGAGAGATGTGTATGAGCGACTTTGGCTGCAAGGGTTATTTCTGGGACAATACGACACGTATCACCATATTTCACCGTGGGGTGCCCCCCCCACTTTTCCAAGCCCAGAAGGAGTCCTCGAAACGCTACCCGCCGAGTACCAGTGACATAAAATATCAGAGGTCGGGCAAATCCCAAGTCCTGCGGGAAGCCCTATTTCATTCACAACGCCATGCACTTAAGTGTAATTACAAAAGTCCCGCCTCCAAAGAGATGTCACAACGGAGAGGGAGGAGGACCTATCAATGAACCGATACTAGGCCGCTGATCGGCCACAAATACAGTGAATTTTTGTGTACACAGATAGCCACATGACCCAATTCTAGCTCGCACTCTCATGCAGAAACTCCAAGGTGTTTATCAAAAATACGCTGCCGAAGAAACAAGAGAACAGATCTTAACTGAGAATCTTGCACCACTCAACGATAAAACCTCGGGAGCTCTGAATGAATTCCCAGCCACGCAATGCACGCCTAAAATTAAGCTTTGTGCAGAAGATTCCCACCTTTGATAGCCGGCACCGACATTCGCAGAAGACGGGCTGCGCACGCAATACAAAAGAGCCATCACTCACTCCTTCGTCAACATATCTCTGCGGTAGTGGCTAGAGCCGTAGACCTGCGAGGAATCGAAACGCGACTGCGTAGTTTTAACAACATAATCCCCGTGGACAGTTTTTCGCGTTCACCCCGTTTAAACCTCCTGACCCCTCGACTGACCTCACAGTTCTGGCTTTACTGGGAGCTTCTACCTACCATGACCCTTATAACACTCTCAAAAACAATTATTGTCGCCTCCCTAACACGGTACAAAATGGTGCCGCTCAGGTGACAAAAACACTGGTAAAAATGTTATACACTTTGCCAGCTCACCTCCACCCGTTTTGGGCATAACACGCGACATTCAGACTTTCCTAGAAGCGACGGAAGGCAAAAAACGTTCCCACATGTGTGCTCCGCACCCCAAACGCACATCAGCCCACGCAAATAAACAAACAAACAAACAAACAAACAAGCAAATAACCAAACAATCAAAACAAGCAAAATAACAAACACCCACGTTGGTCGGCCTTTTTTTTCGGATGTATTTAGTGCAATGCTTTCCCGCTACGACCTAGTGATACCGAACAACAGAAAGGGTACGAGCCATATACGCAGCCACGGCACGCAATGTGTGACAGCGTAGAACCATTGCCGCATATCCGGTGAGTCGCACCGTTTTCAATGTAGGGCGGTGCCCGGCAGTGTTCCCCTAACTGCGCGGCGTGATTCCCCTGGCGCTGATTTATCGAAGCAAGAATTAGTCGCGAAGAAGGAAGGGATAGTGGTATGCATGGAAAACTGGTTGGCCGCGCCTGCGCTGTGCGCGGTCTAGACAGCAGGCGCTGCGCGACCCGACGACGCAGCGGTTTGTTTTGGCCACCGCTCCCGTGGTCCGTTTACTTCAGCTCGCGGCTGTACATAACACACGTAGCACAGTCAACAAATCTAACCCTTTGCTTGACTTCACAAGGTGGTTTTGTTTCTTTAGAGTAGCTCCTTTTGCACAAGTATCCAAGCTTCAGGGGTGCGGAAAACACGATATGGACATTAGCTGTGGCTCCAATCTTTTTTAACCAATGCTATAACATGTGCTTGTACAGTACGGATTACCAACTCGCCCAAACCTACAGCCTGCTAGGTCTCATGCGGTTACTCGACCTTTCATGCGTGTCCGCGCGGTGCCGCCGAACGATGCGGACGCTCGTGTGACGCGTGATTTCGCGTCCATGTGGTTAGAGCTTAACGCAAACGAAACGCGAAGACGTCCGCGCACCGAGATGTTGTCGCATGTTAAAGATCCCCAGTTTGTTGAATGTAACCCGAAGCCCTTCACTACGACACGTCTGACAACCCAGGTGTAGCTTCGGCACTGAAATCCCCCGAACATTTCGTTTTCAGCAGTACAAATTATGAGCGGAAGATTAAATATCCTGTTTATATCGCCTGCAACAAGCCGAGCGACCATTGCTCTGCTAAAATTATCTTCCGAAGTTATGCAAAATGCAACATAGTTGTAGTTTCAAGAAGCATTAAATAGGGAGATATTTGTGTCGTGCTCCGTTTTTCGGGGTTTAATTCTTTGAGCTGTCGATTTTTTTCAGGTAATAACGCGCTTTTTGTAACCCTAAGCTAAGTTTCCCTTTCGATGGTTAAAGTAAGGTAATCAATCCTTCGTGCAAGTAACTGGTCTCTTCCCCTTAAAGCGTTTGGTTCTTGCCTCAATGACTTTATTATTTTTTGTTGAGGTTCCTGTTGTCGTGAGATAGATAAGGAGATTGCGGTGCTTCGCAGCGTCCTGAATAAGTGAGCAGACTACTGCGCACGGAAAGCCCCGTGGGGCTATATTGAGCCCGTTCTTTCCGCATCTGCATAAACCACAGCTTGATGCGCGCAGTGCGAGGGCGAGAACGTTTACGCATGCGGCCTATCAGTACCGTTGGCCCACGTGCCTGAGACACGCCGAGTCCATTTGGTAGAGCGAGGTTTCGTTCGGTGGCTAAGCTCATACTCCTTTCCTCGTGAGCGCTCCACGAGTGAGCCCAGTGCACAGAGGTGGCATGCATATTCCACAGTGCTCGACTCAGGCTGTGCGTTCGAGCACTCGGCAGAGCCGCGCCTGCCCGATAGTCCTAAAGCGGCTGGCACAGTGCGCGCTAAGCAGTCTCCGTTGAAGGATTGCCACGCTGCTAGAGATGCTGTTGTCCTGTCTGAGTGCCCCCTGGAAAAGAGGTGACAAATTCTCTGTGATTCCTCGGTTGAGCCTGATCCGCCTTCTTTCCTTTGTAGCACTCTTTAAGTGCGTAATTTTTAATGTGGAAGCCTGCCTCGTAGCATCCGTATATATGCAACGCCCGACACGACGCTTTCCAAAGGTATACACGAGGCCATGCATTATTAATAATATTCTCTAGAGCCTTCTTACTTTGATGGAAGACTTCTTATAGTGCCATACATATGTCTTCCACTACAGCACTGGTGTACAGTAGAGAAGCCGACATTCAAACGGCTTTTTAGGAATACAAGAGGCGTAATGAAGGTATCTCGTTGTGATATGGCTGCGCATCATCACCACCACCCCACCCCACATCATCATCGTAATCATCATCGTCGTCGTCGTCGTCGTCGTCGTCGTCGTCCTTTTGTTTGTGTCCACTGGACGAAGGCCTCTCCCAAAGATCTCCAGCCACGTCTATCGAGTGCTCGCTGAGTCCACCCTTTCCCACCAAATTTTCGTAGCTCATCCCTCTATCGTGCCTTTGGCCGACCCCTATTGCGTTTAAGTTCTCTTGGCAGCCACTACATTAGGCGGATGGTCCACTTGTTTTCCCTCATGTGCATGACGTGACCCGCCCATGGCCATTTTCTTCGCCTAATTTGAGCTACAATGGCGTCCGCCTTAGTCTGCTTCCTAATCCACGCAGCTGATTTCTTATCCCTAAGCGTGACTCCTAGCATTCCTTCCCTATCTCGTTGGGCCGATCTAAGTTTCCTTTCAGGTCGGTTAGTGAGACCTCAAGTTTCTGCCCTGTACGTCATTACTGGAAGAACGCGTTGGTTACATACCAGCCTTTTTAGTGACGGAGGAAGCTTACTATTCAGGATACCCCAACTCCTACCAAAACCAGCCCACCCCATGCTTATTTTGCGGTTTAATTTCCTTTGCATGATTGGGATCCCATTTGGGAAGAGATTATTACTAGGGGACTCACAAGATGTGAAGAACAAGATGGCTGCTTATACTGCACCCGTAATAGTGCCTTCTCAGTAATGCATTTCTGTATAGTTCGTGAAACCAAATCTAATGGGGTACGTCGTACCAGTCAAGCCCACTATGCAGTGGCTTGGTTTTTCCGAAATTGCCTTTGCTAGAAAAAAATAATAACGCACCCTCGTCTAACGACAAGAATGGTTGAAACGATCAGCATTCCAATAAGGGATGCGTTCCCTGTCGTTGCGGTTGTATAAGTCAACAGAGTTTTTTGGTGCTGGGAGAGTCGCGACCAGTGAGACCAAGAAGGCTTCGCTTTAAATTTAAACTGGTTTCACGAAGAAAAAAAAAGTTGGAATGGCGCAATCGGCTAGACGTCGGCTTCATAACGCGAGAGACCCAGGTTCGATGCCCACCACAGGTAGCGTTTTTTTTTTCTTGAGGTTCTTGATGTGCCTTCGCTTATAACCGTCACCCTTTCGTGAAACCCTTTGAGTACAGTTGAATTTCTCGAGTAGGCTTTTTTTGTGATGGGACAGTCGCCATCAGTGAGGTGTACAAAGTTTCTTATTAATATTTTGCATATTGAAACGAAGAGTTGCAACAGTAAATGAGCCACAAAAGAAAGCTTGCGCAAACTCGTCGGAAGTGCGAAGGATACGGCCGGAATGCTAACTCACTACCGGAAGATTCTTTTTAAGAGTTTGCTTAAAGGAACACTGAAGTGATTTGTAAACATTGCAGGATTACTAGCGCAAATTGTAGTCTGAAATCTCTAGGCCATGTTCCGACCACTCTCGCAGCGTTTACGCGACTTCCTGCAGTAGAAAAATCAATTAAGAAATGCTCTCCTCCTCTCTGCACCCTCCTTGCCGATTTCCTATGACGTGTCGTATGACGTCAAAACAAGATGGTTAGGCATGACTTCGCTGCTGCACGGCTCGCCGACCCTGCCACAGAATCAGCCGGCCCAGCGTCTAGTCGGTCGGCCGCCGGCGTGTCGTCGCAATTTGTTCGTTCAGTTGAAACTAAAACACGACATGCTTGTGCCAGGAAGAACGTGCCTTTAGTTTGTTATATTGTAGACTGTATGAAGCTCTAATTCCAAGTCGCTCCACACAAGCGCACATGCCACGGTTCACTGACTGGTAGAAAAATCTAAGGGCAGTTGAAGGCGCGAGAAGAGCCACCGAAGTTAATATCTGTACGAAGGAATTAAAATCAACCGCACCTTCTATCGTACAGCGTGAAACCAAGTTGCGAGAAGCATTTTTTGCGCTGGGTAAACTAGCACAGCGGTCAGCAGCACGACCATACATATGCGAACGCTTTTCCGTCTAAGGAATGCAGTCGCTAGACGTGAGATATTGTGGCATTTTGGGGAACGCTTACTGCACGAGCGCTATACAAGAAATGGTCATCTAAGCTGCTTGAAATGCTAAAACTAAAGAAAAATGTAAACTGGCTCTACATTATGTACCTTATATTTCTGCCCCCAGCATCGCTGGCTTATGGCTGAGTGGCCTTGAGCACTAGGTGCATTGTTTTGCAATTCGCGAGTTCGAATCCCCTATAGTGCATGTGTTTTTTAAGTTTATTTATTTGTTTGTGGGCAATGATTTCTCTACTGAATCAACCGTTTCTGCGCTTAACGTTCATTACTCCACGAGTGAGTTCACAGAACGCGTGCAGACTGACACTGACGCGCTGGCGAGTTCTCAGCGCCACAAGCGCTGCCTGCTTCCGGGCACAGTGCCGAATCAGCCGACCCTTGGCCTGGTGCGAACACGCCTGTTAGACAAACCAACAGATAGGAAGGTCACGCGGTGTCCGGTGGCATCAGCTGACTTCGGCGGCACTTCCGGCTGATGTTCGGGATTTCGGATGGTTACGTGGCTGGGAAGTTCTCCCGACGTGTGACCGTCTGGCGAGATTCGGCGTTGTGCGTTCCGCACGGTGTCCGCACTGCGGCCACACTGAAACATCAGAACATGCCTTGTTTCACTGTCGTGTAGCGGCAACGTTCTGGACTGTATTAAGCAGGATGTTTGGACTCACACTTCGAATGAACACTCGTTCAAATGATGTGTTGGTCAACTTTCTGATGTGCGCTGGTGCTTTTGTTCTGTGGAGATGATCGTGGTGCTGCATGTCTTCGAGCCCGGCCGCAGCGGGCAATGTTCCCACTGCTGTGGCGTGTCCGGTCGATTTTGATGAGTCATTTGGAGCATGAGTTGGCAGCTCTAGGGGAAGAAGCCTTCCTCTTGCGTTGGTCTACGCGCTTTATAGTGGTCAGGAGTAACATCCTGAGCGTTTCTCTAGTGCCGTACTGAGCTGAGTTAGTTTATGAGCTGTTTTTCTGAACACTGGTGAAGTTTGTGTGACTTGATTTGTAGTGACTTGTTGACCACGCCAAAAATTTTGTGCAGTGTGTATAATGACCATGTTACATGCATACTGATTGGATAATTTTCTGTTCTTAGGGCAGCGCTGTTATCACTAGTCGCTGCGCCCTGATATGTGGGTTATAATAAATTCTCTTTACCCCCCCCCCCCCCCCCCCCAGGTACGAGTTAGGCAAGCTCCAAAGATGGGGGAAAGCGCATCGCATTTGAGCGTCTGCAGTGACGCGGAGAGCGTTCATCCACTGCGTACACCTCGGCTAGTGATTGTTACGATTCCAAGCCGTGCTGGTAGGCTTATCTGGCGCATTTCACAGCCGACAACGTAGCAGAAGCGCGGTATGCCGATTACTTAGATATCGTGAATGCTCTTCCAACGATAACGTCGGATGCCAAGCATGTTTTTTTCCCAGAACTGAAGCCAACACTGGTTTGGATTCTAATCTTGGACATCGTCCAATCACGTAGCACCTTGTATTGACGTCACTGCTGTTAGTTGGTGCGGCCACCGCGAACGGCGTATAGTGTTTATCTTCTTTAAGGCTTTATAATATAAATACCGCCTTATCTCACGGATAAACGATGAAAAGTGTGTTTATTTGAGCCAGTATACGCATGCGAGCCAAAACAGGAGCTTGACAAATTCCCTTCAGAGTCCCTTTAAATTTCTTGGTCTTTTCATTTTTATGAAATCGGTGCCAGGTTAAGAGTTAGAGAAAAAAAGAAAGTGTTGAAGCACGTGGAATGTGTCTGAAAAATCAGTTCGTACAGGAGAAATATGGGCGCGTTTCTGCTTCGCTGCAAATGTCATCTAAAGCTGATGGTCTTCTGAACCCCCGTCACTTAACTCGCTCGCCTCTACCTCACCCAACGCTCCGCTCTTCCCCTACCCTCTCGCTCCTCCCATGATGAATGCAGTCGAGCTTTGTGCAATTACATTTGCCCGCGTTCGCACTGCCTCCGCGCTATCTATAAGCCGGCGAGCGCCTTTTCCTTTACACATTCTTTTTGCTCTGATTAGAACAGCACGATCCGACACGTTTTCTCTCTTTTTGGCGCTTGCGTTTATTTCGCCTTTCAGGAAGTCGCGCACGTAACTGTGCATCCGTTTTATACTTAAGATGAAGTGAAAGACGTCGTCACGTCTTCACGTACAGCGCTATAGGAAGGCTCTGTTCTTGGCTGTACAAGGCCGGTCGATGACGTCTTCCCAGCGCTCGTGTGTGTCCAGTCGTCTTTCTTTTTGCCCGTGTGCCGGCTGCGCTGTCTTCCCCTCGTCTTTCTTGAACGAGAGCAAAGATTCCGGCGTCACGAATATTTGCGAAGTGACTTTGCGAAGCATTTAAAACCATCTCCCGGCAAAGAAAAAACTTCTGCGGCACGCTACCACGCGACTCTGTAGTTAGGCAATGGCATGCAGTGGCGTTGGCAGGAAACGAAAAATATAGCTCTGGAAAAGACGAACTGTGGAGAGATGAATCAGTCCCGCCACCTTAGTTATCACAGGGACTTTAATGACGCTGGTATAGCAGCGTGACTTGGCGGACTTAGCGAAGGATGGAAACCTTCCGCTACACCACATCCTCGTTACTCGAATTCGTCATGACCCCATTCACGAATCATAATTTGCGCGTCCGACGCCCACCCGTGGCTTTTCTGCTTCAGTAGCTGCTAAACGGTTAAACCGTCCGCTGCTGGCTGAAGCACGGTCCATTGCAGGCTCTATTTGAGCCCATTATTCGTTGTCCATGCCTAACGCGCAACATCACACTAGTGGCCGAACACGACAGCCGAACTCGAACAACGCGGAACACGCAGGCGCCTGGGCGCACTCCGCTGATCTAGACCTAGCTATTGCGGACGTAGCTATTGCAGACGTTGCTATTGCGTAGCTATGGGACTTGAACTTGGCAACGTTCAACGCACGAGCCCTCTCTAGCGAGGGTGGTTTAGCTGTACTATTAGTGGAACTCAAAGACGTTAGGTGGGATATTATTGGGCTAAGTGAGGTTAGAAGAACAGGAGAAGGCTGCATAGAACTGACTAGCGGGCTTATTCTGTGCTATGGGGGTCCTCACGAAAAAAAAAAAAAAAGCACGGGGTAGGATTTTTGATCCACAGGCATATAGCAAAAAATGTGGAAGAATTCTTCAGTGTTAACGAAAGAGTCGTAGTCGCTGTTATCAAGCTTAACAAGCGGTACAGGTTAAAGATAATACAAGCGTATGCACCAACAGCTAACTACGAGGATGAGGTCGTAGATAGTTTCTACGAAGACGTCGAGTCAGCAATGAATAAGGGAAACGCACAGTTCACAATTGTAATGGGAGACTTTAACGCAAAAGTAGGTGCAAAGAGAGTAGGAGAAAAATCAGTGGGAAATTTTGGAATATGCACTCGCAACTGTAGAGGTGATACACTGGTTGGATCTGCAGAGAGAAATAACCTCAAACTACTGAGCACATTTTTCCAGAAACGCAAGAGTAGGAAATGGACTTGGAAAAGGCCTGACGGGATTACAAAAAAAAAAAAAAACGAAATTGACTTCATTCTGAGGAACAACCCAGGCGTTGTGCAGGACGTGGAGGTACTAAGCACGATTCGGTGCTGTGATCATAGGATGGTTAGGAGCAAAGTAAGGCTACATCTCAAAAAAAAAGAAAAAAAAAAGACGGAAGCTTGTAAAAAGTAAGAAACCCAGCGTCAAGTCAGTCAGTGACAGGACGCAGGAGTTCAAAATAATCCTTCAGAACAAGTTCGCGCTTTTAGACGGTCAGAACGAGGACAGTGTGGACACCCTAAATGATAACCTAACAACAGCAATCACTGGGTCAGCAGCGGCTAACGGAGAAGCAGCATGTAGGAAGCAAACTGGAAAACTAACTAGGCAAACAAAGGAACTTATTTTGCAGCGCCAGAAGATGATATTGTCGAGTACGGGGGATCAAACTGAACTAGCGGAGCTGTCCAA
Source organism: Haemaphysalis longicornis (assembly GCF_048455015.1). Classification (NCBI taxonomy): domain Eukaryota; kingdom Metazoa; phylum Arthropoda; class Arachnida; order Ixodida; family Ixodidae; genus Haemaphysalis; species Haemaphysalis longicornis. The sequence goes on along the minus strand of NW_027526203.1, from coordinate 335,767,391 downwards.
ATTTCATTTCATTTATTAGTTCCTTAATTAAGGGCCCGAAGGCATTACATAAGGGGGGGCAAATACATTTAGGGAAGACAACAAAAAAGAAAAAAAAAATAGTGACTGACATGCATCAGTCAGCACAACTAACAACAACAACAAAACAAAAAAAAAGCAGATCAGAGAAAACTAATAGCAAATTACCAAATACATATGTGCAGTTATAAGACATAAAAGCACAGAAAAAGAAAAGACAAGCAAGAGCAATTGTGCAGGTTTCAACTAGTAAGGATATATATTATGAATCAGCATTGATGTTCGGAGTGGTGATAGTGGTCGCCATTAATGGAGTGGTGATAATGATAATGGTGATAAAATTGATAAATAGAAGTAAAACAAATGACATTCTTGCGTACAACATGGCGGCCATCGGAGAAACGTTAGAAAAAGGGAAGAGCTTGAAGGCAACAACGATGAAGCTGGCTATTGGCAGAGACAGAATGTACGCACTTAGATATGAACAGGGTAACATTACGGACAATATTGTGCGTATCCTAGCCACGTAACAATATGGAAGAGATAATAAAAATCGCAGAACAATTCTACACCAGGCTAAACGCCAGCGACGCTGGAGCGGGGCAAAGTACCCAGCCTACAAGCGTTGCTTGCGATGTTCCACCAGTAACGAAAGAGGAAGTAGAAAAGGCACTTCAGGGCATGAAAAGAGGAAAAGCTTCAGGCGACGACGGTATAACCATAGACCTTCTAAAAGAGGGTGGAGATATAATACAAGAAAAGCTTGTCAAACTGTACTCAGAATGTTTAAGTATTTTCAAAGTACCAAAAGCCTGGAAAAACGCCAACATGGTTTTAATTCACAAGAAAGTAGATAACAAAGATCTTAAGAACTACAGAAACATCGGCCTTCTGTCGGTCGTATACAAGCTGTTTACCAAGATAGTAGTTCGCCGCATAACCGCCAGCCTAGACTCGCAGCAACCCAGGGAACAGGATGGGTCCAGAAAATGATACTCCACAATGGATCACATCCATGTCATCAACCAAGAATAGAAAAATGCGCAGAGTATAATAAACCACTTTACACGGTATTTATAGACTACGAAAAAGCGTTCGATTCGGCAAGCACCGGCGCAGTGATGGACGCCTTAAAGGACCAAGGAATAGAGAAGACCTACCTACGACTCCTAGACGACACATATGAGGAATGCACTGCAGAATTGCCCTTCGCAAGCAAAATGATAAATTCGCAATCCGAAAGGGAGTGCGACAACGAGATGCCATCTTACCAAAATTGTTCACAGCATGTCTGGAGAGTGTATTCAGGAGGCTTGACTGAGAAAACTTAGGCTTACGGATAAACGGCGAATACTTGAGCCATTTAAGATTTGCAGACGACATAGTTTTGCTCAGTGAATATGCAGAGAAACTCCAAAACATGATTGAGGAACTTCAATCAGAGAGCTTCGCTGTGAGGCTAAAGATAAATATGAACAAAACTACAGTGATGATAAATAAACATGCTGAACGCGCCTTTTTTAGCCTAGGAGACGAAACACTGGAACAAGTACAAGAATATAACTGCCTTGGCCAGATGTTCATTGCGGACCCAAACCACGAGAAAGAAATCAGGCGCAGAATAGGACTGGGATGGGGTGCATTCGGCAAGCACTCGCAAGTAATGAAAAGCAAGATACCTCTATCCCTAAAAAGGAAGGTATTCAACCAGTGCGTCCTGCCGGTGATGACATGCGGAGCGGAAACTTGGTGACTTACTAAACAGTTAGAAAGCAAGCTTAGGTCCGCTCAACGTGCCATGGAGCGAATAACGTTAGGCGTAACGCTTAGGGACAGAAAACGAGCGACCTGAATTAGGGAACAAACTCAGATAGATGATATCATAGTTCAGGTTAAGAAAAAGAAATGGACTTGGGCTGGCCATGTGGTACGATGAGCGGACAACAAGTGGACCACAAGGACAACAGAATGGACACCGAGAGACGAGATTACAACAAGAGGAAGGCCATTAACTCGATGGAGAGATGAAATAAGAAAATTCGGATGCAAAGAATGGACTCGGGCAGCACAGGACAAAAACGGGTGGAGGTCAATGGGGGAGGCCTTCGTCCTGCAGTGGACCTAAATAGGCTTTTGTTGTTGTTGTTGTTGTTGTTGATGATGATGATGATGATTGTGGACGCGCAACCAAGCAGAGTTGCGCAGGCGCTGAGATATTAGATTTTGAGCAGAGCGGGTACGGTCCGCTAACGCTACGGCTGCGGGTGGCGGAGCCTGACTGGGCAGGTGTATATTAGTTCCGGTCAGGTAATTACTTCTGCTGGTCAGCCTTCGCCATACCTGCGCATTCGCTGCGCTGAGGGCAACCTGCTTACCCTCCCCGCGCGCGCCTGCACAGTCGGGTCCCGGTAACCCGCCGCCGTAGCGTGAGCCCCCGGTAGCCGCTATATTAAAACTCTCCATTTAGAGATTGTGTTTCGTGTCGTCTACTACACCCGTCGAATAAACCGGGCCTTCAATGGGATAAAGCTAACTTGACTCCCTGTAACACATCACCGTTGCGGTGATGCCAGGGCTGGTTTTGCGTACGGCAAAGCGAGCCCGTACCTGCATGGGTTGTCTGCCTGGCCTAAGACGTCTACTGCGCTCCGATGGCAGCTAGTAGCTGTGCTTTAACTTACTTTTCATCAGTAAAATGCGACAGGGAAATGACAGAAGCTGCGACGCAATGAATAACTATCCGAATGACCCAATAATTATGGAATCCTTAGCAATGTAAGTAGCCTGTCGCAGAGAGATAAGCACTAACAAATTTACCAATTTTTCCCTTCAGATAACCACGTTTGGGGGCCTGAAAAGAGAGAATGAGTCAAATAAAAAAAATTGGCGAAGCTTCCGCTAGTGGTGCTATAGGCTGGAGAAATAGCAGAGCTGGCGGCCCCTCTTCCTTCTTCGTAGACCCGGATGTGGCACCTCGCATGAATTTTCGAAGTTGCGCTGAAAGCTCCCATTGACTGGCAGGCCCGCATCGTTTTGTCCGCAGGCTTTCACATCTCTGCCGAAGTGGACCGCGTTAGCACGCGCTATAACCCGCGGCAACCGTCTTCGCGAGCTCGGCGTCTGTAGCCCGGCGTCTGTGCGCCCCACTTCAGGCGCGAACACGCGTGAACTGGGGAGAACAACACGTGAGGGATTACGCCTTGAACGCTGGGCAAAGTGTTCTCGAAGGTCGAGCTGGCCGACGCCGGGCGCTCCTCACGAGGCCCACGCTCACGCGCTCTTGGTCTTGGTATATTTTCTGGTAATGCTGGACAGCGGAACTAAAAGCTTAAACAGTTCTCCTTTTAAACGTCGCAGCCCCATGCGGTGACTAGCTTTCTCAAACAGCAACCGTCTCACTGCCGAGAAGCGGTGGCAATGTATTAGACTGGAAAATATTTTTTATTATTATTGCGTTGCTTGCGACCGTAGGAGGTGGGAGGGACATCCTAATCCGGTAGTCGATGCTGTGCTGCTGCGACCCAGGCGCGCGTCACAAGAAACTCCAGATCCGCGAGCTGGCCACTGCACAGCAAGCTCTCCCACTGCTCAAGGGTGTGTGGGTGGCTGTGGGTTGGGGGGTTGGCAGGGCGCATTCGCACGGGGCACACAGTTTTCTGGCAGACTCGAAGACCTTTCACGAACTTTAGCAGAAAAAGGGAAAAAAATGGAAGCTAAAGCTGTGAAACCACTGCAGAAACTTGTGTAAAACGTGCAGCCATTTCAGTTCAACCAGCGGGGTCAATATGCACGCGACGGAAGAATTCAGAGTGGTAGAAACTTGGGTGGCAACTCAGGGATGGGAACGGCGATGCTTTCTGGGGTAGAGGGAGTGGCTGGTGGGGTGCCGCCGTAGTCGTCATCAGCACCAAACACGTGCCAGAAATTCTCCGACGGGTTGCACTCAATGACCGAAAAAGTTCAAGCGCGAGGTGCGGCACATTGGCGCAAAGTTCGCCGTAACAACCGGGGCGCCGCATGGGGATGACTGCGCAAAAAATGCCCAAGATATTTCAGTTATTATGGTTTTCCAATTGCGAGTTTCTATACTTACGCCTAATTTACGCAGTTGAACAGTGGGGTGCTGTATTTTTACATTAGTGAACAAACGAGACGCAATTTGTTTCGGGAGAATTGGCACTTTCCTGTTATTTTCTCAGACCTAGAGCCTCTCCTTGGCATTCGCTTCGAAACTTTGGTTGCTTATTGTCTATTCTAGGTGGAACATGGGGCCGTTATAGGGGAATGTTAGCGCATGACCATCGTATAACATTGTTAATACGCGTACACTGGAGCATGAGTTACGGCTACGTCTGTGGCCCATATCTTCGCAGAGTAAGTCGTGAGTTTCAATTTCGGAAGCGGGGAGCTGCGGAGAATATCAAATCTTTTTTTTACAACTGCATTGAGAAAAAACTATTATCCCTAGACAAGAGGCGCAGTCAGAGCCCTCTTTGCAAACAAGTACCGTACAACTTATTTTGTTATAGATCTACGAGCTGCAGGCATTTTTTTTTCTCGACCCCACTGCACACTCCACTGCATGCCCTCCCCGAAGCAGTTTTTGGTGGTAGGCCCCAAACTGTTTTTTTTTTCGCCGTAAAAGCTGCTTTCGTTAGTGCTCAAGTCGAGACGTGCGTGCCGTTTACCAAAAGCAGCGTGGTTTCGAAAGTCAACCGAGACGTGATGTCACTGTGTTTTAGAGCACCGCGCTTAATATATTCTGCTGTCTCCCGCAAAAGAGGTAATTAAAAGGGCAGACCCAAGGGGATCATTACAGTCCGTTGGAGCACGGCCGCATGGCCGTAACATCAGCGCTCGTTGTCAGCGGGAAAACTGGGTGTAGGTCATAATTAGCTCCCTAATGTGGTTTTCCAACCTTCAAACTCTAGAGACGGGGAGAATCTCTAACATAAAAGAAAAAAAAGATACAGAGCTCTGTAGTTTCGTATTTTCGTCATTATGTTCTTGCAAGAAAATAACTATACTGTTGTAGCAAGAACTTTTTTCATATTCTTGCATAGACGTTACCATGAAACACGAGAAAGCAAGTGACACTGCGTATGCGCCCATAGCATGTATAGCGCCCACGCACGCGGTTGGGTAATTCAGGCAACGTCGCGTTTTTTTTTTCTGCAAGCAATCGTGCGTAGCGTTCACACGTGCTGTCGGACGTGCGGGGCGAGGCTACGTGTCTTCGCAAGTTCCATTCAAAAACGTGATGTCTGGGCGACAAATAGCATGCCGCAGCCTGCGGCTTGATGGCTTCAGCATATGAGCGTTTAAGCTTGACGCGACCATGGTTTTGCAAGCGTGTCCGTGGTTCGCTCCTCATGAATGCGCACGTGCAACACCTTACCAAGAAAGTCCAGAGCCTGCAATGTCGAGCAGACCGAGTTGCAGTCACGGTACACCTAAAACGTCCCATTATTTCCCATCTACGGGGAATACTAAGGACATTACATTACGGAATACTAAAAAAAGCAAAGCGTCAATCAAAACATGGACGTGATGTGGTTGTGTGTGTGTGCTGCGGTAAGACTTGTGTTTTCCCGCCTTCGGCGAGTTCACTACGCACGTGAGAGGAGAATACCGCACCGGCCAGGATGATATGCCCCAACACGTTCGAAATACGGAGGACTTCTTTTCCCTTCTTGCAAGTGCGCGAAAGTTATTTTTATGACGTAAGTGTATCCACCTTGCCGAAATCCCTCTCTGCCACCCGTTCTGCATGCTTTAGTTGATTGCCACCCGTTGCTTTAGTAGATGGAAGCAAGAGCCCACTTCTGTTTTTTTAGTACAGGCATAGGTAACACTTTTGGAGGAAACACTGGCGTGCAAAGATGTATGACCGCATTCGTGAAGCCCTCCACTCCAGTGTGCATGCCTATAGGACTCAAGGTTGACCGGTGGCTTCAAGAAACCGTTGTCCACGGCAGCAGAGTCTTTTTTTTTTGTTCGGAATGTTTTTAGGTGCCCGCTAAAAAATTTAAGCTAGCGGTGGCTGCGCTAGCCTTGCGCATGTATGCTGGCAAAAGTTAAAAAAATTACGCCATGGTTGAGCCTTGCATAAATGAAGCGAAGGTATCGCGACACCTACTATGAACGGACGCGTTGGCGATCAGTAGTTTGGACGGCACCGACCGCTTAGAAATTGGCTGTGACAACAATGTTCGTTAGCAATACGAGTGTGCACAGTGAATACGGATCCCCAGAAAGCCAAGTACGTGCATGATGAAGCTTGAGTCAAAAAGCACCGCTTTTACACACCAGCTATGGTGGCCCAACCTCCCGCATTTCTTCTCTCGTTTCATTTAGCATTCAATTCGTTGATATTTGGGAACACGCGATTTCTCACCGCAGTGTAGTTTACGCACCGCCGCTCCTCCTAGTAAAAGAACATGGATTGCTATCCCCTATGTCTTAATATGTATCTCTGGAAAGCACGTCCAGCAGAGCCCCGCGGGTTGTTCGCCGTAGTCTTTACGACGTTGCTTTCCTGGTGTCGATATTTTGAAGCCGTTTTGAAACCCAGGGGCACCGTACACCATTGCAAAATGCAATTCTGCCCTAATAAAAAAGCATGAGCACTAAGTATATATAGGCAAAATTTTTACAAACTACAAGCGTTGGTTGCATGGCTCATACACGTCAGCATTTTTTTTTTTTTTTTGGCGCAAAGGAAACGACACACACACTTGAGGCGGAGCGTAAGCACATACCTGGGAGTAATGTACCAGCGTTCGTTTAATAGCATAAAAAGTGACTGGATTTTTTTGCAAGAAAATAAATTAAAAAAAAAAAACTTGTCAAGAACGGCGTTCAAAAGAGGCGATCTGAGAGCAAAAGAACAAAGATCAGGAAAACGATTATCGCTCATGGTGTCGGCTGGCGCGGAACGCATAACTACTTTCGGGTGGGCTAAACTGCTCTGATCACGTCAATTCGCCCCCTAGTTGAGTAAAAAAAGGAACAGAGAGAGAGAGAGAGAGAGAGAGAGAGAGAGAGAGAGAGAGAGAGAGAGAGAGAGAGAGAGAGAATCAACTTTTGCTGAGCCCTTTCAAGAAGGTGTGTGCGCGCAGGCACAAGATGGGGTGGTTCCCTAGTCACGGGACCCTTATGTGTCCAGCAGCTTCTGGCCCCTGGCCACCAGTCCACACTGTGTGGCGAGGTCGGGGATAGACAGCAAGGTCTCCCATCGCTCGAGGGGATTGGGGATAGGGGAGGGGGGAAGGGAAGGTCGGGGGGTCTTGAGTTTCGTGCACTCCCCTATGATGTGCGCGAGAGTGCCTCTTGTCTCCTTGGTGAACGGGCACGAGCTGTCGTGCTCGGCCGGGTACATCCTGTTCAGGAGCACGGGATGCGCTAGCCAGCCCGCCTGCATGCGACGAACGATCGTCTGCTGTCGTCTGTCCAGCTACGGATGGAAGCCTACATCGCTCGTTTCGGTACATTTGGACTATGTCTTTGTAGCTCGTGGCGGGGTGCGGTAGCTCGTTCTCGGCCCAAATTGACATTTCTCGAGAGTGGTGGTCGGCGAGGAAGTTGCCTTCCACCTGCGAGTGAGCCGGGACCCACACGAGCTTGATCGCTCGTCCCGCTGGTCTTCGTTTATTTAGAATGACTAGTGCCGCGGGAGAGACTCTCCAATGTGCGCTGCCGCTGCCCACATGAGGGGCGCTGCTAGGTAGTCCAGGCTACGGGCTCCACACCTCTGCGACTAGTGATATAGGCACACCATTAGGCGGTTTGTGGTCTGTTGGACGGTGTTTCATATGCCCACGTGTCCTCATTCCTCTTTGTTAAGGACGCCTCGACGTAGTATCAAGCTCTAGAAAATAAACTTCTTCGAGTGATGTCATAGAAACTTCTCGAACAAGGCTAGCGATCACTCATGTCAAGGGCACTTACGTCATTGGTTACTGGATGCTTCGCATTCCCTGAGCAACAGGCATAGGTAACACTCCATTTTTCTGAAACGTAGATACGGTGATCTTAACATGTATTAGTAAATACCAAATCAATGCTCATTTTAAATAAAAGAACACTGCTAACCCATGTTAAATACTTGCCTTTTGCCTCAAATACAGCCGTAGGTTGCTATTGCGCTAGCAAATGTCAACATTTATGAACCGCAACACCGGTGCCAGGAGTATGGAAAGTTGTTCGCCTATACATTTTTGTATGCGTCAGAAGATAGCAACTCGGAGACGTTCTTTTTAGCTTAACAAGGCCAAGCAGTTTCTACGAGAAAGTAACTGCGTTTACACAAAAGCTTGCCTAGCTGTACACGATTAATTCGAATTACCAACCAATTTGTAATTGAGAAGACACCGTTTTTTGGTGTAGTCATCTAGCATGACTTATCTCTGAGCGCCGATGTTTCACTCCTGAATAGAAAACGCAATGCCGTTGCGTATCTTTTACTGTTCCTCGGCGAAAAAACGTCGGATTCATATGTGTCATCTAGGCTGACCACTGGCAAGAATAGTTTCTAGGGTGTTTGTAATGTAGCTAACCTGGGTTGCGCAACGTCTTCCAGGAAAATTTACAGTCAGGTAAACCTATCCAGGCCCTTCGAACTGTCTTTGATTTACTGCGGTGTGCTTCGACATCGCCACTATTGTTGTTGCGGGCGACGATCCCATTCCGACAGATCCTGCTGCCACTGAGAATACGAAAGTGCACATTAGGTCGCTTTGCTCGGCTGCCTGTCCATCAAATCGCACTGCGGCTTTTGGAGAGAGCCGCCAACGTCTTGTACAAAAGAATCATCTATATGCGGGCGACTATAGGTAGCAGGTGGTAGCGCATTGCAATTACCAGAGGTTCGTGAAGGAAGTGATTTAAGCTCACTATTCTACCGTGTTCAATTTGTAACTCTTTGCAGGTAACTACGTTTCATTCTCGGCCCATCATTTTGCGACGTTCAAGCCGAGTGACTAGATGTTATTCGCCGTACTAGCCCAACTCCAGTGACTGTATGTGTGCAAAGGATGATTCGTAGTCGAGCGAATTGGCAAGTCCCCATTAAAACCCTGCTGCCGGACGAGTGCCGTGCCGCGCAGTTGCTTTCACCGGGACTCATCTCTTTCGCGTATCCATCCTTCCACCGTATTTTCTGCCTTCGTCTATTTCTCGCCTGGCCAGCAGGTAGCCGTTCTGTCATTCGGTTGGCCCACCTCTTGTCAGTACTCTGAATTACATACCCGGCTGAACTCCTCCATTTTCTCTTAAATGGGTTCTAAAACACGATTTCAACACAGCTAAATTCATTAGGCTATGCAGTCAATGGCAACTGTGCAAATATAACCTCATTCGTATAGCTCAAAGCAGACAATTTTTCGGGAAAGTTCGTAGCCCTTTGACATCGCTGCGCCATTGTGTGCATTTACCCGTCATCGTTGCATTTACGCTTCACGGAGCAGTAATTCCTGCTGATGGGCAGCTTTTCCATTCACTTCCGGTGAGGGGACACCCTCCTCGTCGTCTAATCGTCGGCGGGTTTCATCGACGCTGGTACCTTTGTTCAATTAGCACTGTACGGAGCACGCTTGCGCGCTGTCGTATTAATCCAAGCTTATCCTTTTTGCAATGCTTTTTTTAACTTTCTCGTCGCAATGCATCGGCCCAGTACCTCTAAATACGCGTATATCCTGACTGAGTACCATGATCGTTCTCCGTGTTCTATCCCGTCGAAGCATCCGGTCAATGATGAAAAGGCATTCATTCCGGATATTTTATTGAACAGTGCCAACTAACGCGTTTCGGCACCACATATTTTACGCCACCTTTCAACTGTCGTTTTTAACGCGCTCACCGAAACGTCGATGCGCGGACTGCAAATCCACAGACTAGAATATTACCATCTCGTACGTGCTACCAGGCTACAGCGAACTGCGGCAGACGTGGCTAGACTACACCAGACCTTCAGATTCGGATAACCGAATATGAGTGTACGTTCACTACCGACAATTTGCTAAGGACGCTAACAAAAAAATTCCGGAGGTGATAGAGTGTTGGACTTCCAAGCAAATACTTTTGCAGCCAAATGTGGTCCTGACACGTCACGCGACCAAGAGTCTTGCTTTAGCTGCGGCGAGAACCCGCCGGAGTACTTTGCGGCGCGCGAAACAGATATCGGTGCCGTACCGACGACATGATGTTCGAGAATTGCGCGCGCATCGAGACACCCTAGTCGATAGAGGCTTGAAACGGGTAGTGTTTCGCTGACGTTTGCGTGACCGGGCCTGTCACCGTCCCGAGTCACCTCTGCACTACGAACAAATGCGGAGAGAGACGTAGAAGCGCGCATAAATATGCGTGGTTTTGTTAAGCTATTTCTCTATTATTACTGGTTGCATTTACAAAATTATTTCCGAGTTGATCACTATAACTGGGTTCGGCTGGGCCCTATCTGCTGTCTAGCGTCGCGTAAAAATGCTTCTCAACTATTTAGAAAAACGACTTTAACTTCATTCGCTGCACAGCGCCTGAATGATCAGTACTGTGATCAAAAGGGGAACAGGACACCCATGACGAAAGTAATATGACTCAAAAATGTGCTCTGCGTTGTGACACCCCGCAATCGGGAACGCGACGCTTGCAGCTCACGTCACGATTTTTTTAGTAATAAACTTCCACCTGATTGGCAGCTTCAACTCAAACACAGACACAAGACACACACGCCAGCCCGCCCGCATGCACGCACTCACGCACGCACGCCAGCACGCACGCATGACCATGCATGCGCACTCATACACGCCGGAAGGTGAAACGTATGACCAGGAAATAATATCGACACAGTCAGTTTACTAATTATGCGCTTGAATATGACCTGTTAACGCCTGCCACTTTATAAGCAGCAAATATACCAGACGTTATACCGGCCACAGTCCAAATATGGCGCGGGCCACGCAAAAAACCTCACACTGCCACCTGCCTTGTTTTGCGTTGGAACAGCAGCCGCCATTCTTCCGGCAGACAATACACCGCTGCGCCACCGCTTTCTAGTTTTTGTTGTCACACATGTACACGCACACATACGCGTGCACGCTTCTACGCACTCAGCACACATACGCCCACGCAGATACATGAACGTGCGCGCACACACAGGTACACATGCGCGAACGCACGTACAAGTAAGCGGGAAAACGTCTGTGCATGGGAATGGTGTACCCCACTGAAAAAAGCAGTGGATAAAATGGCAGCATACCATGCGCAAGCTGGCGACAGTACGAAAACACGAGCTTGTCAACTGAAAGGTCGATAACAATGTATTGGGCTAAACTTTCACATGGACTTCGGCATTGTTCATTGCTTTAAAATTTGTTGCCGCGTTGCTATGTGGTATTTCCGGTTCTCAATGCACGAAGAAAAAAAAAGCGCTGTTGCAATTCGTTTTCATGTACTTCTGCAGATCTTAAGCAACAGAGCCACAGATACCCAAATTTCCTTTCCGAGGCTTCTTGGGAATCGTGTTTATTCTCCGGTTGCACCTCAGGTTGCGTCTGTATGCTTTTGATTCTGCCGGCGATATTGTGGGCTATTTTCAGCGACGACATCTTATCTGGGACGGATGCTGGCCAGAGAAAAGAACGGCAGTTGGCGCTGGAAGCATAAAAAGCACGCAGCGAGGGCCATACAGATACGAGTATGAGAAATAGCAGCTCGAACGCCGCTGCCGCATTTTCTGCCAATAAAACGGTGCTCATCAACGTGGTTTTGATTCGACCCCATTCACTGCAAATACCATAGCAACGTGAAGAGACGCCGGCTGGGTCGACAGAGAAGCGCAGCGGCTGTTGTGTACTTTGCAAGGGTTTCCACGCTGTTCCGACGGCAATGCAAAGGGGACGCTTCAACATAAATAGGAAAAGCAAGGGGGAAATAGAGGTCGCATTGAAACGTACTCCAAATGAATATATAAAAATGCATTTGCGTGGAGGCCAAATTCGCTGGTGAGCCTGAGCTCGTCGTGTTTTTTTAATGCATGCGCAAATGTACCTAGATTTGAAATGAGCTCGTGACATTGATAGAAAATCAAAAAATAACAAGAAAAGTTGGGGGGCGGGGGTTGTATTTTATGCTTGAATGTACGTCTTCTTGTAGTTCTTATGAGACACTTCTGCTTTTGTGGTGCCTCTTTCCAGTCAAAAGTTTGAAGGCAAATCTTGTTTCAGGCCGGTACATCAGATGATTTTAAATAACATTTTCCGTAAAATTTGTGTTCTGGTGGCGTTTTTTTTTTGTATCTGAGTCGTAGCCTGTTTGTGCGCTCCCAGAAGGTTGTTTGTTGCAAAAGCTGCGTTGGTACTTTATTCAAAAAGCAAGTCAAACACACTGCTAGAAACCGGAACTCGAAGGATGAAATACGGGTGGGAACTTTGAGGTCATTCGGCCGCCATTGTGAAGCCACACAGGGCAAAAAGAAAGTATTGTCTTCCTCCGTATTGCACTCGTAAAAGAAAAAAAAACATATTCCGAACAGTGCTGAAGCTCGAGGGATGGGCAACGAGCTCTGGGAAAGAGCATTTCCCCGAGATGATTTAGAAGTCATGCACACTTAGCACAGTTTCAACTTCTTTTCTGAGCTACAAAATATTGCCACCACAGAGAATTTTTTATAGTTACCGTACACAATACACCATCAAACTTCCCACTTCTTTTTCAACATAACAAAACATTCCTTTTATGAGAAAATGCTTTCTAGTTAAGAGAAATGTCTCTTAAATTAAACGGGGGTGTCAGCTCAACTTCAGAAGAGAACTGCGTGCTTTATTCTGTACGAATTGAAGCAAACTTAAGTGCGGGGGGAATTTTGATCGGGCAAATTATCTTTGCTTGTTTTCTGTTCGTGCGCTCTTGCTTCAGCGCCCTGATAGGCAACTTCCCACAATGCTCTGACTTTGAAAGGAGGGCTTTGGGCGTGGGCGCTGCCCCTCGTTTTGGCCCTGCGCACTAAAAACCTCTGCGGAGCCACAACTCACAGCTGTTCAGATGGCAGAAGCCGCCGCTGGGCTATAAAGATTCCTGGCTGACGGCTAAGGGAGGGAGATCGTCAAAGCCGTCTACCTTTTAAAAAACATCTCGGGCATCAACGAAAGTCCTCTCTGTTTGTCTCTATTTCTATCTGTCTCTCAGTTGATTCCGAATGCTGTCGGTGCGCTGGCCGAAAAAGAGAACTGGTGCCTCACTTGTATTCTAGAACGTCGTCTTGAATGGTGCCTCAGCCATCCGTCCAAACATGATGTAAACAGTCAGCAAAAAAAGCTGCTAGCAAGCCCTTTCTGTACGAGAACAAATCCAATTCTCTGCTTAAAAATGGACGCATTGTATCGAAGCAAGAAGGGCTCTTTGGGGCTCACACATTGCATATGATCAACATTCATTGCGCTCAATCTCCCGTGATTTAGATATGCTTATATCTTTAAAATAATAACAATGATTATCTTTTATTTACCAGAAGGGTACTCAAGGTCTTGTCAGGACTGGGGAAAGCGGGTAAAGGAGGCGGGGCGTCTAAATTGCTTCCCTATGCCCACGGTACTGCAAGAGTTCACGGTGACATAGAAACCTCCTTTGGGTCCACCCGGGCCGGGAAGGCGGTGGCCGCTGCCGGAGAGTCTTGATGTTCAGGTGAAGGTGGTTTATTCTCTCGGCCGCGAGACCTCAGCACTCCCATAGCACTTCTAAACTGTCTCGAACTGCGGGGAACGTATGCCTGCCGCACGGCGAACGCATCCTCTGTGACAGCAGCTCCGGCTCTGATCTCCTGTAGCAGGACTTGGCTCCTCTAGGACGTCCTCCTGGTACAGGGTCTTGGGTTGTGGAACGTTGGGGCGCAGAGCTGTGCCCTGCTCTCTTGCTTCGCAGCGGCTGTGCCATCCGCCGGTTTAAGGTCATATCGGGCTTGGTTGCGAGGTGCGATGGGTAGGCGTGGATCTTTGCTTCGTCACTCGCCCGCGCGTCGGCGGCCTCATTTCCGAAGGCACCCGCGTGTCCCGGAAACCAGCGCACGCGCACAGTTAGGGGTTTCGTTGTGCTGAGTTTCTTCGCAATCGTCTTGATGAGATGGCACGTGTATTAGACTACGAGCGAGACATCGAGTCTTACCACCACCCTTTAGATGAAGAGGGTATGGTGGTAACGTTGAGGAGAAAGGCTAAGGAGCGTAAAATGGTGGGGGAGTTAGGGAGAACGTGGAGAGGGAACGTACGGTTATTGTTACTCTGTCCTGGCCGTGCTATCGCGAGGCCGACGGCTTGAACAATGACGAGCGCAGCGTGTGCTGCTAGAGGAAGCTTAAAAGTGGTTTGTTGCAATGGTGCAGCATCCGGGGTGAGCGCATAACATAGAAAGCATCGGTAGTGTGTTAACGCGTCAGCGCCGTAGAATCAGTTGCCCAGTGGGAGAAGATATTGACAGGTTATGCAGATAGGGGTATTTCGAAGCAGCTACTCGACAAGCTGTTGTAATTTTCTTTGGGATTCCCTTTGGTCCCGGAATGACTTGCAGCCTATATAGCGCCGAAACAAAAGTAATATCGTCGCATCAAAAAATATCGAGGGAGTTGCGCTCAAATCTCACTTTACAGAAAAGCCTAATTATGTTCCTTTTTTTCTGGTGATCTTAACAAGGAGTTTTGTAAGACCGTGTATCTGCTCGGTAAGTGAGCAAACGAAGTATGCAGCATTCGCCGACTGTGTCTTTTCCTCTTTGGTCATAGACGTAAGCTGCACTTCTTTCTTTCTGAGAAAGCATGCCGAATGCACCGCAACGAATACCAATTCTTCGCTTGACTTGTTACCGCGAATTGCCTCAGATGTTTTATCAAAGCGAAAAGTGACCGTCGTCGACGTCAGCAAGAATGGTACGAAAATGGCCGTGGCTGTAAAGAGAAAATAAACAAACAAAGGCACATTTGGGTTCGTGTGGGATTTGAACCAGGGGACCCAGAGAAGAAGCCAAGTGCGTTAGCACTGCGCTAACCGGCACCCCGCCAGAAGGCGGAACAAGAATTATTAATGTCAAAAGACAAAGAAACGAAAGCGTAGAAAAAACGCAACCACGACGTAGCAGTAAAGAAGTCTCGTAATCGCCATGCTTTATTTTTGTCAGAGTATATGCTTCAGCTTAGTAATGGCCCGTTGTAATTTGTACTAATGGACTTCACTTTTACTTCATGATTGCACAAACAGACAGGGTGATTGGCTACTTGCCCGTTAGACTCAATCGTTTATTTCTATTATTCTTGATGGTTGTCACTGAAACTTTCCTATGTATATCATGCATCGATTTCAAGACAGTTGGATATTTATCCAGCAAAACAATGCCATCTGCTAACTTCAAGTTGTTTGATGTGGAGGACGACAAAACGAGTAAAAAGGCTAAAAAGAGAGGAGGTAAAATGGACGAAATTGACGTTATTATAACAGTGCATTAACAGTCTCAGACAGGCCCTAACGTTCACATAGGCCTGTAGTGTTCACGAAAGACAATGGAGCTTTGGTCGCATTTTTGCGAGGAAAATGCGACGAAATGCCGCGAAGCGTGCCTACTTATGTGCCTATTTATCTTTGTTGCTAGCGCGTGGCCCCCCTCGACACCTTACCTTATGTTCAATGCGAAGCGCGCCTATCCTTCTTTCGCATGCCGCGGCGGTAAGCTTGATGAGGACAGGGTGAAGCTTTGAGGTCCCTTTCGTAGATTGCGTAGACTGTTCCATTGTCCCATCGACAGTGTTCTCGGCCTAATCGGATGTTTCCAGAAGCGGGGCCCCAACAGATGAATGCGTGAGAGCAAATGTCGCTTCATTCAATTTGGCGACGTTCGGCTGTGCACGTCAATTTGTCGACTGCTTCTTCACTGCTTGTGTTTTTTATTGCGGAGCACAATTTCGCTCCAATAAATGTTTATTTTTAGAAAAACTTCGCTTCCTTCTTCGCTACCTGACATCTAAAAAATAAGAAGGCATGCGTTGCGGCAATAGAAACCAGTATCTTAAACACTGCCTCAACCGTGAACGGACGATCATCCAGCCCGCGGAGCGCGATTCAAACTAAAGTCTCTCAAGCACGTGTTAGGTGCAGTGATTACCGTGTGGACTGAATAAACTATTCCGAAAACCAGGCGTCATCGCCCGCATTGGCAGTCATCCCGATAAAGAATGAGCAGCATTCCTAAAGTCCACTACAAACCACAGGTTAAGTAATAATCTTGCCACCCCCCGCGGTGGCTCAGTGGCTAAGGCATTATGCTATTTACCCCAGGACAGGGGCTATATCTCAGCCGCGGTGGCCGCTCTGAAGGCGAAAAGCAGAAACGCCCGCGTGTTGAGATTTCGGGCACATTAAAGATCCCGGGGTGGTGAAAATTCAACCGGGGCCCTCCGCTACGGTATGCCTTATAGCCCAGGTGCGGCGCGTTAAACGCCAAAGGTTTAATTCTTAAATAATGTGGCCTTCGATTGAAAGACATTATGGTGGAAGGGGTCTTGAAGTAAGGAGTGTAGAGGTATAATTCCTGATATATACCGCTGATTGGGAGAAATCGTGGGCGCGAAGGAACGATAGTCTTTGCGACATTAGTATTCGATAACGAAACCAGGGCGACACACTCGCTGACGTTTCCCGAGGGGGTGACTTCATGAGTAAAATTATTGTCTGTTGTGCCGCTGTGTCTGGGTCACCACTGAAAGGGAACATTATGATCATTCACCAAAGCACGCTGGCAATTTTCTTGAACCTTTGACACCGATTCGTAATGAGGTCCGTGGCACAGGGCTAGTCGCAGTCACTGGAGTTTGTTCTTAGAATGGGAGCAAACGGACCCATTTGAGTGGTGGATTGGCTAATTGTACTCAAAAGAACCCCGATTGGCTTCAAGCTCTGTCTATCCTGCGGAGTCTGGGCCAACATGCAACACATGTTATGGCAGTGCCCCACTATGCAGACCGACAATTTTATTCACAACGAATCAGACTAGGAGGCCGCACTGCTCAGCCCCAATAAGGACATCCCGAAGGCGCTTGTGGCTCTAGCGATCCGTGCGGGACCTCCAGTGCTTCAGCGAGATCCGCCACAGCAATCACCTCCATGAACGGCCCGGCCCGGCCACAGGGGGCGCCGTCGGGTCCAAGCTGGGCTCGACCGCTGACCCTCTCAACAATATAGGGTCACTAAATGAAGTTTATGTATATCTCTCTATCTCACAGTCACAAAAGCTGTGGCATGACGTGCACGGCATGGAATTATTGTGTATTGTGGCGATGTAACAGCGGCACTTGTTGCACTTGAGGACATCCGCGAACCGTAAGTGCATACATTTTTCGGCCGCCGTATGACTTGTACTGATATACGTGGTATCCAGTTCGAGGAACAGAGGGACTAACCTGTCAGAGAGCCTAACAAAGGTGCTAACGTTGTCAATATAAGCGGTAGGCAGGCTTTCTGCAGTTCGAGGAACAGAAAGGCTAACCTGACAGAAAGGCTAATACAGGGGCTAACATGTCAATATACGTGGTTCGAGGAACAGAGAGGCTCACCCCCGGTGGTTCTGCGCACCCTAGCGGGAAGCATGGTATTTTTTGAAGGCGACAAAGATGAACTTTGAGGTCTCCACGCTTTGGGTAGAACCAGTAGAAGTCTAATGTATGCGAGATGGAAGAGAGCCGGGCCTAGCACTATAGGAAGTATTCATTGGCGTGGAATGCATGCAGGCAACCATATGTGTGCGCCGCCATATGCGTGGCCAATCGTGTCCGGTGCCAAACCTCCCACCATCTGACAACGGTAAGCATCTGTTGCTAAGGTGACGTTGTGCGCACGGCCCGCACGACCCCCAGATCAGGCACCCCTCTTCTCCTCCATGCCTTCGTGGCGGTCAGGGAGGCCGCGGGCCGCGACGTGACCTTATGTTTTCGTGCAAGGCGTGTGCGAGTGATTCGATAGTGAGTTGTACCGCGATAGCGTTGGTTACGCGAAAAGTCATGGTGGCGCTCATGAGTGTGACAACCTCATCTGCATTTCAACCCCAGCCTCTGCGCACACCTATGAGCAAGTGCGAGTTGGTCGTGGCGCAAAGGTTGCAACGTGAGCGCAGTGGTCTGTTTGACAACAGGAACTGAATAATTTCCAAACTGCTGCCCACTGAACGCAAAGTATTACCTCGACGCCAAGTACTGTTGAGGACATCACAGTACGATCTACCTATCGCCAGACGCGTGTCGCCGCCGCATATCTGCTGATTGCCAGCCGCCGTGCTCTAATGTCAGAGGTGAGTTGTTTTGCTGACTGTGAAACATTTAGCGCACGAGAAAGTCAGCGCTAAATCGGTGTACGCGTGAAACATTTCTCCAATTAAATTTTTTGGTCCTTGTACTCAACCGTGTATTAGAGGTCACTTACTAGACATAAAATCGTGGATGCGGGTGCACTTGCGTCGACATCCGCGGCGGCAGCCAAGTGCAGCGTCGTACTTACGCACGCCGTTCGCAGCCGCGGTTTCATCCTCCGGTGATGCGAAGTGCTCGAGGGCAGGTTGATTTGCCACCGCATAATGTGAGTGCGACTAATAATATACATGTTCACTCCAGTATCGATAATCGGGTTGAAACGCAGCAGACGATGGACGCTGGTTTGTGCTTTTTTTTCTGGGACATGCGGGCGCAAAGCGCATGCGCTGGCACAGTGGCCACGGACATGGCGGTTTTCAATGTTTCTAAGCGAAGAAATCGCCGGCTGAAGTTTTCAATGAATACCACCCATACTTTGAATAACATAGGGCTGAATCGAGTGCTACCATTTTGGACCATTCTGCGTAATAACAAACGTGATACATACTAGAAGCTCTGAATTCAAGGATGGAAAATTGCGGTCACCAAGCGCCAAGTGGGGAAGAGCGTTTTGGATAGCCCCGCGCGACACATTGTTGTAAACCCCTTATGTCAGGAAAGATGGCTGCAGACACGCTTTACACCTCTTTCTTGTTTGAACAAAGGTTAACAAGTCAACCACACAGTTAACAGAAGAAACTCCACGCCAAAATCCCGCAGTGACTTTGATAGATATAATGGTGTTGAAAGTACCATTCCAGCCACGAGGCAATACTTTTTTCGGCGACAGTGCCCACCAACTCGCCAGGGGAATGGGCCGTCATGATGCCAAGCCGAATGAGTACAAGCCAGGATTGAGCAGGTGAACCTTAGGGCTGGATGTTCACTTCTAATGAATAAAATTTCACTAGAGCCAGGCTTAGTAAGAGCTGGGTGAGTGTTTCTGTACTGGCAAACCTGTATACGCAATGCCTAATGACCGCAAGTGTACCGGAATCTTGGAAGAACGCGAACATCATCCTAATCCATAAGAAAGGCGACATGAAGCACTTGAAAAATTACAGGCCGATCAGCTTACTGTCAGTCGTCTACAAGGTACATACCAAGGTAATCGCTAACAGAAATTCTGCAACCATACATTTCAGTCACCCTCAAGAACAAGCAGGGTTTCGTAAAAGTTATTCAACAATGGACCATATACACACGATCAATCAGGTGATAGAGAAGTGCGCTGAGTACACTGAACCCCTATATATAGCCTTCATAGATTATGAGAAAGCATTTGACTCGGTCGAAACC
The DNA here is from genome assembly GCF_048455015.1 of Haemaphysalis longicornis. Lineage (NCBI taxonomy): Eukaryota > Metazoa > Arthropoda > Arachnida > Ixodida > Ixodidae > Haemaphysalis > Haemaphysalis longicornis. The sequence goes on along the minus strand of NW_027526203.1, from coordinate 335,747,701 downwards.
CTAGCAGTCATTCAGGCATTACGGAACCAGGGGGCAGATGAGCATTATGTAAGAATACTAGAGGATATCTACAATGGGTCCACAGCTACCATCATCCTCCATAAGGAGAGCAGTAAAATACCTATAAAGAAGGGTGTCAGACAAGGAGACACAATCTCTCTAATGTTATTCACAGCATGTTTACAAGAAGTATTCAGAAGGTTGGATTGGGAACAGGTGGGAGTAAGGGTTAATGGAGAATACCTCAGTAACCTCAGATTTGCTGATGACGTTGCCTTGCTAAGTAACTCGGGGGACGAATTGCAAAGCATGCTTTCCGCACTGGACGAACAGAGTAGAACCGTGGGCCTGAAAATTAATATGCAGGAAACTAAAGTAATGATCAATAACCTCGGGACAGAACAGCGGTTTGAGATAGGTGGCGAGGCAGTGGAAGTGGTAAGCGAATATATCTACTTAGGCCAAGTTGTGACCCCAGATCCGAACCATGAGGCAGAGATAATTAGAAGGATAAGAATTGGGTGGGGTGCATATGGCAGACATTCTCAGATAATGAATAGCAGCCTACAATTGTCGCTGAAGAAGAAAGTGTATGACAGCTGCATCTTACCAGTACTCACCTACAGGGCAGAAACCTGGAGGCTCACTAAGAGGGTTCAACTTAAATTGAGAACGACTCAGCGTGCGATGGAGCGGAAAATGATAGGTGTAACATTAAGGGACAAGAAGAGAGCGGAGTGGGTCAGGGAACAAACACGTGTTAAGGACATATTAGTAGAGATTAAGAAAAAGAAATTGACGTGGGCAGGGCATGTAATGCGAAGGCAAGATAACCGCTGGTCATTAAGGGTAACAGAGTGGATCCCTAGAGAAGGCAAGCGTTGCAGGGGGCGGCAGAAAGTTAGATGGGCAGATGAGATCAAGAAGTTTGCGGGGATAAATTGGTCACAGTTGGCACAGGACCAAGGTAATTGGAGAACAATGGGAGAGGCCTTTGCCCTGCAGTGGGCGTAGATAGGCTGATGATGATGGTGATGATGATGATGATGATGATGATGTGTTTCCATCGTGGCCTGACGATAAAGTGTGCCTGCAGGAAGTCATGACTTGTTCCAGCTCTTCGAAAAAACGAGAACGTACATGCGTTGATTGCGGAAGGAATGGTAACGTTTATCCATGCTGACCCAGACAAGCCTCTGCGCAGAACTCCTTTGCGACGCAGAAATCCCGACTGTTTTCATACTGTGCCTAGGGTTGAAAACAGTAGACCTGGTTTAGAGATTCGCCAGAAGATTTCCACTGCAATGCCTGTCCTGGAGCAATGCGGAATTCTATCCTTTTCTGAACACGTTGGACACCCTCTAAAAGTTTTATATGCGAAAGCATCTTATTGTCTCGGCATGTCCCGCGTCGGCGTCCGCACTCACACTGCGCATGCGCAACTCTCCTCCTTACACCCACAGCTGTGCGATACTACACTATAAAAAAAGAAATAGTTAGCGGCGCCCGGTTTCGATCCCACGGCTCTCTGGCCGCAACGGGAGGTACGCGGTGCTCGTCCCACTACGCTACAAATCCGGGACAGGGGCAAGTCCTACGAACGCGCCTTATGTCCTTGACTCATTCAAACTACGTCAAGAAGTACTGATACAACGAAGGCACTCGAAGCTGAACGTCAACGGAAACGACGAATTGAAAACTTTAGAGGAGGATGTTGACTTTCCTGTGGGAAAGCTGTCGCGGGAAGCGCCACGCGCCTTGCAGCTCAACCAGCCCCGCCCGCAGCGCCTCTGATGCTGATTGTGGCAGGATGCCCCTAGGGATTGGCCAACCAAAGAATCTATCACGTAAGAGGTTCGCGTTCAACCACCGTCGTCATCTTCCCGTAGGGTAACCGCCGAAGAAGAAGAAGGAGACGACAACCTGAGCCCTCCAAAAGCATCCATTTCTGAATATTTTTTGTTATTCTCCTCCTCCTCTCCCTCCTCCTCCTCCTTCTTCTTCTACTTCTTCTTCTTCTTCCTCTTCTTATTTTTCTTTATTTAATTATTTATTTATTTACTTCCTTTTTTTTTGTTTCAATATTCACCAAATTCCAAACTCAATTCCTCCAACACAAGAAAAAAAAAAGCTTCCAAATTTTTCTAATTTTCTTTGAATCATCCACCTAGGCAGTATTCTCATTCGAATTAACGACTGATGTTTGGCCGATCCCCTGATTGGGTATACGCCAATAATATCAAGGAACAACAACAACAACAACAACAAAGCTGCGAAGAGGAGGGCGTGTACATTGCTCTCAGCCGGTGCACCAATGTCAACAACCTTTACCTCACCAACACTGACGGAGACTACCGATTCTACCACAGAGACAACATCGACAAGAACATAATGGACGAGTTTCGGCGCCTCGAGAACCACCGCCTACTCATCGTAACACAACAGTACTTGCGTGCCTTTGCCACCGGTGTGGACCCGGACTCGGAATTCCCTCTGGCGCTAGTAAAAACCAGATCACTCAACATAACGGCAACACAATGGAACCACACGGAACCACCACGATGCTTCGTGTCCTCATCAGGGTTCCCCACGGGAAGATGGTGCAATTTTTTTTTAGAGACTGTTACGTCTGTAGGCCGCTCCACGCGACAGTGAAAGTCCCGCCGACGTTTGACTGCGAGGTAAAACTGTGTGATCGTCAGATAGATTTTAACGGAGAGCCTGGAAGCTTGCGCAGCAGTACTGTGACCTCTTGGCTTGTAAAGATGCCCTCCTGGCCCGCATCCTCCGCCTGGTATTTTAACGTCGGCAAACCGATATGCTTGACCGTATGGAGCGAGGAGGGATGACCCAAAACCTTCGCTCTGCTGTACTTTGCAAGGCGATCGCTGGCGTGAGTGAATTCAATGTCCTACCAATCGTTAAAGATATATCATGGGCAATAAATGTGCGTGCCCTTAATTCCCAATGCTTCCATAACCACCGTGATTTCCATCATTCAAACCATTTCTGCATGAGAACCTCGGCAGGGTGTTTTGGCATCGACGTTTGGCGTCAATTTTGTGGGGTCGTTTTATTGAACCTGGTTTCAGCGGACGGGGCTAAAACCGTTGCGAAAACGCTTCTTCCACAACAGTCTACATCGAGATGGACTATATATAGGTTAACAACTTCGCATTTCATTTTTTTTAGCGCAAGGGAGACTTTCGGCACAGTTCAGTCGAACTAAAAATGCGTAAACGAGGTTTTCCTGATGAAGGCGACAAGAAAAAAAAAAAAAAAACAACCATGTGCCACGCACGTACAGCCTTAATTTCAGCTTTTCTATTTGGTGATGGCTGAGACCAGTTTTGGCTACGTCCGTTCAGTTGGTGCCATTAAAATGCAAGCAGTGTTGTGAAGCAGCCGAGAGTTGAATGATCCCAGAATATTTTAAAGGGAAAATTGTCTTAGTGGGGCCGATGACGTCCTGGCACAAAACTAATGCGTTTCCCCATTTACCGGTTGGTCAACCGAAAAGCTCTGATAAGATATCTGGAAATACGGCGCGTGCGTGAAATCAGGTGTCTATTGTGTCAAAACGGTTGCTTAAAAACCGCGAAAAGGGAACGTTTCGCGGCAAGACAATACACGCATCGATCATGAAGAAGGAGTGCAACAGTATACCTTTATCTAATTAACCACGTATTGGTATACATTTAGATTGTTCGTAGATGCGTTTACTTAGTGAGCGAGAAATCTTCGCATGGGTTCGTTCTTCGTTTACGATTTAGGTCTTCGAATATTTGACGATCGATTGGACGCACTTTCCTTGGATTGAACAAAGCTTTCGCGATTCTATCAACTTTCTTTACGAAGGGATAATAAAATTTTATAAGGTCCAAACATGGTTTTAACCATGTTTTTGTGCCGTTTAGTTTTCTGGAATCTAATCTAGTTTTCTAAAATCTTATCCTCAGCTTCATATTGCAAAGTTCCCTCTATTTTCTTCTGAATATTACTTCATCTAGAAATGTTTACTCAATTATTTCCCGCTTTAAAATTCGAAGGCATCTTTTCTTTTTCGGTTAGGCAGTTTTTAGATTTCCTCTGACCTAATGTTATCTTTCACTATGACATTAAAAATAGTGGAGGCGCCTAATGAGATCCCATGTATTTTGGGAAAACTTCTTAATCATATAAGTGTGTTTCCTCCTTCCATTTCGGTACAGCTAATTCTAAGCAAAGTCTCTTGGTCATTTATCACTGCTATGGTTCTCTTCGGTCTGTACTGCTAAGGAATTATGCAACTCTCTTTTTGTACATTACGTTGAATTCACGCTGCTTTATCCTCGAGACAACGGGTTCGTTTATTCATTTTGTACTAGCTCTCTTTTCCCTCTCCTCAAATCTATCCGTATCCTGCTCCTCACAGTATTCTGATCAATGATACTGGCCTCGTCCTCGCCACTAGGTTAAGCACAAGGTTAAAAATTAGGATGGAACCTTGGTCATTTTTCGTTAGTACAGGTCTCCTACACCTAGTCTAAATTTTTACCTTTTATAAAGAGTATGTTAGTAGTAAACTTCGAGTGATTCTTGCTGTATAACTTGTCAAGCAATACCTACCATTCCCCGCCCATTCACCCACTTGTTTTGTTGCTGAATTTGCTTTGAAGCCTCCCATCAGATACCTTACTAATTTTGGACTTCACATCCCTGCAGAACACTTCTACGGCTTTTTCATCATGTGTGCATTTCGGACCGTTGGCTGATACCGTCTTCAACTTAAAACGCCTGCTCATCATGCTTGCAATTCCTACAAGAATCGCATTTATACTCTAAGTATGCTAAATGTTTGCGGCAAACTCTTCGCGAATCAGAAACTTTTTCGTCCAAGCTCCTTTTCTTCAAAAAAATTGGTAACAGAGTACATGACCCGTGCTCCCCACTTAAAAGCTTCGTCGGTGCTTCTGATAGCCCTGTGATATCTCATTTCATGCAAATGGGTTTTTATAGGAGTACAGTTAACGTTCGCTCACATGAAGAAGTCTTTGCAGAAAACTTGGTGTAACAGTCCCCGCTGTGCAGGTTTGCCGCCGCTTCAAAGATGGGCTTCGGAACTTCTGGGTTCTAAGGGCCTTGAAGTAAAGTTCAGTTTATGACAGGCGGTAACTGACGCTGTACCAAAGGGGGCTGCATCAGTCACAACCTCCAAATGAAGTGACTGGTGTCATGCAGGCAGACTTACTAACTTGGTCTTACTGACACTACTGGCCTTTTCACCTCATATTGAAGGAGACGATATTCTCAGCGTACCGGCTAACGATGTGGCCAATGCGTACCCGAATTTTCTTCAAACATCTGGTGAATCAGCGGGGCTGTCTGCTCGTGGCTTCCGGGAAGAGCGCGAGCCAAACGGCGGCCGCGGTTGACCTTATAGCCACCTCGACATGTCTGCTGACCGCCTTCTGTTTCTGTTGTGTTGGCCCTTCCCAGGGGCATCCTACTGCGAAAAGGAGTGGCCGCGCGCCAATGCGTTTTATGTTCTCGACCGGCGTTGGGATAGCGCTTGGCCCGAGTCGCCAGCCGTACGTGACAAATGTTCGTTCGTGCCCTCCCTGTCCACCAAAAGAACTAATGGGATTCGGGACGCAATGTGCGCGCTTTTTCTTGGGGATAACAGTGGGTTCGGCTTCACCGGCTCTCCTGTGGAACAACGTTCCATGCTTCGTCTTGCTCGTTTTCTTGAGTGCTGTGTTTCTCTTCTCGATTCCCTTGAAAGAACTGCGGAATTCACGTTTGTGCTTTTTACTTTTCCCTCGGGCGTTTTATTTTCCGTCTTTTGAGTAGCCCATTGCTTGCTCGCTGGTGGTTATGCACCTGAAACCCCTCTTGCGATACAAAGTGAAAATAATTATCTATTCCAGTAGCCCATTTCATCATTCTTATTCCAAGCGCAGAAAACAAATGCCTGCGATTTGTTTTCCTCTAAGTCCAAGTACCGCTATGTGGCATTTTCTAGAGCCAGCTGCGTGTTTTTGAGAGATGCGGGGAAAATAGGATACGCGTGTCGTGTGCCCGCTATTTCTGTAGTCCGGCTTGGCTGTTTTTTCTCCTTGGCCTTTTCAGGGCAGCCGGTAACAGCCGTTTCACGCTGCCGATAACAGATGATTCTCGTGGGCTTTTTCTGCAATCTTTCTCTCCCGCGCTCCGCATAAATCTCACTTGGCCGTTTACGGATGATCACGCTCGGGCCGCATGAACAGCTGTAGCCCGCCAACTGGAAAACGGGCATCTCAATATATCGGTCAAAGCGACTGAGTATATATATATATATATATATATATATATATATATATATATATATATATATATATATATATATATATATATATATATATATATATATATATATATATATATATATATATATATATATATATATATATATATATATATATATATATATGTTGCATGAGAGCGGGATCACATCGGTGCCATGTATTTGGAAAAACAATAAAACAATCTCAAAAAGGTTTTGGAATTGGCTGCGAATATCTCCAGATGCCGCCTGCCGTAGATTCCAAAGAAAGGCATTCACTCAATATTATTGGAGCCTTGTGTCTTGCACAAAAAAAAACGGTTGCTGGTTAAACATCGAGTAGCTCCACTTCCCGGGAAAAAGAACGCATAAATAGGACCCAAGACTTCCCCTTGCTGCATTCCCCTTTTTCGTGGGAATCCTTGTCTGCTAGGGCTGCCGTGTGGTGATGAAATAGGAGTTGTGCCAATGAAATATTTCACAAGAACATGCTCGGTAGATTTTGGCATAGACCGCAAGTCGCTTTCTTCTCTTCAAAACGTTAAAAATTCGAGGAGGAATGACAATCCTAACTAAAGGTAAAATTCCACAATATTAATCCTCAATTATTTCGGCGCAAAACTTCAGACGCACAGACAGGCAAAAAACATGCAATTTGCATCTATTTTTTACCCATTTTACCTTGATGGTAGGGGAGGGGTCTCAAGTGTATGAGTCCGATTAATAAAGTCTACAACCAATATTACAAAAACAAACCACAATATGGTGGAATGCGAAAGTACTACGGAGTGGCATACCTTTTCCCCCCTCGGGGCACAAAACTCGCCTGTAGAACAGTGCGCTAGCCGGAAGGCTTCTAGATGATTTTAAAGGGCCATGAAACAAAATACATGTTTGGCTTATTAGAAAGACTTCTTCGCGATAAAATTAGTATCATTGTTATCGGGACAAATTTGGAACAAATAATGGAGGTATTAGGGAAAACAGATGATAAAGTAGCGACTCCTTAGCAACTTTCCGGCAACTTTTCTACGACGTCACACAATCTCGTTTGTGTGATTGGCGGCCGCCTAACTAACCCCTCGCTACAATACATAACTAGACGATTGTAGTGGTCTCTAGATACGTTTGATGGCATCATTTGAATGCTACCGTGCAATTAACACACTGAAAATTGTTTTTAGTGCTGTCCCATATGACGCCACTCCTGCCCATAACACGCCACTGTAGCGCGAAATTTGAAAGTTTTCCAATACTCCTCACGTATTTTTTTTCGGTTAAAAAACGTCTTGTGTGGCAGGAATGGAGCTCACTGAGGTACTAAAGTCTTATTCTTCCAAATTAAACTAGGTTGCATTTTGTTTTAATGGCCGCTTTAAAGCGCACGAACACAGCAATTACTGGACAAAACGAGTTGACAGAAAAGCCGTGACTAACAACCAAGGTTCACTGGCTTAAGAGGCAACATATAGGAGCGCTAGGCTTCACAAAGAAGAGACAAAAACAGAATCGCAGCACATAGGTTTAATAACAATAAAAATTTACCATCCCGTCCTAACGACAGTTGAGAGTAGCGCGAAAGGTTTCTAACATCACAACTGCGTTAAATGGGCGTCAAAACCTTCACTGAAAGTGTGTACAATCGATCGTCAAACCTTAGAAAACCCAAATCGCAAACGAAGAACCGACCCATGTGACGATATACGAACGATCTAAATGTATACCGATACGTGGTTTATGAGATAAAGGTATACTATTAGACGCCATCTTTATGCTATATGTGTGTATTGTATTATCTAGAACCGTTCTTTTCTTGCGATTTACAAGTAACCATTTCTGAAGTAATGGAAGCCCGGCTTCATGCACGCGCCATGTGTCCAGAGATCTTATCAGAGCTGCTCGGTCGAAACGGGAAAATGCATTAGTTTTTTACAGGACGCCATCGCTCCCACTAATCACTAATAAAGCTCTCACTCTAAGTATATAACGCAAGAAAATTACATTGTTGGGAAGGGCTAATGAATGCCTGCTTAGATAGGTGTCCCCACTACTAAGGATATTGTACGATACACGAATTTCGCGTGCCAGCTAGTCATGATAAGCCCAATGGTGGAGTATTTTTAAAGAATAGATTTCAAACACACTTCATACAGTGCTCTGCAAGATCGTTACGGAGAGATCATTTTTAAAAATATGTTTGCTCTGTGAAACCACCATTGACACGTGAGGCAGTTCAGACGACACATCCGATACCACATCTGATATGTAGGGGCGAAAGGGTCCAGGGTGGAAAATTAGACGGCATTGCTTTTGGTGCCTGGGAGGGAACAAAAACATTTAATGTCCTGAGTGCAGCATCCCCGGAATCGACTCCAAAAAGAGCATGCCTCAAAGCGTACTCCTACAATTAACACTTCACCATATCAGCTGGCTGTACTCTGACGCAAACCACATCTTCACAGATGGCTCCTGCACACCTGAGCGCAGTTCCTCTGGAATATTTATTCCCTCTACTAGCCAGACGTTCCCCCATCGCCTCGAGCGTGCGACATCATCGATGACCGCCGAGCTTCACGCCATCAAGGAAGCTATACGCTACATTTTACGCCAGCAGCCATAGCAATGGACTTTTTTCACAGACTTGAAGGCGGCTCTCCAAAACCTACAACGCAGCGACTGCTTCACGCTACATGAACATGCCTCTCGCAACATCACATACCTGCACCACCTTGCCAACGACGCTAAACACCGTATAACGTTTCAGTGGCTTCCCGGTCACTGTGGTGTTTTAGGAAATGAGAAGGCGGACGAAGCTGCTCGCAGGGGCCTGGAAATGCGCAATGTGAGGAAGATTTTTTTCACTAAGCGTGATGCCACAACTATGGCGAAGGCGCTCGTTTTAATGGAACGGAACCGCCTCTGGTCCCTTCCAGATCACCACCATGCCTTCCTACGCTACATAGACCCTGAGCTCAGGGTGAGGCTGCCAGAGGTACTTCCGCGCCGATTAGAGACATTATATCACCGACTTAGTCTCAACGCAGCGCTTACGAAGGCATACCTTTTTCGACTTGGTGTCACCACAAACCCTTAGTGCGACAACTGCGGGTCGCCGGAAACCGTGAAGCATTTGCTGCTGGAATGCTCTGCATACATACACGCAAGATGGAGTCTTGCGCAGAAACTAGAGCGCCTCAGCCCAGGACCAATGACCTTGAAAGTACTTCTTGGTCCATGGCCATCTCCACTAGCTCAACGCAAAGTACTGGAGGCGTTGTTCGACTATCTGGACGGGATTGGCGTCACTGCAGTGATTTAGAGTTTAGAAGACAGACTTTGTAATCCCACTACTCACAAACTGAGTGTCATTTTCTTGTTATTTTTCTGTCTTCTTTTATTTCTTCTCTCTCTTTCTTCTGCCCTGTAATCTATAGGGCCTTTTCTTTCTCCCTCCCCCTTCCCCCGCCGAGTAGCATGTCGGTGTCGCAATTCCGGCAAACATCTCGGCTTTCTTTTCTAATAAAGAGCCTTCTCTCTCTCTCTCTCTCTCGCCGATACCACATTGCAGGGTGAATCTTACATGCAACTGAAGAGCGACACTGAATGAAGGGACGCACGTATTGCTCTTTACAACCTTTCTTTGATAGTGCCTTCTGCGCTGACTTTTTTCTCTATGATTGGTTCGCTTATTTGGAGCAGCGAAATAACATCTGGTGCCAGCATTGCTTACAACCAATCAATGATTTGGGATAGTTTTTGCACGTGCAGATTAGCTACCAGTGCGTAGCGACTGCAGCATGCTCGGACAACTGTCGCATCTGTCGTAAATGATTTGGGATAGTTTTTGCACGTGCAGAATAGCTACCAGTGCGTAGCGACTGCAGCATGCTCGGACAATTGTCGCATCTGTTGTAACATTTCATTCAGACGTCTCGGCCAAGCAAATTACGTAAAGCGCCCTTTGTTACCTCTATACCTTACGATGTGCACGTTCCGTAAGCAGTATGAACATGCCAGAGCCCCCTCTTCAGTTCTTCATACTTCTTTTGGCTGTCTATTTCACAAGGCACATAATCCGCAATTGAAGACCACAGTTTGCGCGGCGACGCCCCACTGGCCACGTCAGGAATCTCAGCCCATGTCAGCGAGTGGGCCACCTTGATTCACTTATCGGATAATGCCGCAGAACTCTTCGTTACTTCCAGTTCACATTTTCCAAATTGTCGGAATTGAGCGGACTTAACGAATCCACGTCCGCACACTATGGGTCCTCTAATTTGAATGAATCTCCCACACCCAGGTCGTTGTAGAACCCAGGCCATTTTGCTTAGTTTAGTGTGGTTGAAGGAGCGCTTACGAACTCCATCTCTTTCGCACTGGACTAGCTGACAGCGCACAGTGTGACGTCTGTTGTCCGGAAGAGGCTATTGGACATACATGTGCTGTGTGATTGTCCCGGTGTGGTTATCGGCCGCTCATGGCGGAAACAATATTCGAGGTCTCTCTCGATCGTCGCTATCAGAGGTGGCCGAAGCTGTTTTCCATTTCTTGAACGCTACTGGCTTATGCGAACGTTTTTAGCGCCTGCCCAGGATACTGTAAAGGGCACGTATATTGCCTCTTATTTCCCCCGTTTCGCCTGCTCTCTTTTAAACTCTGTTCATCTCTTCCTCGTGTAGGGGGGAGTGAACGTTTTTGTCTGTTGCCTCAAGTTAAAAAACTCCCTCCTCAGTAATGAATAACCAGCCGGAGAGGCACCTCTTAACCACACTATATTCCAAGTTATTCCCTCTCCCCCTTTAATACCAATGACCTATTGCATCATGAAGGGGTTAACAGCACACGAAGACGATGGCACACGAGGAACAGAAGACAGGACAAGCGCGCAATTACAACTGATTTTTATTCCGCCAAGAAAGGCATTTAAACGATGACACATCGAATAACAAGGCCCAACAAACCATGACATAAACACTCATCTCGCGCCCTTCCTTCTACACTCGTTGCGCCAGATACTGTTTTTCTTTTTCTGAGAGCGCAACAGATGGGCATGCTGACGCCGTTCTCATTGGGACGGTCAGTCTCGACCACCTCGATAACCTCCCGCGTATGCATGTTCTTTTCTCTAGAAACCACCGAGCACTCCCCGAACAGCGAAACGCAGGCACAATCTTTGTAGCGCGAAGCTAGGTGGCCCGAAACAACAGTCTTTCCTACGAAGTTCTTATGCTCCATCAGCCTATCGTTGAGGCATTTACCCGTATGGCCGATGTAGGTTTTTCCGCAATCCAAGGAGAAAGAATAAATAACGCCTTCATCACATTGAACAAATTGTGGCCTGTCTTTCTTTGAGCAGCCCACTTTTTCTCTGCCCCTGCCATTTACCATCGGACACAGTTTAGAAAATTTCTTATCGGCAGAGAAAATTACTTCAACACCTGCGCGCATGCCAATCTTGTTGAGGTTATGCGCAACCCTGTGCATATAAGGAAACATTGCAAATTGTTCCTTCCTTTGCCTTAAGTTGATTTACTTCCGCATTTTTTACTGCTCGCAATGTTTAGGCCGTGGTTCACTTCCCGTTTGTTCTTAGTATTGTTACATTCGTGGAGGCGTCCCCGAATCGGGCTCCGTCGCCTGCGTCTTGTGAGGTAGCGGGGTGCTGAGCGGCCAGCAAAGGTTGGTGCCTTGGTGATGACGACAAGAAGCCGAAGGCAAACTTAACTGGTTTACTGCATGGCTAGAGATGAGCCGAAGCAACACAGGAACAACACCCTTACGGGCGAGATTACAGTAGAACTCGACAGGGTGACAGCATGGATTCGCTGCTGTAAAACGAACTGAACTATTCACTGAGAGGCCCAATTTTTATACACAGAAGCCGCAACGGCTGCACTGCTTTGCCAGTGATTCTGTGCACACGGTCCGAAAACAGTACAGACACAAATAAACGCTCTTTCCCGAGTTCATGAGAGCCGGCAGTAGTGACGGTCGTAGAGTCTGAGAGAGGGAGGAGAGGAGATCTCGGCTAAGGCGTCCGCTTCGCCGGCACAAGTCTGAACACGAAGAACCGTTTGCAGCCGCCGACGTTGAGTGACCGACAGCGAGGCCGGCTGTTCTCCGGCAAGCTGTAACCTACCGGAAGCAGCTTTCTTACACAGCACCGGAGCACCCCGCAACATGCAGCAGACGCGAATATGGTAGCGACGCATTCAATCGTAACAGTATGCTTGTCGACCCCCCGCGACCGTCCTTTGTAACCCCGTATTAACCACACTTCATATGGAATGTTTCACAGACGTTTACTACAAACCTGCGGGGAATCAAACTGACCTCAATCTGCCTTTCGTCAGACATGTCTTGCAGCAGCGATTCCTTTCCACAGTGAGTGATCCAATCCCTGACTCATCGTTCGCCGCAACGGTCGTTCCACGCTGCTGACCTGTTGTGCGTACCATTTTTGGAAAGAAATTACTTCATTCTTACATACTCTGAAAAGTGACAGCCATGCCAACTTTTCCACAAGTGCCTTTGCTGCCTCGCTGCTGTTTCTCTGCGTTCACGGACTTAGAGAAAACAAAAATTCCTAGAGAGTGCGAAGTCGCGACTGTGACCACGCATCGCATGAGAACTGTGCGTCGCTATATACGCGATACTTTAATTTAATAGCTAGGCCGGTGAAAGCCAATATATGAATGCGCCATGCAGCGCCTTGGAACGAAATGTTTCTCATTCTTGTTTCTCTTTCGTACCAATTTATTCCCGGTTCACCTCTAGAACGCAGAAAAACAGTTGTGTGTGTGTGTTTGTGTGTGTGTGTGTGTGTGTGTGTGTGTGTGTGTTTGTGTGTGTGTGTGTGTGTGTGTGTGTGTGTGTGTGTGTGTGTGTGTGTGTGTGTGTGTGTGTGTGTGTGTGTGTGTGTGTGTGTGTGTGTGTGTGTGTGCGTGTGTAGGTGGGTGAGTGTGTGGGTAAGTGGGTGGGTGCGTGCGTGCGTGCATGTGTGCGGAAGTCAAACTAAACCAGCTGATGTATCCACGTAACACCCCCTCTGTCACTTCGTATCGCTGTTATTGTTACCGCAAGTCAGATAATTGCAAGAAAAAAGGTTTAAGGACACCGTATACTGTACGAAGACTAGGATACGCAGTCACACTATACGGGCCGGCCAGCTAGACGGGTGGAGAAGCGTCTGAGCGCTCCGCTCGTTACTGGATTGGGCCAGCCCATTGTAATGCGCAGCCTTCCATTGGTTTTGCCGAGTTTGTCCCGTGCGGGTAAACAAAACATAGTCAGATGTGGTGTGTTGTTGGCAGCGCTAACAGCTGCGGTAACTCGCCAAGCGCTTCTAAGCCGATTCAATTCTATCGGTTTACCCGCCGCGGTGGCTCAGTGGCTAAGGCGTTGCGCTGCTGAGCACGAGGTCGCGGGTTCGATTCCCGGCCGAGGCGGCCGCTTTTCTGATGGAGGCGAAAAGCAAAAACGCCCGTGTGTACGAGATTTCGGCGCACGTTAAAGATCGCCAGGTGGTCAAAATTAATCCGGAGCCCTCCACTACGGCGCGCCTCATCACCTGCGTTGCGTCGGTGCGTTAAACCCTACAATCAATCAATCAATTCTATCGGTTTGCACCACAACAGTTTCTGCACCAGCATGAATAGGAGTTATAGCAGAGCGGGGCTCTGGTCCCGTCACGGTATCCGGTAGGCCACCAACGCCACTGCGCGTGCGCAGAGGCGGCAAAGCTGGTTGTGCGCATGCCGGGTGCGGATGTACGCTCTGCTATAAATCTCTAATGACACGACACCTCGATACGGTTGATTCGAAGAGAGAGGCACATTCGCAGGAGTTTGATTATGTGGGGTCGTGAAATCACCGTGCCAGTTTACAATTTCTTCTGTAACCGAGAGCTTGGTACCCTCTGTTTCCCTGTAGTGACGGCACGGGAGCCTGGGAGCAGACACCGCACTTCCGCGTCTGTCTCTCACATTTTGTCGATAATCGGAGGAATCCACCAGCCTAAGCTACAACCGCACTTGTACAATAAAAGGCTGGCATCGACAGAGTACCAAACATGTCAAACAATGTAAAAGCAATGCGCAAACGAAAGTCGACCTGTGCTTCTGAATGCGTAAAACTTCTTTGCTGAGTACCTCAACACGAACTGCGCACCGTTGTTAAGCCATGTAATGGTTATATTAGTGAAGTGCGCACGTCATTTTGTCTTTAGCAATGAAGTATGCCAGCGCCGCAGCTTACTTGAATCGGCTGTCCGCGTCGGCTTTGCAGCTGCATTTAGCCTCAATGATGTTCCTCGATGAGCCAAAGTTCATGCAGACAATAATACGGCATGCAAAATGTGCTTTGTGCATTGCGTCGGTTACACAGAGGAATGAATTTGCACTTCCAGCTTGACATCTATAGCTTGGCGCATTGGGAGTCGTCTTTCAGCCACTGCCTTTGGCACTCGCGCAAATCGTACACGAGACGTGCCTCATAAAGGCTGTACTCATCCCAACAATTCCCAATCTGAAAAGCCCCTTGCGGTTATTTAGTCTTTGCAAGCCGCAGTGTAGAACATGCTGAAGGATCCCGGCGGCCGGCTGCGGCACCGTCGCTACGCATTCCACTGAGGAGCGCTTTGCCACTGGCCTCGGTGTTCGTCGACGTGACGGCAGTGCTCTACAACGGGCGCCCGGTCCCTATACGCCTCGAGATTCGCGATCGCTGCGCCGCCTGCCGCCGCTTCTCCGCGGCGTTTGCGGGATTAGCGCTGCGTGGCTGATAGGTGGTCACGCAGTGTTTTGGTTCTCTTTCGCTTCTCTTTGCCTTTCCGCGCACTAAACAACTTGTTATGGTGACGTCTGTAAGCTAACTGCACGGTTAGGGTGCTTAAAAAAACAGCTGCGTCTTGGTAGAGCGCTCGAACGCCAACAAGAGCTACCCGGAGAGGCGGTTCTGCGCGCTTCTTGGCCGCTCTTGCGGTCGTCGGCGACGGCAGCAGCATCTCACCGCTGTCACCTTCGAACACGTCAGCACAAGTTAATTCTATTTATTGTCACCTCGTTTCGACCTGACATTGGCACTGTAAGAGGTTGGTTCGTTTTGCAGCGCAGAAAACAAATGCGGCTTTGCTTCGAATATGTACGTCGTAGAAAAATATGTTTCGGGAATGTGATAACCCAATAGCTGACAAAAACTTGTGCCTTTTATTGGAATATAAGCCACGCGAAAATGTTAAGTACACTCAAAGGCTGTGCATCGTCAGATATGTGCCCACTCATGTCTTATAGTAATAACCAAGGTATATGTTAATGAAACCACGGGAGAATGAATGGTCTCCAAGTCAGGAATAAATAGAATAGTCGTGCGGGAATGAAAAAAAAAAAAAAAACCGAGAGCAGCATCTGAAATGCTAAAGACCGTTGTTTGAGCAAAGTAGTGGGGGGGGGGGGGGGTGAGGAGGAGGACGCTCAACTATCGTTGTTTACAAATGCGGAGCGAAATCAACGAATGAACGTTTTAGTAACCACACACAAGCTGCGTGTTCACTTTTCGTTTGTTTTTCGCCTTCAACGAATGGCTGATCACTCGGCGGACGCATTTTTTGAAGAATACAGGGTAGGCAGTTCACAAGAAATACGAGGTGTCGTTAAAAGAGTTGATTGATTGATTGCAGGGTTTATCGCGCTGACACAACGGAGACGATGAGGCACGCCGTAGTGGAGGGCTCCGGATTAATTTTGACCACCTGGAGATCCTTAACGTGCGCCCAAATCTCGTACACACGGGCTCGTTGGAAGAGTGTCGTATCTGATAAGGGTCTAAGTTTATGCTAGATTCTGCAGTCTCTCTGTGTCATACGACGATGTTTCGAAGAAGAGTTTGGTCGCGGACGCGGATTGCTCTATAAGCCCATCTTCGCGCTTCTCGTGGAGGATAAATGTGCCAGATGATTCTTTGCGAGCGCTCACCTCGGGACAAGACGACCCAGCATTAAAGTTGTCGTCGTGTGCTGACTCCGGAGTGTAATTTTGCATTATCCATCGTACTTCTTTGGTACAATGTTTGCGAAATTTATGCCGCATTGGCTTTTTCAGG
Source organism: Haemaphysalis longicornis (assembly GCF_048455015.1). NCBI lineage: Eukaryota > Metazoa > Arthropoda > Arachnida > Ixodida > Ixodidae > Haemaphysalis > Haemaphysalis longicornis. The sequence goes on along the minus strand of NW_027526203.1, from coordinate 335,731,299 downwards.
GTACTGATCAATATCTGATATGTGATATTGGCAAGCGTAACTTGCGTGCTGTCAGGTATGAGTGCTCCGCTGCATTTTGTAGTGCACAAAGTCGATTTACATCATAGTGTGTATGGCCGCAACATGACCATCGGAGGAAACACTGCTTACGGAGACACTGCCATTAAATTTCAGGGCAGCATATTGCCATCAGCTGCATGCAAATGCTCGCTTCGGGACGCCGGCCTGTGACACACACCCGGCGCTCATATAGATCTTTCTAAGATCGCGTCATAAACGTTTATACTCTCGTGAACACACCAGGCTTGCAAACAGAGTGCCTGCTCCACGTTATTCGGTATTTCGAACGCGGACAAACGGTAAATCGCTGTCTTGAACGAACCCCAAAAGCAACGGCGACAGGGGGGAGCGGGCCGGGGACTCCCGCGCCTGCTTTCGAAACGGGCCGCTAGGGGGATTTCAGTGGCGCCCCTACAGGCCGCGCTCGAGGCGTATAGGATAGGGGCATCACGGCCGACAAATAACGCGTATGTTAAATATAAAATCAGCATGGCCTGAATAAAATACTAGATGCTTGGTAGTGCAAAAGATGGTATGGCGCGATACGAACAATATGGTGAGAAATGTCCCGGAATAAGAGAGCTGCAGATGCATTCTAGTGGGCGTACTCGCGGCCGCCGTGCCTGTATGGCGGACTCGCGTATGCAGGTTCCCGCCGCCCGCTTTATTTCCTCGAAGAACGACGCACTGGACACGGGAACACGAAAGAAGTGCTTACAGGGAACATCCTGCCCCCACGCGCTTGCTGCATCACTTCAAGGTGCAAATTGCAACGTTCAGTGGCTTCAAAACCAGTGACGCGCGCAAGCATAGTGCTGAGCTATGCTTATCTGACATATAAATCCCCTGTGAACTGCACTACCCAGAACAGTTCAGAGCCAACTGGAGATCCGACAGAGCAGCCTTCTCGCCTAATAAAACGTCAAGTATTAATAAAAGGTGGGTCTCACTCCTCATTCTACTCCTGACGCCAATAAGGAACGGAATGGAACGTTACTGTGCCTGAGGAGGATCTAATTTTGAGATTTGCGGGCCTGAACAGATTGCAAACGACACACGATGCCTGTCTGCAGTCACAAGCACTCGGAACTGTCAGCACGCTAAAAGCAGTTCCTCGCATTGCTTCTCCGATTGCACATTAGTGTAGTCTAAGATGTCAGAGCTGCCGGTGGCGCAATACCTCTCATTACTGCGGGCCCTCCCGGTTCACTGACGTGCTGCATACTTCACTGTAATTACATGACCAACTCTTATTACGGCCCGCTCCGCTACGCGTCCTGGCCTTTTCATTACGGATGTACAACCGTTGCTTGTACAATTTGGTGGCGTCTGGTGTAATTTCAGAAATAACCAGCGGGTCTTCATAAGTGCACTGAACCGCAGTAAAAAAAAAACTCTGTGGAATGTGATCACCACCTCCAATTATTAACGGAAAATAATCTCTATTGCTTTCGAAATGTATTGCAAAATGTTAACCGGAATGAAGAACATTGCCTTAATGAAGCAAGCATGGCATACAACGTTCTTACTGAGACATATTCACGCTCTATAAAAATTACTGTCCTGCGAAAAAATCAAGCAAGCAAAAAATAATTTAAAAAACCATCGATTAGTCCCCGACATAAACAGGCTGTTGTTGTTGTTGTTGTTGCTGCTGTTGTTGTTGTTGTTGATGATGATGATATATCAGTCCTTTTTCTTATAATTGCAGCACAAAAAAAAGAAGCTTTACAAGGCCTTTGTTTCACCAGGTCTCCCCTCCTGACAAAGCAGCGAGTCGAACCCGAACTGGCTTTATTTAAGTCGTTATTTATGTCACACCTGCATTATTGCACTGTTCTATACGCCTCGAGCGCCGCCTGTAGGGGCGCCACTGAAATCCCCCTAGCGGCCCGTTTCGAAAGCAGCCGCGGGAGTCTCCGTTTCGCTCCCCACGGTCGCCGCCGCTTTTGCGGCATGTTCACGCCTGAGATTTGTCGTTTGGGGGCGTTGGAAATCCATGTTTATGTGGAGCAGTCACTCTGTTCGCAAATGGCGTGTGTTTACGAGAGTTTTAATGTTTCCGACGCGATCATAGTGTGGTATAATCGGTCTGCATAAGCGCCAGGTGTGTGTCACAGGCCAGCGTCGCGGAACCGGCGTATGCATAGACCTTATTGTAGTTACACTGCCCTGAATTTACTAGCACTGTCTCCGTAACCCCCGGTTCCTCAGGTGTTCATGCTACGGGTATACACAACGATGTAAATCAGTTTTGTGCGCTTATATATTCAGCGGAACACTCATACCTGACAGCACGCCAGTTACTTTTGCCAAAAATATACCTCGGATATTTATCACTACCAATTACAAGCCAGTGTGTGTTAATTTCGGGAATATTCAACGTAAGTACGATGGATAAGGCAGAATTATACTCGGGGATCAGCACACGACAAAGAGTCGTCTTGTCGTGAGGTGAGCGTCCACAAACATTCATCTGCTACATATATCCTCGAGCAGCGAGCAGACGGGCGTAGAATATAATCGGCGTCCGCCACTGAACGCTTCTTCAAAATATCGGCACATGGCACAGGGAGCCTGCAGAATAAAGCAGAAACTGAAATCATAGAGCCTTTTCACATACCACACTCCTCGAACGACACCTTTCACCGCTTGTGAACTGCCTACCCTGTATACTTCCAAAAATGCGTCCGCCGAACGATCTGCTGTTCGTTGAAGTCGAAAAACAAAACGACAGGGAACGCGAGATTTGTGTGTGTGATTACTAAAAAGTTCATTGCTCGATTCCGCTCCCCATTTGTACACAGCGTTACTACTCCCCCCCCCCCCCCCCCCCCCTATGTCTGACGAAATAGCAGTGCATTTCGCGTATAGTTGGTCTGGTGAGCCATACCTGGCTTAAGTTTCGACGAACGTCTTAGCATGTCAGAAGCTGCACTGTATTTTTTTTTATTTCCGTTAGAGCTATTATGTTTCTTCCACACTTGCACAGCATGTATTTTTCCGTGGTTTCATATTAAATTGCCTTGGTTCTTGCTATAAGGCGTGTGTGGGCACACATTTAACGACGTACAGGCTTGGAATATACTGAACGTTTTCGCATGGTTTATATTTTTATAAAAGGTATAAAAGTCCTTGTGCGGGATTGGCTAATCACATCCCCGAACACATTTTTCTGTGACGTATATATTCGAAACGAAGCCGCATTCGTCGTCCACGCTGCAAAATGAAGCCAACCTCTCACTGTGCAAGTGTTAGGTCTAAACGAGGCGACAGTAGAATTCATTTGTGCCTGCCGTATTTGGAGGTGACAGGGGTGATATGCTGCTACCGTCGCCGACGCCCGGAAGAGCGGCGACGATGCGCGCAGAACCTCGTCCCCGGGTAGGTCTTGCAGGCGATCGCGTGCTCTACGAAGACGCAGCTGCTTTTTAAGTGACCTAAACGTACTCTTGTCTTATAGACGTCACCATAACAAGTTTTTTTTAGGGCGCGGAGAGGCGAAAAGAAGCGAAACAGAACTAAAAAATTATACACGAACCCCTATCAGCCACGCAGGGCACATCCCGTCAACGCCGCGGAGAAGCGGCGGCAGGCGGCGCAGCGATCGCGAAGCTCAAGGCGGATACGGCCCAGCTACAAACACAAATGACGAGGGAATTCACAGTTTTCAAAGGAAGGTTCTAAGGATACTTATAAGTTATCGCTGGATCACCCGACAGCCCTGCCCTTTTAAACATTTACTATACACCCATATTGGCCTTGTACTATGGAAACCAGGCAAAAAATAATAGAATTTCTCTTTGTAGTCATGCCGAGAACGTCGAGAGTCTACGTGCAAACGTATTCTTTGCGCTACACTAAAAACCTCACCGTAGAGACCTATCGGACAAATGATAAAAGTAAATGTGACGGTACTCTTCCTTGGCTTCTGAACGGCTTTGCTGAAAATGGCTTTGATATTCATTCTTTCCATTCACAGAGATGCGTTTCATTACTTTTGAAGCGGCAACAAAATATATTCCTCTCCTTATTAATAACGTCGCACTGCAAAGATGTTGTTAATCGAGTCTACTTATTGCGCTGTGTTTTCTCCTCTTGTGTTTCCTTATATGCTGAAGCGTGCATTTTCAATATTGTAATTCTGTTATGACCGCCTGTCTGTCTCCTATGTGTAACAAATCTTGTTCTTGGCGTTGCTGCGATGAGTTAAGACTTCATTGATGTGATGTTTCCCTTGTGCTATGCAAGAAAGGTTCTGTCTGCATTGTTTATATGTGTGCTGCCGCGCCATGTAGGGCTCGAAACTTTTACAAGCTCTCGCGAGCTTTTCTTTCTAGACCCACTGCTGTAGGGAGGGCACATAACCAACCTAAAACTGAAACTGAAAAACTGCAAATACGTGCGACTTTCTAGTGGCCTAAAATAACGACGCGCAATAACTTCAACGGCTTTAAGATTAAGTTACGGCGCTAAGCATAACAGCCTAATTAGCTTATTTCTGCAAGATCGGGAGACTCACTAGCCTATAACGAAGAGTTGTATCAATTTCATCATTATATCCGTGCACCAAAACAATTATTTGCCAGCCGAAACCCCCGCACACTTTGAGACTCGTTGTGATTATACGACAGCCAGTGATATACCACAACCACAGCACAGCAAAAGTACGCTAGAAAAGGCCTAACCAGAGAAGATTAATTACTGATTAATATTAAAGGGAGCTCTTCGCCTTGTCATTTTTTTTTTCGCTTTGTCTTGAAAGACTATACAGCGTCGAAGCATATATGTAGACGTACCATAAAAGCTAATGAGAAGACGTGTTCCAACACACAAGGAATTTTTTAGAAAAGATTAGCGGCAGATATAACAAGCTTAGAGGCACTTTTTGTTTCATTTTAAGGCCGCTCCGCACGCACATAGCAAGAGAGAATGTCTGCACCGTAAGGAGAAGTTCCCTGAAATTTATGACCCTTCTTTTACAATTAGTTTTGGCGGTGCCGTTGCAAAGAGTAACGAGGAAAACAATGTTTGCGAAACCTGATTTTTTTCAATTTCTCACATGAGGCAGGCTTAGTTTCTCGCTAAAATTTCCTGCAAAAGGCTTTTTTCTGTTACACTGTCCACTTTTCTCAACAGTTACGCTGAGCGGTAGCTGGAGAGAGAGAGAGAGAGAGAGAGAGACAACTTTATTTTTGTCCAGTTGTTTGTAAGGAGTCCTCCTTCCTAAACAGCGGCCAGCAGCCCTTGGGCCTTGGCGGCGTTTTCAGCCAACTGGACGGCCCAGAGTTGGTCTTTTGGGTCAGAGCTGAGCAGCGCGGTCTCCCACTGCTCGTTATTCGCGATCTTACGGCCTTCTTGGGTAGCCTGAGGACAAGCCCATAGTATATGTGACAGGTCCGCCCGGTCCTTACATAGTGCGCACATGCCTGAATATTGGCCAGGGTAGTAGTGACTGTATGCCACGGGGTTTGGATAGGTATTCGTTTGGAGGAGACGCCAGACCACCGACTGCCTTTTGTTTAGGGATGGATGAGCGGGAGGATAACGGGCCCGTTCGAATCTGTAATGATTAGTAATTTCCCTGTTTTAGACCATGCGGTCTCTTCCCGACCTCAGCGGAGGCTGCTCGGTGGCTCGGCATGCGAGTCCTCGAGCCGTGTTGTGAGCTGCCTCGTTGCCCGGGAGGGAAGAGTGTGCAGGTGCCCCTAAAATTTGGACTTTCCTCTGGTCTCGGAAATTTAGCAGAATGCGTCGCGCCTCCGGCGATGTAAGCCCTTTAATAAAATTTCGTACTGCCGTTTTCGAGTCACTGATTATGTATTTAGCTGTCGTGGAGGCTATCGCAAGTGCGATGGCGCACTCCTCGGCTGTCTCGGATTTTGCGGCTACGACCGTTCCGCAGCAGGTTAATTTACCTTCACAGTCTACTGCTGTCACTGACATCGCATCACACATGGCATATTCTGCCGTATCGACGTAGATCACGTTCCTATAATTTTGAAACCTTCCTTTAATGGCTTTGGCTCGCTCTTGCCGCCTTCCCTCGTTGTGTTCCGGGTGCATGTTCCTTGGCAACGGAATTATTTTGGCACACTCGCGTATTTCCTGAGGAATGTCCACCTTGGTGCCTTGTTGTGCCGCGTAGTTAATTCCGAGGGAGTCGAGTATGCGTCTTCCCGTTGGGCTGTGTGTAAGTCTTTCGTATTGTGCCACTGTGTGGGCTTCTGAGGCACATAATAATAGCAGCCAGCCTGCAGTCGTCATACTACTACGGGTGTCATGTTTTACTACACTCTAAACGCCCTAACCTTTACGGCTACCGAACAACGATTGTAACTTTTATATCAACGGTTACAAGCCAATTCAATAAACGTCACAAACCATTTTACCTTCAGTAACGGTTACGGTCGAAGATCGCGTTGAATGTAGAGGTTACTTTATGGCGCTATGGTTGTAACCACTAATTTGTAACCTCCAAACCAAACTCGAAACATTTGTGCCCTTGCTTCCGCGGGAGCTTGAACCCGTGATGACCACGTGATCAAGCACGAGACCTACAGCCTCGTTGGGAAGCCGGGTCGCCCCGCGTTGTGCGCTGTGTAACTCTTGCCGTACTCGGCCATGTTGCGTTCGCGCAACGTTTAGAACTTCGAGATCTCCTTGGTGCCTCGGTTCGTATCGCACTGAACTGGAGGTGTCGAAAGGTAAGCATGACTTCACATATTTCTGACATACAGCAATACAAGCAGCTGGCAAAGTGGATAAACTTATCTGCTGGCTTAATTGCGATGAAAGCGCAAACACCGACGACAGGACGCACAGCGCCAAGCCCTTGTTGACAACGCAATAGCTGAGCTGTCAATCATTCGTCGGGCCTCAAGTGGTGTGGTATGCATGTTTCGTCGTACACTCTATAAATTAAGACATGCTTTTAAACATGTGTGATCTTTCCGAGTTCGCGCTCCAGGACGTAATGATAGGTTTTCACGTTTGCTGTGCCCAAGCTCTGGCCATTTCCGACAGTGCTGAGAGTGAGCTTTGCATGCAGATAGGCACATCTGAAATCCAATGTTAGGATATTTAAGCGTATTTATTAAAAATGACAGCAGCAAAATATTGAACTAACTGGGAAACGTTTGCAGGCCAGGATGAGGATATTAGAATAAACTTTGGTTGCCGACACTACGGCTCATTCGAGAAGGCTGCGCAAACTTCGCGCGCAGTTGAAACTTCATCTCCGTTGTTGTACATAGAGATTAATTTGTGTAACTAAAAGAACCATATTTGCAGGTGCGGGTTAGGTTAATCTTTATAACACCACTACGCTGTAGTGAAGGGACACTGCAAAAAATCCTGAAGCTGGGCTTGTTAGTAGCAGTTTCTTGCAATAATTTAGTGCGTACGCTTCGCGAACACAAATAAAAAAGGGAAAAAAATGTTCCAGGCAGGCGCAACTACAAAGTATCCTTCATAATAGGTGCGTTGCAGAAAAACTGCCACTAATTTAGACGAAACGCCGAAACTAGCAGAGAATACGTTTATAATGCCAGGAAACGAGTTGAATTTTCCTAATTCTTTTATGATCTGTCTGTCTTTGGCTCTCCTCTGCGCTTCACTCTTTGAAACACAAATACCTTTGTACGTATCTAAGCGCGGTGCTCGGCGGTACAATTGGGATCGAAAGACGACTGCTGTGGAGAGGGCATTGCTGGCCCGGGAATAGGGGGAGGCGTACGCTATTTGGGGTGTCATGACATGGCGCAAGTGCTTGTGAGACGAGCCTCTACCACGTCATGCCGTACTCAGCCCGTGGTTACAATGCCACGCTATGCGGCACTGTCGAGGCGGCCGCGGCAACACAGGAGAGACTGCAATCAGAAGGCTCGGCTGGAAAAACGCCCGCTCGACACACCACTCGCTTGAACAGTGCTGCCGCAGCCAACTTTCGTCGTTCAGAAACGAACTGAAGTTAAACGCGAACCCCTCCGCAGTGCCGACGCACAGTTTTGGCCATTCACTCAAAGAATAGCCCACCGCACCTTTACGTATATTTTGAGGTTACTGCAAATGAGATTCAAGAGTGAAATTATATATAGGGGTCCTCATCAGCTTTTTTTAACACACACCTCTCACTTGGCGACATAAAGAGCCGCGAAATGTGTTAAGATAACAATCATGCCACTCTTTTGTTCTCGCAGGTAGGGGGACGATCAGTCGTTTCCTGATGTCCCCGATGCTGGGAAATTGTAAAAGGAAGGAAAGAAGGAAGGGAGGGAGAAGAAAGGAAGGAAGGAAGGAAGGAAGGAAGGAAGGAAGGAAGGAAGGAAGGAAGGAAGGAAGGAAGGAAGGAACGAACGAACGAACGAAGGAAGGAGGGAGGGAGGGAGGGAGGGAGGGAGGGAGGGAGGGAGGGAAGGAAGGAAAACCCGGAGACAAATTTAGAAATAGGTAGAATCGGAGGAACTAATTTGAACAAGGAGCAGTTAAAGATTATCGCTGATAGAATGGAAGACAAAATCAATAAATACCCCAACAAAAATTGGGATTACGACGAAATGATTGCGTTAATAAAGGGTAAGATGAATGAAGCAAAGCAATGAAACCGATGGAAAGGGAAGAAAAAGCCGAGAAGCTGGTGGAATAAGGGAATAAAAGAGGCTATTGACCAGCGAAGACAGGCGTCTAGAGAACATAGAGAAGCAAAAAGAACTGGTATGGAACCAGAGGTAGTGAAGGAGAAATGGGATATCTAACGGGGGAAAAACTATAAATGCATAAAATGGTGCAAACAAAGATCAAGCATAAAAGCGAACAATGGATGGCAGAAATACGGAAGAAGGACAAAAGCGCATCCAAGGAACCATGTGAAATTACTAAGTTCAAAAAACGATATCCATCAAAAATTCTTGATTGATGAGGAGGGGAGACATTTAGAAGGGAAGCACGCGTTAGCGCATATTCATTGAGTGATTAGTGAGAAGTTTAGGGCAATAGTGGTAGGGAAACCTGCATCGATAACATCAGCGCCGCAGAAGACTGCGGAAAGGAAAAAAAAGTTTGAGCAACCTTGATTGGAATAAAGCAGAGCAAAAGGTTTCCCCCCAGACAGCAGTGGGCCCGGACGGAATACCAATGCAGCTGATAAACCTGCTTAGGCCTAAAAGTAAGGAATCCTTTATGAAGGCAATAGATAAGGTAGACAAACCGAAGATAGACAAACCAAAGAAATACCAGAGGACTGGCTAGAAAGTAGGATGAATTTAATATATAAAGGCAGAGGCAACAAAGCCAGTATTGATTCATACAGATTCGTAATGCAGGCGACAAGATCAGAAATTCAAGAATGGATGCAAGAAAATGAAATACTTCAGAATGGAATCAGACAAGGCAGACGATTGGATGATAATTTGTTCATGATAACGCAATGCAATGAAATCGCGAAAGGGCAGAATAGACCATTATGGATTATGTTCTTGGACATTAAGGAGGCATATGACAACGTAAACAGAGAACTGCTGTGGAGAATGCTGAAACTCCAGTGATTAGATAACGAGTTAATACAGTTCCTTATAGCAATCTATAAGGGAAATAGAGTGCACCTTACATGGGAAGGACAGAAATGCGCCCAGCAGGTCAACACTCATCGGGGGCTGAAACAGGGATGCCCTTTGAGCCCAATACTGTTCATGCTTTACATGGCAGGGTTAGAAAAGAAACTGGAAGAAACTCCAGTAGGGTTCAGCCTAACCCATATGCTGCAAGGCGAAGTGGTGCAACAGCATATTCCGGGAATGTTATACGCAGACGACATTGTTCTTTTAGGTGATAACCAAACCGATATGCAGCGGCTAATAAATATTGGCGGCCAGGAAGCCAGCGACCTCGGGTTAGATTTCAGTGCAGAAAAATCAGGAATAATGGTTTTCAATGACGCTACCACTGACGCAGTGTCTATCCAGCAAGGTGAATTACCCAGAGTGATGGAATATAAATATTTGGGAGTGTGGATAAACGAAGGGGGTAACTACTTAAAAACTCACGAGGAGCAACTTAAGGGTGAGGGAAAGCGAAACGCAGCTATAATGAAGCACAGAGCTCTGTGGGGGTATAAAAAATATGAAGTGGGGAGAGGAATGTGAAAAGGGGTCTCTAGCCTCTTCCGCAAGGGCGTATTTTTTCGGTCTTCCCCTCCCGCGACTAGGGCTTGGTGCGTCGTCCCCCATAGGAATGGGAAATAGAGTTCTGGGAGCACGCGCTGACGTATACAAGACGCTCCCAAAACGTTCTATGATCCGTTTTCCTTTCTCAAAAACCTCCTTCAGCAGTGCTATTTCTCTTTCCCTGCGCGCGCTCCCCACCTCACACTGAGATTTTCTGTACACCTTCAACTTTATTAAACCCTTTCTGTACCTCGCGATGCGTGCTATGAAACGTGGAGATTTAAGGGTTTCGCCTTAAGATCTTCTAGAACAATAAGCATACCGAAACGTACGTGTGCAACCAACTACCATCGGTTTTGTACATTTAGACCCCGCATTTTGGAAATATGAAGCGTTGGCTCCGCTGACGAATGCATCAATGCCACATCTCTTTCAGATAGCACTGGAGCGAAGCACACGACAACGAAATTCAACCCTAGTGCTCGGCGTAGCATTCGTTTGGTGTCTACTTACGTTAAAAAGTTGTGCCGAAGTTTCTTGTCCACAAGGCCACCGCGATGACCGCGACTCGAGATCCCCGGCCTCGGTAACTTTAGAAGGTCGTTGCACACATAGCAGGCAGTGCCGGCATTATCCTAACGAGATTTGGTAATGCATCTGTGAAATGCAGGCCCAATCGGGTAGCTGTACAACGGTGTGTACGTCATCCTTAGACAGCGCTATATAACGTCCCCAACGTTGGAAGCGTCACGATAAAGGAGAAAAGCAACAAGCGCTCTCCAGATATGCAACAACTCCATTATACTGATCATATCGACCAAACATTCTTGAAACCTTGCAAGAAGAAGGCTACACGTACTGTGCTTTGCAGAATAATATTGGCTCCATAGAGTCAGCAGAGGGTGTTTCGGGACCCCGGTGACGTCTGCAAAGGTCGTTCGTGCGTCTCGCTCCAGAAAGCCGTGCCCGGCAGTTGTAACAGCCTTTGACATTTTGCAATACACTCTTCGTCCATTTGTAAAGAACAGCTGTTGATTTCTCACGACTATGACGGATGCACTCAAGGATTTTCCCGTGTACTTCTGCATTGTGCCCATTGGCGACGTCGTGACAACGGAAGAACACATGATCCGTTATTAACAAGTCCTGTGCAACTCGTGAAAAGCGCATGCCTTCAGCGAAAGATCGTTTTCTGAGGTCGGTATTTGATAGCCGCAGGAAACGATTCAAATTCTAAAACACCTAAGCACTCCTTAGGATGTAGCAGATGCGACAGCATTAGTGTTAAATTGTGGAACAGACACGCCGACATTGTGTGCGTCACCATGTTTCACAGCTGGTGTTGATGAAGGCGTTCCAAGAAGATGCTCGGCCAATTGTTCTGCGTGAGCCTCCTACAATTACGCACAAAAAAAAAACCGCGAAAAGCTTCCTTGAGTCTATTCTTTTCTGAAGGACGCACCCCCTCACGATGACACGTGCTGCAGAATAGCCAATGTGCACACCTGCACTAGAACGTGTCACAGCCATCACTACAAGCACCCTCATCGATCTGCCGAATTCGCAATAGCGCAGTGGTAGGGCCTTTGTTTCGAGACTGGAAAGGTGCAGGTTCGAATCCTGTTGGTGCATTGAGCATTTGTAGAGCTCCGCTCTTAAGCGCCCGCTGCTGTAGTTTCGCGTCGTCCCTCGGGGTCGGCCTCGTTGTAACCGAGCGAACAAAGATGACACCGACAATAGAGCGAGCAGGAAAGCGGAGGATGAAAATATGGAGAAAGTGTGAGGGGGAGCGCGGTATGCCAAGGCCGCGCGATACGTGCTCACAAGCGGCGACGCGCTACAATCTTGCGCTCGCCGTCGTGCCTTCGCTGGTGACGCGATCACTTCCGAAGACGGAGCAGCTTTGCGCCCCGTCGTTGCAGAAGACTGCAGTTGGTGCTGCGCTCAAACTTCGCATAAGGGAGTATCGTAATCGTCAGCCAATTTTTTCATATGCGAAGGATATCCTGCCCAACCTCGGCAAAAATTTTTGTGCCTATATTTCAACGTCGCAATTTTGTTGCCACTTTTTTGGCGTCGCCTTTTTTTTTTTTTTTTTTTTTTTTGAAGACGTTTCCAGCGCCCGCTGCAAAGGTTTTCTGCGATAACAACAGCGTGAACGCAATGCATATAGCATAAGTAAGACCTTTCGGAAGAACTCAAACTAGTGGAGTGGCTCATGCATGTAAACATTGTTCAGAACAATGCAAACCTTGGGTATATGTCGACAGAACATCGGCGGAAGACCGATGCACCGGTGGTAGGAAGACGCACCAGTGTCCCGTGCTTGAAAGCGCTTGTAGGGATTAAAGTATTCGTATGATAGAATGTAGCCTCATCATACAGTCCCTAGTTCCAACGACAGGCACAGTACAGATCCATGCGAGAGGATAGCAAGGAACAAAAGTAAAATATGAAGCAGCCATCCAAAATTGTTTTGAAATCCCGGAGCGTATACAGCACCCAGCGTCGAGACTTCTTTCCAGTCCGGAATTGCCTGAGTGGTACTATGCATGCGCCCGCAGGCCCTTGTACTGCAATAGACCCTTAAAGAGACTCTGCCACAATTCCGATAACCCCTTTCACTCTTTTCTTAGCGTCTGCAGGCATTTTCAACGCTACAGTTACGAACAGCACGGAGGGACACTGTGTGCTTTGCTCGTCACAGCAGAACTATCAGCGTTCCATTTATGCTTTGCTCTGTGGATTTTTCTGAACTGGCTATCGAATGCGTTTATTACCGCAACAGAAAGAATGCGGCCAATAGCCACATTGCTGTAATGACGTAATTCGCGCCCTCGTAGAACGCCAAGACTCGGGAAAGAAATAAAAAAACTTTTGAGCACGTTTCCGATTTATCTGATCAGCTCAGAGCAGTAATTTTTGGATGAGGTACTTTGTGATCCCCTAGTTTAAGTACCGGATGGGTTTGTTGGCTACTATCTGAAGGCATTAAACATTATGGAAAAAGTAAAAAAAAAAAAACGGTTGCATGGTTTCTTCAAGAACAGCGAGATATGCTCAGGACACAAATCATGTTTATGTTGAACTTCAGCTGTTGAGGAAAATAAGGTTTCAGGATGGCAAAACATCCGCTTTCTACATGCGCTAGACAGAGACGCCTGCGAGAGCATTGACAACTTTGGCTGGCTTTGCTAACGGCTGATAATGCAAACAATGTCTGGGGGAGGTCGTGCGGAGCATCGACTACGATGCAATACTGCGAACGCCAAGGACAAGCGCCAATCTGTCCCTGCAGGGGTCCGATAGTGAACGGTCAGCCTCTAGTCTTCTTACGCAGCGCGAGGATCTACACCGAAACTGCAGGCTTCCCCGAGACCGGTGCAAGCGTCCAGATCCAGGCGGGGCAAATTCCCTGATTTTCCTCTCCCATCAACCGATTTCTTGGTTGTAGTTCACCTTGCCCTCCTCTATACCAATCATCATCTGTTCCGCCGCTCTATCCCCCTCCTCCCCTTGTTAAGCCCTAAATTGATACCCCCGTGCGCCCCTATACCTCTCTCTTAGGCAGCACCGTAAATGAACGCGCTTACGACTCTTCCGTACAATGAATAGTTTTTTTGGGGAGCGTACAAGTCATCTCGAAGAGCTTCTGCTTAAAAGTGGTGCAACGCACCTAGTTGCGCAGTTAGTCATTGATGACGAGACGTGACAATTTGATTACTTGATCGGAGTATTTCATCTCAAATAATAAGTTTGGTCAGGCGTAATTTAATTTGTTTTTGGCAAATGGTTACAAAGATAGCGTTGATAGCACAGAATAAAAAGAGTAGACTATACGCTGGTTTCTCGTCTGTTAAACAGGTGGCGTTACACCGTAGCAGCACTTTACCAGTACCTCCGGAAGTTTATGCAGTAAAACCTTCGAACTTGAGCTCACCTCGACGGAATCGCGACTTAAATTAGTTTGCCGCCGAAAGGCCCAACCACGTATTCTCTTTTGTGGTTTGTTAATTCCCAAGAAAGTACCGCCTGGAACGATTCCTCGTCCCAGGGATAAGGAAGCAGTATTCTTCAGATGAAGATTTGCGAGATGATGCTACCAAAGCTCGTGAAATTGGGCATGTGGCCACGGATGGAGGTAATAAATGACTCGTCATTGTCATAACGTGGCTCATGCAACCGTTTAGGTTAGCCGAACATTCGCCCGGTCACCCTCCATGTAGTTACCGAAGAAATGTGGGTAAATAGGTCACATAACTGCATCCATGTAAATGGGGTTACCAGACACGTATTATATTCACGGGGAAAACGCAAACACATGGCTGCGATGGAAAAGCGGTTCGTCATACCTGTATCCACGTGCAGGTCACGTGACAAGAGCTCCGCAATTCCCTGATCAAATGATTCCTCGGAACTATTAAGAGTCTGTGTGCCTGAAAAAAAAGGACCGTTTTATTTTTCTCAGATCGTATATGCTCACACACTTCTGAGTAGATTTTTCCGGTGAATCGCTTGCCGTGTACTAGATTTTCCGTTGAATCTCTTGTCGTGTACTTGATTTTGCTCAGAAGTGTAAACCGAGGCTTATTTCGGGTTCGGTTCAGATTTAGGTACTCGCATCGCAGTTCGGTTCGAATGCTTTCTATATAGTTTAGTCTGGATCGACATGGTTCATCAGGCTTTATATAGTAAAGCAAAAAGAGAAGAACACTGGACTGACACATTGCAGGACTTCATTTTCGACGCCATATATCACTTGAAAAACATCTTAAGGCTTCGCTATTTTTATATCTCCTAAACCTATACGTGTCAGTTATGTAGCCGTGTGTGGGAACAATGGGAATACTGCATATTATTCCGATTGTTCCGCCAAAATTTGAATATCATAGTTTGGCATCGCGTAACTACTGTGAAAATGGGCCTTCCTGAACAACACGCCCTCCAACACGGCATCGTAACCGCTGTTGTGGCCGCCCTGCTCGGGTAGACATGTATGTTGCAAACAAGGTGGTTGCAACGTAGAGACTATAACAAGCAATCAAGTGCCTGCCAGGGCACGCCATCATTACGGCAGTAGCAGCTAGAGTAACGCAACCAGCGGGCCAGCCAACGTTCCGGCATTTTATCTAATTAACGCTTTTCGTATTGAGGGTCTGATTACTTCCTCGAAATAGCGTCACCCATCTTTCACTTCATGCAGTCTGTCCCTAGCCTGCAGAGATTAATCAAGCAGGAAACCATTAAGGTTTCTGTTAACGCCAAACGTGGCAGAGCCAGGGCTTAATGCACGAACAAGCAAAAATATAAGACCAGAAGATCAGTAACTGCGTTCGTTCGATTCGCTGCGTACCCTCAGTGCCGCAATATTTGTAATAAAACATTTTATTTTGCCAAATCAAGACACTCGTTGCATCGATTTGCGAGCTCTATTGATTTTTGTTGCGTTTTAAGAGTTCTCTGTAACAATTTTCGAGCGAATTGCCAGTTTTTCTACCCACAATTCCTTCTCTTGAGACGCTCTAACAAGCTTGTAGCGGTTAGACTGAAAACTAAGATTTTATGCGGCTGCAGCTTGCGCAATATTCCAGAACGTACGTGTTCTTGCAAGATTGGCCAAACGACCTCTCTTGCGTCCGCGCACAGTAAAAGAGGAAATGCCGACAGCACTTTGCAGAAGCGTTTCAGCAAAGAACTCGATCCCGCAAGTTCCGGGCCGCGCTGAATGTGGAATAAACGCACAGAAATCCGGTGGACTTGGCTGTGTAGAAACATAAAGCTATAGAACTAGGTCTCGACAGCAGAACTAATGAAAAAATGCGAAGAACGGCGTCAGAAAGGAGGTGGGGCATGCCGTACCCGAGAATTGCCCGGGAGTATAGGCCACAGGGAACCTCACCAATTTTACAATTTGCATTTTACAATATGCTCGTGAGAGCAATAAGACACCATGCCATAATAAAGCTGGCCTCTGTAAGTGCAATGTGGTACTGTTTATGCATCCTCCTAGTTTGACCGACCTACACACACACACAATAAACATACTGTTCTGTTTGTTGACTCAGGACAAACTAAATGCGGAAATAATTAAGTCCCTTCAAAAGCGGCACAAAACTGAACGATATGGCCACGTAGAAAACTATAGCACTTCCAAAAGCGCATCAGACTCGCCGCGATGGCTTAATGGCTAAGGCGTTGCGCTGCTGAGCACGAGGTCGCGGGTTCGATTTCCGGCCACGGCGGCCGCTTTTCTGATGGAGGAGAAAAGCAAAAACGCCCGTGTGTACTAGATTTCGGCTCGCGTTAAAGATCCCCAGGTGGTCAAAATTAATCCGGAACCCAGCACTATGGCGCGCCTCATCGCCAGCGTTGCATTGGCGGGTTAAACCCTACAATAAATCAAAAGTGCATCAGACTGCGCACGTAACTGCCCAACGTAAATGGACCGACATTTGAAACGGCCCATGCGAAGGATTTGGCTGAGGAAAAACATAATACACGAGAGAGGTTCCTAATGTCCATAACGAGTGCAGCAATCATTGTTGGACCTCTAGGTCCTTCAGCTGCGGCGCGATGCTCAGGAAGGGGAGCGACACGTCGTGATGCGATGAGGCTTTAATGTAAACTAGAAGAAGAAGTGGCGCGAGCCTACGCAGCCACGACAGCATGCGGCAGCTCGTGAAGAGCATGGTGAAATGATGATGATCAGCGTCGTCTGCTAGAAGGGGTGAAGACGAGGAAGTCACGACAATCATTAACAAAAAGATTAGAGTGACGACTGTGTATACTGGAGGTGAGGCGCGGGCGGATTCGACTGCTGTAAACCGTTGTAGACTGCCGCAAAGTGGACCAAGGAAAGCGGACCATATTTGGGGAAGACCACAAATCGCGATCGTTTTAAGATTTATTTCGCATATCTCGGAGTTGTTCGGGCTGAGGAAGCTTGACATGATTATTATTTTGTTGCAGCGGACAAAAAATGGCATAATTAGTTCGAGAAAACTCGAAAACTCGAAGTCACAAGTACTAATGATCAGAACGAACTCGAGAAAAACATTGAAAACGTGCGTAAGTGGTGTGTAGAATGGGGAATGGAATTAAATTTGGAAAAAAGTGTATATCTTTGTGTAACAAGAAAGAAAAACCCCAGTGAACACGTGTATAAATTAGGATCGTCTTCACTCACACAGGTTGACAGCTATAAGTACCTCGGCGTTACATTAACAAGCAACTTATCATGGAACTTGCACATAGATAATATTTGCTCGTCTGCCTTCCGGAAATTATGCTTCCTAAGATATAAGCTCAGAAATTCCCCTCCAAACGTTAAGCTTCTTAGTTATTTTTCTTTCGTTAGGCCGAAGCTGGAGTATGCGAGTATCGTGTGGGACCCCATACTAAACAAAACGTTAAGAAACTTGAAAGGATTCAGCGGAAGGCCATTCGGTTTGTTTATTCTAGGTTTTCGCGAACGGACTCCCCCACAGACCTAATGCTAGCTAATAATATTCCTTCCCTTCAGGATCGTAGAAAGACGTCCCGCCTTGATTTTCTGTCTCTTTTATATAATCGCAAACTTCCCCTTGACCCAACCCCTTTTCTTTCTCCATTAAACACAAGACCGACAAGACATCACCAACCAAATGCACTAACTCCGTACTTCGCGAGAACGGACACGTTCAAATTTTCGTTTTTTCCACGCACCATTTCAGACTGAAACCAGATAACCGAATGAAGTACTTGCGATACTGGGTAACTGTGCATTGTTTTTTTTGTGTATGTTTTGTTGTATTGCTCTTTGCATTGTACCATGCCCTCCTGCTTGGACCTAAGTGTGGTCCGCAGTATGTATTAAATAAATAAATAAATAAAAATAAAATTACGACGTGTTTTAGAGCTGTTCATCAGAATACCATGCCAGCATGAAACAGGCCGATATCATTCCTATTGTCATGGTTTTGTACTTTCCCTGACAGCACAGCAGCTCTTTGCTGTTTTTTGTAATGAACTCAGATTAGGTGACCCCATCGGAGATGCAGTCTGCTGCGTGAAACAAACATCGCTTCCAATTTCTATTGCTGCCGCTGTATATACGTCGTGAAATTTTGATATACCGACAGAGACGTATTGTGGTCTTGAGAGCAGCTGCAGTTTATGAACAGTAAAAGCGATGCATGTATTAATTTGAAAAACGCCGACAGGGGTAGGAGTATGGACATTGCGGTCCTTTATGCGAACAAGTGTAAATGTCATCGCAAGGCAGCCAGAGAACGACACAAAACAAACAGAAACGCAGGTGCTCTATGGAGGATGATGTGGGTGCAGAAACTTCGTTCGGTAAGGCTTGTTTGAATTCTGTGATCTCCGACAAAATGTTCAGTACTACGAATAATGTCGAACTGCAACCAAAGCTTGTATAGTGGCTGTAAGTTTTCCCTCACAGATTCATTTCAGTGTTTACAAACACAGATCTAATGTCAGCCTTGTGACGTTCCTAAATGAAGTTCAGTGCTCTAACAAGACGCCATCCCAAAGTTTGTAGTTCTAACTTACACGCTGAAAGCATGACAGCGACTACTCTTCCGGGATTAAATAGTTGACTGCCTAAGCTATCAATTGATAGCCCCTGTTTCACAATTCGATGTTTTTAACACTACAGAATGACTTTCTCCTAGTAAAATATTTACGTAATTGTTATTCCTAAGGTAATTGTTTTTTGCTGTAACCTTAAGGGGACCCTGCAACACTCTTTTCAACTTTTTTTGAAATCTTAAATGCTTGCAGCCCGTAGTCACCCAACACACCCAGCACTTACATTAGGAGGTCGCAAAGTACCTCAGCCAAAAATTACTGCTCTATGCCCGTCAGATAACTTGGAAACCCGCTCAAAAGATTTTTCTCTCTATCCCGACCTTGACGTCCTTCGACCGCTCGAATTACGTCACTAAGGCCATGTAGCGGCTGTTGACCGGTTTTCCTTCGCTTCCAGCAGCAATAAATGCTTTTCGATAGCAACTTTAAAAATAAAGCCACAAAAACAAAGCAGAAACGGAAGGCGTATCTGGTGCGACGAGCAAATCACGCAGTGCCGCTTCGTGCTGGCGATAACTATATCTTTCGCAGTGCTGCCAGACGCGAAAGAAAAAGTGAAAGCGCTTAACGAAAGTGTTGCAGTGTCATTTTAATTCGGTATCACTAAGCAATGCACTAGACGAAAGTCGCACATGTTATCAGGATTCGTCTCATTTTACGCCTTGCACTCTACTCCGCCACACGAGTAGAGCGGGTCTCATTTACATGGTCCCACAATACGCCTTAATTTACTTTCTCTATAAAGGGCCCCCCATCATGTTTTCAACCAAGGCTTCGATTGTAGTTTTCCCATGAAGACACAAGCACAGCGGCTTCTAGTCCCGCTTGCTTGCCGCATCCCACCGGAAGCCATATATTAAAGGGACACTGAAGTGATATGTAAACATTGCGGGATTACTAGCGCAAATTGTAGTCCGGAGTCCCCAGGCCATGTTTCGACCACTCTAGGCGCGTTTACGCGATTTTATTTAGTAGAAAAACTAATTCGAGAACGATGTCCTCCTCTCTTTACGCTCGCCCATTTTCTGTGGCGTTTTCGTGTGACGTCAGGAGGGGATGAGCTGGCAATTGGCTGCGCCACGGCTGCGCTACTGCACGGCTCCCCGGCCGACAGAGTCAGTCGGCCCAGCGTTTCGTCCGCCGGCCGCCGGCGGGTCGTCGCAATCAAGGAGGTTAAAAAAAAATTGCTTGGTCGCAATTCGTTCGCTTAGTTGAAACGAAGCCAGGACACGTTTGTGAATGGAAGTATGTGCCTTTCTTTACTTGGTTTGTTTCTACACTGTATCTAGCTCCAAGTCAAGGTCGCTTCACACAAGCGCTGCACATGCGACGCTTCGCTGACTGGTACGCCAGTAGGAAAATATAAGGCCTCTTGAAGGCGGGAGAAGAGTCAGCGAAGTCAATATAGGTACTAAGCAAATAAAATCATCTGATATTTTTACCGTACAGCGTAAAACTAGGGCGCGGGAAGCACGTTTTTGCGCTGGGCGAACAAGCACAGCGGTCAGCAGCACGGCTACGCATCTGCGAACGCTTTTCCGTCTACGAAATGCAATTGCTAGACGTGAGCTACTGTGGAAACTCGGGCGACGCTTACTGCACGATCGCAGTACAACAAATAGTCACCTAAGCGACTTGAAATGCCAAAACTAAATAAAAGTGTAAACCGGTTGTACAATATATACCCTATATTAGCAAGGCATTGGCGTCCCGCTCCGTGGCCTAGCGGTCTGAGGCTCTAGGAATTCACGGCAAATGTTTTGCGAGTCACGAGTTCGAATCCCCGCGGGTACGTGCTTTTTTTTTTGTAAGTTAACTTTTTTGTTTTCCGCCGATGTTTTCTATATTGAGTTCACCTTTTTTGGGGCCGCAACGTTCATGGCTACACGAACTAGTTCACAAAAAGCGCGCAGGCTGGCACTGGCGCGCTAGCGAGTTCTCGTTGGCGTGCTGTTGCCATAAGCACCGACTGCTTGCAGGCAGTGGGCACAGGCCAGAATGAACAGACCCTTGGCCTGGTGCGAACACGCTTTTTACGATACAGGCATGAGGGAGGCAAGCTCCAAATATGGGGGAAAAGCGCATGACATTTGGGCGTCTGCGGGTACGCGGAGGGCGTTCATGCACTGCGTAGGTCTCGGCTAGTGAATGCTACGACTACAAGCCGTCTTGGGAGGCTTATCTTGTGCATTTTACAGCCGACAACATGGCAGAAGCGCGGTACGATGATTACTGAGATATTGAGAATGCTCATCCAACAAAGCCATTGGTTATGTTTTACAGAACCGAAACCGAAACCGAAACTTGTGTGATTGCTAACCTTGGGCATCGTCCAATCACGGCGCCCCTCCTCTCAACGTCACAGCCTTAGTTGGTGCGGCCGCCGCAAACCGCGCATGGTAGTTTTTCTTCTTTCGCGCTTTGTAAAATAATTACCGATTTGTCAACCGGATAAACGATGAAAAGTGTGCTAATTTGAGCCAGTCTACGCAGTGCAAGCAAAAACGGGAGCTTGACAAATTCACTTCAGTGTCCCTTTAAGAGGGAAGCTGTTTAGCAATTCGTTGATTACGGCGTTTCACAAGACTCGGTATGGCAGTATGAAGAAAAGAAATCACCGGCCCCGGCCGAATTTGAACCTGTGTCTAGTAGATCAACGGAGTTAGAGTCAGTCGTCGTGCCCACAAAGCTACGACCCTGAGTTAGTACCCGAGGGTCAAACGGCTTACTCACTCTGCTGTGACTGTGCGGAGAGGAATCACGCGTCCTGCTCGACACAGAACACGTGATAGGGTAGACGTTGCACCTGTGCGCGCCTAGTTCAAACGTGTTCGTTCCGTTAGTTCATTCTGCTTCTTGGATTTGCTTTTTCTTCGCCGTTATACAGTCATGTCTCGTTAATATGCACGCCTCCATTCCCCAGAAAAATCGTCCATAATGAGATTCGTTCATAATAAGGAATCAAGGTAAAAAACGCCAACATTAAGAAATAATCCTTCCAAATAAGAACACGATTTATTCAGCGAAAAAACGAGAGGTGAGTTTGCACTGATGCCTTCGATCGTACTGTAGTGTCCAGAAAGCGCACCACGTCGGCTACTTGAAGTGGGCATTCTGCCTGTCCCTCCTGTTAATGGTACAGCCGTCTGAAAGCCACGGCGATATTCACGTCGAGTAATGGTTGGTCTGTATTCCCCGTTGGCTGCTCCTGCCGACACGGAGCTTTCTCCGAGTTTATGTAACTGTTGGGAGGACCCGCCGACAAGCTCCAGGATCTGCTCGTCTCTCACAGACTCCAAGGCGTTGGTCTCTTTCTCTATTTCCAAGAAGGCCACTGCTTCTTCATCTGGGTTTTTTCCACCCAGCTGTTTATGTGCTTGCAGCCTTGCCATTTACGTGCAGCGAATATTTGCACGAACTATTGTCGGCCTGTTATCTTGTCCTGGGCCTCAGGACTTGCTCTTTCCGGCATATGCCGCGTAGGACACTCTTGTTTGATAGGGATAGGGTGTCACCCCATGGTCACTACCCAAGGGTGTTGTTCGCTGATCATGAATGTTCTCTATCTAATTCTATGGTACTTCAAGGAAGAGCGTTCCGGATTAAATGCGTGCTTCGGCTTTTTGTGCTTCGGCCAACAGTGAATTCCTAGCACGCGCTGGGACCTCTGGGGGTGACCAGTCATTGTTTCTACTTTTTACTTTGTGGGCCCGTGTCAATAATAACGAGACAAAAATGCCTGTAATTACCCGTTTCGTATCCAAAAAAGCCGTCCATAGTCCGGACTGCAGGTTTTTCTATTAACCGGGCAGAATTGCATGGTGAGAGACTGGTCGCCGAAAATTTCGTCCATATTGCGGGGTGTCCATAATAACGGGATCCATATTAACGAGACATGACTGTAGCAACACAAATGGAGTAAAGGTCGTTGCGGTAGCGAAGAAGAAGCAAATCGGCTGCAATCGTGGACTTAAAACCGTCGGGATGATCGTGAAGATTGCGTAGAGCTTCGGTACCTTCAATTCTTACGTGTTTGTGCGATCTTCCTTTATTTTTATCTGAAGCTTCCCACACTTCAAAATTGTTCAAATTTCCCTGCAGTGATTTCACATTATTTAAAAGTATAAAAATAGATGCACTGGAACCAACCGCCAAGGCTCAGAATTTTCAGCAATGTTGCATATAGATTTTTAAAGTGACTGCTAAGCTACTGTTTTCAACAAATTGGTACGAATGATTCTTTCAAGTCGATAACGCTCGATTTTAGTTCCTATGTTTGGAAGCGTTTTCAGGTTCTTTTTTGTATTTGTTGTTTCATGGGCAAATGGTAACATTACGACTTACGATGATATTCTGGTTCGGTTCGACATCCTGAATTAATTATCTTCCGCCTTGCTTCGTATTAGTGAAACCATTTCACCAAGCAATCTGAGCCTTAGCGAGCGCTCGCTCATCAGTGCGCGAAACTTGTGCTCGGTAATGAAAAGGCAACAACGGCATAACGAAATATCGCACGACCAACGGGCCTCCGATCCAAGTCAGGACTTACGCTTTCACATTTCGTTAATTGCGACCACAGGAGGGCTACTCGCAATTATTTTGCTGCAAGTTACGCCGTGCTCTCACTCTGGATGCAACAAAGATGGATGCAAAAGGGCTTGCACAGCTTAAATCCACGTTGGGAAAATCGGAATTCTGAAATTTGGCGAAAATAGATGCTGAGAATAATGACTGAAGACTTGGAACGGTTTAGATAACTTTCTCTTGCCGCACGCGTCCCGCCCTAAACCTGATGTCTCCCACGCGGCTGTCCCCACTCTCATCCTCATTGATATCACTTCCTCACCTTGCCCCATAATTTGAGGGTTCGGGCCATGGGGAGGGGGGGGGGGGGGTATAACTTTATGACGCTGGGCTCTCGTGAAGGTGCCCAACCCTCTCGACATCACATCGCCTTCACCAGACCAGAAGCCTGGGTCCAACTGTACATTTACCTAGTTCCGCCAGCAGCGGCGCTTCTTAGCGCGCAACCTACGCCAGCGCAGCATCATCAACCCTGCTGTCCCCGCGCCCGGCCACCTCCTCATTCGACCCTTTCCTCCGCGCCGACAGAGCAAATGATTGAGCCGCGTACATCAATTTACAAACGGTTGTGTGCGTTTGAATTTGAAGATTAGTGGAGCGTGACGAGTGGCCTGATTGCGTTACGCATTAAATCGCACTGTGCGTTTGAAAGGGGGCTAAGAACACGCTGCCCCCTGTACAGAACAATGAAGCATCCCCTGACCTACGCTAAAGATAGCTATATGTTGAAATTTCGAGACTACCTCCGAAGGGGGTTGTAAATATTGAAAACTAATGAGGAAAGTTCATTTCAATCGGGCATTCTCCAAACTTATGATATTCTCTAGATAACTATTGATTTGGAGTTTTTTTATTACACATCGTCTTCGTGTACATTTAAAAATGATTTAATTCTTTAGCTTTGTGTTTGTTGTTTCCAGTTTTGAGGATTAAGGATATTTTTTCGGGACATTTAGACCCTGGATAAACAATTTTAGGCTTTTCGAAAAGCTGCTATGCGTGGCAGTGCAGCTACGTAGCTCTTTAATCCTTATCCACCCAGCTGAGTCGATTAGGACAAAATTTACGAAATGATGGATTGACTAAACCGAGTTTTTGTACACCGATGAAGTGCAGCTAGCTGGGCCAGTTGGTACATACTTACGGATGGGAAAACCAGTGAGAGAGACAGAGAAAGAACAGACTTTATTATCATCCTTTTTAAGACGAATGCACCGCGCGGGAATGTCCGGTCTCTTCGTCCCATCATACGGCGGTCAGGAACCCGTGGTCCATGGCGGCGTCCTCGGCCAGTTGGATGACAGCAGCTTGCATCTCGGGAAGAGACCTGAGCAATTCGGCCTCCCACTCCTCGCTACTTCTTATATGTATTACTTGTTCAAAGCCCTGTAGTTTATTGGGGCATTGCCAGGCCATGTGTTGTTGTGTGGCTGCTGCAATGTTGCAGCACCACTTTCATTTGTCTGTGTACCTATGGGGATAGCGGCGGTGAAACAGGGCGGGATCTCAGAGGTACAGCACTCGCCTCGTATGCGGGAGGTACCGGGTTCGAATCCTGGTACCGCCGGGCACACACCGGTTTCTTTGAAGGGTACAGGCGTCCCTGGTTGAGTGCGGACCCTTCAAAGGGGAATCCACGCCTAGAAAGCTGCCTTTACCCTAGCGAGGGCCCCTGACCCTTGTCCATCTGGCCGGGCCCCGGCCATCACCCCACGTTGCGTCATTGCCGGGGGTGAAAGAGTCTGGCGGCATGTCCTGCCACAGGCGGTTGCGAGTTGAGCGTACACCGTGGCTGTGGAAGGCACCATGTGCGTTCGTGTGCCTTGGTGGCGCCGGGTACCTACCGGTAAAATAGGTATACAAGCAACACCCTGGCCTGGCGCTCAGCCCTTGTGTGGGACTACAACGCTTGAGAAATTCACCCGGCTTGTACGGGAAACCGTCCCTATGGAAAGGGGCGGCTGCAAAAACGCAAGAACGTTTTTTTGTGGGCAGCACGAAATTTCAGTCAGCTCAGCCAAAAAAAAAAATACGCAAATACAAGGAGAGACAAGCGCGGCCAACGTGTGTGCTGTCTCGTTTCTCCTTGTGTTTACGTCTATTTTTTTTTTTTGCTGGTTTTCCCATCCGTCATTTCGTATACCATTTACTTCCCTTGCTTAATTGTTCCTTGTGTCAACAATCAACGAATTACAAGGCTGTGCTCTTGACGGTAAGGATTACCGTCGAAATTAAAGAAATTGCGTACAGCCGCGACATTTGTTAAACCTACGGGGACTGGTAAGACTCCTTTGCCGAAGCCATGTATGCAAAAAAGGGGCAAATGGCCTCACTATCTTTAAGCTCACTGCTAACTTAAGTCCCCTTTCTTGGCCTAAACCGCCACCTCAATATTGAGTTCGGCGTCCGACAGGTGAGGTCATGTTAAAATCGAACGACTATATAACCTTTGGTCATTCTCAATTTCTATTTGACCTCACGAAAACGCCACGCATATAATTGAGTTCTCTTTT
Source organism: Haemaphysalis longicornis (assembly GCF_048455015.1). Taxonomy (NCBI): domain Eukaryota; kingdom Metazoa; phylum Arthropoda; class Arachnida; order Ixodida; family Ixodidae; genus Haemaphysalis; species Haemaphysalis longicornis. Next base: position 335,705,387 of record NW_027526203.1, on the reverse strand, counting down.
TAATCAGAGGTTTCTTTTTGCTTTTGTGAAGGCGTATTGCTGTTCATGCAAGTGAAACAGGAACCACACCACCTCACGAAGTTTTTGTAACATTTACCAGAAGCAATTATCACCCGCCGCGGTGTCTCAGTGGTAAAGGCGTTGTGCTGCTCAGCACGAGGACGCGGGTTCGTTTCCCGGTGCGCCGGCTGCTTTTCTGATGGAGGAGAAAAGCAAAAACGCGTGTGTACAAGATTTCGGCGCACGTTAAAGATCCCCAGGTGGTCAAAATTAATCTGGAGCCCTCCACTACGGTGCGCCTCATCGCCTGCGTTGCGTCGGGGCGTTAAACCCTACAATCAATCAATCAATCAATCAATCAATCAATCAATCAATCAATCAATCAATCAATCAATCAATCAATCAATCAATCAATCAATCAATCAATCAATCAATCAATCAAACAATCAATCAATCAATCAATCAATCAAACAATCAATCAATCAATCAATCAATCAATCAATCAATCAATCAATCAATCAATCAAATCAATCAATCAATCAATCAATCAATAAAAAGCAATTTCAGCAACCCGCTAAATGTGCTCCCAGAAAAAAATAAAAAAGAGCCAATTTCTTGTGCATCCTGCTAAGCATTCTATAAGTGCGACAGTAGTCTTAATCAGGGCAGAATTATTAGCGAATTAGAAACAAATATAAGACGTCTATAGCAGGTAAAATGAATCTACGATTTCCCTTGTTTAAGGGAATAGTTACCGGGAAAAAAAATGTTGCAAATTTATCGATAAAATTTTGAGGGCGTTTGTCTGAACAAAAAAGAAAACTTTCTTTTCAGGTTAATGAGTAAAATATTTACACACAGAAAAAAGTATCGATGAAAGGAAGTCGACTGTATTTTTATTTCATTTAAAGCAGAGTTCCGACTGAAAGCGGGGCTGGTAGAGGTAAAAAGCTGCGAGGTCACTCACTCCGCTGGTCCTAACCTGCTACTTTAACTGCAGGAGAACTAAAATGAGCACGTTAACGGAAATTTGAGATTGAGGCCATCTCCTGTAATTGAGACCTCACGAGGCTGCCTTCGTTAATGTATGTGCCCATATCAATACCAGAACATATCGGATGCTTGGATCGTTGATGTACTGGAGGTATATTATTTCGAGGCCCCATTTTGTCGACTCCTTTGCGTTCATCTGCTGGTGGGCTCAGTAGTGGAGAATTTGCGTATAATATTAACGTGCAGCTTAAGCAGTGCTGACGCTTTGGACTGCCAGTACTGGTGGGTAACTAAGCATAATGATAAGAGGAAAGGAATAACAAACGTCAGAGTAAAGTCATAATACTGTTCCCCATTATTTTTGCACACACGGAATCGAAAAAAAATTTCGGTCCTTCAGGATTTGCAGCCAGCCAGTGCTTGAGCTTCATCCAAGTAAGGGTGATTCTAGGGGCGTAGTCGAGAGGATACAGCTGCCCTGTGGTGCCGAGCAAAAAGGTCGTGGGCAGGGAGATTCAGCCAGCGCCCATAGGGGGCGACATTATTAATGGCTTTATCGGGAAGGCGCAGCACAAAGACCACTCCAAGGCCTTTCAGAAGTGCCGAACGAGGAACAGCTGCCTGTGTCGGCGGCAGTCCGAATTAATCCTCCTCACCTTCATTCAGGAACATTTGTTTCACTTCGGGCCGATACGCTACCAGGTCAGTGGACTTGAGCCGTGGGCCGGGTCGAATTGCATCGGTGGCAGAGACCCTTGCTTTGAGGACCCCGTTGAGACTCGCCAGCCGCGCAGTAGTGGTGGGGCCGGCAGTGGAGATGCCGTTGCAAAAGGCGGCGGAAGATGCCCTTTGTTGGCGACAGCGAAGCGTCCGAAAGAGTGCATCGCTCATCTGTGAGAGAACTTCGCGCCTGTCAGAGACATCTAACGGGAAAAAAACGCCTGCGATGTTCGTGTTCCCTTGTCCTTTTGATGTCCGACTCTATGTCAGCACTTACGGCCACTAAAAAAAAAAAAAAAAAAAAAACTTTACGCAGAGCGTGACGTAATGTGTATCCCTTTAATTCTGACCACGCAGCTGAAATGAACAGCGCGTTTTTCTCTTTCAAGTCATGCATTTGCTACCGTGGCTTTCTGAAGCGACAAAAATTACAAAAAGTATGGCTGATTCCCTAATATAAGCATGAGATAAAAGCAGGAACAAACACATATATTTCCTCTGTGAATTTTTTTGGGTGTTTAGAAGCAAACGGATAACAGGCAATCGCGGCAATATCGCAGCCAGTCTAAAAGGCGCTTAAGTGTCGTTCCCCTGTGAGTTGAGCAGCGTGACGCTGATGGTGTGTACGTGTCCATTATAACCGCTCCAAAACTTAGAAATGCAGTTTCTCGATGACGATGGCCACGATCGGCAGAAACATACTTCCAAAGAACATTTCAATTGCATTTCAATCGTTTCTCTTAAAACTGAGCGAATCAGCTGTTAAGTAACCGCGGCGAAGCATGATATATTGCAACACACGTCCATCATTTGGAAGTAACCATTTACCTGAATGGTGATTGTTAGAGTACATGAATTACTTTCCCAGAAATTTCAGGGAGAGTGGACAGAGAAAGTTGGGAATTGAAGCACTGGAAAATAAAAAAATTGGCTCCAATTCACGCTGTGAAGGTGGTTCGACTGCGACGCTTTAAATGACACCTGCAACGATTACCCAGGCGTCGACTGGCGTCTTTACTTTCCGTGGTCTACCCTTGGTAGCCTGAAATGAACAAAATGAGTTGCTATGCCGGTCTCCCTTTTTATATATGAAAGCGTGGTGACGCCACTATTTGATTTCTATGCTGTTGGGTACTTTTGCACTCGGCGAAGCTTATGCAACCGTACTCTTTACTGGGAAACACACGCGAGGAGAAGTAACGTGCTTTGCTTTATTCGCAGAGGCGGTTATCATACATTATGCAGATTGCACTGCACACGAGGGCTTTGAATGAGCGCAGGTGGTAGACCCGCCGCTGCGCTCGTTGAGTACACCGTCTGTCACCCCGCCTCCCGTCCACGACTTAGCTTAGTCGTTAAGACGAAGGGACGTCGCTCCGTTTCTCGATTACGGACCAGGTTCCATTCCTGGCGGTGTCAGTGATTTCTCTTTTAAGCCTGGCGTTTTCTGCTGACAACGCCACGACAATTTCATTGGCTGGTAGAGGTGGTTATGCATCCATACCGAGTCTGTAGCACCGAGTAGTATAGATCATGGAGTATCTTACAATATACACTAGAGAGGAATCTGGCGCTAGCGTCTATGCGGCTCACATCAAGGCCGTCTGTGTCGTCATGGGCTGCCATTAGATCATGCGCTCGCCTAAGCTTCATCATTGGCTTGGATTGAAACGTTTCAGTGGCCGCAAATTTAAACAAAGTGCCACAAAAACGCGAACAGTAGTCAGCAATTATGTAAGCGGGAAATAAAACAGGCTGTTTTAAAACTAAGAAAAAGGAAGTAAAGCGTATTTTTGCCGGAACGTTTGTGCCTAGTATTTTGCAGGCCAAGGTGGTAGTCACGAACAATGCTAATATTTGGGGGGGAAATTTATTAGAGACTCTGATTTTATTAATTTTACCATTTTTCAAATAGTAAGTTGTTTGAAGAGTTTGGAAAGATTTTTGAGCGTGCCTATAAAAACGTCCCCTTCGTGGTGGACCGGTGCACCGACCGTCAGCAACAGTTTAACAAGAAAAAAGAAAATGTGGCGTTAAACAGTCATGGACGAATACAAGATAGGACAGATACAGGTGCCCGTATCTGTCGTATGTTGTCTTCGTCGAAGTACATTTTGTTACTTTTTTTCGTCAGCTACAACTTTCGCGGCGGCATATTACCCGCTCAGTCATACGTCCTTCGACTGCGGCATGACCAACATCACCTGCGATCACGCAGTGCCTGCCTTTTCACCGTACACGGCTACCACAGAACAGGGAGGATTACGGCTTCCTCGTAGCTCGAAGACGTGTAATGCATAGTGAAAAAAGCAAATCCCGAAAACCACTTCCGAATCCAATTGTCATGCCAAACCCAAGCCAGAAAGGGGGGTCTTCCCACAACCACCTACGACGACATGGATTACCAGGCGCAGTTTCCTCTGTAGTATACCTACTAAGAAACTATATGGTATACAGCCTGCCAGGTTGCCAATAACGACGCCTAGTCTTAATAGCCTGCCCCAGCTATGCTCCGAGTTAGTTGTTTAAGGCGGAAAAACTCACGATGAAGCGTTTCCGTTACGGGTGACGTCCAGGGCACAGCAAATTCGTTTTGTGTGGCGTTACTTCCCTTTCACGGGGGGTATAGGTGTAGATCTTCCACGGATTTCTTCCCGACATGACACGCCGACATGACACGGCGCGCTCAGCACTGAACTAAACATGTTCAGAGTACAACTGCACCTATGCAAGAGCCGATAGCAGGGAAAGCGAATGGAACAATCGACGCCTACCGGCTGGCTGTGCACGTCATCGTAGTGACGCGACGTCTGTGGGGGAAGTGGTTCGTGTAGACGTTATTTGGGCGTTGTTAAAACCCACTAAAAGGCGTCCTACTATTGGAGGGATAAAGCCTGTCCCCCAGTAGGCCACGACGAGTGAATGCGATAGTGTCAGCAGGAAATCAATATCTTCAAACCTAAACCTTCACATTCGGTTTAGCTGAAGCCCAATGTTTGCCTCGTTCTGCTTTAGTTCCGATGTCGGTAGGCCTGCCTGTTTCTTGACAAAAGCCAGACTATCATTTATCCTTCTTCTTCCTGAAGTTCTTCAGTTCAAGTGCATAAGTATACCCTAAATCTAAGGAGAACTGCATGCGCCGTTTCAGTGGGAGCAACTGTCTCTGACGTACGTATATCACTCTTTTTACCGGGAGGAATCCATACCGCAGTCCCGTTCGCTACATAGAAGTCATTTCAGTTATAGGGTCTTTCTTGAATTGTAATTTTGAAGACGAATTACCAAAAGTTTCCATAAAAGTATCTTCATAGCAGTTTTTTCACCTTGCAGAGCAGCCACACGACGCCTCAACCTCCTCACAATTGCTTTTTCAGCGGTGTGATTAGGCTAGAAGCGTATATTACTTCTAAAAGAGCAGAAATACGGCCTCATCAGTCCCCCATTCAGAAAAGCATGTAACTTGCCTTCCGCATTAGCAGCGTTGCCTAGTATTAACACAGCGTACTTAAGTCCAGCATGTTGTATTGCTTATTCTTAGAAATAATGAAAAATTAAGGGCGGAAAAAAAAAAGGAAACTCACACTAACACGTAAGATTGGAAGGTAGCGAAGCTGGTACGCAACCTTCACGACCATCACGACGGTTTAAGTCCACGTTGCAGCCGATTTGCTGCTTCGCTGCCGCAACGACCTTTACTCCATCATTGTTGCTATAAGTGTGAGCTCCCTTCATTATTTTGGAAGTGATAATCATTGGACATCACCTCGGAGGTGCGTACTCTATGGCGTGATGATTGATGATTATAGGGTTTAACGCGCCGACGCAACGCAGGTGATGAGGCGCGCCGTAGTGGAGGGCTCCGGATTAATTTTGACCACCTGGGGATCTTTAACGTGCGCCGAAATCTCGTACACACGGGCGTTTTTGCTTTTCGCCACCACCAGAAAAGCGGCCGCCGCGGCCGGGAATCGAACCCGCGACCTCGTGCTCGTGCTCTATGGCGTGTCTTTCTCGTTCCGAGTAAGTGCTGCTACGTTTATGGTGAACGCTGGAGTGCTTTATTTTTTTGGCCAATCTTTGCCAATCTCCCTAAGTTGGTATGCTTGGCTGGACCAACGTGCGCCGAGGACGCTGGGCGGCCGCCGCGAGGCACGCACACGCGAGCGCTCGGCATTTGATCGGTTTTTTGTAACTGCCGGGCGGTCGCCGAAGTCTTGGCCAATCTCCCTAAGTGGGTATCCTTGGCTTGACAAACGTGCGCTGGGGACGCTGGGAAATCGTCGAGGGTCACGGGCACCCGAGCACTCGGCATTTTCTTGGTATTTCTAATTGCGCACAGGAAAAATTACATTTGCTAAACAGCTTCGTTGTTAAAAAATTCTCGCACACGAAACATCAAAAGCAGTGGACGGTGCATAGATGGCCCGCAGACGATAGGGGCGACACGTTCTGTTAATTGGGGGCTATTAAACGAACTTACATTAACGTAGAAGAAGGCATATTGATTGGAAGTCGCGTAAATTAAGTGGAACCGCTCGGCCGAAGTACCGAAACTTTTTTAGTTTACACTTGGAGATAGGCATCTGCGTGCTTGGCTTGCTGCCGTACGTCCATCACGAATCACGAATGTCGACGTTTTTTCTATGATATAAAAAAGGAATAGCACACCCTGTTGGAGGAGGAAGTGGCGATTGAGTGCTCTTTCCGGCACGAGCTATCGTCACGGTTTTTAACTCGGCGCCTATCAAATTTCTGGCCAGCATGCATGCTTGCCTATATCCTATATTTTATTATTGACGTCGCAGGTGCTTTATGCTTTCACAAAGCTCCTGGTCATGGCGGATTCACGTGATGCACAGAATGACTGGTTCCGGCCTAAGACAGCGCGTCGCGTTAAGCAACGTCACGGAATTGTGCACTGATTGCTTGGTATGCAGATGTCGAAGGGTCCCCGCAGCGGCTCCTCAGTGGCTAACTTGTAGAGCTACTGAGCACGAGGTAGCGTGTTCCGTCGCCGTGCCGCGGCCGCCGTTTCACAACAAAATGTTCATCTCATTGGTCGGGGTTTCTCGCGGAAATTCGGTTGCAGAAACGAGGTTCAAAATAAAAGGAGGTGGAAGCGGAGGGCGTGAAGGGGACACTACTCCGCATGCGCCCCTGCACATAAAAAACAAAGAAAACACAAAAAAGAACCAGCTCCGGTAAACAATGACCGCGGCACAGCCACCCACTCCTCGCCACCACATTGGGTGCCGGGAGGCGTATTCCCAAACCATATCCCGTAGGGGCCCAGGCCGACCACAACCCCCCAAGCAGCAACGCAGCCCCGTGACGTCACTTCCTCTATGTGCGCAACTTCATGCGCCGTGGATTTCCGTGGATATGTGGTAGCTAATAAATGCACCGCAGGAAACGGGCACAAACTGCTCATTTATCCCCATAAGTGGATCGCAAAACGTGACATTTTTTGCCGCTATTTGGACTCCCAGATCACTATCCCAAAAATAGTGCGCCCAGCAGATAACTGTTTTTTCACTTAGTTTTATTTCTGCTGCGACTCCCGTGACCTCAAGCTCACGCGCAGCTACTCATTAGTCTCATCGAAAAGAATATACGTATATCTTATGCAGCAAAATCTGTGTGTGCATGAAGCACAAATTGTTAAAAACAACTACTCGACTTTGGCAACAGTTTGAGTGGTAGCATGCATGATTACTGATATCAGACTCCGCCCTGATGGCTTCAGTGCAGAGACTGTGGTCAATATCCCTGTACATAAGACATATATCAATTTCCTCGAGTACTTCAGAAGCTGTACAATCCAACTATTACTTAGCCCTTGGTTTGTCTGAATTTTCGATATTGCTTCCCTAAATTGTTATCACAATCAGTGCAAATTATGCGGTATTCATGACCGAGTGTAAAACGTGTACGTTTGAGCTAGTGTCTTTCTGATCAACGTATCACACTTGCAAGATCTATTCACATCTTTCATTGCTGTTAAGAAAATTTCAATGTTTTCCTTAGTGGCACTGCTCCTGATAAAGAATTAATGCAATGAAGTTAATGTTAACGAAATTCAATGTAATAGGGCCTATGAAAGTGCCTAAATGTTGCAGATCATGCAGCTGTAATATTCCCCAAGGGTAGGAGAGTTTGTAAATGTAGTCATGGTTAATTGGCTGCCTTTCTTGTAATCCTTACCTGCAGCACGGAATCGTGTTTTCAGGTGTGTATATAGTGAAAGAGCACTCAACTCAATTCTGTGTGCCTGTCCCTTCTGTGTGTTGTAAAATGGCCTTTCAATGAGAGTGTTTGCTTTCCGGAACGTATATAATAGCCACATGCGCACGAAAGCGTCCATCCGCGCGCGTGCACTTAAAGCACCGAGCCGAGCGCTTATCTAGGAACACGATGCGAGGTCAGCGTCACCTTGTAGGCGCGCAAGAAGAGCACGGAGTGCTCAGTGGCTCAGGTACAAAAGGTCAACTTTTACCACATGTGCGTCAGCTTCCCCAGCGGCGCAGGCCAGCCCCGCGCACGGAGCGAAACCATCGGCCGCCCGCAAAGCAGCCGAAACGAGGGAAAAAATAGAAAAAATCCCCGTCGCATTAAGTCCCGCACATAGAGGAAGTGACGTCATGATGCTGCGTCGCTGCTTGGGGGTGTGTGGTCGGCCTGGGTCCCTAAGGGATATGGTTTGGGAATACGCTGCCGGGAGAGCACCACGTGAATATCAGGAACACCAAATCCCCCTTCTTTCGGAGACGTTTGGTTGCATGTGCTCCGACAGGCTGGCTTACCTGCCGGAACCAAATTGGCGTGCAAGAGGTACCAGTCACGCCCCGACTTGCGTTCATGGCCGCTTGCCGTGACTTCGGATTATGAAGGGGCAATTCATTAACGCGCCCGTGAACGCTCAAACCACGTTGCAGACGTTCGCCACAAAGTCATTTCCGTCACGGCTGGGACAAAATCAAATTTTTCCAACTTGCATTGGTTTATGTCAGGTCATTTAATCATGTGTTTCCTTTGGTGCACCCAACAGCTCCCCTAGCCGTCCACTTGTGTAGGACACGATGGCTCCACAATTTGTTTTTCTGATGGAGGCTAAAAAAGAAAACGCCTGTTGCAGAGATTTCTGCGCACTTCAAAGATTGTCAGGTTATCTCAATTATTCTGCAACTCTTCACTAGCTGCACCTCAAAGCCAAGAATTAAGTTCAAGAACCCCCCCCTCCCTCCCACGCAAAATAGTGTTAGAATAATTTCAGAAAAATGAACAAACTCGCCAAAATCATCACCTTAACTCGGGTGGCAAGTTTCGTTAGCTGTTCATTTCAGACAAAACATGTTGAAGTTCCGATTAACGAAATTATTTATTTCTTTTACCTCAATACCTTTCAAGTGAAATTTTATTTCACAAAATGTCTGCCCGGCTGAATAGTAACTTCGGACTAAGGGACCCTCTGCAAGACGCACTGAATATTGCTGCTTGGGTATATGCAATAATATATGCAATAATATGCAACACACTCAAATGTGTGCCTGTGTGTACGTGTGCAGTTGACGTATCCGCTTGAGGTCGAGGCGACATTTAAGTTTGATGTGAGCTACACGATGGGACGTGGTATATAGAGGTGTCGCCTATGCTTTTGAGACAAGGTTGAGGTGAGGTTACATAAGCGTGATGAGGTTGAGTTTGCGCGTAATGCAAGTTTTAAATGACGCCAAAGCTGCTGAGATTGTGCAGCTGAGCACGAGGTCACGAGTTCGATTCCCGGCCGCGGAAGCCGCTTTTCTGATTGAGGCGAAAAGCAAAAACGCCCGCGTGTGCGTGATTATCCCCAGGTGGTCAAAATTAATCCGCAGACCTCCACTACGGCGCGCCTCATCGCCTGCGTTGCGTCGGCGCGTTAAACCCCACTATCAATCAAATGAAAGCTGCTGAGAGGCAGGCCACGCAAAGCTGCTTACGGTGGAAGTACTCGTCTGTTCCCTGCCCCTTTGATTATTTACGAGTGGAACATCATGCATGCAATTTTGGGTCATTTTATTCGTGTGCTTTCGAACCATCAGATAAGAAGGCATTTACAAAATAAGTTTTACCCATTTCTATGCCACTCGTGAGTAAATCTTTAAAAAATACTGTCTCTAGATGAGGAAGCACATAGCAGGGCGAATACAGTTTTTGAAGTTCAGACACAACAACAGCTTGGGCTGCGCCATGCTTTCCCAACACCGGCTGTTTTTCTAGCCTCATTTAGGGTGACTTTCTAAAAAAAAAAAAAAAAAAAGTTGGGGCTTAACGCGCCGAATCTACAACTGGGCTATGATGCGCGCCGTAGTGGATGTATCAGGAATAACATGGCTACCTGGGGATGTTTAAAGTGCGCTGAAATCTCCGACACACTGTCCTTTTCGATTTTCGCTTCCATCTGAAAAGCAGCCACCTGTGTCCGGGATCAGATCCGTGTTCTTAGGCTTAGCAGCACAACGCCTTAGTCACGAGCCACCGTAGCGGGGAAGAAAGTTACAGCGTTTAAAGATTACTGTGTTCTTTAAAAAGAAACTGTTTATCATGTTTTCGCCGGCTAGGAGTGCCATTTCTAATCAGTTTTTGTCCTTTCTTCTAATAATCTTGAAATAAAAAGACGAATTCATGAACTCTAACCCCGAAGAGGTATTGAGAGATTTGACGCAGTATGTGTAACCTTAATTTTTAAGAGAGAAATAGGCAAAAATGTTTTATATTACTTTTAAACAGTTGTACGAGTACTCTATGGAAGCAAGGACCTGTGCGACAACTTTATGAGCTTAAGACTTATTTCTGAATTTCAAAACACGTTCAACCATTCCGTTAACCACGCGAACGTAAAATTTCTTGAAATGACGAACTTGGTCTCTATACGGTTGTATAGGCAACCATTACAGGCAAATGCCAGTTCTATAATTTTGTAGGCGCAAGAGTTATTGTGGGAGTTCAGGAAGCACTTTGGAGCGAGATTTTATTAAGTTAGCTTTGCTAAGGATGAAATTTTCAATTCAAATTTAAACTTAAATTTGCTTTCGGATATTTGTATGAGCGCTCTTCAAGCGCCAAACGACAATGCAATAAGCTGGAGGGCCGAGGAAATGTACAATCTCTAAAACCTAGTCTTATTCGCACCCTTACGGATGAGATTTAAAAAAAAATCTCGCCTTGCGGAGTCTCCTTGTCAGGGAAGTAGTGAAACCATTGCAATCGAAATCTAAACCCAGCGTGATTGGGCAGTCAGTCGGCCATCCAACGTAACTATCAATCAAGAGGCATTGTGAATTCCTCACAGATAACTGAATGAAAACTGCCACCTTCAAATATTCTTTCCATCCTCGAACTGTAACAGACTGCAACCATTTGCACCATAATTTGTTTGGATCCTTACCATCATCGACAAATCGAATAACGACTGGCATTTATTATTATTTTTTTATGATGCGGTGCCCTTTTTTGTGGTATTTAATGTCAGCGGAGTAAGTACTAAGTAAACAAATTAATACATAAAAGAGAGACAACACAGCTTCTGCCGGTTTCTTGGTCTAGAAAACATATTCAGCAGTAAATTAACTAGAAAAATAAAAAAATAATTAGATCTAGGCACTCGCAGAACTCCAAAACCTCAAGGCTGGCGCCTTTACGACGCATCACACATTTACGCGGCTTCGAAAGAGAAGTGCCCGTCTGTGTACATGAAAGCCGCAGAATAAGAACAAGATAAAAAAAACAATTCAGCGGATATATGTGCGAGTAGCCTTCGAGACCCCACTTGACGGCAAAGGATAAGGCTAGCCTACCTCACATTTCTTAATGAGTTGCGCCTGAACAATACACCTGCAGAAAAAAGAATTTCACTTCCGATCCCAACCACAAAGCACCCCGGTTTACGGACCGTTTCTTTTCTGTATTTATCTCCAAACGAAGCCCGTGATGAATATTCAAACAGGATTTTTCTGGCCTTGTGTTCGGCCTCGAAGGCGCTGGATGTGCACTTTCGGTTCAAAAGTTTGCGAAGTGCAAAGCTGAGTTCCTCATCAGTCAAAGTGCACTAGTGCCCGATTCCAAGTGCTCCACGGGTCCAAGTACGTTCCCTGCCTCTAACACGCGGTCATACGTATCCATCGTGTAATTTGTCCGCCCGCGGCGGTTGTCTGCCCTCTCAACAGGCGCCGAGAACACGGCCACAGAGGGAGGGCGAAAAGGCTCATTAGCTGATCTCGGCGCGTGGTTCATTCCCGCCCTCTTGGCGCACTCTAGAGCAGTGCGTGCGTGCGTGCGTGCGTGCGTGCGTGCGTGCGTGCGTGCGTGGGCACTCGACGGGCCGATTACGCAAACTTGCGCTCCTGAAAGTCACGTTACTCTTCGCATTCAGAGTAGCTTGATTTCCCCGACTCTTTGTGGGAAATGTGAGGTACTCAATGCGGCTATTCCCCTAGAATGGCCATGAGTCGCATAGCGGTGTGCCTTTGTGAATAGCGGATACTCCAGTCACGGCCGCTCGATGGGAACTAGGACCTATAGTTCATATCACAAGATAGCTGCAGCACTGTGGAGGCTACATTGTTATCAATAGTGCGCCCACTGAGGGCGCCTAATCCGCCGTGAAGGGGGTCCTGAAAGGACACTCCCTTCTCCCCTCTCGGCAAGTGGCACCGCACGGCCCCGGCACCTTTTGTCGCTTCCTTCGCGGTGAGTTAGGCGCCCTGAGGGGGACAACAATGTAGCCTCCACAGTGCTGCAGCTAGCTTGTGATATGAACTATAGTTCCCACCGAGCGGCCGTGCTCCAGTTAACCTACATTGCGAATCACAGCCACACGCATAGCAGGATATTGCTAAGGATCGTCGCAGTGCTGCCCTGCTGGAACAGTGGCGGAAGAAAGAAATATTTGGTTAGTATGAGTGTATAGGCAGACGGTTTGCTGTGATAACATGCTTTTGGTGGGGCAGAATGGAACATCAGTATACATCGTTCACTTTCTCGAAGTATTTCTGTGGCCTTTGCTTCGCTGCTTGAGCGCAGAAAAAATCAATCAATCAATCAATCAATCAATCTTTGTAATTAAAGGATACTTGTGGTCAGCCCTGGTGCTGTTATTTTCTTCTGTATACTTATGCCTATTCCCCTGTTCTTGAATGGTCAAGTACAGCACAGCTACCGAAATATTAAGCTTGTAGGGAAGGTTTAAGCGCGTTAGTGGTAAAGGAGAAATTTATTTGTTGCTACATCATTGGATATTTGGAAATGTAGCTTTGGCAAGCTTACCGCCTCCTCCCTTCCCCTTCATTCATAACAAAGAGTAAAGTCATTTCGTTAGCCTACTAAGCAATAATAGCTACTGAGCAACTGTTACACATTTTGATATAGGGAGCAATAAAACTTTGAAAATGGTAGAGAACACAAGAAAAGAAAACTTCGGACAAGGTAGAAACCCTGATTGCTGCCAACGTTCTAGCAAAGAGATTTGCCTTCATCAGGACAAACTTTCGCCTGGCTAGCACGGTTTATATAGGGGTAGGTCCCCAGGAGAGAGGAGAGAAGAAGTGGAATTAAGAAAGCGGATTGGTTTGGGAGTATGTAGGCGGAGATATTGAGGGGGAAAGAAGGTTGTATAGTCTGAGCCGCGAAGTCGAAAAATTTCGGGAAATTCTTGGAGAGAAAGGATGAGAGGGTTTGTTGCCCCAGCGCGCGGCCTACGGAAAGGTTCTCAGACACGCCGGAAGCAGAACAGGCGGTGCCCTTTATTTTGACCTCGGGCTTGCAGATAGCTTATGATAAGGACTCCTCTCTTCACCAAAGAGAGGAATCATGAAGAGAGGAATCATAAACATGTGTTTAAAGAATGCTATCAAGAAATCATGCGATCATTCAATGGCTACCAGCCTCCGCCAACAATCGCAAAGATTGTCTAACTCGGGTGTAAGGGTTGCAGGCGCAAGCGACGCAGCAAAGTCGAAAGCGTGGGAAGCGGCGGTTCCCTGAAGGGCGCCTGAAGGGCTTTCTGGCAGCCAGCCTGTCAACAGCAGACGGCCTTTGGATCATGCCGCATGCGTGGAGACGAATTGTCTTGAGCCTCAGCTGTGCTGTGGCGTTGTTTTGAGCGGCGAGTCGCAAAGCATAGTACGAGCGTGGGAAACCGCGGGTCGGATGCTCGATGAGCTTTTGCGTGGACGCGGTGGCGGTCGCTTCGGGGGCCGCCTGCGCGCGCGTTTAGCCAGAGGGACGGTTGTAAACCAAAGTGGCCATACGCGCTTCTGATAACGGGGAGCAAGGGGCTGTCAACCGTGCTTTGTCGGCGGCCGATTGGGGCCGTGGTTGGGTCTTTGTTGGCCCGCGCGCACACTAAGGAGGTGCGAAGATGTTTCGTTGGGAATGCGACGCCGCGGGGTCCGCGCGCCCCATATGGTTTCTGCCGAGGATCGCCTGTCAATGGCGGGGAACCGCGAGGGCGCGCTGCGTTCGTTAAGAGAAACGGATACGGGTCACCCCGCGTTTGTGTTGTCGGTCCAACTTTGGACAAGGCGTTATACGCGTAAAGTGCGGGCGTGGGAACGGGCAAGGGAGGCGGCGTACGTAGAAGCTTGCCCCGGGCGCTTGCACGTGTTTCCTCGGATGTTTGAGTGTTTGTTGTATTTGTTTGGTTTAATTTTGATCTCTCCCTTGTTTTCCTGGTGGGGGAGAGTGACCAGCGTTTGAGGGTTGCGGGGGGCGTTGCCCATCGCGGTTTAGGCCCGGATTTGGTGATACATCCAATCAGGTGCCCAGGAGATACCGATTGGCCTGTGTATCGGGGGTGGGGCCTAAGTAACCCATTAAAACCACGAGACACGAGGTCTCGGGGTCGAATCCTCAGGGTTTAATGTGCTATGCACGGCCGGCGTATTGCCGGGCTAGCCAGGTCAGGCTAGGGAGGATTTCACCACTTGGGTAGTTTTAAGGTCAGGGTCCGTCGCTGACGGGGGTGCCGCGTGCACAAAGTTTTAGCTGACCTAGAACCCCATTTTATTTCTTACTTTGTTAACTCCATCTTCAGTTTGTCAATATTCTGTATATATCTTCTGTGTCAATATACAGTTTTGAAAACCCTCCATCAACCATCGTCGTCGTGTCGTCAAGTGCCGTCACCATCAGGCACCAACGCAGATCATCATCATCATCTTCAAGGAACAACAACGAACCTATTGACATTTACTTCGGGGTATCCAGTTCACTTCCAAATCTCTGTTGCTGAGTCCTCGCTAAAAATGTTGCGAGCCCAAACGCAGGGAGAGCAGCCGGCTTCACTCGAAACCCGTCCAAAGTATGTGGTTATACTTTACCTCCACAATATTTCCCACAACTTGAAGAAAATTGCAGGACGCGTCAATATTAGAGTGTTTTTTTCTGCCCCAGAAAAACTGGGCAAGTTATGCATAATGAGCAATCCCTGTGGTCAACGCTCTAGCCATTGCGGTATAAAACATAAATGTAAGCCCACAACATACACAGAAAACGTGGTGTACGAAATTCCCCGTTCTTGCGGCAAACGTTATATTGGACAGATTGGTCGCTGTAATAATGTCCGGCTTCGCGAGCATACTGGCAATGTTAAAAATGGGAGTGGCAGATAGTTAGCGCATCGCTGTTCCACGTGTGACCACGAACCGCACTGCGAACCGCTCTTCGACAAATGCATCATAATCGGCGAGAATAAACATAGGTTAAACAGAGAAATTGTGGAAGCTGAAAAAATAGATAGGTTGCAGTCTCAATGCGTGAACACATCATCTGTGTCCCTTTCTCAAAAAGAACTATGTTATCTCAGATGATCATGAGTTGTTGGTTTTTTCCAAATACATTTTGTTGGTAGTAGCGCTCATCCTGTCGTCTCCTTTCTTTGTCTCTGTCTAATTTGCGCTTTCAGTCCCCATAATGGCCAGGAGTGTTCTTAAAGATCCCAAGGTGGTCAAAATTAATCCGGAGCCCTACACTACGGCGCGCCTCATCGCCTATGAAGCGGTGGCGCGGTAAACCCTACAATCAATCAACCAGGATTGCTGACATGCCTTGATAGAGGCAAAGAGGGGCAGGTTTTTGCATGAGAGCGGTGATTGTTACACCTCAAACAGAAGGGTGTTTCAGTCTGACTAATGTATGGTTTGCCGCAGAGGGTGCATGCCAGGAGGTATACGACGTTGGAGGGGAACACATTTAACACATTCCCTTTTACATTAAGAAACTAGTTTGAAGCTATGCTGGAGGCGCGCTGTGGTGCTCATTTGTGGGTATACCTTACACCGTTGTTTGCTACAGGGCATGCAACCCGTAGTTTCCGGTTGGCTGAAGCTGGATTTATTACGAACGTCGCCCATATTTTTGCTCCGTCTATAAACAAACCGTAGCGGCTTGAAAAATATTCTTTTTCGGCGTTCACTTTAAATAAGGGCGATTGTGCCGAGGACGAACGGGTCAAACTTTCCGAGGACGAACTTTCCGAGCCGAGGACGAACGGGTCAAAACGAGGTTTGTTTTTGATGGCAGTTCGAATACGTTTCACGGAGAATTTCGGTCCGGTTAAATTGGTTAGCTCGCGTAATCGCGTTGTCGATCACCTGCTCTGGGTATTTTTTATTCAAGAGCGCGGTTTTAAGTTCTCTAAAACGAAAATCGAAATCCGCTTGGCGTGTGCAGATTTGCCTGAAACGCCCAGATTGGCTATATGGTATTGCGGTCATGGAGTTCCCCACATGGCTGCTGTGGAAGTGCAAATACTGGCGCGTGTCTGAAGCCTGTCTTGATAAACTGTAAGTGTCACATCCAGGAAATTCATGCTGTGCGAAGAGTTGGAATTAGAGAGGGAGATACTAGGATGCGCAAGATTAAAAGCCTCAATAAATGTACAAGGTTCCATTTCACCATGCTGTCATATTATGAATATATCGTCGGATATACCTGTTGTAGTACAGTGGCTTCTTCAAATTTTTTGTTTCGAGGAAGTTTGACCTTAGACGTCCCATAAAGAATTCGCGTAGTACGGCCCGATTTTGGTTCCCATTGACGTTCCGCTAGCTTGCACGGAATTGACACCGTCAAAATCAATATTAAGCTCAAGGATAAGGTGAAGGACAGTTTCAAGAGTCAGATCAAACAATCAGAATGGGAAATGAAAATGAGGGGCTCGTTGAATTCAGACAGAAATAAAGGTTGGCAGTCAAGCATGCCTCGCAAAGCAAATTGGAGCATGGGGTAGGTCATTGAAACCGATGAAGAATTTTGAAAGACACAAAGAAAATGGAGAAAAAATGCCCGCCGCGTGGGATCCGGAGGTTGAGGTTGTGGGTTCGGATGACCTACCGCATTCTCCCCTTTGCTTTCGGAAGTGGAGAAAAGCATGCCCGCCGGGTGAGATCCGAACCCACGACATCCAGAATACGCGACTGGTGTGATGACCACTACGCTATCGACGGGGCTGTGCTCCCCTCCACTTTCGCGGATATTTATGTTAAAGTAATTGTTTCCTGCGCTTTGGAGCGGTAGCCATTTCTTGTTTCCTTATTTCTGTATTAATTCAATGAGCACCTCTTTTCCCCTGTAACTCGATATATATATACCCGCCGCGATGGCTGAGTGGCTAACGCGTTGCGCTGCTGAGCACGAGGTCGCGGGTTCGATTCCCGGCCACGGCGGCCGCTTTTCTGATGGAGGCGAAAAGCAAAAATGCCCGTTTGTACAAGATTTCGGCGCCCGTTAAAGATCCCCAGGTGTCAAAATTAATCAGGAGCCCTCCACTACGGCGCGCCTGATCGATATATATATACTCTGGGCGCGTGTTTTTCTTTCTTTCTTTCTCACGTAATTAATAATAATAAATAATAATGTAACGTCACTAACGGTAAAAAATATTCTAACCATTCCCCTATGCCTTCTTTGGTGTTGTAGACTGCCGGCATTTCTTCCTGTATATATATATATATATATATATATATATATTGGTCTTGCCCGTTGATAACGCCGAACAAAACCAAATAATATGAAAAAGATTAGGGGTATACACCGTAGTGCACAGAAGGTACACCTAGACGCTTAAGCGATATTTCTTGTCTATTTATGAATAATACCTGGTGGGTAAGGCGCAGCCGCATACACCTTGTTCGCGGAGACTTCTAATAAAAAAGTAACATTCTATTTGCCAGCTCGGGTGTAGCATAGTGTTTCTCAATGTACAAAATACGACAAAAATATTACCTTGAATGCGGAATCTATGATATATACTGCTGTGGGCCGTTCAATATAGGTGACAGGTAGACAAATTGTATGTTAAGATAGCATTTAAGGTGTATGCACCTTCGGTACAGCCGAGCCCTACGAGATGATGCGTCGAGCCACTCCCGCCGAAAATCACGTTCAATAAAAAGTTTTGCTCCTCTGTTTTTCTCCTAGGCATTCAGATACCCCTGCCGTCTTTCTGTAACGGGAGCTACACTACGCTACCTCGGACAGTCTTCGCGGGGTGACCAGTTTTGCCATTGAGCGCTCGAGGTCAAACCATGCTTCCATCCGCAAGCGGCCGGCATGGAGCAGCGTTCCGATGGCGGGGAGAGATAGGCGGATGGGGAAAGATAGGCGATGAGGGAACGGAGACGTGCGCAGGACCTGTGCGCGGGAGCTGGCGGAGGTAGGCAGGGAGGCTGCCGCCGCAGCGAGCGATAAGCGAGTGACAAAAAGGAAGGCCACGACACCACGTGCGGCGCAGAACCGTGGGCGATAGAGGAAGACGAAGAGCAAGACTAGCTGTGGTCCCTCGTACAGCGCTGAGGTTTAAACAACGCCGTGAGGTGAAAAAGAGGAAAAACCCTACTGTTGCGAACAGCTTCGCTACATTTAAGTCTTAAGCCTTAGTGTGAGCTTGCTTGATTTTTTTTCTTGATACCTGAAAACTTTCAGTGCTCCCAGCCACAAACAAAAACAAAATATCCGGAAGTTGGGGCGGTGTAGCAACCCTAGGGTAAAGGTGCAATTTTTTCAAGAAATGTGCGTCAGCCTGCAATCAGTTTTACCCTGCCTCATTGGCCTGTCCGTAAATACTTACCAGTCTGTGCCTGAACAATGGATCGGACTACATGCAAGCTCTACCTAAGCACAATCTAATCTATGGCTTCAGGCTTATTTTAAGGCCATCGAGTGCCTTAAGGCTTTGTTAAGAACGTCTGGAACGCCTCGTCACCCGCCGTTGTTGGTCAGCGGCAAAACCGTATGCTCTGCTGAATGTCGTAGATCCCATTCCGTGATGCTTCCCCGTTATCCTGGTGGAGGTAAAATATAAAAGCAGGCCGAAATTTCAAGTAATTTGCCGATGTTTTGTTCCAGTACTGTTTATGTTCGATCACATGTGTCATACTTTCGTCTTGCACAAATATTCAAATTATGATGCACCTTTCATACGTGGCAAGATAGGTGCTGGTAAGTGTAAATTCTAGCAGGCACTCGCTGTCTTGCAAACCCAAGTGCCAACATGTCGTTTCACCTGCCTGCTAGCGTGTGCACAGCGAGTCAAGATCGCCATTTGTTCTTCATCGGCGCTGCTAGCAGCGTCAGGACTCTCTGCCCCACCTCAATCATGGCAGCGGTGGTTGCTTGTCCTGCTACTACGCAACACTTCGCACCATGGCTGATGAGCGCCATCTAGGCAGTGCAAATTGGAGTAACGCCACACCGCCTGATTCGTTGAGCCAGACTGACGCTCTCGAAAAGTGGCGAAGTAAGCTTACAAAGGTAAAGCTTTGAATGAGGCCCATGACAACGACGCTTAATGCACGTGACGCCACTAGGATAGGTCTAAAGTATGTCGAAACCTAACAACGCCGGACTCCACACTGGCCCCGTGTAATTTGTCACTTCGCAATCCAACACTAACAGTTGCAGATTTATTCAAAGAGACAGCAATCATCTTAGCATGTTTTGTAGAACTGCTTCCAGTCTATGTACATGCCCACAAACGCTGCAAGCGAGGGGACAGCGAGCAAAGGGGTGGGGCCGGAGGGCGAGATGCGTTCTCGTTCTGTCGATTCGCATCGGGTACATTTTTTTGGTAAGTTACTAAAATCTAAGAACTAGTTCGCGATGTGGGGGTAATGTAAAATGTTTAAGTATGATTGCAGCCACGCATATACGTGCTATTCCAGCATGCCAACTATGACACAATGCCAACGTAGTCGTTAGTTCAGTGTTTTGCGCCTTATTAAGTAGAAAGCTCTACGTCCAAGCATAGCACGCGGCAACTGCGTTAACGGAACGAGTATAATGGACAAATGGCTGCTGTCAACCAAGCAGATGTTTACACCTGCTAAAAAAACCGCATCAAAGACAAGAAAAATGTGTAGGCGGTCATTTCCCATTTTGCGAAATCGTGAATTAGAACTAAACTTCACAAAGAGTTGTTTCTTGAGTGAGTTGGTCATTCATCGTGTAAGTAAGCGCGAAAAGATCAAGGACAAACGAAGTGGAGGGGACACGGCGCTACTATCAACTCGTTTATTTTCACTGTGATGTTCAATTTTATACGGGAAGTTACACAGCGAATGAAGGAAGGAAAGAAACGAGATAGTTTCTTTGAAAGACAGATGCGTTAGCACAGTTTCTATAACATTGACAAAGGAAGAACTGCAATTCTGCTCTAATCATTACAATTTACTTTGCAAAAGTGCCTCTGTAACGCGGGCGTTTTAACTGTCATCCTTCACTTTTTTGTTTTTTGTATTTGCTTGTGCTCCTCCCCTTTTCTTCCTGTACTTCATTCGCTGTGTATCTTGATTGATTGTAGGGTTTAACGTGCCGACGCAACGAAGGCGATGAGGCGCCCCGTAGTGGAGGGCTCCGGATTAATTTCGACCTCCTGGGGATCTTTAACGTGCGCCGAAATCTCGTACACACGGGCGTTTTTAGATGCGGCGCATCTCTTGCTCGGAGGCATGTCCCTCCTGCGTCGTCGGCGGTGACGGCGGCGTCCTTCCGCAGCCCTCCTCCGTTCGCCTCTCCCACAGCTGTGTGCAACACTCTCACTCCGGCGCATAACGACAGCTGGCGCGTTTGGTTGGCGCGCGCTTCGCTGCGTTAACGATGCGTTAACAGCTGCTCCGGTGCGCATGTGCGTGCATGCGCGACTCTCCTGCGCGGTCTCCTCTCCTTCAAGCGCTGTGAATATAAAGCGGGTATCGCGCCGCGGCGGTTCAGTCAGCGCTCGCTCTCGCACTTCATGTGACCTTGCTTGACTGCTTCTACGTGCTTGACTACTTCGTGCTTGACGACTCCGTGCTTGACGATTTCGCGCTTGATTACGTCGTACTTCACTTGATTCTTCGATGAAACACGTGTACTCTCTCATTTCGCGTATGCATGTGCATGAAAATGTAAAATTGCCTCAATCGTCCCGTGTATGAGAACATCCGTATGTGATGGAAGGCACCCTACGCGTTCACAATACGTTTCACGCGATGTAGAGAATCAACCCAATGGAAACGCCAATTGAACCCCCAGAAGCGCCACATCACACCAGGGTTCCCTCGCGGGGAGATGGAGGCAATTTTTCTTTTCGCCTCCATCAGAAAAGCGGCCGCCGCGGCCGGGAATCGAACCCGCGACCTCGTGCTCAGTCGCTGTGTAACTTCCCGTATAAAATCGGACATCACAGTGAAAATAAACGAGTTACCCGCCGCGGTGGCTCAGTGGCTAAGGCGTTGCGCTGCTGAGCACGAGGTCGCGGGTTCGATTCCCGGCCGCGGCGGCCGCTTTTCTGATGGAGGCGAAAAGCAAAAACGCCCGTGTGTACGAGATTTCGGCGCACGATAAAGATCCCCAGGTGGTCAAAATTAATCCGGAGCCCTCCACTACGGCGCGCCTCATCGCCTGCGTTGCGTCGGCGCGTTAAACCCTACAATCAATCAAATAAACGAGTTGATAAAGCGCCGTGTCCCGTCCACTTCGTTCGTCCTTGTTCCTTTGGCGCTTAGAATTAAACTTTTGTGTTTCCTTCAGCAGTTTTTTTTTTTATCAGCTATAGCTGAACGGCACTATGCTGAACTGTAAATTCAGAATTAGACCAGATGTTACGAAGAAGTACCATATATTTTTGTACAGATTTTTTTTAAAGCACGGCTCTTAACGTAAAAAAAGTGCAACAGTAAGGGATCGCATCACTGATAATTTGATTTTGGTTCCTCTCATTTGCGTGTGAAAAAAAAAAAAAAAACACAGGAAATGTAACAGTAGACTTCAAAACGCTACCAAGAGAAAGAGCGTTAACGCACTATGTCAAAGTGACAAAGCCGCTTTGCAAACGGCCGGCGACGTGCCGCTCACGAGTCCAACGAAGATTTTAACGCTGTACAAGTAGAATGAGTTAGGCAACACATATTACAAATAAAATCAAAATATCAGCAGTGTATGGAAGGGGGAGATGCAGGCCATTCTCCCATCTGTTAAAAAAAAGTTTGTGCAGTCACATGGTTATTCCCCCGCTGACCGAAAACTTCGTTCAAACCTATAATGCTAGTGATGCGCAGCACATTTTGTGTACATGCCGTGACATTTAGGATAAGATATGCGCAGGTAAATTAAAAGGGGCGTCAATGAAAATAAATTGAACGTAATATTCATACTTAGTCCTTCAGTGGCCAGTGCAACGAAATACTTCTGTCGAATTTCATTCTCGTGGAAGAACAAAAATCCCCCCCCCCAAAAAAAAGAAACATCTGGCGCATTCTTTTGTGCCTGCTGAATTCGTTCCTCTCGTGTTTTCACAAGAAATGGGGACGGCCGAGCCCCAGTTTGATTTTACCATCAGCAAACTTTTGCTCATTTCCGGAAATGGTGTTCTCAAAACTTTGCATTCGCGACGTACCCGACTTGGAGGAAAGGGAAAAACAGACGGGATCTGCCTCTGCCGCTGTCACTCGAAAACAAAACGAAAACGCTCTCTTCCAAAATAAGCTTTGGAATACTTTTTCAAGTTTTATTTCCGTCGACCTGGTGTTTCTCGCTCTATTCACTTTAAGTAAAAAAAAAAAAAAAAAACAAGCGATTCGTGAGAGAAAGAATCCACTGTTGTAACGTCTGTAGCGCGAAACGGGACAAAGGATGGAAGAAGAACACCACGATTGATTTCAATTAATGACGTCTGCTTTTTCCTGTCTGTTTCAAGCTACACCCCTCCCGATGCCAGAATATAAACTCGCCCAGCACTCATCAATTCTACTCAGAAGCTCTTTATCGCCAAAGCTAACGACAAGTTTAACAACAAATCTGAAAGAGTAAGTTCCTAATAATTCAGTCCCGCGCGTCACGCGCTACAGGCACACTTTAGCCATAAGGAGAACTGCGATAAAAGAGCTCGTAACTAAGCTGGATCACCTGGGTTTCCTTCAATTACGCGACTAAACGCATCCTTGGAATAGTTTAAGCACAAAATTTTTTTTACGCACGCCTTGCCATTACAAAACTGAAATACCAGATCGCCCCATGGGAGCGGAGGGGGAGGTAACTAAAAATAAAAGCTTGCCTTGCGCAGCCGGAAAGAGGCGAGATAATTCTACAAAAAAGGCAGGCCACTGAATCGACACCGCTGACCGGTATAATGTAGTTCAAAAAAAAAAAAATCGGGGGATAAGAGGGAAGGAGAGGTTCGGCCATCTTGAGGTCGATGCAAGACCGGCACATCCCGCATCCTGCTGGCGTTCCACCGGGTGGATGCTACAGCTGAGCACGGCTCGCGTTGGTTCCCACTGTTCAAGGCATTGTGTTTCAGCACGATTAATCAGGAACACTTCCTTTTTAAATTTCCGTACCATTACAATATAAACCAGCTCCCTAGCTCGTTGCTCTAAAAAATCGGCGTATTAAATTACTGCGTTGAACTAGCATGGCCCGTAGATCTTGGTGATTTTCGATAGCGTTGTGCTTCCAAAATATGAGCCGCGACAAAGCATTACGAACGACTCTGAGGTCATACTCATGGGATGGGGGAAGCATAACCAACAAATCCGGTTTGTATTCCATACCAAGAATATATAATTTGACAGAAAAATAATCAAATGTGAGTTCAAAGAATGAATGACAAAAGTCTCAATTACACCTTCTCTTGTGGAGCTGTTAATGGCTCGGGTTCCGTGCATTTGTTGTCGGGCGTCAACCATCACACCGCCCTCTGCTTGTGCGTGCTCCAATCATATGCGTGGCCAGTCTCCTCTGGATCCCCCAAAGTGGCGGTAGTCGTCCACCACAACCACAATCGCCATCATCATCATCATCCAGCCTATTTACGCCCACTGCACGGCCAAGGCCACTCCCATAGATCTCCAGTTATCCCGGTCCTGTGCTAACTGCGACCAAGTTATCCCCGCAAACTTATTCGTCTCAACTGCCCATCTAACCTTCTGCCGCCCCCTGCAACGCTTGCCTTCTCTAGGAATCCACTCTGTTACTCTTAATGACCAACGGTTATCTTGCTTTCTAATTACATGCCCTGCCCACGTCCATTTCTTCTTCTTAATTTCTACTAATATGTCCTTAACACGCGTTTGTTCGCTAACCCACTCCGCTGTCTTCTTGTCCCTTAATGTTACACCTATCATCTTCCGTTCCATTGCTCGCTGAGTAGTCCTCAATGTAAGTTGAGCCATTTTAGTGAGCCTCAAATTTTCTGCCCCGTAGGTGAGTACCTGTAAGATGCAGCTGTCATACGCTTTCTCCTTCAGGGACAGGGGTAGGCTGCCATTCATTATCTGAGAATGCCTACCGAATGCACTCCACCCCATTCTTATCCTTCTAATTATCTCTGTCTCCGCGCTGCTGCACAATCCCAAGGCGGCACGTCTCTATGAAGCGCGAGGTATTCCATATAGCGAGGCGTTCGTGTGTGTGTGTGTGTGTGTGTGTGTGTGTGTGTGTGTGTGTGTGTTTGTGTTTGTGTGTGTGTGTGTGTGCGTGTGTGCGTGTGTGCATGTGTGCGTGTGTGCGTGTGTGTGTGTGTGTGTGTTTGTGTTTGTGTGTGTGTCTGTGTGTGTGTGTGTGTGTGTGCGCGTGTTTTTTTTGTTTTTTTTTTTGCTTGCGTGCTTGCTTGTGCTTGCTTATAGGCGGCTCCAGCCAAAGGAGGCGCCCGTCGGGGCACAAACTTGACCGTGGCCAGCCGATCAGGGGACAACAGTGCCGTACGTTCGCGTTGTCGTCGCCGCTAATTTTCACGGCAGTGCGGCCCGCGGGCTACGGTAAGGGCAGTTCCATGGCTGCAACTCCAGTAGCAGGAAAAAGATGTGCCCCCGAGTTCATACCCTTCTTCCCAATTCCGCGTCGGCTCATTTTTGCTGGTCATCTAGCTTCAGAGAGTGGAACGGCTTATTATTACTCCTTTTTAGTCAAATCATACCTAAAATTATGGCAACCAGCGACAAATGTCCCTGTAAAGAGTGCACCACCTCACCAGCGAAATTGCTGCAGTGAAGCAAGCTTCGGGGTCACAACTAAAGGGTTTAGTCGCGGAAATCGCATTCCGTGTGTAAGAAAACTAGCATGGTCTGCGGCGTCCACATAAATACAGAAGCGACTTTCACACGTTGCTCATTTCCTTTGTACTGCGAAGCCGTATACCTGCACCAGCCAAGAAAAGTTTCGTGTCCGCGTCAGCAGAAAACGCCACGCTAAAGAAAAGAAATTACTGGCACCACTAGGGATGGAACTTCGACCCGAATAAAGAAACGGAGCTACAGCCCGTCGTCTAACCGAATAAGCTACGCCCACACGATGAGACGGGAAGACAGACGGTATAGTCAACGAGCGCAGCGGCCAGTTTATCACCTGCGTTCATTCAAAGATTTCGTGTGAAGTACAAAGCACATAATGTATCATAACAGCGTTCACGTCGTTTGGATTAGCGACGAAGGGAACAGTGTTTGGGGAGGGGTACGCGGGGAGGGCGCTCCTTGGCGGCTGCGCATGAAACAAGAGTGAGGGGGAGGCAGCGAGAGAGCCATAGACACGCATGCCGCCCGCCTCCTGCTCACCTTTCGCCAGAAGTTCCTTTCCGTTTTATTTCTTCCGTCGCTGCTGCGTTCGGTCACTCGGTCACGCGGACGCCGCCCCAGTGAAACCCAGGTAACGGCTGCCAGAGTCGCTGGTTTCACTCATTGTAGAGCCACGTGTGTGAATTCAAGCTACGTCGCCTGGGTGATCGTTGTGCGTGTCGTTTACAGCTTCTCAGTACAACCACCTTCACAGCGTGGATTGGAGCGTATTTTTATTGCATGGCCTGGCTGGAGGGTCCATGAATTCATTTTACGTGAGATGGCCATCATGGTTATCCGGATTAATTTAGAGATCCTATAAAGCAGATTTTGGGGGTTATAACCGCCGGAGCTACACCTGGGTTATGAGGCGAGATGTAGTGGAGGGCTTCGGATTAATTTGACCACCTGGGGAGATCTTTACCGTACGCCGAAACCTGGACACACGGGCGTTTCTGCTTTCGTCCCCATCTGAAAAGCGGCCGCCACGGCCGGGTGATTGAGCCAGCGTCCTTGGACTCGGCAGCACAACGCCTTAAGCCGCGATCACATGCAGCGTATTTTCCGCGTTTTGACGCGTCGACGTCGCCCCGCGTTGACGCGCGTCAGCACGCGCACGCCAAAATGCATGGAGTCGCGAGCTGACGCGCCGGCAACGCCGATTTCTATGCTCGCCAGATATCGCCAGATATGGGCATGGACGCAGCGCGAGAAAGCATCGGAAAGCTGCCGGCAGCGTTCGGGTTTCCTGTCCGTCTCGTGGTTTGGGGTCATTCCTTTCCTCAAAAAACAATCAATTTCTCTTTAACCTGCGGTAATCGGCTGCCTTGAGACAAACTGCAAGCTATTTCTGTTCGAAAACACTCATTCATTCGTGGCTTGTTTGGCTTTCATCGGGGAGATGGGGGATTTGCAGTAGTTTTTGTGAGTTAAGTGAGGGAGCTCTACCTACATTGCTTCTAGTATTAGTATGATGGGGCTTGTCTGCAACATTGGTGCAGCATGACGAGCGAGCGTTATCAGCGCCAGAATTTTAGGGACGCATTCCATTTCATTCGCGGCTATCGTGGCTTGCGTACGGGAGACCGGGAATGTGCGATAGCTTTTCTTGACTCAAATAAAGTAGCTGTGGTTACATCACTTGTAGTACCAGCATAAGTGGCCTCGCCTGCAAGATCGGTGCCCAATCACACTCTTGACAACCGGCTATAAAATTCTCTCCAGGATCCTAGCTCGACGCCTCTATATGGCCCTCCGAAGTGTGGTTGGTGAACATCAAACCTGCGGCATGAAAGGTCACTCAATAAACACCAATGTACATCGAATGAGGACCGTCTGTGAGGCCGCGGAGATGGGCGTGGCGTCTATTGTTGTATTCCAACTGCACCTCCGGAAAGCTTTCGATCAGGTCGACCACACTTTTCTCTCCACCTTAGCTCGGCACTGTGGGATAGGGGAAACGATGATGGAATTGACGGAAACGTGCTAACCCGACATCACAACAATTGTATTGTTAGGGGGGGGAGCACTCGGCCGACCCATAGAGGTTTGCAGGTCGGTTCGCCAGGGCTCTCCAGTGTCTCCGTTCCTGTTTGCACTCAATCTGGAACCGCTTTGTCGGATTATGGCCACTTCTAACTCGATCACGGGACTGGTACTTGGGAGTGAAGAACTCCGTGTTCTGGCGTATGCAGACGATATCGCCGTCATCTGCACTTCTCAGCATACGGTGAGCGAGGTCGCCGAGATGGCATATCGCTTCTGCGGGGCGGAGCTATACCTCGCCAAATCGGAGGGATCTTGGTTGGGTGAGTGGGACTACAAGCACTCTAGCTTCCGTGGCGCACGCTGGACAGACGCCATAGACGGCTACTTGGGTGCAAGCATGCCCTAGGGGAAGCCACTGCAGCCATACGGAGACCTAAGCTTGCTGCTGCGGAGGCCAAGTTGCACCCCTGAAAAGCGCGCCACATCGCCTTGGTCGATAGAGCGCACATGTGCACCGTTGTCGCCTACCCTGCTACCCTATTCTCGGCGCGAGTCACCTCTGTAAACACAAAATTATAGACAGTGGGCGGTCTATATCTGGCGTTCGTGGTGCGAGCCTATGAGAACAAATCTTTTTAAGTGCAATGCACTTCTTAAGCGACCCTGAACCTGCGTCCACCGGCGATGTCCGCGCACGTGGAGATGGGCGCGCGCAGCCTTGCCGCTGACATGGCACATACCCACGTGGGGGATTGGCCGGGAATCTCCTCGTCTTCCTTGGCAACGGGGGGAGATGGGCGCGCGCTGCCTGGCCGCTGACATGGCACATACCCACGTGGGGGATTGGCCAAGAATCGGGCGTGAGAAGGGCTAATGCACCTGCTTAAAGGAGTACTGACACGAAATTTCAAAGCTGAGATCCGCTCTAGCAATCAAGTACAACGACAACACAAATAGGTGTCTGTGAATAAATGCATCTTTCTTTCTTTGTAGTTGTGTGTGTGTGTGATCTCTCTTTCGCGAACATTACCGAACCGCGCAAATTCAACTCGTGCATTCGCACTTTCACATTCTTCCCCTCGGGGAAATGCGGGGAATTTTTTGGGGCCTAGATTCTGGACGCTTGGGTCTCGTGCACATGGAGATTAAGCTCACAGTGCAGCGGTTCATTCATTGCAGTCCATCAGATCAGTACACATAGCAAAGTGGCTAGTTACGACAGTTGAACTGCATCATGGTGACCGAGCTGCCCCCTTTTATAGAAAAATCGCTGGCGCTATCGCCCTACTAGAACAGGAGCTCTCTTCGGACTACCTTCTTTTGGTTAAACCTCGTCGACTATACGGCGAACTTCTTGCAAAGCTATTCGCTCCCCTCCCCCCCCCCCCTCCTTCCTCTACCGGCAACCACCATGCGAGGCGGCTAAGCGGGGCGTTCTGAAAAGGGCCATGTCCCTGCCGATCCCCACTGGTTCCAAAAACTTTTCTTCCGGTTCCACAGTGGGGATTTGCCAGTGGGATCCCGACAGGAAAAATGTGGCTTCTTCTTGTCGCGCGGGGTGCAGGCTGCCCCTTGTGTGGGAGGCTGGAGGCGGCGGAGCACGTGGTCTAGGAATGCAACACATGCCTCTGGGATGAGGTGCGTTGTTTTCTGGGCGTATACTGGGACATCGACTGGTCTGCTCTCCGCTACCTAGCCGTCCAGGCAGATCAATCGGTACTCTGCGAATACGTGCTCACGCTAGGCCTCCTGTCACTATGGCGAGCGCGAGTAGACGCGGTGGAGTGTGCTCCCAACACCAAGCTATAGCATGGCGGCATTTCGTCCAGAAACCAGATTGGACCGTGAACGAGCTCGGGGCACTCGATTAGGACAGAAAACTGTGCGAGGCGCTCGCGCGCTGATGCCGGGCCACGGTAGTCTTCAAAACAAAAGAAGCATACCTCTTTAGGCACATATGAAGGCAGTGTCTGGGACGGGGTCTTGAGCACTACGAGTACGTTCGTATAACCAAAATGCTTTCTATGAGTCAGTTGTTTCTGTGAGTGTTTAGTCATTACAAGCGTGTCATGTTGTTACCTCACCTGAGCATGTCTCTATGTACCTTCTATATGTCGATAGTATGTCTATATGGGCTCTGTCTCTGTATACTGAATATTTATTAAGCTAGTGAACCTGTTCTTGTTTTTAAGAAATCCCGGGTCATCTCGACTAATGTGAAACCTGGTGAGGAGCGAAGCATTCAGTGTATAAGTGTATTCTTGGCGCCTTGGCGTTTTTGCCAAAGGAGATGAAACCATTGGGGGGTACAGGTATACAGCTTGTCTCTTGTCTTTGAAGCGCGAAGCTCTCTGGCGCACGGCGTAAACAAGTGTCCCGGTTTTTTTTTTTTTAGTGTGCGTTACGTTCTAGCCCGAGGCGTAAACTAGTTTCCAGGTGTTTTAGTACCGTGACTACATGAGACGAACGACGATTACGACGACGACGACAGGAGACGCCAACTGCCCCAGCTGTTTGGTCACCTTTTGGTCACCTTTTTTTTTTTTTCAGGGTAAACAAAGCGTGCCGAGTACTTTGCCTTTTAATCTAGATGTGGCGTTCGACTGTAACCTCAGTAGCAAGGCTGCGCTGAACGTTGTTTTGCTCACGCTTTGAATTCATGAAGCAGTCCGTACGTAACATCAAGGCAGGGCACCACGTTGCATGTAAATAAATTGTTCGAAGTGCGTTTTTGTTTAACAAGTTCTCTTTGTTCAGATTCGACAGTGATAACATGAAATAAATTTTGCAGCATTTCGAAATTGATCCGCAAGCATTCGTAGCAATGAATAAAGTAGGGCAAGTGTATTTTTTATGGCAACTTTAGGGTCCTGATAACTGCTTTTAAACAATAAAAAATAACTGCTCATAAATCACCGAAAATAACTTGAAAAAGATGGCAGAATTCATACAAACGTTTCCACCAACGCACGTCGAGGCAGAGGCTGATGCGTGACTTCGCCGGTCTGATGTGGTTACTCGCCCTGTCCTGCATGTCCAAGCGGTGCCGCCGAACGGCGCCGATGCTCGCCCGACGCGTGATTTCGCGTCCATATGGTTAAGGCTCTAGCCGCTGAGCCACCGCAACTTATGATTTTAGAATGCAATTAAAGCAAAAGCGAATTTTACGTCAAACAAAGCTCCTACATTGGCCCATTAAGTGGGCGGCATAGAACGCAAGCACCTCAGGGTGCCCGGTTTTGAGTGCCTCATATGTATGTGCTCTGGAGTAGAGGAGATATAACCAGTGGTAGCTCTTCACGACCCTCTACGTCGACGTAATTAGTAATTGACCACTATTGGCCAATTTTATTGCTTTGTAATGTATTACTTAATTGTGACGCCCCATCAATCATCGTCATGACCCACTAGCGCCACCGATACACAAGCGCGAGATGCTCCTCGGGTGTGGCGCTCTCCCGCTTTACGAATTCCTCCTCGAGACATCTTGACTCCACCATTTCATTTAGTTTCGTACCCCATTGGATGTATCATACTTTTTTCCCCAACTCCCATTACCTAATCCCTCTCTCCAAGACACCAAAATTCGCTAAAGCGTTACATGGCGTCTTTGTATCACTTGTACGTAAAATAAATGCGTGTTACCACCACCTGGATGCGTACGACCAACATGATTCTTAAATTCAGATGGTAGACAGCGCCTGTGAGCGCTTTTCCAGTTGAGTATCTTCCCAGTTGTAGGCGAACTAAAACTACACGAGAATGGCGCGGTAGCAGGGCGGCGCACGTTCACAGTTCGTACCGAATTAGCTCAACAATATTTGACCAAGGAAAAGCTCAGCCCCCGCAGCGAATTTTCCCTAGTTAACTGTACAGAACAAGAGGCGCAGTACGGAATCAGGCCTCTTGTACTGCCTTTTAGGGGAGTTGCCAAGGATGTATTCGTTGCTTAAAAGTAGTTCTGCGCGATTTCTATTTCACGGGTAAAAAGATGCGATGCGACAGCCACGCGCTGTTTTAGTGATTCTCCTAGGCACCGCCGATTGCCCTCTCCCTACCGGTTTTTTATAGAAGAGACATTCTACGCAGGTGTTTCAATCGCGTACTAGAAATGGCGCGTTGCTGACGGAATAAACAATGAACGAGCTAAGCGATATACAATTGTTTTGCTTCGTGATGTCAGCCTGAGGTATGCACCCATTGTCCTACCTGTCAGAATCGCACCGTCGAATTACTGATTTTTCAGTACCTTCCCGCGTTCTTTTCTCTATTTTTTTTTACTTTACCTGTTCGACAGCATATCAATTTTAATGATTATTAGAGACAAAATTCATTTTCTCAGACGAATAAAATATTCGTATTTTCTTTCTTTTTGCAAATTAGTAACGCGATAAATCAGGGTGTCGAACCGGAACCGAACTGACCCGAAAACCGGAGTCGGACCGATATTTTTTTCCGGAACTGAACCCGACCCCGGACCGACCCCGGACCGCACGCTAAACCCGAACCGTAACTGAAGTGAAAAAAAATAAATAACGGTAACCGGTTCACGATAAAACCGTTCGACCATCCGTTGTTGATGTAGCGTGGTCAGTGTTGTTCGGGGTTTGTTCTCCTTTACGTAACATCGGCTTAGTGATCATCCATGGACCCTCACCCCTTAGACCAATCACAACATTAATAACGACCTCCCTATTTATGGTGGCAACTCGAAGGCAGAAACGCGCACCAATATTGAAATCGAGTGTTTCTGTTGGCCGCCCGCAAAATATCTCACTATTGGCTGCGTGCAGGCGATATTGAACATATGCTTTGCGCTTCCAGGTGCAGGTCTCGCTGCGACTATACAAGCATTGTGCCTCAACACAATACGAACGCTAGAACAACGAAATAATAGGTTTTAGTATAATCATCTTGCTTAATATTTTACTTTAATCCATGCCACCATAAAAAATGAAGGAAGCTCACACTGACGCATAAGACTTGAAGGAAGCGAACATGTACGCAACCTTTTAGATCATCAGGAATGTTCAAGCCCACGATTGCAGCCGATTTGCTTCTTCTTGGGTGCCGCAACGACCTTTACTCCCTCAATGTTTCTATAAGTGTCAGCTTCCTTCATTATTTTTGAAGTGATAATCATTGGACATCACCTTGGAGGGACGTACGCGATGAAGTGTCTTTCTTGTTCGGAGCAAGTGTTGCCACGATTGCGTTGAACGCTGGAGTCTTTCTCGATCCGAACAAAAGTTTGCACGATTACGCTGAACCCTGGAGTTTTTTTGGCCAATCTTGGCCAATCTCTCTAAGTGGGTATGCTGGGCTTGACAAATGAGCGTCGGGGACGCTGGGCGGCCGCCGCGAGGCAAGCACACATGGGCGATCGGCATTTTCTTGGGTTTTTTTAACTGCCAGGTGGTCGCCACACTCTTGACCAACCTCCCTAACTGGGTATGCTTGGCTTGACGAACATGCGCCGGGGACGCTAGGCTGTCGCCACTAGGCACGAGCACTCCAGCGCTCGGCATTATTTTGGTTTTGTTAGCTGACGAATGGTCGCCGCGAGGCCCGTGCTCACGTGAGCATGCTCTGCAATTTCTTGGCACTTTCAACTGCGGACACGAAAATTACGATTTGCTAAACAGCTTCGCTGTTAAAACGAAATTTTGAGATTCAATTTTTCTTAACCTGTTATGCTTCGCTAGTATGGCACTGGTGTCGCGTGAATTAGCCAGCTCAATGGGTTGATAAATATATCTTTAATTTCACCAAAAAAAGGGGCAAGGGATAGTGGGTGTTTGGTCGCGGGGAGTGGCGATGCCTTCTAGCAAACTCCAGCGCTTATGTCGTGACCCAAACTTGCATCGGCGGGTCGGTGCTGAGCATCAAGCCATCCAACAGCTCCGAATTAGGTAATTGCTGACAGCAAGGAGGGAGTGCACTAAATCTCGTCTTTCGCCTTTACATAGAGAGCATTAGGGCCGGTAAGCTCCAGAATAAATCAATGGTAATTTTCAGGTGGCACAGATTTTATTAGTTTAGAGCTGCCTCCGTCTATTGGCTTGCTGAATATTGTTGAGGGATTTATGAGGGGGAGAATACTTATGTATGTCTGGGCGGTAGTGCATAACTACCTGATGGCACGTCTTCATGCGCTCCCTGGCCGATATGAGGGAGAAGTCACCCACATCCCGGTGGAGAAAGAGCCCACTGTTATGAATGGGCCAAGGACCACGCAGGCAGAGAGAAAAACACTGTTTAACAAACCCAACACTCATTACACCCAAGTAATATAAAATGGCCGCGTATCGGTTGCTCTCGTTGCAAATGTCGAGGAAAGACGATAGTCGACTGGCGCCCCTGCTAAGTAAATACCTCCCTTCTCTTTCCCGCTTACCTCTCATGCTGTTCCTCTCCCGTCTCGTTACTCCCAAGATAACACGCTAGAGGCTTGCTCAAATCAATTTAAATTTACCGCGTTCCACTGCTCCAGGCCGGGTGCGTCGATGGCAGCGCTGCCGTACGGCGGAGACGCGCGTGAATCGAGGCTGCCTATTTCAATGTTTATAGAACCACGTTACCCTACTCCACGTGCCTTCCGAGCGGAACGTGGAACCTATCTAGTGGAATTTTTCGTTGCGTTTGCAGATTGATTTCTTAAATGCCGCTAGGAGTTATAGTAGCGCTGGCAACAGCAGGAGATGGTTTTCTGCAGTTGATGTAGTATTTCATTTGCTATCGCAAAACGCATGAATCTATATTTTTTATATAAAGGAACTCTGAAAATATCACTTATGTAGTGATTGTCAGCCTTATATTTGCGTAATACCGTGTTATCGTTCAACAGTCATGACAAGTATGAACATTGACACCAGACTTAGATATTTAGATTTGGTGTGGGTATATAAGACTATTGCGCCGCTTCTGTTTAGTTTGGCCGGGTGGCTGAATCAAGTCACAGACAGACAGACATACAGACAGACCGAAACTTCTGTTTACTTTGGCCGGGTGGCTGAATCGAGTCACAGACAGCCATACAGACAGACCAAATTTCTGCGTTTAAAGGGACACTGAAATGAATTTGTCAAGCTCCCGGTTTTGCTTGCACTGCGTAGACTGGGTGAATTAGCCCAATTTTCATCGTTTATCCAGTTGATAAGTCGGTAATTATTTTATAAAACGGGAAAGAAGAAAAAGGAAAAACATCCCCATCGCGAGGGGCACGATCAAATGCAGAGCATTTCCGCGGGGGGCGCGCCTGCAAGTCGTATGGATTACGTATTGGTTGTTGTTGTTGTATTTGTTGTCTTCCAGCGTAGACATTGTCGATGAAGTCGATGGTGAAACGTGAAACGTGCCGTGAACCCCCTGCCGCGGCTATGACGCAACACAATCCAACACAATCCACTTTAATCCAATCCAATTCAATCCAAGCCAATCCAATCCAATCGAATCCAATCCAATGCCCCTCGCGAGAGAGTGTTATTGCGCCGAAATCTCGCCACCACACGAACGCGTGATGTTGACGTCACGATCACGCCACAGATGTTAACGACCGGAGCGCGCGCGAACGACATATGTGGTTTAATCCCCACCTGTTGTGCGCCCGAACCAAACGCGGCGAGAGAGGGTGTTGCGAGCGGAGAGAAGGCGAGGAGGACGCAGGGGAGAGGGCGCACCTGTGGCCGACGGTTAAATGAGTCAAGGATATAAGGCGCGTTCGTAACCTTCCCTTCTGTGTCGGCTTTGTGGCGCAGTGGTTAGAGTACCATGTACCTTGCGTTCCGCCCGCAGAGTCGGGCGATCGAAACCTGGCGCCGGTAAGTGTTATCTTTTTATATAGTGTAGGGGGAGCGATGCGGACAACGGACGCCAACGCGGGTGACATCGTGAGTTACTGAAATGCTCTGCATTTAAAACTACCATGCGCGGTCTGTGGCGGCCGCACCAACTAAAGGCTGTGACGACAGGAGGAGACGCACCTTGATTAGACGATGACCAAGGTTAGCATTCAAATAAGTTTCGGTTTCGGTTCTGTAAAATAACATGCTTGACATCCGACGGCATCGTGGATGGGCATTCTCGATATCTCAGTAATCGTCGTACTACGCTTCTGCCATATTGTCGGCTGTAAAATGCCTAAGATAAGCCTCTTAGGACGGCTTGGCATCGTAGAAATCACTAGCCGAGGCCTACGCAGTGGATGAACGCCCTCCGCGTCACCGCACACGCTCAAATGCCATGCGCTTTTTCGGCATATTCGGAGCTTGCTTCACTCATGCCTGTATCGTAAAAAGTGTGTTCGGACCAGACCAAGGGTCTGCTGATTCTGGCCTGTGCCCACTGCCCGCAAGTAGTCAGTGCTTGTGGCAACAGCACGCCAACGAGAACTCGCTAGCGCGTCAGTGTCAGTC
The DNA here is from genome assembly GCF_048455015.1 of Haemaphysalis longicornis. Taxonomy (NCBI): domain Eukaryota; kingdom Metazoa; phylum Arthropoda; class Arachnida; order Ixodida; family Ixodidae; genus Haemaphysalis; species Haemaphysalis longicornis. Next base: position 335,669,707 of record NW_027526203.1, on the reverse strand, counting down.
TGCGCGTCTTCTGCGAACTCGTTCGTGGAGCAGTGAACGTTACGGCCCAAAAATGGTTAACTCAGTTTAGATAACAGCGGCCGTAAACGAAAAAATCAAATTACACAAAAAAAAGCATGCACCATCGTGTATTCGTACTTGCGACTTGCAAAGCAGTAATCCTAGCGCTTCAGACCACTCGGTCACGAGCCAGCGCTGCCGAGGTTGGATAAATAAAGTATATAATGTACAACCAGTTTACACTTTTATTTAGTTTTAGCATTTCAAGTACCTTAGGTGACTATTTGTTGTATAGCGCTCGTGCAGTAAGCGTCCCCCAAACTTCCACAATATCTCACGTCTAGCAATTGCATTTCTTAGACGGAAAAGCGTTCGCAGATGTGTGGTCGTGCTGCTGACCACTGTGCTTGTTCACCCAACGCAAAAAAGTGCTTGGTGCTCCATAGTTTTGCGCTGTACGGTAAAAGTTTCCGTTGATTTTATTTCCCTAGTACCCATATTGACTTCGCTGACTCTTCTCCCGCCTTCAAGTGGCCTTAGATTTTCCTACTCGCGCACCAGTCCGCGAAGCGTCGCATGTGCAATTATGCAGCACTTGTGTGGAGCGACCCGGACTCGGAGCTTGATAGAGTGTACAAACTAACAAAGTAAAGAAAGGCACATTCTTCCATTCACAAACGTGTTGTGGCTTAGTTTCAACTGAGCGAGCGAATTGCGACGACCCGTCTTCGGCCGGCGGACTAAACGCTGGGCCGACTGACTCTGTCGGAAGGTCGGCGAGCCGTGCAGTAGCGCAGCCAATTGCCAGCTCATCTCCTCCTGACGTCACACGAAAACAACACAGAAAATGGGCGAGGGTGCAGAGAGGAGGACAGCATTTTAGAATTGATTTTTCTACTAAATAAATTCGCGTAAACGCGCACAGAGTGGTCGAAACATGGCCTAGGGACTCCGGACTACAATTTGCGCTAGTAATCCCGCAATGTTTACAAATCACTTCAGTGTCCCTTTAGGTAGCCCAAGAAAGACTATCACCTTCAAAAGGCAGGCCACCAGCTGCACCGCGAAACAGCGACCCACACTCTAAAGGAGGTACATGGTGCTTCAGAGAAGCTTTGTTGGTGGTACTTTGGTGCTTTATACATGGTGCTTTGTAAATTTGAGGGGTACATGGTGCTTTCATAGTGTGATAAAAAACCGCTTACATTCCTCTTGGTAAAATGCCGTCGAACCAATTCACTTCTGTAGAAAGGTGAAGCCGACTCTATAGCGGCTTGTTCCATGAAACAGCGGCTGGAAAGAATGTTTACGCATTAGTAGAGAACTTTCCGAATTTTTGTACCATTTCTTGTCGATTTTTACAAGAATAAAAATGCAGGTAGAATTTACTTTTCGTGGGCGCGAAAATTTGCTTTTCCTGGGTGACTTTCGTATGGGCGTCAACCTCCATACCTAAATCGCCTAAATTCTTGGTCGGCGTGATCACCCTGCTGAATTTACTTATCCGCTATGCATGGGAATTCAACGCAACCATGAAAGCAAAATAAAACGTGACCTTGTTTTATTTCAATGTAACAGCCTTTGGTAACGCACCCTACGCTATTCCGGCCCTGCAGGCCTTTGATTCACCAAAAACGATAATAAGTATCGAAAAACCTTCAAGTTTGACTCTACCCAATTTCAGCAGTGACTTAATGTGGGCAAAGCAGATTTATCGCGCATTTAATATTATGCTAGCGATCAAGAGGTGCGGTAAAACAAGATTAGAGGCACCACTAAACCTCAAAAACCATATTTTTATTTGTTCTGTTCCACACACATATTTAGCATTATATTTCCGTTGCTGTCTGTGTTCCCGTCTAGATGTTCTATGTGGGCGTTCATGTTTGCTACCAATGTACCTCCCCAGGTCGTTTCAAATCCTCGATGTCCATTTTTACACACGCCACCAATTTTTCATTTCGTTCTTTGCTCTTCTTACCCTCCACAGGTAAGGAACTCATAAAAATACGTCCCTATCCCGAAATATCCCTTTCACCCACACATGTTCTTTACCGTCTTCTTTCGCCCTTTTCCAATTAGCCCCCTGTCGTATAAGCATACACCTTCGCCTTTTCTCCATCCAGCCGTCCTATTGCAACCTACCGGAGGTTCTTCCCGGTCCCGTTGGTGCGTCTCGGTCGCGGCGTATACCCGGATATCTTCCTCTTCTAGCTGCTTTCGAATCCCCGCCAATTTCTCTCGTTTCTTGCTGCCCTGCATGTTTATGTACGCGATCTTCAGTTCTCCACCTCTTTTCTTTACGTCGCCCCTTCCGTCGGCCTGAACCAACCTGTACCGACCCAGCTATCTCCCTTTTCTCCTTGCCTATTACATCTCCGCAAAGGTCTGTGGCCCCTCTAAAAAAGTCGCTGCTCGCGCCACGTGTCATCGCCCGATGGCTTCTCCCACCTGCCCACTGAAGTGAACTCCGCCACGCCAGAACACCCTTTCCCAGCCCACGCGTCGGACATCACTGTTGATGTCTACGACTGCGGAATTCGTCACCTTGCCTAGCTTTCGTATCCCTCTGTTTACTGCCAGCCCGTCCATCTCCGCATGCACCCTTCGCCCAACGATCTCGGGTACCGTGCTAACAACGACCTGTACAATTGAGGACAGCATCCCTCACTCTCTTCTCTAGCTGCTTCCGCATTCCCAGGCGCCTTCCCTGCAAAGCGTCGTTGGTCGTTGGTCGATTAACTCCGGCTATAAATACGAGGTCTTGCCCCTGCATATTCTCCCACATCTTGTCCCGCGGTTTCTCCAAAACTACCTTGACTGTGTGGCTAGGGAACACGCAAGCCTGCATCCCCTCGTCCCCCTTCATCCGACCTCTTATCTCCGACTCCGACTAGCACATGTTAGAGTCCCCTGTCACGATCACCATGCGTCCCTTTTCCTTCTCTTGTCTGCCCCCTAGCGCGGACACCTGCTCCCGCTGCGTCTGAGTCAGCACCTGTCCGACGTCGTTTTCCGGCTTGGTGCCTCAACATTGCAAAAGGAGCCGTCTATACCAGCGCAGAAGAGCTAGGAGCTGATATCTTTTGAAGATGGAACATTTGGGTCGTATATTCAGCTTGTTCAAGAGAAGCACTACTGACTGTATAAAGTTATACGATACATGTATGCGTCGATACAGCTTGAGGGGGACGACACTACAGCAGTGGCTGCTGGTAAAAGAATTACCGCTACAGGCTGTAGTTATGCAATCGGTTTTTTATTTGAAGCCAGGAATACGAGTACAAAAAACAAAACAAAAACAAAATACAAGAACAAGAATACAAAAACCAAAAACAATGGACCAGAAACACGCCAATAAACGCACTGATAGGACTCATACCAAGCTATCACGCGCGTCGAATGGGCACGCTGTACCGACTAGGACACGAACTTTAGGTGCTTCTAGCCATTCCAGAAAAATGTCGATCGCTGGTGCAAAGCTGAAAGGGAAGGAAGGAGTTTAAGAGTTGTCACGGCGTTGTTCCAGGAGTATTAGCTTGTAAAATGGCTTCCAACTGCTTCTATCCTCTGGCATCGGAATACATCCCCTGAGACTGAATTTTCTTATTTAAACCCTCCGCCACGTGATCCGTCTTCCTCTTCTCTTCGTCCTGTCTCTCGTAAGCCATTCCGTTACCCGGGTTGCCCAGCGGTAGTCAGATCGCTGCATTACGTGTCCAACCCAACTCCACTTCTTTCACTTAATTCGATCTCGGATCTCGTCCGCCCGAGTTGGTACCCCAATCCAAGGCGCGTGTTTCCTATCTCAAAGCGTTACTTATATCAGTTTTTTTCGTGGTTCTTTGGGCGGACCTAAGCTTTCTTTCAAGGTGCTTAGTAAGACCCAAAGTCTCTGCCGCCTGAGTAATTACCGGGAGTGTGCATTGGTCCTTTACCTTTCTTTTATGGATAAAGGTAGCCCAGTGTTCATTACTTCAGAGTGCTCGTCGAACGCACGCCAGCCCCTGGTGCTTCTACGTCTCATTTTATTCTCTTGGTTTGGATCGGAAGTGACAAACTTGTCCTGGATACTTATATTGATTGCCCTCTTTGGTATTTGATTACCTAGGCTTAAGGGGGCGCTTCTTGGATGTGTATTGAACATTGCTTTCCATGTGTTCATGTCTATGACTTACCCTACGACTAAGCTGAGTACAGTTCCTGAAGAATTATTTGCAGCTTGTATCCCAGATCACTGAATAAGATGTCACCCGCAAATCTCAACTCAAGTATTGTTTATTTACTCGTGTTCCCAGCTTATCGCGATCAGGCATCCTGCACACCCCGCTATAGATGCCGCAAAATAATATCGGTGTCTCCGCTATGAGGCCCTTTCTTATAAGAAGCTGAACTCTTATGAAAGCTAATGTGACCCGTACAGTCTTTTTACATTTCCGCCAGGGGTGCTACGGTCACCTCCTATACTTCATGGCCTCTCAATTATTTCATCACATTGCCGGTGGGTACTGAATGAAAATGTTTTTTTTTGTAATCTGTAAGGTTAGGTATACTCCAAGCATTTGTGCATATACTGGTTGATGACATGACTTTTATTCATTGTTGAGTAGCTATTCGTAAATTAAGCCTGTCCCCTAAGTATTTCGACTAGGGTGCCGTCTGCGTTGTTGGTGAAGAACTTGTTTAGAGAGTCTGTAGGCTGATGGGTCTGCAATTCTGAAGCTTTTCGATTTTCCTCGTCTTGCGAATTAGAATTGCGTTGGCATTTCCCGGGGCTAGTGGCACTGGTAATATTGTCTTGATGTATTGCGAGAATAAATTTGCAAGCCTGTCCATGGTACAAACACCCCACCAACTTTTATTAGACTCACGGTTACTCCGCCGTCTCCTATGGCGTTCCCTGTCTTCATTCCCTTGAGTGCCTTTTACACATCGGCGGTAGCTACTGTAGTGATTTCGCGAACCGAGCTAGGCGGTGCGATACTGTTTCATCACCTGATGCTGCTAGTGTACAAGCCTGTTTAAAATCGTACCGGTGTTTTGATAATCTCATTCATGGTGTTCGTTGTGTTGTCATTTTTGTCACTGAGTGCACACACTTTATCTCCGCCAAACGCAACCTTCCTTACTCTCTCGATCCCGCCCATGGTTAATGTTTTCTCTGTCCTCGCCATGTTTTAGGTACGAATGTTACCGTTCCTGATACTCTTAATCAAATTTAACAACACCACGAAATCTATTTCCTCCTCTGTTCTACACACTTTCACATATTTAGGTATCTCAACGAGTCCCTTCGTTTTGTGAGGTATTTCGCCGCTTTCTTTCCCAAGTTATCACCCTCCTGCGTGCAGCTACCGCTGATTCTGTGATTGTCTTAGATTGTCGTTCACTACGTATGCGGTGCTTTTCTCTCCGGATCAGACCTCGAATTTGCCCTGTAGCGTTATTCCAAACTCCTGCATCCTATTTGCTACTGGGCGCAACACTATCTTCCTTTATTTTGCTAGTTTCATCCCTTCCCTTTTTATATAAGCCTAATTCTGCTGCTAAACAACCTGTGATCACTGCCGCGGTTGATCTTGCCCACCATTTCATCCTTCTGCACAATACTTGGATTACCATTTGTGATAGCATTGATTCGATTTTTAGTTGCATGAGATATAATGAAGCGGAAAAGCTCCCGCGAAACGTTTAGTGACAAATGTTTAACACAAAAATACAAACCAGGAACAGCTCAACAACGGGAGGCTGACAGTCGCGATGTTTAAAAGTCAGAACAAAAGTGACGAGTCATGTAAAGTGTGGTAAATTTACAGTTAAAGTACAATGTAAATATAATATAATCCAGGGATGAATATAACGGGCCGTTTCAAAGAACTGGTATTACAAGCTGAAATGGCTTGAATGAAAATGTTTACATAAATCACTAAATTTGGCCACCTCTTCTCTAAAGCGCGCAATTAGTTTGTTTAAAACGTTAAAATGTTTGCTATTCCCCCTGACCGAAGATTGACTCAGCGCATTATACAGGCCCTTAAGTGATGCACTTTTAGGTACGTCTATGGTTGTGTCAGTTGGAAACGCTGACCACTTTGATGTTGTAGCTGCGGACGTGCACAGCTCATTTTCTAAACTACAGGAATATTGTTATTGATGTAGCTTTAAGTTAAGACAGGTCTTAATTTTTACACCCTTTCTGGCACAGTGATTTTAGCAGGATTGAGTGTATTTTGATTGGTCTGTGCTGGAGTAGCAGTTTCGCCTAGTATCAAAGACTTCCCAGTTAGCGAACATTCAGGGACAGATTCGCGCTGCTTAACGTGGTCTTTCCTGGCTGCAAATGTCTTGTGCCTGCACGCACGGTACCGCTTCGCGCCGCCGACTGATTTTAACTCGCCCTAGAGCCCGATACGCACTTAGCCCGGGAGTCTCCCTGTCAGCCCCGAGAATTCCACTGCGCTAGATGAAAAGCGTCAGCCTTGCCGGACAACTCGCCATTAGTCAGCCGGGTGCCTCATGTTACAAGGAGCTGACGCCGCTGTGTATACCTTCCGTGTAACCGAATACCGGAGAGTCGCCGTCAGAGCGATAAGAGCATTCATCTTCCAAGTGCGTCAAATGTTACTGTTCGCGCGGAAAGAAATGAAAAGAGAGGTGAAGAAAGCGGCCGCCCCAGAGGGTGCTCGCGAGCACACGGTTGCCCTCGCGCGTCGCGCAAGTGTGACGAAAACGGTAACGAAATGGAACACCCGCACCTTCTCTTTTCCTTTGGCGCAGCTGACGTCATTCGGTCCGATCCCTCAGATAACGGGCATCAGGTGTCGCTTTCAGTGGCGCCAGATTTAGAGCTTTCCCGTCGGTCATTTTCTCGCACGGATAGGACTAAACGATTTCGTCTAAAATGCGGAGTGCCTTCGAGAGAAAATATTTAGTCCACATTCCTTCAAAGTCGCCGAGTTGGAGCATAGGAGGATCTGCGGCAAATCTAGAAGAGTGGGATAGAATATCGCCGTAATTACGAAAAAATGAAATATTTTGGGCGTTTTACGCCCCGTGGCTACACCCAGGCTATAAGGCGCGCCGTAGTGGACGACTCCGGATTACGTTGACCACCAGGCGTAATTTAACGGGCGTCGAAATCTCGACACACGGGTGCCTTCGTTTCTCGCTTCCATAATAAAAGCGGCCGCCGCGGCCGGGAATCGAACCCGCGTGCTTGAGCTCAGCAGCACAACGCATGAACCACGGAGCCACCGCGGCGGGGGCCTTAATTATGCGCGTTGTGTGATTAATCTTTGCTAGTGGGATTGTTCGTGGATAAATGCGTCAATACTCTTCACCACGGCTTACCCGGAAGATGACTTTGCGAATGCGTGCTAACGCACGTCCGAACCTCAGCGTTGTCATCTTACCATGGCACCCGTCTGCCGCTGCCACACGTGCTACACGGGCCATGCATGCATGGTGTCCTTTCTTCGTGAGTGCGGTTTGGGCCACATCCTGTGAAAGTCATATTCAAACATACTCCCGTGTGTCATGTATGGGTTCCTGCGCCTGCATGTGTTTTTGTTCCTGCGGACATTAGAATTTGTGCGCCTTCTTCTGTGCTTACGCGTCTTCAATCATCTTCACCCTCCATAATTCCCATACGGATTAGCAAGCCAAGCTCGCTACTAAACAAACTTCTGTGTATCATTAAAGCTATATGCTTCTCTCTCTACCTGTAAGCGCCATTTCAGGCTGAGGCATGTGCTTAAATATTATCGACTGTGTTATGTCAGTTTATAAGCTACCGCCTAAATTATTTATCTAAATGACCACAAGCAACCAAAGGCTTGGCAAGGGGACACTGAAATACTGTGTCTAATCTCTCTCCAACATTTCAAATGATTTTAGGACATGGTCAATAAGCGTACCCACCCCTCCCATCAGGTGCGCACACAATATCCGAGCTAAACGTGCACTGCGCTATTGGCATCAGATGAATAACCCGCTCGCAACATTTTTCACCCTTTTCCGCGTTCTATAAAGAGCTGCGCTTCTTTGCCTGCTTGTGGTACGTCGCAGAAACAATATTCCCGCCATTTAGCGGGTTCTTTTTAGTTGCAGCAATAAAAGCATGCGACGGCCGCCTTAAAGAAAATCTCAGATACCGTATGAAGAAAAAAAAAATGTATAAAAGAGGACACTCTGCGATGAGTGGCCTGAAAAAACTCTGCATGGTCACACGGGTGCCTTGCGGTCCTTCGACACGCCAAATGGAGCGAGCATGGCAAAAAGTAAATTTAAAATTACGTTTACGCAATATATCATTTTCTAATTCATTGCGTGCGATATTAAAAATTTTCGCACACAAACAATTCAGTTCAATTCAATTCAATTGATCTTTTATTTTCCAGAAAAGATTGTCTGGATGGTCGCCAGGGTTAAAAGCTGAAAACAAACAGCTTGACTAGGACCAAGAGACCGTTTCGAGGCAGCGGCACAGCAGAAACAAAACGTGATAATACACAAAGCGAGTGCTGCATCAAAAATAGCAAAAATACAAAAATAGCTGTATGACACCATTACAGTAATACAGAAAGCTACTTACGAACTTTTTTACAATGCAACTTACAACAATTGCAGAGATCAAAACAGCGGATCCAACAACAGATTACCCTACAACAACTTACAACAGATCCAAAGAGTTTCGCTTTTAGATTGAAACAAAGATGGCTGCGTAACAAAAATAAACAAATACAATTGACAATAGGTATTAACACCAGTTTTTGACATACACACCTGCAAAGGCAAATCAACACAAATGCTTAAAAAGGAAATAGTATAAAGAAATACTAGGTAACCGCACAATCAGATTCTATTTACAGCGTGCATATAAAAAACAGGGAGCATACCGTAAACTACGTTGGAGTCTATATGCTGCGTTTATTTTTCCAAAAAAAAGTACAACACAATAATAAGAGATATCTCAAAGGAGAACGAGTCAACAACCAAATTTTACCTTTCATTTATACAGAGCCACCCTCGCCCAAGTCGCCTCTTTCATTCATCGCGTAGCGATATCGGCAGAAACCAGTCATACAAAAAGAGGTAGACTAATTTTAAAGCTGTACAAAATGCGACTCTAATTCCTTGCGTTTAAGGCGTAAAAGTTCAGAGAATTTGTTAAGATAGTAAGTAATGTTATATGCTAACGCTTGATATTTGTAAAACGGGCGAAACTGTGGGATGGCCCAAGTGTCATTACTTCTGGTATTGACAAGAATATTTCTATGTTGTATTGAAGCTAAGCCTGTTATCCGGTTGATTACCAAATCAGAGGAAAAAAATAGCAGCTTCAACAGGCGAAATTGATACATATTTTTAACATCAATAATGCGATATAATTGAAATAAGCTTGAAGTATAGGCCTGATGTTCCATATTTCCTATATGTCGAATAATTCTGTTTTGCAAAACTAAAAGCCTATTGAGGTTTGTATGTGTAGTTCTCGACCACACCAATTGACAGTGGTTTAAATGTGAGCGAAATATGGCGTTATATATGTTAATTTTTAATTTCTGTGAAAAACAGAAACGACAGTGGGATAAAACACCGTAATTGAGGATATTTTTTTAGACAGGTAATTTATATGAGCGTCCCGGGACAACTTAAGTGTGAGTAAAAATATACACCAAGAATTTTAAATTTCGGAACAACCTCAACTTCGTTGGAATCTAGGCGGATGGTTCTAGTTGACATGATATTTTTATTTCTAGCTGTAAAGATAACCGCTTTAGTTTTTGAAGGATTAATTTTAAGCCTATTCATTTTCCCCCACGTGGATCGCTTTGATAAAACGTCATTACATGTCTCTATTGTATCATTAATGTCATGGCCGGAAATACGCAGCGTGCTATCGTCAGTATAGATAATATATTGAACGTCTGAATCAATATCAACAATATAATTAATGTACGAGTAAATAAAAGAGGCGCCAATATACCCCCTTGTAGCACACCATGTCTAATAGGCAGAAAGGCCGATTTAAAGTTGTGGATGTGAACATGTTGTGTCCTGTCTTTTAAATACGACCTAATGGGGCCTAAACCTTTCCCGCGAATCCCGTAGTAGTTGAGTTTATCAATTAAAATACTGTTTAAGGAAGTCAAAACTTTGTTAAAATCGGCAAAATGTTTTGTAATAGATTTTCTTTTAAGGTTAGCAGAGCAGTTTCAGTTGATATACCTTTTCTAATTCCAAATTGAGAGTCAGTTATGATTCCTTGTTTGTCAAAGAATTTAGTAACACGAGTGAAAACTATTTTTTGAGTCCTTTAGAGAAGACTGGCAGAATCGATATTGGGCGGTAGTTTGTAGGCAGATTTCGGTTTCCCCCTTCGCAAATCAAGGACACCCTGGACCGTTTCTTTGCACTAGGGAAAGTACCAGATTCCAGAGCCAAGTCAAATATATGTGCTAGTACAGATACAATTGATGGCAGTACATACTTATTTGGTAGTATTTGCAAATGTCTACATCTAAAACCCTTGAGTTTCGCAGTCTCGTGAAGACACCAAGAACTTCGCACTCATCAGTCGGTTCGAGAAATATACTATTAGGAAAAAACTAATTCTTTGGTCGGTCAGCTCAAAAGCATCGTGGTGAGAAACGGCAACATTTCCAAAATAAGAGTTCATATTATCGGCAAGGGCTGTGCTACTGAATTCTTGACCATTCAATAAGATCGCATCAGGCAGGGTATTGTCCTTTATACGTCCCAAAACGTTGTTCATTACTTCCCATGCTGCTTCTGGACGTTGTTTGTTTATGTTCTCAAATAAATGCTCATAATATTGAAACTTTTCTTGTCGAAGTTCTTTATTTAGTTGTTTTCAAAACTTTTTAACTTCTAAGAACTTGTCTTTCGAGCGTGTGCGCAAAAAACTCTGATAAATACGATTTTTATCTTGGATATTTTTGAAATGTTGCTGAGTTATCCAAGGTTTTCGTGCCTTTTTTGATGGTCTACATACTGCTTACAATTGATGTGTATGACTATCTTGATGAATTCATTACATTATAGGCGTCGTCTGCAGTTTCTTTATCTTTAACAGAAATCCACTGTTCCAATGATATTTCACGCCTAAAAGACTCAAGACAACCCTCGGTGACACATTGCAATGTAACTGCTGGATTTTTTCTTTTTTCTTTGCGTGTTCACTCTGGTAGGTTAAAAATACGGGGCAATGGTCACTAATATAACATGAAATAGTACCAGCGCTAAGAATCTATGTGCTAATGTCTGTTATTCATAAATCTAAAGCTTTTGATGAAAACCTTGTAATACTGGTTGCAGTGGATATTACCAGAGTCATTCAACGGTATTAAGGGACTCTGATATTACGTTTGTAAAAGCGGATGACAGCAACAGTGCATTGAAATCGCGTGTATCGGTATTTTGTTCGAATACATTCAGTTTGAAGTCACCCCCACCCCCCTCACTAATAAGGCGAAAATTGTATTTGCCAGCGTAATCAAGGAAACTTTCAACGAAGTTTACGGTAGATGAGAAGTTTCCATTTGGAGGCCGGTGAATAATTGAAATTATGTCTTTTTTTACTTTGAACGCTTAACATTTCGTAGTCACCAGTGACAGTGCTGAATTCGGAGACAATGGTACAGTTTTTCTTTTTTAACGTAAGGGAGAGCGATACCGCCACCTCGGCGTTCTCCTCCTCCTGTTCATCCACACCGACTTCATTTATGTTCATGCTCCTTTTTGAAACGAGCCGGACATGTATGAGAAACAGTTCGTGTGAGAATTCGTGTGTACCTCCAAGCCTGGATACCGCTAAAGCTTGCCACAGCTGAAACAGCCGGTAACGGCGGAATCCTCGCTTGTGGCGACACGATTTAGCAAAAGAGTCATGTCATTACGACAGAACCATGATTAATTTAATAAACTTAATGTGCTACTCAAGTTGAGTTTTTTTTAGTGAAAATCTCCGACGAAATGTTGCTTCGCGAAAAAAAAACGTACTCTGCAGAGAAAAATGCATTTCTAAGCCGCTTAACTCTTTAAATAAATGACGCGCTTTTGAGGCGGAAAAAAAGCACGGGCCTCGCGTTTGCCGCTTGAAGCCAAATTAAGCGGGTTACCACGAATACACTAAGAAATTATTCATCTACTCAGGGGAGTATTTTCTTTCTTATAGCGAGAACGTGGAGGAAATAAATTATTTAGATAACTTTTGATGTCATTCTTGCGCAAAAAAAAAAAAATATTGCCCCAGGCCACGGCTTACACTACGCCACGCAATGCTGACGACTGTTCACGCGTCGAAAATGACAATTGTTACGCTTACATCTAGCTCATCGACAAATAACATGCGTCGACGAAGACTACGATGACAAAAACGTTGATTGTTTTTGCGTTAGCGTAATATCGTGTTCAAAACACAGGCTCAGCCTAACAGCTTTTCTGATATTATGCAGTCTGTCGCAGTTAGCATACCTGCTGCCTTTCTGCAGCTACACCGGATAGCAGAGCCTATGTTTCGTTGGCTGCCCCATATCTTATCTCAAGTAAGTACCCGAATGCGTGCATAGAATAATTACGCAGATTTCTAGCGTGATCTACTGGTCGGCGAAACCTCGTCGGCCCGCTGCATCCGTATGCGGCCGAACGGCCGCATACGGATTGCTAGTTGCTAGTTTCGCGGCAGCCGGCTAGGCTAAAAAGATGCCTTTGCTATGCTGCACGGAATTTACGCGGGACAGGGTGATGTCCAGGTAAAACAGCTGATGCAACGCGGGTGCAAGCCGAGAGCAGAACATTCAAACACATCACACAGTATACCCATGATTCCGACGAAGGCGTGCACGAGTTGCAGCACCAGTTTCCTCTCTAGGTGAGATTAAGAAACCCTGGGGTGCCACCTATTCCATGCGGGAGCTGCGAGAGCGTGAATGAGCGGCATCCCGGCGCAACGCGTGCCAAGTTCGGTCCCCAGTGCTGCCTTTCAGCGTCTTTCTAAACGTTAAATGAAGCACCAAAATTGCGATTACGCACACAGCCATTTCGTCAGCCGGCAGCACGGGACACAACTGACAGGCTATCAGAAAACGCTTCCCGTCAAGATGGCGAATTCGCGGAATATTTACGCAGTCTAGAAACGCACCCCTGGATACAATTTTAATGTGCCGGGGGCTTTCATTTTGAGAAGGATATTTCGGCAAAATCTTCAGCTTCTGAGTCTGACATGCCACGTTTGTTGTGCTCGAGCTTGTGCTTACATCGCAAAATTTTGCAGCAGATGTTGTGATTTATTCTTGGCTTCATCAACATGCAACACGTGCAGATAAGCGAATCGCAGATTTCTCACCACATCAACTACGTCCGATCTTTGCGCGTTGCGTTGGAGTTTAAGCAGCCCCAAAAAACACCGAGAATCGAAAGCCATAGTGCCGTTGTGACATACCTTATCATCCAAGACGACAGTTGTCACCCTCGGATGGTTTGTCGCAACTGTATAAGGGCAGAAATGGCTTCCAACGTGCCAAGCAAGCCGCGAGTAGAACGACGAGTAAAAAAACTACGCTCTTGTTTGTTAGTGGCCTATGTGTGCGTGCGACTATAGCCAAGCTGTCTTGCTTTCTCGGATCTCTGGCGTAATAGAAACCCTGACCACATAAACTTAGAATGTGGGAAATCTACACCCTGGGTGCTGCGAACTCATTCTTCCTACTGCGCGAGAACAAATGCGATCGCATATCCCCGGGTCGCGACGCCAGTAGCCGGCAGAGCCATAATGACAAACTTCACATCAACCACTTCAATTGTTGACTAGAGCTAGACATTCGCCGCGCGACTGCACTTGTACCGGGTGAGGATTGCGGGTGAGGAATTTGTGCCAGCCGTGAAAAGATAAAAACCGCAACACGAGTAAACAGATGACGTCATCCGCTGACGTCAGATTTCTAGATAAAAAAATACAGGCACGAAAGTGAGCACTTTTTTTTTTCTATTTGCTCCCTTGGAATGAGGATCGTTACCCGGAAATTTCGGCTTCATTTAGGATGTCTTAACCCGGGTGTGGCAGTTGTGAATTGCCATGGACAAAAGAAATGACGTAAACTATGATGCTCGCAAAATCGTGACAGAAAACTTACGTGGGCACCGAAGCTTCCACTAAAGATGTGAGATTTTCGTGAGCATCACTTCTCGTTGAATTGTGCAAGAACATCTGTGGGTGGGTACGGTGATTTCGCTGCGGAAGGGAACCGCGGAATCGGCCGTGCACATCTGACGGCTACTGTCATCGTCACTGGCCAGTGATTCACCTGAGTGGGCATGTGCTTCCTCAACGTGGAGCCTAAAGTCTGACTGGCGAAGAAACGTACACCTGATTGAACATCGAGCTGCCGGGTACTGGGTGATGACGTTAGACCTCAAAGAGTACAGTTCGGACTAACGTCCGGCCGGAGCACACCCAATGGGGACGTCAAGGAACCACATGTACTCGTTAGCAGCCGATGGTGAATTTCGATGACAAATTTTTTGGCTACAAACAGCCAGCTAAAATTTTCATGAACGGTTAAGGTCACGGGAACGGGTTATACTCCGCTTTTTTCGCCAACTTGGCCAAGTAATGGGTGAGTGCTCACTCTTTAAAAGGGCCATGCAGACAAAACACAAGTTAGGTTCATTCGAAAGATTGCCTCGTTAGAATAATGCTAACACCACTTTTAACGCACACTTCGTTCAAATAAGTTATATAATTAGGAAAAAAGAGAATGGCCATGCGACCCTCTAGCTCATTTGCCGCAACAGAACCTACGATGTCGTATGCCCAGCGGAGCGATTGGCTGAGGCCGGCAAAAACAAACGCAAATTAGGCAGGACTTATAAGCTGGCCGAACGAGCTATTTGCACTTAAACGTATTGCCTGTTTATTTTACAGCAGTAAGAATGGTGGGGTAAATAATGAAAGTTACGAAAACAAACGTAAACTTACAAGTACCGATGCGCACTACTGTTCGTAGTGGACAAACCTATGCTTGTTTTAGCTGCACAGCAGCCCGCCGCTTTGGAGTTGTCTTACACCACGCTGACTGATTTGCGCAAGCGATATTGTCTTACGTGAGCCTGTTTGTCCAGCATACCCCATGTTTGACGAAACGGTTACTTTCTACTATAGCAAAAACAAGGCAGGTGCAAGTACGGTCAAAAACAAAGCAACTGCAGACAGCGGTCCGCGGCTCCGTATGGTAGCGCCATCTGGGAGGACTGGCGATAAGCAACGCTGAAGAGCCTAATGACGCACTGGAAGTTCATTTGAATACCTAATCTTGTGACTTCATGTAAGACGTCAAAAAACACGATTTGGCGGGATAATCACAATTTTAACCTAAACTAATTAATTTCTCAGTCAATACGGCATCGTTTGCTGGCGGACAAGCGCTGGGGGCACTATGAAACACGAAATCTTTCGAATAAAGCAAACTGGTATTTTGTCTGCATGGCCCCTTTAAGAAACTGCATTGAAAAATACTTTTCTGGGGGAGGTAGGAGGAATAAGAAAGAAGAAACAAGAAAGAAGACTAAGGTGCGGAATTCGAAGATAAATGTTGGCTTCTCTCTTTCATCACCTTCTTGTTCGATCCGATAAAATGCTTAAGGTCATAACAATTAAAACTCGGGCCGCAAGAGAAAGAGAGGTCAGTGATCTTTCTCCTGCCTGCTTCCACTTGACCTTCGCTGGTTACACCCATTGCTTTAACTAAAGTTCAAATAAATGAACACATCGCGCATAAACGTCTTCTTGGCGGCTGTGTTTGCCCTACCTTGCTGCTGGAAGACAGTTTCACCCTTCAGAAACACCCGCCGTTAAGAGACACAATGTTTATTTGACTACATTGGCTGCATAAATTAACCAGGAGCCGCATGCTAGAACAAAGGGCTTCGATGATTCGGAAAATACCGCAGTGCCGCGGAGAGCATTCAGACCAGCAATTCCAGGAGCAGGATAGAGAACGTGTTATGCACCGCACCAACTGTAAGACACATATGTGTAGACCTCAGTTCAGCCTTACTTATTAACCAAAGGAGAGCATGCCCGCACGCAGGGCACAACCCGTCGTTTTGTCTTTCCTTTTGCCCCAGCGTGCATACTCTCTATAAGGATGGCCCACAGAGCAGTCTGCACATCGGGTTTGGTTACTTCATCAATTATTCACTCATCCCCGTTAGGCATACCAGAGTGGGAATCAGTTCTGTCAGGACCTGTGCAATCGCAAGCTACTATTGCACAGCTACTCCTTCTGTATGCGCCGCACTCCGCGTCGACACAACTCGTGTAGTTTTCCCCGGGAAGAGTCGATGGCCAATCTTGGTGCACATGGAACTCGTTGGTTTCGTGGATGGCCGAATTAGGTGAAGCCATAAAACATGGTGTACAGTAGACTCGCGTGGTCGAAATTACTGGGGGCCGCATAATACTCCTTAATATATCTAAAGGCTTAGTTTCTATATTTACCGCAGGCACTGCTGAATCTATAATAATAATAGCTGCGCAATCGTTCCTCTGTTTGGGGATTATTCACTAGCATAAAATGAGGGCTGGTGTAAACAAGTATCATAGCAAGGTTCGAGACTATTGCGTTTATATATACGCCCAATATGAGCTGATCGATTATGTCGAGTTTCGCTTTGACGGAAAGACGTGTGACATTTTCCTTGCATATATATATATATATTGTAAGGCGAGGGAAGACCCCACACAAGTCGGCAGCAGTACCAGCAGTCTGGGTTTTAATCCGCCCGTCGGTGACTCGACAGAACAAGCCACTCGTGACGATGATTATCTACAGATGATGATTATAATGGGTATGCACAGATGAGAGATTGGCCCTACCAACTCACGGCGATTGGCCACAGCATATATAAGGGTCCTACAGCGAAGCAAGTGCTCATTAACGTTGAATGCACTCACCCACGCCCACAATATATATATATATATATATATATATATATATATATATATATATATATATATATATATATATATATATATATATATATATATATATATATATATATATATATATATATATATATATATATATATATATATATATATATATATATATTTATATATATATATATATATTATATATAAATATAGGCGAAATGAGCTTAAACTCGAATTGTATGTGCCATTTACAGGTAGTTTTTTTAAGAAAACATGTCCCTCTGAAAATGAAATTTATACAAATCGAGCTATGGTCACTTTCTCCGTGACTATTCGGTGTTAACGCCGGTGTCTGTCTATTTTTTTTAATCCTGCGTCCTTTGCGCTGTTTCATGCGACTATGATGACCAAATCGCCAACTCTACAAGAAATTCTGGAGTTTAACGCAAATAACCTACACTGGGGCTATGAGGCGCGCCGTAGTGCAGGACTCCGAATTAATGCTTACCATGTGGGGATCTTTAACTCGCGCGGAAATATCGAGACGAGGAAATATCTCTGTTCGCGTCCCTCTGAAAAGCGGCCACCGGGGCTTGGATAGAACGGTCCTTGGGCTCAGCGGCACACTGCTGTAGCCACCGAGCCCCCGCGGCAGGTAACTCGCCCCATCTGCTCTCGTGGACTCTAGCTGGGAGTTCGACTAAATGACACGGAGAAATGGTAAAATGAATTGACTGTTTGAGTCTATTATTCGTACACCGCCCTCTATTATTGTTTTCCTCGGTTCTTAAAAGCTTCCGATTACAGAGCTGAGTGCCTTAATCTTTGTTCGTGCGTCGTAGCGCTGAGATAACGCCGTTAATAAGATGGTGTTTTGCAGCATTTTCAAATGTTTATTGGCGGATTGTGTGTATCCCTGATATGAATTTAACAAATCAGTCTCCATATTTTGAATGAATGTCTTATATTGTTAGCCTTGATGATTTATAAGCTTAATGACTTCTTCTTTGCATATGCATGGCTCGCGGATTTTCTGTGATTTTTGAAGCATTTCCACAAGGAATTAGGCGAATTAATCGTCCATAATGATGACAAAAGTTGATCGAAGTTCGGTGTGCGCTGTGTAACTTTGAAATGTACAGCTCCGGGCTTGCATTGCAAGGTGCCACAGTGCAGGCCGAACTTCTGCGGTATCTGGAATGCGCGGCATCTTCATTCTCCGAAATTTTATTGTTGGCTGCGTGCATTTCTCAGTCCGGTGCGTTGTGCTGGAGCTGAAGCAAAGGATTGTTTTAGAGCGCAGTAGAACCATTGATGCTGATCGATGACGGTATCCAGGGCCTAAACATGATCCTGGAACGGTAATCTCGGAAAACGTTAATTACCCAATTGCGCAAAGAGCGCATGCGTCGTACCTCACGATCTTAAGCGACAGGCGTCCTTGAAACTACCGAGCTAATCGCGAGCTACCCAGTAAAACTACGCACTATTGATTAATCATTTCCGAAACCGGTTGTGGCATTTAAAAGCAACAACCATCGACAGCGGCAAAGTGGGCAGGGGTGCCCCGGTTAATTTTGCCGACGTCAGCGAGAACGTTCTGCTCATGATCCATCGAAACACCTGATCGAGATAGCCCACAACGTTCCGTTACGACACTAGGCGTAAAAAAGCGATAATCGTCAAAGGGACTATGAGGACAATATTGCGGTGGCGCTTCGCCTAAGCCATCCAAGGTTATTCCAAGGGACTCAGCTCCGCCGGCCACGATCGGGCCTGTACGTGCCGTTCTTTGTTACGATGCATAGCTATCTTTTAACGCAGGGTATGCTTCGCCAAGCAGGTTCCCACTAGCGGCAATGTAGCTTATGCCAAATTGCCGGTGTCGTGTGAGACGTGTCCAGAGCAATTAGCGGCAGATTTCTTCTCTCGGCAACACCGAAAACCGTCATGACCGTGTCCACCGTGTCTACGCATGCGTACGCCTCTGGAAAAAAAAGGAAAACATGCCCCGGTGTCCGTCGTCTGGACCGACACCATGCGACAGATATGAATAATAGCAGTGAAATTCTCTGGTGATGATCTACTAGCCCTAGAGAGCTCCACATCATCCGCGGCTGCTCCGTGTTCGCAGCGCAGTTGCCTGCGAACACGGAGATCAACACATTTGCACCCGCCGCTTGCCCACGGCAGAGACGTTCAGTACAAAAGCCAAATAATGCTTCCGAAGAAATTGTGAATTCTCACGCGCACGCCGGCTCAGATACGGCTGCAGCGTACAGTGCGCGCTAACGTTGGTGCGCGCGTTGTAAGCTTAGGGAGCGTACATGCGCCTCGCCTTGGACGACGGCATGTAGGCTGCTTATGTAGGCTGGGAGACCAGCGACATCTATCGGCAGGCGACTGAAAGAGATAGCACTCGCCGACAAGTGAGCGAGCAGTGGCCGACACCAAAACACGGCAGCTGGCAATCAGCTCACCTGTGCCGACGACTTCACTCGTGTCTTGCGACAGGAAGGTTGTAGGACGCTGCACGAAACAATAGTTGACGTCGAGGCATGATGCTTTTGAGCTCGCTAGGATGCCGTATGCGTGCGCCGCCATGCCCGAGCCCGCGCGTCCCCGTTGCCAAGGCGACACACAACGTTGCCGGCATGCACGCCACACCAGTGAATATAACCTTTATGTTTACGTGTTCGCTCGTAACTTCTATTTTTTGCACTTACATTGTTTCCAAAAATATGCACTGAACTTCAAGCGTACATCGATCGTTCTGCAAGCTTATAATCCCTGTTAAAATTGAACTTTATTTTCTCAGCCTCAGCCAATCGTGCAAGCGTTCCGTAATGCGCCGTAATTCTAGTGCGGGAAAGTCGGTGGTTTCACCTTTTTGCCCGCACTGCCGGAAGAGGGCGGACGCGTACCACACAGTGTGGGCATGCCAGTACATACCAACAGTACACCCACTCACAAACAGGTCAAAGGAGCAGTGGGAGGCCACCCTGCGCAGCGAAGACCCTGCCTGCCAGTGATGGCTTGTAGAGAGAGCCATAGCGGCGATGGAGGCCAGTGGAATCCCGGAATTGGGATAGCCACCTTCTTTCCTCCCTCTTTTTTCTTTTCTTTTGAATAAAGATATTTGCAATCAATCAATCGGTGGTGTGTGGCGTGCTTTTTCTCTGTTTTCCTAATTATATAGGTTACTTGAGGGAAGTTTGCCTAAATGTGGTATGGGTGTTATTCCGGCGAGGCAGTCTTTCGAATGAAGGAAACACGTGTTTTGTCTCCATAGCCCCTTAAATGAGAGCATTTATGAGCGAACCCGTTGCGTTCGATGAAGATTGGTTGGTCGTTTTGTATAGTAGTATTCACAGACCAGAAATTAAAAAATTAAGAATTTTTTTTACAGCGTTGAGTATAAAAATACATCAAAAATAGGACAAACAAAAATAAAAACAAATGTAGTAAAAATCCATAGTTATAAGAGAAGTGACTAACTGACTGACTGACACACTGATCATAAGCCCACCCGAAACTTTTGGACCTACAGGCCTGAAATTTCTGGAGTACATTTCTAGCACGGCTTAAGGGCGCCCTAAGGCTTGATTTTAAGTTCAGAGTACTTTAGGGGCTAGCCTTGTCGTCGTAGCTCGCTCACTGTACCCAAGTAGAGCCACACGGCGTTCCGTCGCAGCGGCTGTCGTCGCGGCGTAACCCAGAGGCTTGGAAAGCCAAGCGGTTTATATAGTCATAAGCGTTCTAAACTCGCAAACCCTTGGCGCTTGTTACACATGTCCCCGTGGTTTAGCGCAAAGAAAACTATAGGTACATTTGAGGCAAAATACACGTAATTAACCGGCAGCGCCCGCGTTCATTTAGTCGCTCGTTAATGGGTTGTTTTTTTTACGATAGCAAGGAAAGAATGTGTCACTGTAACGCCGGCACGTGCGGGAGGAAAAGCAAGCCCAAAAAGAACAGAACTCCCGCTGGCGCAGTTATAGGCAGGGGACGCGTGATCACTGCGAAGGCGGGAATTTTGAACTGCATTGGGTGGTAGAAGTGAGCGGATGATATCACCCACTATGGCGAATCAGTGCTCCGCATCTCCGGCAGCTTTCACATTGAGTGGAACAGCCTTAACGTTTTTGGAAACACCACCGCTAAGGGAGAAAAGGGGGGAAATTGTGTTTTATCAAATTATTCACTATTTCGCTTGACCGTTGAGCTATCAGAGTGGTTTCTGCTTATGTGTGGCGCCGGTATAGATATCTAAAAATTATTTTCACTGCTTTTGCCTAACCAATCCCGTTGGGACAAATCTGAATTCGGAAGTTAATTCCGCGTTTGTCCGGGTTCCTCATAATCTGTTGTTCCCTTCAATATATATCGGATTTGTTTTTAGCTGAAGAATATTACCCAAACAAATGTCCCAGAACTATTTTAACGATTTTGCCTCAAGTCTTCGCTGAAGGGCAAGAGGGATTTTTTTTTAAATTACAGCCCTAACAGAGTGAAAAGTCCTAACAGGTTGTATCGACGCCTAGCCAAACTATTGGTCCAATAGTATTGAAATTACGGGACTATATTCCTATCATGCTTCAGGACCTCAATATTGGTCGTTTTTTTTTTTTTTGTAAACGATTACGCACTCGAGAGAGTAAAAAATGCTAAAATATTTTGTTTGCGGAATTCCTCATTTTATCGCAGTCCCGTCCCCATATCGAACCGGTTTTTTCCTGATATGAGTAACATATAAAAATGTCTAAGACCTGTTCTACACGATTTTCCCCTAACCAACATCTAAAGGGGTGAATTAAAATCTGGGGTAAATTGCGTGGTTTTACGGATTTCTTCAGCCCGATGATAGATCTAACTCGTTTTTACTTACCAATGTTACCCATACTAATCTCGAAAAAACGACTTTCATGACTTTGTCCTAACAAACCTGTAAAAGGGCGAACAGAATTTTTGCCATTACACCCCTCACGAAGTGAAAATGGCTAAGGTGTGATATCAACGCTCAGCCCTGGAATCAGGAACTTAGAGACTTGAAATTTCGCGAGTAGATTCATTTCATCGCGTAGAACCACAAGGGATTGAAAAAAAAATGACCGCAGATCTGCTTGCTTGACGGCATATGACGCCGAAAGACGACCTTCTTCGGCCGCTCCTGCTTCGTAACTTTCTCTGTTTTCTCCCCCCGCCCCCCAATTCTGTCCCCCTTTCCCTAACTCGTAGGGTGGATGCAATGGATGTTTGTTAAATTCAATTCAATTTTCCCGATTTCGCATTTCTTACAGCACATCTGTTGGGACAGCGTGCGTTTCTTCAGTTCTGTTTTTTCAACGCAATCTTTTTTCTTTTTGCTATCTCAAAGATCAATCCTACGTTAACTCCCTTAAGGAAACTTGAAGGGATAGCTTCCTCGCACACAAACATGGCTCTGTCTGTTCCACAACAGCTGCTTGCCGCGACTGGAATAGCTAAGAAGCGGCTGCTCTGTTAGTTGTTATAAAATTGCGAATGTTAGTTATTCATTACACCTGCTGAGATTAAACCTCGCAGTCGTTTAAGCAGACCAACGTCGTACAATTTGTTTACGAATGGTTATAATAAACGCGAGCTCTAGACACTTTCTGCAACCACACGCCTCCGGTAGGATCCTATGCGTCGACAGAAGACGGTAATTCTTACCATTCTTATCACTCTACGGAAAACTAATCAATTATGACAAGTAAGGAATAAAACGAATAACTGGATATCTTTTATACCCATTGCTAAATTGGCACACCCAAGTACCGTCGGGAACTAACGCTAGTGGGGATGCAGAAATTCAAAGAGAACAAGAATATTTAGAAATTGTAAGAATACAAAAAGCAAGCAAAATTGGAAATCCAGATAAACACAAAACGAAACAAGAATATAGAAAATATATTGACCGAAACCACAGCAAGCTAGCTAGTGGCGTTACAGTTAGGAGCGATCGCATTTTATCGGGAACCTGGGGAGCGATTGCCGCTGAATTTTTCTTCGTATTGCCCGTACATCGTGAAAATGTGAATTACATTACTGTATACCGATGTACCGAGATTGCATTTCCCATTATACGAACGTGGATTGGTAAATCTTCTGCGCAGCTCTCTAATACTATCACGTCAATCGTGCATGGGGTGCTCGAATACTCGAATACGTGAGAGTCCAAAATTTTAGCTTTGGTTCTTAATTCCCAATGTGGTTGTAGGATTTTTTTCAACTTTATTCGGGTTATGTAAACATTTCTTACATCATGATATGCTCCAAAAAGGGTGCCTTCATACTAAAGAATTCTTATCTTGACGCTGAGAATATCCCAGCAAAATAAATACGATGGTTAGCGAGAATACGTTATTTCAGACAGCGCGTTTTTGTGCGTGTGCTATAGCAAACGCCCAGTTTATTTTTTGGCGCTTGCCGATGTATGTGCCGGGAATAAGACCGTTTGCATTGTAGCACCGGGCGACCGTATTTTATTATGTGTTTTGTAAGCGCGGGGGTGGTCCAAAGTACAAAAGGGACACAAAGCCTTCCAGTGCACGCCGACGTGACCTGCAGATTCACGATCGGCGCGTGTTTCAATGCACCAAGCTCGATTCGCTGGCTTGTTCTTACTACCGCGGGAACGTGCCGGCAGAGTTGCGCCCACCGAATCCCATATTTCAGAGCCGCGGACAGGCGCATCGTCAAAAGGGAGCCAGAGAGGCCAGTGGGACAACGCTCCCATAAGCTGACGCAAACGAAGACTCGCCCCTAAGCCTGATGACAATTCATTCCGTTTCGAGCAGCTTACCGGGAGGTACAAAGAAGGGGGGGGGGGGTGCAGGCCGCGTTTTCCCGCGGACAACTTGTAACGAGAATCGCGAAGGACGCCCGAGAATCGGAGAGTCCCCGGCGAGAGCTTCCCGTACATTGGATGGATGCGGGCAGCGCGAAAGGGGGCGCGCCTCGTGCCGAACGCTGCACACCCGCTCTCGCAGCCGGCCCCCGTGCCTCAGCGCCGCCCACGCGTCGGTCAATTAATCTATTTTCCAAAAGCTGTATTGTTTTCCGATAATTCGCAAATATTGGACGCGTGCGCGGCGGCGGTCCCCGGACTCAATTCGTTTGCCACCTGATGAGACTGCACTCTGACGCAGGACATTTATGAGCAGCTCAGACAGCGAGATTAAAGCCGGCGGAGCCATTTACGCCTACAATGCCCGCCGGGCTTCGTAATTCGCCCCGATTGTGAGTTGTTCGCGTAACGCGAACCCTCTTGAAAATATTCCCGTCGTTATATCGAGGTGCCCGCGAAATTACTTAAGATCTTCCCAACGGATTGCTCAAACCTGCACAGTTTTTCTTTTGAAATAATAATGCAGCGAATCTGGTCAAAAATTGCATTTCGGCGGAAGTGGCAGTCCAGATCCGCGCATGCAGATCTTTTATCCGTGCATGCGAGCACATATATTTCATAACAGTACAAGTGCGCCGCCTCTCATGTTACTCCAGAATATTTCGGGCGTCTATTCAGAGCAGCCTGTTATACGCAGAGGAGCCGGCGGCAAAATCCCTTGTAATTGCGTTTTTACAGCCTCAATGTAACCATACGTGAGATGTCTATTGATAGTATCCATGTATGACTGTGATTACCCCTAGGATTGCATTGTTTCTTCTTTAGTGGAAATTGAATTGCCGTGCTGGAGCTAGCAGAGGAAAGAGAAAAAACCCAAGATAAGCGAAAGGAGGAAGGACGAACGAGAAGAATGGCACAAGCAAGGCTGCTTTCTCGAAGGGAATTGTTTGTGACATCTTGAAAGCAGAAAGGGGCAGTTGAAGAAGCATCGTGAATAGAATGCTTGCTCCAACCTATATACACGCAGTGGCGTTCCCACCCACAAAACGGCGTTTCTAGAGATTTATTGCCCATCCAAGTACCTAAACTTCCTCGCCTGTTCCCAACGCCAGTTCGTATTTATAAAATACAGGAAGACAAAAAGAAAGCCGCCATTATACGAAACGTGCCTCGCCTTAATGGGGAGGAGAAAAAAGCGCTAGCGAGGAAGAGAACACCCGTCGGTGTTAAGCAGTTCGCGCGGCATGTCACCGAAGTGCGCGTCGACGTGCGTGAAATGGGGCGCCACTAAAAGCCAGTGCGCGCCGGACTGTAGCTCTGAGAAGACTTGTCGGCAAAGTCGTCAAACGAGATGGCTAGGATACAAGAGGGAGCGCGGCGGGGGAGGAGCGATGGGCGATGTATCTCGAGGATGCGGCTCGATTCTTTCAGCTACGGCAGCCACGGTCTGCGAAGGGCTGTCACCGGAAAAGGGAGGGGTGGGCTCGTTGCAGGCACAAATAAAGGCTGACGTGACGCCTTCCTTTTTAAAAATACGTCCGGAGAAGCAAGGTCCTGAAACAGCCATTTTGTGAGCATCGGGGATCCGAACGAGAGCAAGGGTTGGGACCTTTGGCAGTGGGTCATTCCGCGCGGTGCGTCCATGCCCAAAAATCGACCATCGTCAATTTAATTGAAAAATTTGTGCTAGTTGCCGATTGACATCGTCCGCATAGACATCTTTGTTGAATTTTTTTTTTCCCTTGCGTGGGCGCTCCTTGAAGTTTCTGCAAACACGCCAAATGTGGTTGAATACAATAAATTTTGAACTGAGAGTGAAACAATGCAGGATTACAATTATTATTTTTGAACATTCCGCTTGCGTTGTTCTTTGATATGGTAGCGTGATTGAAGCCTTGTTAGGGTTTTCGGTGTTGTTTTAGCTAAGTAAAAACGCAAGAAACACCGTGTTTTCAGAATTTTTCTCGCAAGGGCGCCGTAAAAGCTTCAGCCGTAATATTTCCATTACGCGTTGATATTGTCTCTGAGTGTCTACAAACAATTCTTTAAGTTGATTACAGAGCGTACTTTTCAAGCAAACCGCCTACAAAGATGCACAAAAATGCGTTTTTGCAAACTTCAGACCTAAAAAAAGCACCAAGACCCCCGAGGTAAAATCACATGACATGGCTCATTATACGCATCAGCACTTTAGCTTTTAATTTAGAAAATTTATTTCGAGAGAAATTTTGTTTGAGGTCAGAAAAATTTCACAATCATCCGCAATTGTTTCCACTATGAAACTGTGCCCTAACTCGGAACGCGTACGTGCCGCCGGTCGTTTTCGCGGCAGGCATGGGCACACTGGGATCTTTGCTAAACGAACATTGTTGCTGCCGCTTGACATCACACAAAATACACCGTAAACGGCATACTCCTGTCCGCCACTTGTTATTTTTGAGTTTTCGCACAGTCACTTCGCACAGTTGCATTTCACATTTTTCTTAGCGCAGTGCTCGGAGCACAAAAACAAGATCTGCATCAACTAAAAAAAATATTTCTCTGACGGAGCTTCTTCGCAATACAAGAACAAAAAAGAACTTCCTGAATCTTTGCTACCACGAGGAGGACCATACAGTGTCGGCAGAATAGAATTTCTTTGCAACTTCACACGGCAAAGGCGCATGTGACGGTGTCGGCGGCCCACTTAAACATCTGGAAGCAGAGACATTTTTAAGGCCTGAATCCGACCAAAACGGACCTTTATACTAGGGCTAAAAACAATATCGAAGGAATAACAGTAATCTGGGTTTTAAGTTCATTAATACAAGAAACAAGGGCCCAACTTGGATCAATATTCGCCATGGCAATCGTTGTCCCAGGAGCGCGACAATTTCATAACTTCAGACCAGCTGCACTTTCAACACTTCGTGGTGCCGTTGCATCCTACTCATGCTTTCAAGAAATTCAGGTAAAGAAAACAAAAAGGAACAACTAGGCAGCGTTCGTTGACGCTGACTATTCAACTGGTCAAGAGTTCACTTTTCTGATGGAGGCGAAAAGCGAAAACGCCCGTGTGTTCGAGATTTCGGCGCACGTTAAAGATCCCCAGGTGGTCAAAATTAATCCGGAGCCCTCCGCTACGGCGTGCCTCATCGCCTGTATGGCGTAGGCGCGTTAAACCCTACAATCAATCAATCAATCAATCAATCAATCAATCAATCAATCAATCAATCAATCAATCAATCAATCAATCAATCAATCAATCAATCAATCAATCAATCAATCAATCAATCAATGTTTGAACTTTGAACATCTGCGGATATAAAAACTAAAGGCAAAAGAAATCAGCGGCAAGGAATTTGATATTTGCAGTAAAAGGTATCCTGCGGTGAATTTCCGTGGGCGAGGTGAAGTGCGGTGCGCAAGGGAAAATGACTCTATGATCCTTCTTACTCCGGATCAGACAGAGTCAGGTTAAGCTCACTGATAACTGCTGCTACAAAACGCTCGATGTGTTCCCTTAACTGACCGGGGAAAGAGCCAGACCCCCCCCCCCCCCCCCCAAAAAAAAAAAAAAAAAAAAAAAAAGAAGAAGAAGAAGAAGAAGAAGAGGGCGGTCTGAAATATGTCGTTTACTGCGTATTTTGTGGAATTTCAAGCGACACAAACAATGTACGTTTAGCAGAGCGCCCGGTGTGCACAATCCTGCCGCGAGAAAAGCCGGCGGCACGTACACGTTCCTATTTGGGGATACAGTTCCATAGTGGGCACAAGTGTGGCTGACTAAACTGTGTTTTTTTTCTTGCCTCCAACAAAATTTACTCGAAAAAAATTTTCAAAATAAAAAAAGCTGGAGTCTAATGAGCCCTCTCATGTAGTTTTTACCTCGAGGTCCTTCGTGCTTTTTTTTTTTGTCTGAAATTTAGCAAAAACGCATTTCTTTTTGCATTCTTGTAAGCGATTTGTTTGAAAAGTACGCTCTATAATCGACTTAAGTGATTTTTAGTACACAGTCAGAGACCATATCGACGCAAAATAGAAATATTACGGCTGAAGCTTTCACGGTGCCTTTGTGAAAAAGTACTGAAAACGCGCCATTTATTGCGTTTTTATTTGGCTAATACACCACCAAAAATCCTTCCGCGGGTTCAATCATGGTCCCACATCAAGGAACAATGCAAGCGGATTGTTCTTAAATAATATTTGTCATCCTACATTACTTCACTCTAAATTTATCATATCCAACCCCAATTTCCGTATTTGCAGAAGTTTCAAGGAGCACTTACATGACGGAAAAATATCTTTTCAACGAAAATACTTCGTGAGGACCTCCAACACTTAATAGGAAACCAGCAAAAAAATTTTCCATGAAATCGGGGATGGTCGATTTTTGGGCTGGGGCGTTTCGCGTGGAATGACCCTAAAATCAAGCATTGGACGGAGCATGATTCCCTTAAGCCTGGTTATCAGCTCTTGCTGCGTCAGTGCCACAATATGCCGGTTTATATGACATCCGGGCGTAGCCCCATTGTTTGTTTGTTACTAACCAAGGGAAAAGATGGTTATCACCGGTTGCAGCGGGGATGGTGGAGGGGAGGTGTACGTGTGGCGACCACAACATGTCTAGCACATCGCAGAACAAACTTCCGCCTCGTTAGAAGTTGTATTAGAGAATGTCGGCCTGCTAAAACATATTCCAAAGATATATTCACATGCGTCCAAAGCGTTCGAACTGCGATTGTTCGCGGATAACTCGAAACTGGATGCAAGTCCAGATACAAACCCAACTTATGTGAGGGTGGCCGACTGCAGCGCCAGGGCGCCCCGAAAAGAGGCCTCGACGGTTGATCTTTCAAGTGACCTCCTGGCCTTCAGATGTTTAGCAATCAATAAAGATTATTCTCTAACTCAATCTCTCGCCGACATGAAAGAGACTGAAGCTGAAACGATCCCGCATCCCTGGCCACCCCTACGTCATTACGCCGAGCTGCTCTTAACGACGCTATGCATCGTATACGGCCGACGATTATGAACACCGTCTTCGACCCTTTGGGATGCGCATCGCTTCGCGAAGCACCATTATTTACTGCGCACTTTTCGCGTGATGCGAGATGCTATTGCGAGTTTTGCACCTATGCGTTTCGGCTACCCGAAAGATGCAACCATCGGCCCCCGCAGTGTCGTAATGATGGCGCTTGGCCGCAGCAACGGCGTCGGTACGTCCCGCATCCGTGGCAGCCCTGCAATACAACTGTACGCCACCGACAGCCACGAGGCCGTATCGATGGCTTTCCTGCTTCGCATGGTAGCTGGTGCGTCACCTTATCTTGGCGGCAAGCGGAAAGCATAGATGGGGAAGTCTTGCGTTTCTAAGGTTAGTGCGCATTCGGCGCTGCGGGAAAGCGGCGACAAAGGGGACTTTTACCTTTACCTTTACCATGCCACCATGCAACTGCCTCGTACCTTGTCTGTAATTCATAGTTCATACGTCAAAAGCGAGTGAGAAGGATTATAGTCAAGGCAAGTGCACCAGGACATGTAGGATTGGCAAGGTGGTTTGTAAGCAGAGTGCTCAATGGGGCGAGTCCGTATCATCGAACCTGCCCTCCCGCACCCCCCTCCCTCCTTGCAAATAGAGAGCCCGGAGAAAGGAGCGGGACGAGCACTAGGATGTTCAGTTTAGTGAAAGTGGTTAAATACCGTGATTTTGCCTGCGTACGTCAACCAAATACGAAGAAAAAAACCACTCCCCGCGCCTCCTTTCAACCGCAACCAAGACACGTCTGCGCAGACGTACTAACTCAAAAAAACAAGCGCCTAATAATCTGTACACGTAATTTATCCATATGATACGCTAATTGTAAGAGAAATTACACACGCATCAGCCGCTCAATCAGCGGCGGTTGCTGAAGGTACAGTAGGTAAGCGTCCTCTATACTAAATAACCAGAGCAGAATGTAGCATATTGGCCGCTTTAAATGTGGAAAGTCCAACATCGAAAAAAAAGGCATCGCCTAGCCGTCCACCAAACGACCAAAAGATAGCCATTGTTTTTTGACATCATACAGAAATTGCGTATCAAGAGACGCCTAAAATTGACTACGTGTTTTGGTGTTTTTATGTCCTCACATGCACTTACCCAAGCAGGTCGGACCGCCATACAATACGTAAACGCGACTTCGTAATCTTAGCTGACTGGCAGGTGATAAAAGGCATGCACTTTTGTTCCGTCGACGTTCTTGTGGGGCGGGAGCTTACCTGCTGTGTGATTGTTTATGCGCCGAATTCCTGCGGGTCTTTTTGGCTATTCCGCGGCGACTCGTGCTATATAGTGGAGATCTTTAACTGCGTAAGCAATGCCAGCGAGAGAGCAGGTAGGGGCCGTGGACGATTCGGTTGCGTGTTTTCAAAGCTGTCCTTTGTGAAGGTGACCTGATCTGCTGGGCGGTTTAACGAGGTTGGTCGACCGCTTGCTACACGAGATGGCGCGGAACGTCGCGAGCTCATTTAGGTCGGATTTCCTTGACGGGGGATGCGTAGCCTTTTGTGACCGATTACGCCTCACCCCTGTCGCTTTTTCGGACTACGGTTTGGTTACACGTTCCACCAAACTCAAATCGACATCACCAAGAGAAAGGCCAGCAGCCGTTGGTTCATTAACTGCGCGGCGCTTGATAACACGGCCTTTGTTGTTCGCGTAGGAGGTGGAATCGAGGAGCTTAACTCTGCCACCATCGATGCCATTGCCTGGGAACGCTTTAAACAACGTGCCAAAGGCGCAGCAATCGCAATTTGGTGAGATGAGGCGAGAGATAGAAAGGCGAAGATAAGTCCACTTACTGGTGGACCGCCTTCTTGGCGCTGTGGAAGCGGATGAGGAGAGGCGGGGTGCCCTTCGACAATACACACAGTGTTAAGTCGAAGATTCACTCTCATTTTTTTTTACTTTGCATTAAACCACTCTGTGTGATGGCATTGGCATCGGATCCAATCAAAGCCTGAGTTCTTGACGACGAATAACTAAATATCTTGGCCCATGCGTACACTGCTGCTTTTTATGCTTACCAGGAGATCGGAATAAA
Source organism: Haemaphysalis longicornis (assembly GCF_048455015.1). NCBI lineage: Eukaryota > Metazoa > Arthropoda > Arachnida > Ixodida > Ixodidae > Haemaphysalis > Haemaphysalis longicornis. The sequence goes on along the minus strand of NW_027526203.1, from coordinate 335,638,815 downwards.
GATATTGTCCTGCCCGCTAAATCGTGGGGTGCCCTTGTTTACTGTCATCATCATCAGCCTATCTACGCCAACTGCAGGGCAAAGGCCTCTCCTATAGACCTCCAATTATACTGGTCCTGTGCTAACTGCGACCAATTTATCCCCGCAAACTTCTTGATCTTATCTGCCCATCTAACCTTCTGCCGCTCCCTGCCTCGCTGGCCTTCTCTAAGATCCACTCTGTTACCCTTAATGACCAACGGTTATCTTGCCTTCGCATTATATGCCCGGCCCCACGCCCATGTCTTCTTTTTAATTTCTGCTAATACGTCCTTAACACGCGTTCGTTCCTTGATCCACTCCGCCCTCTTCTTGTCCCTTAATATTACACCTATCATGTTCCGTTCAATTGCTCGCTGATTCATCCTCTATTTAAGTTGAATTCTTTTAGTGAGCCTCGAAGTTTCTGCCGCGTAGGTGAGTACCGGTAAGATGCAGCTGTTATGCACTTTCCTCTTCAGGGACAATGGTAGCGGGCTGCCATTCATCATGTGGGAATGCCTGCCGAATGCTTACTACACTCGCATGTAAACATTATGTGGGTGCAAAGTCGTCACCTCGAATCGCGAGTTTTTTCTTGTTTATTGCCTAATGGGACTGCAAAGACAAAATTCAATTTTTGTTCATCGAAAATACTACTTGCCCCGATAGCAATGACACCAATTTTAGCGCAGACTTTTAACAAATTAGCCAGATATTCAAGAAAATAGCTAAAGTAGGGCCGACTCCTCGGCCACTCTCTGGCGAGTTCTCTGTGACGTCACAGGAAACTTTGTGCTACTGGCGGCCGCCGTCGAAAGCCACCGACAAGGAACATGACTTGAGCACCAAGTTTCGTTTGATCGAATCACTTGAATGCTAAGGTGCAGTTAACGCACTGATAACTATTCTTTTAGTGTTTCCCCCTGACGCGCGCGTGCATAGCGCGATATATGGAAGTTGTTTACATTTCTATTGTTTTTTCTGGTTGAAAACGTCCTTCGTCGCTGGAATGCAGCGAGTGAGTTACGAAACTCTAGTTCTTTCGAACTGAACAAACTTCAATTTTGTATTCAAGACCCCCCCCCCCCCCCTTAAGCGTAAGCAAGGGAAACTTTTCTGATGCGTTGAGAGTGTGTGTGTTCTTGGTGCGGAATCGGTCAATTTATTTCAAGCGATCTCCAAGAACGCTGAAGAAGCTTACTGCACTCTCCTCAGCAGTAAGCATCTATGGGCGGAGCGCCACGGATTCAATTTTTATTTATTTTTTGTATTTCGCACACTGACATTTTCGAATTCAAGGAGACGAGATGCTGTGGTCGCTTTACCAAAATCGACATTTCTTCTAAAATTTATTTGCCGCGCTTATGGGGTCTTACCTGTGGAGGCGCCGTTTCAGGACACTGCGGTGACGATAGCTGGTAAGCCTGTCCTGTAGGCGCTGCGTAGAACCCACGGCTAGGATGTCGGAGCTCTTTCCACCGCCTGCCAAAGGAAAAAAGACGCGAAAAAATCGCTATGGCATGCTCACAATGTTGTCATATTTTAGTGGGCGCATAGATTGGTGAGATAAAATGAAGAATGTTCTGTCAATTTACCCAATGACGTGTTGGGGCTATGAAAACAAGGACCTCTAACTGCGCCCAAACTCCCAAAACGGTTTCACTCTTCTTTGCGGAAGCCTTTCGGTCAGCAAACGAGTTATCTACGTGCTACCTTTTTCTTAACGTTTGAAGAAGCGAAGATGACTCTTGTTTGTAATAGTGCACCGATGGGTTGTCTTGCTGTAAACATTTCACTGATTATTTTAAAAATTATACGCCAGTGACGATATTGAGAAAAATAGAAAGCGTCTACAAGACGGCAGGAACCATAGGTTAGAAATAAGATGCGTCGAGCATGCAAACAAATGAGAAAACATACGCTCACACGCACGCACACACAAAGAAACACAAAACATAAACACACGCACGCACGCACGCACGCACAAACGCGCGCACACATACACGCGTCAAAAGATCATGCGATGAATGGTTGGAAGATACGTGGCTCTGAATACAGCGGTTTTACCAAGCGCTCATGCGTGCAGTTTCTGCATGGGCTATGGTGCCGGCAGGTTTCGTCGTTTTTCGATCAGGCGTCCTTTGTGCGTGTCACTGCTATTCCATGGTTTATGTAGCTGCGTGGCACATGTGCGATGTGGATGCTTGAGACCACACTTTCCATATAGGCCAAAAACCATCGGCCTTGAGGGGCTGTATACGAGAGCAGTGGCTCGTAAATAACCTCGGCTAAACCTGACTACGTATTTTTAAGTGAAGGTTTAAACGAAGCGAAATGCCGTCCAGTGAAGCCACCTTTATCGCAAATTCTCAGCAAAAAACGGCTGTAACTCTTGTTTTATCAAAACTATCCCGCAACCAAGTATGTGACAGTTAGCCGCGCAGATGATGCCAATCTTATGGTGACTTTCATTTATTTCTCATAATTAGGTAGTTTACAGTGCAGTTGCAGAGGTTGTGCGAATTCCCGGATGCTGTCAATAGATCGTTTTCTATGAGAGGGAAGCGGGCAGCCCCGTGTTTGTCTGCTAGGCTAAATCTCGAATCTTTCTGAATGGGCGTAATTTGTGTTTGTATGCGTGTAATGAGTATTACGCACGGCGTCGCTGGCATCCGTCTTCAGCGAGTGGAATGACTCCCAATACATTTTTTTTCTAAATGTTGAAGCTGTGCATCTGGAAATATTAGGCCGAGTACACCCGTAAGCCGGTGCGCTTGCTCACGCCGGTCACGTTTTAAATAAGGCACTGAAAAGTAACCACAGGGGCAACTGTGGGAGTCGACATAATTGCAGCGTTGAAAGAGAAATACACAAGAACTGACTTAGCGCGGATTGTTTTTTAAGGAACATTTTTCGAAATTCCTGCAAACGTGCCGCTTAAACATAACGCCCTTGAATTGTAGAAAAATTTCAACATTCCGCAGGCGTCCCGCTGTGCCCCATCTAAAATCATTTCTGCGGGTCCAACGTGTGGTTCTTCCCTGCGCTCTCCCCTTATTTTCCATAACATAAACCGCGGCCCTAACGTGAAGCTTTCAAGGTACTACGTCACAAGCTAGCACGTATGGTTTAAGAAATACTTTGCCACAAACTCGGCACTAGACGCCCGTAGAGGTTGCGGAGACATTTTGGCCAATGGCCCGTGGGCCCACTCGTTTCTTTAGGGCAGAGCAACAGTTCCACAGGAGATGCGTTCACAAATGGCCACGTTTCGCGAAATGACTGGCTGCACAGAAATTCGAGGTGAGTCGTGAATTCGAAATACCATGAAAGGCTGCAAAATCTTGCATCAGCAGTGCTAGCAACTCTTGCTCGCATTCAACGCTCCCCCCCAAACCCCCCCCCGCCCACACGCTCCCCGCTCTTTTTTCCTCTGCCCTGTCGTGCTACTTATGACCATCATGTTTCCGTAGCAGGCAAATTGAATGGGAATTATCTCAGTGGCCGAAAATGCTCCAATCGCCAGTGGTGATCGCACACAAATCATAAAAGTATACGACTTTCGCCCTCTAATTGGCCACTTTCGTCCATTTGACGTTCTGCTTTTTCGGATCGCTTGGACGAGGTCCGCTGAGGTTGGGGAAACCACAAGGGGAATTCTGAGGCTCTGAGTAGTCATGCCTTGCCGTGGACGTAATGACTGAACAGGTATCGTAGAAAGGTAAAGGCCTCGACAACTGACCTTGTAGGATTACTTGACACACGAGGGGTTTATATTACTGATAGGAACAGGTTTCGAGCGTGTATTGGCTTCGCGCTTACGCACGGGGATTCGTCCTACCATTTGTACTGCGCTTTTATGAAAAATAGTTAGAAAGCGACCTTTTGCACAATATTTTCGATATCACATACCTTTTCTGTCCATCACCTCAACAAAAATCCCGGGCCATCTCCACTAACGCGAAATCTGGGGAGGGGCGAAGCATGCGGTGTATTAGTGCACTCAAAGATTGTAAATATCTCTCTGTCTCTTGCCACACGGCGCGCGCTGATTGGGCGCCGGAGAAGCGCCTGTGGGAGGAGCAATCGCGTGCTTTCTGAGGTGGTGGCACCCCCTCTTGCGTTGAACAGGATTTAAGCAATTGAATGAGAGACAGACTGGCCGTAAGTTGTCTTCGTGTCCCACGCCGCAGCATGCTAAGCAGTATACTTTACGGGATTAATTTTGGCGTTTGAAACCAATTTCGCGAGAGAGTATCACAAATTTCTGTTCTTAATGCAATTAAATCATGATTATTCCTCTATTTTGAATTAGTTTAAATTATGTTCGTTTAGTTTCAACCATTTTATCCAATGTAGACCTATTTTTTGGTCATCGTTTGACAACTTGATTTACCGTCGCGACAGGAGACGACGACGATGACGGGAGACGCCGACAGCCCGAGCCCCTAACCTTCACGACTAAAAGCCGTTTACTGTTGGCTCTGATACATCACGAGGTGATACAAGGCTTCAGTTGGAGGTTATTGCGAATTACGGAGCATTTGCTGATTCCGGAAAGTTCAGGCCTGAAGCACAATAAAAAAGAAGAGCAGCGTAGGTACAAAGCACGAAGAAAGTTGGAAGATGCCTGTGCCGTGCCGAGAAAGCAACGATAGTGAAAAGACCTTGAAATTGGGTTTTCTGCTGCATATGTCTTCGTGGCGGTGTCATTATAGCTTTAAAAGTAAAGTTTAAATTGGGTTTTACTCGATTGAACCATGCCTGGGCTGTGATTTGTTTCGATTTCCCACTTAATCAGAAAAAGGATGAGTGATTATAGCCTTTAACTCACCGAAAAAATGTTTGAAGTTTCCCATATATTTCCCGGCTTGTTGTGCTGCACGGCCGACAAAAATGTACCCTAATCTCTCTCACCGACTCTTTCGTGGGAATACTGCAAGCTGCACCAACATGATATCGTTGTTGGACCCTTCGGCGAAGCATCATTGTACGGATGTTTTGCTCTACAGGGAAGCACACGGGAAGAATTACGCGTGCTACCTCTTGGATTGGATTGGTTTCGATGAACACGCCTTCTGTTTAAAATATTGAAGTGCACTTAGGAATATTTCAGTTCGGTGCAATGTTCTAGCTTGTGTGTTTTTTGCTTGAAATGGCTGCATAAACAACGAAGGTCTTATCTGGATTCTGAAAAAGGAACGTCGAAGTCGTTACTATTAACGCGTACTCTTTTATTTTTTTACGAGAAGAACTCTTTGTGGCCGCTTTACTTGTAAGTAGCATGCCGGCCTTGTTTTCTTCGAGATACCGAAATTTTCGAACACATCTTCCCTAACTCCGCTCTGCAAAGTTCATATAGAAATATCTCTACACCAAAATAGTTGAAGTTTCCCGCAACCGCTTTTTTGTTTGGCATCAGGCTATATGCAACGTAAGCTTGATGAAATCAAAATAATAGCCATGAAGAAAGAAATAAAGACGTAAAAGAGCAGCGTAATTCCCCCATTAAAGGCGCGCACAACACATACAAATCATGGAGCAAAAGTAGCCCGGTCTTTGTAAAGAAGCCGTTCCTGATATTTTGCGCAGAATTATTCCTTTAGTTGTTATTATTCGTGTATCTCTTTGGAGTTGCATCGACCCAAAATTTTGGCCCGCGTTTGTGTTCCGCCCTTCCGTGTACCTATAAAGTAGCGTATAGAAATGCTTGGCGGTGGCGAGTACAGAACCGAGCACGACCGCGCGCAAGAGTCACACGTTCTAGCCATTAGCCCCCAGGTACAGGCGTCGAAAGGAATGTACAAGCGGGAACAAGAGCTGGAGATTCGCATAATAAGCACTCCACCTGTTTCCTAGCGCTGGAATTGTTCTAGTGTTAGTAGGGTAAAAAGAGCACCATGCGTCGTGCCTGGAAAATATTTACGCCGTGTATTCTCATCGCCATTTCAGATGGAGCCCTGCGTCGTTTCAGCGTTTAACGTCATCATCACCCCGTTTATTTTAAACGATCGTACATTAGATGATGCAACTAAAAAAATTCTTGATCTGTTTCTATCAGGGTGTCGAACCGGAATTTTTTCGGGTTCGGTTCGGGTTCGGGTTCAAGGCTTTCGGGTTCGGTTCGGGTTCGGTTCCAAAGCACCATTCCGTTCCAGTTCGAACCGGTTCAAACGGGTTCAAACGAGTTCGAAGAAAAAAAGCAGGCGTGTTTTTTTTTCGTTAATTTTTCTGTACGTGTTTTTTGTTTCCTTATCAAGTCGGCATAAACACAAAGTCATAATGAATGTTCCTTTGTGCAAATATTTTGTCTTGGCCAAACTAAAGCGACCCTGGAACACTTCTTTCAGCTTTTTTCTCAATATTGAGTGCTTGCAGCAAGTAGTCAACCAACACATCCTGTACTTAGATTAGGGGGTCGCAAAGTGCCTCAGCCAAAAATTACTGCTCTCTCCTCATCACATAACTTAAAAATTTGCTGTAAATATTTTTCTCTCCTTCCTGGTCTTGGCGTTCTTCGATCGCTGAATGGCGTCATTACAGCGGTGTAGCGGCTATTTGCCGGCTTTCCTTAAGTTGCAGAATAGAACGCATTTGATAGCCACTTTAAAAAGAAAGCCACAAAAGCGAAGCAGAAACGGAAGCTGCATCCGCAGCGACGGGCAAATCACGCACTGTTGCTCCGTGCTTTGGAAATAGCTATAGTTTTCGCAGTGCTTCCAGATGCGCAGAAGAGTGAAAGCGTCTATAGAAAGTGTTGATTTATTGATTGATTTTTTTGTTATTTATTTATTTATTTATTTATTTATTTATTTATTTATTTATTTATTTATTTATTTATTTATTTATTTATTTATTTATTTATTTATTTATTTATTTATTTATTTATTTATTTATTTATTGTTGGGTTTAACGCGCCGACGCAACGCAGGCAATGAGGCGCGCCATAGTGGAGGGCTCAAGATTAATTTTGACCACCTGGGGATTTTTAACGTGCGCTGAAATCTCGTATACACGGACGTTTTCGCTTTTCGCGTCCATCAGGAAAGCGGCCGCCGCGGCCGGGAATAGAACATGCGTCCTGAGGATCAGCAGCGCAACGCCTTAGCCACTGAGCCACCGCGGCGAGTTTATCGAAAGTGTTAAATAGCTCCTTTAACTGTACAAGCGACTGCAAAACGTTTGCTATGGTAGTGTGACGAGTATGTGCCCCCCCCCCCCCCCGCCCCCTCACCATTTTTTGTTGGCCGCTAAGTTCGGTGGCCCTGCCAGGCTCGGTGGGAAACATTGTGCACGGCTGGCTAATAAACACCGACGAGCACAGCCGCTCGCGGTCAGTCACCGTCACCACCAGCACGCTGCTAAACTTGCGGCCATAAAGAGCAATGCTTTCACATTCATACAAATAGACAGCCTTAAGTGTCCCATCGAACCTTTTGTTTCGCTTCTTTTATTGTTGTAATCATTGACCTACCTGTCACCACCAGCATGCTGCGGGTCGTCACTCGGAGGGTACTACGACCCTCCCACGTTCACGAATGCGTGCCAAATCGTGACAGGTAGGTCAATGATTACAACAATAACAGAAGCGAAACAAAAGGTTCGATGGGACACTTAAGGCTGTCTATTTGTATGAATGTGAAAGCATTGCTCTTTATGGCCGCAAGTTTAGCTTTATTAATTTAAGTTCGTTCATTTTCATGATTTATTTTATTTTCTTCTTGGCTCATACCACTGCAATTTTATACACCAGAGTTATTTTCTTGAGGAAACAAAAAATATGGCAGTCAATTACGGTAGTCACTAATGCGAAATTTGAGCACAGCGCGAACTGTAGTCTTGTCGGCGACGGCGCATAGCTGCTGTGTCTTAGGAAGTGATCGTGTCCTCAACAAATGCACGACGAAATGCGGTATACTCTGTCGTTATCTCGTAAGGCGTTGCTGCCGTGGAGCAGGTCTCGTGCGGTCTGGAAATTTCGCTCTCCCCTCTCACTTTCGCCATACTTTCGTCATCCGTTTTCCTGCTCGCTCTATCTTTGGTGGCGTCTTCGTTCTCTCGGATAAAACGAGGCCGCCGCTGAGAAACTACGCGAAACCACAGGAGCGGGCGCTGAAGGGCTGCGCTCTAACGCATGGCTCTTCACAGCCACCGCTGTGCCGCCCTGTGATCCACTCCCTTCGCCGACCAGTGACGGGCCGCACATCGTCTCCAAATAATGCGTCCTTGCCACAGTCTTCTCGAAGGCGAACATGCACCCTCCTGGCCAGCTGGCAGCGCCCCGGTGCCTCCAGCGCCTCCCCCATCGGTGCATCCTAACCAGAATCTTCTGCCAATGGGCAGCCTCTGCAGGCGGCGTTTTGCCTCGACCTACTAAGCAGACGACCCGTCCATCCACAATCGTTTGTTGGTACCTTTTAGTGTCGCCGGGATGGGGCATTTTGCGTCTCCCCTCCCCGCCCCCCGGCGGCTTGTGACGGGCCTCCCCTCGTCCCCAAATCATGCATCCTCACCAGAATGTTCTGCCTGGCAGGCAGGCAGGCAGGCGGGCAGGTAGTTTACTGGCAAGCGAGAGGTCACATTGCCGGACAGGATAGTCTACGCGCCCACCATATTTTTTTTGCATCCATCTAATGTTACGCACGCACGCACGCACGCACGCACGCTCGCACGCACCCCTATTTTCGCACAATGAGGCAAAAAAAATTGCATTGTAAATAAATCGGTTGGTCAGCTACGCTTTTCATCTACCCCAAGTTTCAACGGCGTTTTAGCTTTAACACGAAATCATTAGCAGTGCTAGAAGTAGAAAACACAGTCCGGCGTCGGCGTTAATTTTCGACTGCTAAGTGTGGCAGGTGGCATTTAGAGCAATTTCCTTCTGCTCATCGTTTATCTGCTAACAGAGCTGTTAGAAAGAAAGAACGGCTATAAAGGCTCATTGAACGGCGTGTATAGGACGGCATTGGATAGGGAACCTCCGGAGATAGGAACTTGCTAATGGCCCTTCAGCGACCGGTTACAGCGATTGGGCGCTAGGAAAGATGATAGCCAAGTGAAGTCGCAAGCAGCAGTAATGATCACTTGTAAAGAGAGAGAGAAAATGAAGTTTAATTAAATCGAGGCAAAGGTGCAGAGAGGCGTCCTCATTCGAGGGGGCCGAATCGACAGCCGTTTCCATCAAGAGCAACTGATCTTCAGGGCGGGAGCTGGCCATGGCTGTCTCCAAAATCTTTATGGAAACGTGGAGGTTGGGTGGATCTATGGTACACTTATCGCAGCCGCCTACTATGTGTATGAGGTTCCCAGGCTCTCCTCAGAAGCGACGAAATGGAGAGATGAGGTTCCCAGGCTCTCCTCAGAAGCGACGAAATGGAGAGAGTTGTGTCCCGTCAACGAGGTGGAGTCTGGTGGTGTGTGGGAAGGTGTATGCCCGCAGAGCGCGGAGTAATCTTTCCTGGTTAATCGGTAGCGATTTGTGCGGGGAGGAATACGTTATACGGGGAGGCTATAGTGCTGAGGAACTTCCTGGTCTGTGACTGCAGGATGCATGCACTCGGGACCGGCTTCATCAGCGCTGGCTAAGCGGGTCAAATCTCGAGCCACGAGGTTGGTGATCTTGTTTGCCGGGGATGCCAGTATGAGCTGGTGCCCATACAATCGTGACTGTCTCGTTGGTGGTCTCCGATTGATCATTGGAAGTGTTGTAACATGCAATCGACCGTTGGCAAAGTTGGGCCACGGCTGCTAAGAGTCTGTTATGAGATTTTTGGCGCCGCTTCCTCAGCTTGAAGGGGGCTGTGTTCGGGGGTCGAGATGCTACACCTGCGGGAGGCTGCAGAACGGTAGCACAAAGAAAGAGAAGGTATTGGAGAATGCTGTCGGGCGTCTCTTGCATCAAACCAGTTGATCATTCCTCCTTTTTTTTCTTTCAGTTTAGTTTCTTTCCAACCGACTCCCCTCATATATATACACGTTTTGAAAACCCTTTGATTAATATAAAATATGCATTGGTAATTAGTTATGAACTTTAGTGCGAGATGTCAATTTTAATATAGAAACAACATAACAGCGCAATACGGGCATAAAGAAAAACCTTTTATTGCATTCACGTGGTCGTCACATAACTTTGCGGCTACTTTGTGCTTGACCCGCCGCGGTGGCTCAGTGGCTAAGGCGTTGTGCTGCTGAGCACGAGGTCCTGGGTTCCATTCCCAGCCGCGGCGGTCGCTTTTCTGATGGAGGCGAAAAGCAAAAACGCCCTTGTGTACGAGATTTCGGCGCACGTTAAAGATCCCCAGGTAGTCAAAATTAATCCGGAGCCCTCCACTACGGCGCGCCTCATCGCCTGCGTTGCGTCGGCGCGTTAAACCCTGCAATCAATCAATCAATACTTTGTGCTTGACTAAATTTCCTGATTAGTCCAGAATGAGAACGCTGCAAAATTTCCAAATGCCAAGGACCCCAAAAATATCATGTGTGGTCGACCGTCTAATCCGCCTTAACTGACTCGCTAAATCCTGTAATCCAAATTAATCAACACACCAGTCCAACTAATTCACATTAGCTCATTCACTCACCTAACTACTCCACCCCAGTCTACCCGCTAACCCGAATTAATCGGATTTAATCCATCCGCCGATTTAATGTTTAAGGTTGAGCAGATTCAAAATAACATGAAAATGCTATCAAATATACTTCAAAAGTGGAAATTAGGATCTCCCATGTTCTCTTAGAGCAGTAACAAAAGGACACAACGGCACTGTATACAAGAAAAAGTGACGTTAACTTTGAGAACTACGAGTATTTGTGTCTCAGTGCTGTTTGTATATAACTGCCCATTCAAACTAAAATAAGTGGAATATATGGATTTATTGTTGATGGTGTCCCTGAAGGCCTTCACAAGCGGACAGGGATGCATGCGAATTAACAGCACATTGAAAACTTTACACGATTTTAAACACCATGCAGATAGAAATCATGAAGAATATTCCATGATATGTTGCCTCGGAATATGCGTTTTAACTTAGGTTATGCTAAATGTAAAAGATAATTGGGAGAGATGGGCAGTACCTAACGCAAACTGATAGTATGTACCGAAACTTTACATTAAATTGAGGGCAATTGTTAGAAGAGAACATGATGAGCCTTGGGAACTGCAGACTATGCAAAATATCTCATGGTGCTGTCTGGCGAGTGCCAAAATATCTTCAGACGCAAGGTAGGGTACCGAAATGTAAAACTAGAAATCATATTTTTGAGGCCCCAGAACCGGTTCGGAACGGTTTTTTCGATTCGTTCCGGTTCGGGTTCAGTTACAAAATGGCGTAAAAAATAAGGTTCCGGTTCAGTTCCCGTTCCGGGCAAAAATTCGGGTTCGGTTCCGGTTTTCGGTTCCGTTCCGGTTCCGGTTCGACACCCTGGTTTCTATGACCCACCACAACAACCCCTTTGCTTTCCGAGGTTTTCTTGACACCCAATCCTTATTGTCTGTCTTATTCCACCGAGCCCCTCATTTCCCATTTTCTGATTCGCTACATGCTTAGTGAGGGCCACTGTTCTGGCAGTCTTGGTGCCAAAGGTGGCTTAAGAGGGTTCAACCCTGGTCGAGCACTGTCGACATGTCGTAGACACTCGAATCACTGCCCGGGGGTTAAAAAGAAGGTCCCCTTCAACCCGAGTAGTCGGAATGGCGCTGGCTACCACCCCCCCCCCCCCATTGCAGGAAACAATATATTAATATAAATACCGAAAAAGTGTTCGGGAAACAGCCCCGCCGGTAGCGTAGTGGTTATCACACCAGACCGGTATTCTGTAGGTCGTGGGTTCGGATCCCACATGGCGGGCATTTTTTCACCACTTTCTTCCTGACTCAAAAAATTCTTCAGCTGTTTCTATGACGCACCACAACCTCCCCTTTGCTTTTCGAGGTTTTCTTGGCTGCCAACGCTTATTGTCTGTCTTAAGTATATATATATATATATATATATATATATATATATATATATATATATATATATATATATATATATATATATATATATGTGTATATATATATATATATATATATATATATATATATATATATATATATATATATATATTGTGAGGCCGTAGGTAGGAGGCGACCAGACCGTGGCTTCGTAGCTCCTTTATTCGAAGGCGAGTCGAAGAGAACCCAAGATGGCGATCAAGCCCAAGCGCTGATGATGATCTCCGAAGAAGCAGGATCGTCGATGATGATGAGTATGTACAAGGAATGAAGCAGTGATCACCTCAAGCCGGTGGTGATGATAGTGAGCAATTGCTGCCTACGGTGGCAGACAAGCTGTAGCCTCAAACAAAGCTCACAATATATATATATATATATATATATATATATATATATATATATATATATATATATATATTATATATATATATATATATATATATATATATATATATATATATATATATATAACATTTGGCAGTCAAGAAAACCTACGGAAAGCAAAGGGGAGGATGTGGTAGGTGATTGAAAGAGATAAAGAATTTGGAAAGAAAGAAAGAAAGTGGAGAAAAAATGGCCGCCAGGTGGAATCTGAGCCCACGACCTCCAGAATACCGGTCTGGTGTGATAACCACTACGCTACCGCCGGGGCGATTTTCCCCTCCACTTGCTGGGGTATTTATGTTAAGGTATTTTGGTTTCCTGTGCTTGGGGTGGTAGCCAGCGTCACTCAGACTACTCGGGTTGAAGGAAACCGTCTTTTTAACCCCCGGGCCGTGCCTCGAGTGTCAAGAGTGGTCGACCAGTGTTGAACCCTCTTAAGCTCTCTTCTCTATATATAAATAAATAAATATATATATATATCTATATATATATATATATATATATATATATATATATATATATATATATATATATATATATATATATATATATATATATATATATATATATATATATATATATATATATATATATATATATAGAAAACATGCCCGCCGGGGGGTATCCGAACCCACGTCTTCCAGAATATGCGTCTGGCGCAATGGTCACTACGCTACCGGCGGGGCTGTGCTCTTCACTCTCTCGGGTATGTATGGTAGGGTAATTATTTTCTGACCTTGGGGGTGGTAGCCAGCACAACTCCGACTACTCGGGGTGAAGGGTACCTTCTTTCGAGCGGGGGTTTATATTTAGAACTGCTCAGAGCCCGGTCACCTAGCGCCGACATTGAACCACCGCGAAGACCTAGAACGTGTTTTTCCAGCGGCCGCCACGGAAGACGTGGTCCGTAGTCGGGGATAGCCAATGGCATTTCAGACTGCTGCAGCCAGAATCCTCGTAATGCATTTTTTCAGGACAGAGACGTATGGGACGGGGTATTACGTAAGGACACATATCAAGTTGCCGTCCTTATTGTCAGTGTTATTTTGGCGTTTTGATAGTGTTGTTATAGTGCCGAGTGAGGTATGAATTGTATGACTGCCATTTTTTTGTGATACAGGGATAAAGAACTGTAAATACAAGTCGAGGAAACATCCGCCGTTCTTCGGAAGCGTGAATCGAACCCACAACTACCGAATAACGCGTGAGCTGCACTCATAAAGGGTATCATGCACGAATATTATAAAAAGAGTAATTGCGTTACTCGAAGAAAACCTAGTGTATAATGTTTCCAGAACAGTGGAGTAGCGGCCAGTAATTTTTTCGTTATGAGATCTCATTATTTATTATAATTAATTATCTAACTTGCGATGTACTGCCCTAATCATTCAAGTGTCAATGAGACACTTGTAGGTACCCATGCGAGGAATCTAACTGCGGTATTTTCAACGGCGAACTAATTGGGTACCCGTTTATTGGGACTGATAAAGAAACCCCGCGAAATATGAAAACTACCAGGTGATGCCGATCCCGCGCGCGTCGTAAACTAGCGCCTTCAAATAAGCTGATTGAAAGCAACTGCTTTGCCCATCATACGTCCGAAAAGACAGCGCATCAACCTAATAAGGGTATGCGTGAAAGGAGCAGCAACAGCAAGTACTCGGTCGCGATGTCTTTTTAGTTCCTTGTCTTTATTTCATTCTGGCTAACTCAGACGTCGGAACGTTCAAATAAAGTCTCGTAAGAGCGTACTTTTACTTTTACATATTCCTCCAGCAACTAAGGACTCTCTCACTCTCTCTCTCTCTATATATATATATATATATATATATATATATATATATATATATATATATACAGTCGAACACGGATATATCGAACACGGCTATATCGAATTATTGTCTATATCGAACTCATAAATTATCCCCTTGAAAATTCTGTGTAAAAGTATAGGAATTCGCACGTTTATATCGAACCGTATTTTTCACAACATTGCGTATATCGAACGCCGCGCGAGCTGGAAGGTACTCTTCGGCGGTAGCTTGCACCCCCGATTGAGGTTGAGGAGAATGTGGAGGAATGCGCGGGCATGGCGAAGACTGGCTCGCGGAACTAATCCCCCCCTACCGCAACAAATTTGCGCTCGCCCAGTCGGGCCCCGCTACCTGCCGCCGTAGCGTTAGCGGACGGAGCCCGGTATGCTGAATCTCTCTAGGCACACAAGCCCGAACGCTCGGAAAATGTGACAATGCGAGGTAGGGATGCCCCGACTGCGCACGTCCTTTTTTTTGTTTTGCGGCTGCGTACGTTCCCTGGCTTGCCGAAAAAGGGTTTTTTTTTCTCTCTCTCTCTCTGGGTCTGTCTTCCCCCGATGTCGTCTCGGGAAAGGGAAGAGGGAACGAAGGCGCTGGCGGCCTCCTTCTTTTGCATTTTGCTGCTGTTGCTGCTGTTTGGCGAGTTGTCCCGCACCTTTCGGAGATCACTGTTTCCCTCGAATATGACCATCGCGAGCGCTTTGTTGGAGTTCGTTCAGAGAGCCTTGGAATTGTTACCTTCAAAGTTCTTGTGGTGCGCGCGCTGTTCTTCTTTTGCGTGCGTGTTGTGCATGGTGTGCGAAGGCGCAGCGTGCTGATGGAATTTCGTAGTTGTGCAGCCTCGAGAAGATCGAGACCACCAGCTTCTTTAATTTAATTTCCAGGATGAAGAAGCAGGCCAAGGTCAGCGATTTTTTTTTTCACGGAAATAAAGCGTCCTGTTGCGTCGTGAGTGCGGAATTAGTTGCCATTCTTGAATGCGACGATCGGTAAGTGCTCGTCCGCCATAGGTGAGGTCTCAGAGCCCATATTTTTTATATCGAATTTTTTATATATCGAACTATTTCGCGATCCCCTTGGAGTTCGATATATCCGTGTTCGACTGTATATATATATATATATATATATATATATATATATATATATATATATATATATATATATATATATATATATATATATATATATATATATATATATATATATATACATACATACAGAAAGGCCCGCTGTCTACAACGCCAAAGGACGCATAGGGGAATGGTTAGGAATATTTTTGTTACTTACGGCTAGTGGAGTTAACATTTTTAAATGTACGTGAGAAAGAAAGAAAAACAAGCGTCCAGTGTGGGGACCGAACCCACTTTCGATTTGATCTCAAATGCCTTAGCAATTCGGCGGTGTGGGCGGGTGAGTTCTCCTTTACTTTCTCGTGTATTTATATTTACTACAACTGTATCTGACGCTTGAGAGGGGTAGCCAACGCCACCCTAAATACACGGGGAGAAGGGGACCTTGTTTTTAACCCCCAGGGCATGACTGGAATGTCTACAGCCTGTGAGGAGCGGTCAATTGATTGAAAACACTGTGATGCTACCTTGGCTTCAAGGCTGCCAGAACGGAGGCCCTCGCTAATCTTTCGCAGAATGATATGGTTATAAAATGAGGGGCGGGTTGATGGAATGCAGAAATATTGGTCGGCAGTCTACAACGCCAAAAGAGGCATAGAAGAATGGTTAGGCTTTTTTTTTACTTACGGTTAGTGAAGTTAACAATTTTAACTTTACGTACAAAAGAAAGAAAGGAAGGAAAACACGCGTCCAGAGTGGGGACCGAACTAAGTTTCCTACTAAGGGAACTGTCTCTTTCTGTAAGTTACAAGATCGTCTCCACACGAAAGCCACGCCTTCGTTTTGGCAACTGAATTTTAATTGTCTGAATGCCTTCATACCTCAATATACCTGCTTGCCGATATCAAACTAATACAAGGCTTTCGTTCCTGTGTGGATTTTTTGCGCCTTCATGAAAACGCGCGTCCGCAGAGCGAGATCACGAGGCATAATGCTGTTCAGGGCAACCGGCATATCACGAAGGCAAATAAGGCACAAGAATGCTGAGTGGGCATAAGTCAGAAGCGAACGATATTGACTTGGATGCTTGGAGGGAACGCACCCCGATTCCTCCGGAGGAACAGACCAGCGTACCCGAAAGGAACCGTACGTGAAGGAACGTGTGGCGTATGTTTCGATTTCCCTGCCGCACAAACCGACCTTGTCTTCTTTCCGAGGAAAGAACATATGCAGAAAAAAAAAAATCACCCGTAAAGGTTGCACATCCTAACAAAATGGCTTCGATCAGTTCTTTCTTGCTTTTCCCCTCTGGATGCTCCATGTATCAGAGACCTCGTTCCCCCGACAGCACCAAACGAGCGCTTCTCCTGATGGAATTGTTCCAGCGGTCTTCCGCGTGCCTCATATTACGCGCGGTGTGTGAGCGAAACGGCCGCTGCATGCCCCTGGATAGAGCGGGAGCACGTTTGTGCTTATGACGTGCCACTGTCCCAAGCAATGACAGGCTTGCCAGCACTGATTCCCGCCAAGGCCGGCATACCACCGTGGCTGCCCCTTTGTAGCCACTCATGTCGCGAGTAGCCGACAGCGCCTGCCCACGCTGGGATCGCGAGAGATGCTCGCATCCTTCATCGCGCCGCGCATTCAGAGTGGGTGTCAGCCGACGACAAGCGCTGTACGGCGTCATGCGGCCGACATCGGGGATCCACACGAGCGCTTCCGTATGGCTCCCCCAAGCCCGATTTGTCCCGTGCCTCGCGAAACAACGCGCAAGGAGGGGGTTGAAACCGCCTCCCGCTCCCGTTGCTCCTTCGCCGTTTCTTTCCGGGACGGGTGGACGGGCGACTGGTCGAGACCCTTCTGACATTCTTTCCCGCCACACAGTCAATGGGAAGAAAAAGAAGATACGAAGTACGTGTCTGCAGCTTACTGCCACCTTTCCCATTTAAGTGGCTGTGGGCCTCTCTTTCGTGAACGTGAGGATCCATGTTTTCAAATCGTTACCGGTGTGGGCGGGAACTTGTGGATAGTACTTTAATATGATCATGAAGCCGACGTATCCCACCGGGCTTTATTGACTCGCTGGATTCAATTCGATCCCAGGGGTGCCATTTTCCCAAGAAGTCAACACAAATGTTACCAAAGTTTTTAAGTTACTGCTGCACAACGTCTGTAGAGGCGTGATTACTTAGGTGCCACAATATAGTGAATCTTCTGTTAACTATGATAACATTCAAAAAGAGCGATCAAACGAAGCCACATGTACTGCTTCACAGTTGCCCAATCCTTTTTTGCATATTTATTCTCCTCCGCAATATCGAAGAACGCGTGCTACCTACCAGTACACTTTCATCGGTAGAAAACCTGCAAACCTATTGAAGCCCTTATGCTACTAGCTCATGGCCCCACCTTTTTAGAGCTTAGGTCTTATGGGCTCGTCCTTGACTTGCGCATGGTAATAAATACGTAACTAACAGACAGGAGCGAACGAAGTGCGCAGAAGAAAATTGAAAACACTCCAATTTAGGGAGCTTCACGCACCGAAGCCTTCCCTGTACTATGAGGACCACCGTACAGCAAGGCTGCGAAATAATTTAGACCAACTGGGGGTCGTCAAACGGACGCCGAAGTGAAGTTTTAACAGCGAAGCTGTTCAGCTCAATTTTTCTACGTATTCCTATAGGGCTTCTGGTCTGAACGCAGTCCTCGGAGTGCCCGCGGATCGTCCAGGACTGGTAAATCAAGGATGCCCAGTAGCGTCTGCCGAAAGGGTAAGGGGGAGGCAGTGAGAGAGATGGCGATATAGCAGCGCGTGCCGTCCTCCTCTTCACAATTTCGCCACCCGCTCCAACGAGCGTCTTGTGCGGGCTCAGCATACTGCCCTCCCCCGCACACTTTCGCCACTTTTCCGCCTCCGTTTTCTTCCTGCCTTCGCTCGCTCAGTTACGACGTCGATGCCGTCGCCATCCCGGCCGCCAAACCCTAGTAGCAACCGCCAAAATGCTTGCGCACTAAAAACACGACAGAAAAACGAAGAACCTCGATACAAATGTGCTACTAATAACTGATCTATTCCTCCAAGGAAAGACGAGTATAAGTAGCTTGTCAGAAAACATAGACACACACCGATGATTACGCGATCTTAAAAGATACAATAAAAGAAACCATCCGCCGCTGAAGAAAGCTATCACATCTTTTCACCGCATGTTGTCTAGGAACGGGTACTCATTTGAAAACAATCATAGCGATGCTTCATTGTTACAGCCTGTGCTGTTTTTTTAATGAAATACGCTTCACGCAGTTCTCGCGCCACATTGTTACGATTCTTCCTGGAATAATTGTTTCATTCCGTCGCGGAAGGCATCCATTGCCCCACTCGAGGTAGTGATGGCCAAATTATCTAACTTGAGAAATACTGCCCTAATCATTGAAGTGTCACTGAGACACTTGTAGGTACCGACGAGAAGAATCTAACTGCGGTATTTTCAACGGTGAACTAATTCTGTACTCATTTATTCTGACGGATAAAGAAACCCCGTGAACTTTGAAAAAAATACCACGTGTTCCTGCATTCGGGGGGGGGGGGGGGGGGGGGTGGGGGGGGATACCCTGTATTCCTCCCCCCCCCCCAAAAAAATCACAAGCGCCTTATTCGGTGCTCAGCAGTGTTGCGGAATGGGCGTCACCATTCCATTCCAATTCCATTCCGGGGAATTACAAGTTGCCTAAATTCCATTCCTTTCAATTCCTCGGAATGCCGGAACATCGCCCATTCCCACTCCGGGAATTGCCGGGCAGTTCAATTCCATTCTTCTAATTCCTCAACGTTTTATCGGGTGATTATCAAGTTACCAATGAACCCACCATTAATCTGATGTTATTACACGCGTTAAGAACTGCTAAAATACCGAAAACACGTAACCAAGGTCGAGGGATAGTGCCTTTGTGGCATATCTCGTCCAGTGCAATCACCCTACTAATTCCCACAGGGGCAGTTCTCCAGGTAGTTATTATAGTATTTACATGGTTATCACGCCTTTACGAGTTGTGATGCTTTAATATTGACCCGCCGCGGTGGCGCAGTGGCTAAAGCGTTGCGCTGCGAGCACGAGGTCGCGGGTTCGATTCCCGGCCGCGGCGGCCGCTTTTCTGATGGAGGCGAAAAGCAAAAACGCCCGTGTGTACGGGATTTCGGCGCACGTTAAAGATCCCCAGGCGGTCATAATTAATCGGGAGCCCTCCACTATGGCGCGCCTCATCGCCTTCGTTGCGTCGGCCCGTTAAACCCTACAATCAATCAATCAAGCTTTAATATTGTTTAAGAAGACATTATATTCCTTAAGGAGTTAACACGCGTATCGAGAGGTCGTGAGCATGGTTTGAACTATAATTTTGTTAACGAGGAACAGAACCTCCGTATCTGGTGGTATCAGTTGGAAGAATTACCGCTCGAGCACCTTGTCCTGCTTTTGCACCAAATACGGATCGCGGGCCGCACAGGTCGTCAGCACTCACGCATGTCAAGCGCGCCTTGAAAGCACGGATAGGTTCAGAACTTCCTGTGTTTGCGTGTGCGCAGGTATGCAATGTCGCCCTTGCCGAAAAGCTTAGTTACGTGCGTCAGGTATCATCCACTGCGCACGAGCGAAAGTTCAGGGTGTGCTTAGATTAGACTATGCGCGACCTTTGTATGGGTGTCTCGATGAGAACCAATGTGCAGGGAGAATTCTTTTTTCTCTCGTTAGTGTATACTTCGATAGTGCATTGGTTCGTATACTAACCTGCGTCTTGTTTTTTTTTTTTTTTTTCTTTTAGGAATTGGGAGATTGTCCACACTTTAGCACCACGCAACCTTTGGCTCTAGCTAACTGAAGAAGGACTTAGAGAATGCGTTGCGGCCTTGGACTCGGCAAAACTTAGTCCAAGGCCTGCGTAACTAATTGTATAACTGAGGCCTGTATAACTAATTTGAGGAGTTGCATGCAGTGGAGTAGCATTTAGTTATTGTTAAATTCAAGGCTCCGGCTTACGAATGTTTGAAGTTGAGTTGGTGGGATCTTTTGCATATTTTTGCATATTTTGACAAAAAAACAGCGCGTAGAAGGGAAAGTGCGCTTTATTTTGGGAAAAATACATGTAATTCCATTGCCATTTCATTCCGGCCAAAAGGCGCTTAATTCCATTCCCATTCCATCCCTTCAAGCATTGTCGCCATTCCATTCCCATTCCATTCCGGGGTCGCGAAAATGTGGAATGATTCCGGGTTCATTCCAATTCCGGATTGGTAACTCCGCAACACTAGTTCTCAGTAGCCAGCACCGAATAAGACAATTACCGTAGTAGCCAGCCGCATAGCACTGGCAATAAAGACTGCATCTTTGATGCATGTAGACAGAAAGAGATAGGGCTCTTTAATGTGAGCTGGTGATGCCAGCACTTCTAGCGACAAGGCTTGCTACACCAGATGTGGGGTGAATACAATGATGAGTATTGAATATTAGACATAAGGGGTACGGCAGAAAGAAGACAACCGAGAAACGTTAAAAACGAGAAACAACAGAATGCTGCTAGTAGATTCGGGACTGTAAAAAATATATTTTAAAAAAAGATCATTACTAATATATATATATATATATATATATATATACAAAATAAAAGAAAACTTTCAACAAGGTAAAAGCACGATTGTTGCCAACGTTTCAGCAAAGCAAAGAGACTTGCTTTCGTCATATATATATATATATATATATATATATATATATATATATATATATATATATATATATATATATATATATATATATATATATATATATATATATATATATATATATATATATATATATATATATATATATAACGGCGGATTTTTTCTCGACTTATATTTTCGCTTATTTATCAATGAATCAAAGAAACGTGACAAGCACACGTCATTCGGCCCTATTAAATATTTCGAAAAAAGCCGAATAGCACTGGCAATGACGACTGCAGCCTTGATATATATATATATATATATATATATATATATATATATATATATATATATATATATATATATATATATATATATATATATATATATATATATATATATATATATATATATATATATATATATATATATATATATATATATATACATATATATATGCTCTATCAAGACAGAAAAAAATGCCGGTTCGGGTACGGTTGTGGTTCAGTCAAATTCACCTCTTTCCGGTTCAGTTCCGGTTCGATTACATCATGCGCCGAACCGGTTCGCGAACCGGTCAGAGCTGAATTATTAGCGTAGTGGGAAAAATACGTTTTGCATACTTTAAATTCACCATAAAACTCAAGTACATTTTCCTTCCTTCTAAGTACTGTTTTTTTAAATAAGCGTGGTACAATAATGTAATCAATTTTTAAAATTTTGGCCAGATGTAACAGAAAACGTACCAACATCTTTTTGACCACACCTACTGTCGTCCAAGAGACTACATAAAGCCACCGCCAAGAGACATGAGTGTGTTATTTATTGGAGCCCCTTGCTCCGTTTTATTGTACCGCTTGGATACTAAAAATGACTTTAGACATTACCCATTCCGTTTAAATTACTTTCTTGTTACGTCACTGCTGATGCTGTGTAGGAAAAAGTTTGAAACGTTTTCGGCGTTTCTCACCGCTTCTTATGCAAACAATGTCCTTAAGGTCATAATGGAGTTCAAAGAGTCACCAAAGGCAGTTCTTTCAAATAAAGTGAGGTAGGGCTTCATTTTCATGTTCCATTTAGGGTCCCTAGCCAAGGGTGTGACACGACACAGCAGAAAAATACCGCAGACCATATGCTGCGGCCCCTTCGTTATCGCGCTTGCTACCCCTACAGGCAAGAGCGAGCGCTGCCTATATCCGTATTACAAAATAATCAACAACGAAAAAACTTTCAAGTAAAGCGCGCACGCGCACACAGCATGGCGTTTTATCCACCTGTGAAAAGCAGCTGTTCCTGTAAAGAGAATACCAAAGACGCTAGTGCAAATCAGCGAAACCAAACATCCAGTGCCCAATTTTGGGCACACCTCTCAATTCGAAAGAACACAATCTCTAAAATTTCGAATTCACACTCGGAATTTCGCATTGACACGTCTCTTCGCCTATCCCACCCACCGCGGTGGCTCAGGGGATATGGCGTTGTGCTGCTGAGCCCAAGAACGCGGGTTTGATTTCCAACCGCGGCGGCCGCTTTCTGATGGAGGCGAAAAGCGAGGATGCCCATGCGGTTGAGATTTCGGCGCACGTTAAAGATTCCCAGGTGGTCAAAATTAATACGGAGCACTCCACTACGGCGCACCTCATCACATGTGTAGCGCCGGTGCATTGAACCTCATAATCAATCAATCTTCTCTTATTCCCCTGTAGTCAATTAAGAATCTTATTTCTTCAGCTCCTTCGCCATATTTTCCCTACTTTCTTCTCGCGTGAGGTTTGCCCCGCCTGTATAAAGCCGATGCCTCGAACCAATAACAAACAGATGGGCGTCTCTTTCTTCCTGTGTCCCGTTACACTTGCACTTGCACTGTCCCAGTGAGGCAGAGAGAGCGTCAGACGTTTTATTGAGCCTTTAAAGGCCCCATTGGGGGGCGTGGTGACAGGTTTACCGGTGACCGCGGGAAGGGCAAAGTCTGTGCTTCAAATCTCGTGCAAGCTTCCAAGAGTTTGACATTTCTTCTTAGCCTTGCACCCGGCTTGCTCGACCATTAGCAACATACCATTTGAATTATGGGCCTTAATTACAATATTGGCACGCAGTCGTTTCATTATGTTGTGGCTATGGCTAGAGTCAGACTATGCTATGGTGTTGTGCTGCTGAGCCGAAGAACGCGCGTTCGATTCCCAACCACGGCGGCCGCTTCTCTGATGGAGATGAAAAGCCAAAACGTCCGTATGTACGAGATTTCGGCAGACGTTAAGGACCCCAGATGGTCAGAAGTAATGCTAAGCCAAGGTCTACGGCGCGCCTCATCACCAGTGTAGCTTCGGCGCGTTAAAAAAAACACACACACACACACAATCAATCAAATAATCAAAGTTTCCAAGTTGTGACCATAATGAGAGTCGTTCGGAACGTTTTGATTCATCTGAAGAGGAAAAGTACGCGAGAGATCGCGAAGTTGTTGGCGCGTGAAAGAAAGAAGCCCCTAATGACACTGATAACGGGATGGTCGCACCATTTTGTCGTAAACCGGAAACCGCCATTTCTTTTTAGGGGCGAAGCTCCTTAAGGCGTGGGTCTGTCCATCCTCGACGTATGTATGTAGCCACCTCTAGTTTACTTCTTGGATTGTTTACTAGATGGCGTGGCTACCACTAGTTTAGTTCTTGGATTGTTTACTAGATGGCGGTACTTGTATATGATGAAAAGATGCGCTTGGATTGTTTACTAGATGGCGTGGCTACCTCTAGTTTAGTTCTTGGATTGTTTACTAGATGGCGGGGAGCGTTGTAATAAAATCCGTTCGCTGTTGGCGCGCGCTCGGTGTCGCCCGATGGATAAGGCTGCAGATGTGCGAGCCCGCGAGGCAGAAACGCTCCGTGAAGCTGCGCGACGCCGCCGCCAAGATCCTGCCGTACGAGAGCGGGAGGCCGAAGCGTGTCGTCTGGCTGCGCGACGACGCCGCCAAGATCCCAGCGTTCGAGAACGAGAGGCCCAAGCGTCACGGCAACGGCGCGAGGACCCTGCCGTACGCGAAGCGGCACGGCTGCGGCGCGAAGAGGATCTCCAAAACGTCAGAGAACGGGAAGCGGCGAGAAAGCGCGCGTATCGGCAGGCAGACCCCGATGCAGTGAGAGCCCGTGAGGCGTCTGCAAAACGTATCAGGCGAGCTCAGCCCCAAGGTGCCGACGCGCGGTTTAAGCGAGACTTTCTAGACGTTACTTTCGGACACAGATGTAGTGGGCGAACTTTCACTGAAGAGTCACGGTTTTACCGATGATTTCCCCTCAGGAGCTTCGCCCACTCATCATCATTCACTCCGTGGATATGCTGTGAATTTTTTCGGTTCATTTCTGGCTCGGGTTCAGCCGGCTCAAAAAATTAGGTTCGGGTTCGGGTTTGCGATTTTTCCTTGGGAAGGAGGCCGCGTTCCCCTCACCACTTAGAAACGGGTGTAGGAAAAAATGGTCCCGGAAAAAATGGTCCTGGAAAAAATGGTCCCGGAAAAAAATGGTCCCGGAAGAAATGGTCCCAAATCCAAGGTAGGAAAAAATGGTCCCGGAAAAATTGGTCCCTAAGCCAAGGGACGAAAAAGTCTTGTTCGAGTAAAGCCGGTTAATCGAACCAAGAACGTTTGTCTTGCTAAAATGAACGAGGTATTAAAGAAAAATATAGAAATGTTCAGTTTCTAAAAATACCCGGAAAAAATTGAATACGGCACCAATCTAAAAATGCAAGCGCTGCGCTAGATTGTTGTCTATAACCCATGTTAAGCGAAAATAAAAATATAATGGCTGTTTCAAACAAGCAAGCACACGATAATTCGGTCGCCGAAATGTTTGCGCACGGAGGTGTCCGTGCAACGAAACGGTATCCATACACCGATATGTACGGACACCGAAATATCCGTACACCGGAATGTCTGCACCGAAACGTCCTGCACCGATATGCCTTGCACCGAAATGTCCTAGACCCGGGACGACGCTGTGCGCTTCTTTGATGGAGCTCCCACGGCTTTTTGTGCAATTTTCACCGATACTGACGAAACCTCGCAGCGTAGAGCTTCTATGACCTTTATTTTAATGCAAGTGTAATTACTTGCATTAAAATGTTTAATCAATGCTCAGCCTTACCATCCATCCATCCATCCATCCATCCATCCATCCATCCATCCATCCATCCATCCATCCATCCATCCATCCATCCATCCATCCATCCATCAAAGCGTCCGTCCATCCGTCTGTCTGTCTACCCAATTTTCTTTGTTAGATTTTAGCCTCCAAAGGCGTTAATTTCGGCCCCTTACAGGAATATTAAAGCATTCCATCTTTCTCAAACCTTTAGCTAAAACGCAAAGGGACAAAATCAAACCGCAACAAAGTTCAGATCGGACTAACTTGAAGGGAAACATGTTGGCTGGGCCATGGGACCATTTTTTCCTAGATGGTCACTGGGACCATTTTTTCCGGGACCATTTTTTCCCGGACCATTCATTTTTTCCGTTTCCGCTTAGAAACGTTTAACCCTTTGTGATCTACGAACCCTACCTATTCCCTGTTCAGTTGCTAGCTCACTGTGCAATGCTCCTTTGTGCAATGTATCTATTATTTCCGTCAGCGGGGGGCACACCCAAAACACAATCTTCGTCCATGCCTGTATGGATCCGTCCGAACCAGTCTGCCCACCCACTGAATACCTTATTGTATACTTTTCCCTTCTTTTTGAAAACGCGATTGTCCAGTCTTCCCACTGTCTGAACTTGCAGCCCACGCCACGCACGTTGCCTCATCGTGGTGCAACCTTGAGAGAGAGAGAGATAGAGAACAAACTTTATTGAGCATTCTAGAGCCGTTTAGGTGCTTGATGGGGTGGTGCCCTCTTCTCGGGCCCCATATGTTTCCAGGTACTCCTGTCCTCTGGGGATCAGCGCGATCTGTTCTTCCAGGGCAGGGCTGGACAACAATGTCTCCCATCGCTCAGGGTTGATGTGAGGGGAGGGGGGGAGGGGTGAACTTGGGAAAATTGCACTCTCCTATTATGTGCTGGAGTGTGCCCAGTTGTCTGCAGTTGGGACAACTTGTTTCGGAGATAAGGGTGGGGGGGGGGGGGGGAACAACCCGGCTTGGATCTGTCTGTATATGACTTGCTGCGCTCTGCTTAGAGAATGGTGTGGTTTAGGATATAGCTTCCTCCCGTCTTTATAGTGATTGACTATGTCCCTGTAGCTGGTTATGGGTAGCTGTTCCTGCCCCTCTGACCGGCTCATTAGTTTTCGGGCCTGTTGGTGGGCAAATTCATTGCCCTCCACCGAAGAGTGGGCTGGCACCCATATTAGCTCTATTTCGTGGCTTGGTGGTACTTTCTTTTGGAGGATTCTCACTGCCTTATAAGAAACCCATCCTTTTCTGAAGTTCCTATGTGCTTTTTGGGAGTCCGTGACTATTTTTGTCGCTTTTGGTTGGGTTAACGTTACAGCAATTGGTATTTCATCAGCTTCCTCTGGGCTTGGTGTGATGACTGAGGCACACGTGATGAGCTCGTCCCTTCCTGTTATTGCAATCGTTGCTCTCATTGAGTGCTTGGGAAGTGAGGTGTCGGTGTACGTCACGCCTGTTTCTTTAATTAGAGACTCGTTTATGGTCTTAGCTCTGGCCTGTCGTCTTCCTTCGTTTCTGTCCGGCTTCATGTTTTGAGGTAACGGTTTGCTATCCACCGTTTCTGCCCATGCATGCGGTATAGGGCCTTTGTTTTGACGATAAGCTTCTTGCCATCCTATTTTATCTGGGATGGCTCTTCCCGCTTTTGTTTGGCTCAGTCGCATCCTTTGGTTTGATAGGTGCGCTTCGATCAGTTCGGAGACCGTATTATGCTTGGCCATTCCCAGTAGCTTCTCCGTGAATGAGTGTATCGGAATGCCCAGCGCGAGCTTCGTTGCTTTTCTAATAACTGTGTCCAGTTGGTCCCTTTCGTTTTTCAAAAGCTGGAGGTAGGGAGCTGAGTAGGTGATTCTCGAAATCACAAAGGCTTGGACAAGCCTGAGGGATTCCTCTTCTTTGAGTCCTCTTCTCTTATTTGTGATCCTTCTAATCATGTTCATGATTTGTTCGGATGTGCTCTTGAGCTTTTTGAGTGCGGTTCGGGCTTTACCATTCTCCTGTATTGTTAGGCCAAGGATCTTGACGTGAGTCGTGGGTGTGATGCTGCAGTCGTCTATAACTATTCTTATGTTTCTTTTGTCTTCCTTTTTGGTTCTTGGCTGTATCACTAATAGCTCTGATTTTTCCGGTGAGGAGCAGAGACCGCAGGTACTTGCATATTCCTGGACTGTGTCCGCTGCCCTTCGGAGTGTTTCCTCTATCCACCCTCTGAGCCCGCATGCGCTGTCCAGACCGTAATGTCGTCCGCATAAAAGGCGTGATCTATTCCTTCTATTTTTCCTAGTAATGCTGGTAGAGGTAGAAGCGCAAGGTTGAAAAGCAGCGGTGACAGAACAGACCCTTGCGGAATTCCTCTGTCCCCTAGTGCTATAGGCTGTGACTTCTCCTCCCCAATCTTGATTATAGCAGTCCTATTGCTGAGGAAGACTTTGACGTAACTGTAGATTCTTTCTCCGCAGTCCGTGTTATTCAGACTGCGAAGAATGATCTCGTGCGTCACATTGTCAAAGGCTCCCTTGAGGTCAATGGCTAGTATTGCCCTCGGGGTCTGGTTCTTGGCCTTTTTGATGACTAATTCATTTAGTTGCAGGAGGACATCCTGGGTGCCCAGGTGTTCCCTGAAACCGTACAAGGACGACGGCATTTGATCAGTGGCATCAAGGTGTCTCTGCAGCCTTTTCAGGATCATGCGCTCGACCACTTTTCCCACACACGACGTCAGAGAGATGGGCCTCATGTTATCGACTTGTGGAGTCTTGCACCTTGAGAGCTGCCTTGTTAATACGACCCCTTTTTCTCTGTCCCTCTCTCCTTTCTCTTTTTTTTTTTTGTTGTAACATAGGTATAGCCCGACTGCATGCATACTCTCCGTTTCCGAAACATCTTCCGCTCCTTCGAACAGTTTTGTTCAAATCTATATAAGAAATGTGTTCCAAATGATTGTGACAGCAAAACTGTAACTGTACTCTGAAAAGTCCCCTTGCCGCTACATGAGTAATCCTTCTTTGTTATTGTTCTTGCTGTGTACCCGACTCTTTACTTATACTATTTCTGCGCACTTTGTGAGATTTATCTCCCCCCTCTCTCTCTCTCTCTCTCTCTCTCTCTCTCTCTCTATATATATATATATATATATATATATATATATATATATATATATATATATATATATATATATTTCGGCGTGTGTGGCGTGTCGTGCTGAGCTTGAGCTTTGTTAGCTCTTTTGGCACAGCGGTTCGCACAAGGTCATGCAGTGAACTTTCGACTGCTGTAGACAAGAGACAAGATAGCTGCCTGCGTGAACGCTGTGCTTTTCAATCGTTGTACTGGCCGAAGTTATCCCGCAGCGCTCGCTCGGTGGCTGTAGCTTCCTTAATGGATTATTGGGTGGTCTGCGAGGGGTTTACCGCAAGTCCCGGAAAAAAATGCTCTATCTCACCGCGCATGGGCTGCCATAGCTTTAGCGGCTAGGGCATGTCAGGGTCAGCTCCTCGAGAAAGACGCGCCATGGTTGCACCAGACGTGCATACGGTTTTGCTGGGTTTTTCGACGCGTGACTTAAAGGGGCCATGCAGACAAAACACAAGTTTGGTTCATTCGAAAGATTACCTCGTTAGAATCATACTGACACCACCTTTAACAGAAACTTCGCTGAAATAAGCTATCTAATTAGGAAAAAAGGAATAATCATGCGACTCACTACCTTATTTCCCACAACAGAACCAATTATGTCATATGCCCAGCTGTGCGATTGGCTGAGGCTGGCAAAAGCAAAAACAAATTTGGCAGGGCTTATAAGCTTGCCGAACGAGCTATTTGCGCTTAAATATGGGACACATCCATTTTATAGAAGTAAGAATTGTGGGTTAACAATTAAAGCTACGATCGAATACGTAAACACCGATACAGTTAGTTCACTTTGGCAGTTGACACCGCTAACACAGCCGTCCGACTCGCTGAACATGTCTGAAACAGCATCGACCAAATGACACAAGCGGCATGGTCGCTTACGTAACCAGGTTTATCGACTGATAGCTTACGTTTTAGGAAACGATTAGTATGAACCGTAATAACAATACGGCAGGTGTAGAAGTACGGCCACAAGCAAAATGCGAACACTGGCACTTCAGCAGTATGGCAGTGCCATCTATGAAAGTGTGCGATAAACAAGATAACCAAACACTGGCACTTCAGCAGTATTGCAGCGCCATCGATGAAAGTGGGCGATAAACAAAATAATCAAAGGGGCGCCTGTGAGATTGTAGCAGGCGTGGTCAGCCGGTTATATTTAGTGTCAAGCATAGAATTTCTTATAGTATACGCTAGAGAGGAATCTGGCGCTAGCGTCTATGCGGCTCGCACCAAGGCTGTCTGTGTAGTCATGGGGCCCTATTCTCGACTGCACAAATTGCCGGCAGTTCTGGCAATTTGCCGGGAGTCTTTTCTGATTGGCTTTCATTTTTGGTCACGTGCTTCCGGTTTACAAAGCGGTTGTGTGTGCTGTCGTCATTTTGACGTTTCATGACGCTTACGGGCACCAGTTCTAAAGTTTGCCTTATTTCTCTTTACTGAAAGCGCATAATTCTTGGCCGGCAATGAAAAACTAGACCAAATGCACCGGACATGACAACGTAAGCCTGTCTTTGCTATTCAACAACAATACTGCTTGCAATACACACCCTCTCTGTGATTGGCTGAGAAGGCGTGACGTAATTTAAACAGTTGGCGCGAACGTTACGTCACACATTGGCGACTTCAGCCAGCGTAAAAGTGACGTAATGTTACGTAACAGCTTGAAAATGGCTGCTGTCTTTGTCGCAAAATACAAGCAAAATAGGGCAAAAACTTTCCCCGGCTTTCGGCGCCGCGAAATGTCCGGCAATTTGCAGCAGGCGCAGTTTCGCATGACGCGCGGTTTGAAGCATGTTGTCTATAAAGAAATAATAGTTTCGACTGTTTCCAAGTCAGCAATCACGGAGGGTACAAATCACGTGCCGTAGTTTGCTTTTATGTTTGGCAATAAAATAAAAATTATTTTTTTTGGCGTAACCGCAACATAAGAGGGCAGTACGTGCCTCTCCACGACAAAGAGAACCCAACGCATGACATTTGTCCATACACCTCCAAGTAAGCTGCTGGGTCACATGATCGAACTCAAGAGAAAAATAACAAAGAAAAGTGACTCTTTTGTTTATTACAGCGCTGATTGAAGTCGAGCTTGACGAATGCATGAATCGGCGACATCGGCGCGCTCCGCTGTTATCAGGGGTAGCGCTCTGCTACTCTTATGTGTCACACAAGCGATGGTCGCCGCCGTCTTTTTCTGTGATCACGCCATAAACTTGTAACATAGCAGCAGACGATAGCGTGGCGGCGTAGGAAGGTGATAACGCAACAAAGCTTGCATTGAAGCAGAGAGCCCAACTATGTTACTAAAAGCGATTGAAAGAAATTAATAGATACGGTAAAAAAATTGTGTAATGTTCTTTAGCTCGACATCCGCCTTTCGCTCACTTTTGGATCAACGTTACTCGATCCCCTTGTGGTGTTGACGCCAATTTTGACCTGCAGAAATGTGTTTTTCTTGTCAGCCTCAGCTACCGTCTTAATTTTTGTAGTACATGCCAAGTGTTTTTATGTCTTTCTTGCACAATATTTGATACCTTGATTGCGATCTTTATGAGTGAATCGTCAAATTACACTGCATGTCGTCATAGCTATAGGTGCAGCACGTCACTGATTGCTTACGTCGTGCTTGCGCAAAAAAACATGGTGAAGTTGCCGGCAGTTTGTGCAGTCGAGAATAGGGCCCATGGACCGCCATTAGATCGTGCGCTCGCCTTGGTTTCATCATTGCCTTGGATTAAAACGCTTTAGTGGCCCTATATTCGAACACAGTGCCACAAAAAACCCATATAATTGTGTGTTATTGTATAAGTGGAAAATAAAACAGGCTGTTTTAAAGCTAAGGGAAAAAGAAAGTAAAGCGCATTTTTGCAGGCATGGTTGCGCCTACTATTCGGCAGGCCAAGCAGGTAGTAACCACAAGGTTAATTTTTTTGGGGAAACTCATTAGAGACTCTTATTTTATTATTTTACCATTATTTCAGATAATAAGTTGTTTGAAGAGTTTGGAAAGCTTTTTGGACGTGCCTATCAAAACGTACATCGTCTTCGTGGTGAACCGGTGCACCGACCGTGAGCGACAGTTTAACAAAGCTTGTTACTGGGCGCGTTGGTTCATACTTGAAGAAAAAAGAAAACGTAACGTTAAAACGTCACGGACGAAGAGAAGATAGGACAGATACAGGCGCCCGCATCAGTCATATCTTGTCCTCGTCGACGGAGGTTTTGTTTCGTTTTTTTTCGTCCGTCACAAGTTTCGCGGCGGTATATATATATATATATATATATATATATATATATATATATATATATATATATATATATATATATATATATATATATATATATATATATATTCTAAGGGGATGTATTGCTCAACGCGAGGTAGCTGACGAAAGGCCTTTAATGACCGTTATCCAAGATTGAGCCGGTTCACAGACGCGCGCCTGTCGTCTTCGTCGTCGGTGGTTTTTGTCTTGTTGCAACTGTCGATGCTGCTTTCGCGGCTGCGGAGTCTGGCGCACTATCGTGTTTTGTTCACTAGCGGCCTGTACCATTCATCTCCCTTACAATATATATATATATGTGGGCGTTGGGGGTGTGCTATTGTGATATTTATGCGTGGAAGCGACATGACCATTGCTATATCCAGTGTGGAACACGGCGGGTCAATCCCTCTGTTCCTTCTACCCATCCAAACCCATCGCCACTGTCATCTGTGTATAACCATCATCATCCCCGGACGGTTCCGTCTTTCGGTGGCCTGTGCTCGGGAGCCTAATTAAAAGTGGGCCTTCAGCATCTCGGAGCTCTGTCGCTCAATATATATATCTATATATATATATATCTATATATATATATATACATTTATATATATATACAGTCGAATCCACTTATAACGATACCGCTTATAACAATATATCGGATACAACGATGGACAACGATTTCACCGTCCAATTTTGTATGCTTTCTATGGTAAAATAACCCGCTTATTACGATCCTCCCGAGCCGCGATATCGGATATAGCGATTGAATCCGCTTACCGCGCGCGCCGAAAATCATGAGGAGGAAGCAGGCGAGGAGGAAGCGATCCCAGGGGAGGCCGCGGAAGCACCCGACGATGAAGGGGTGCCACAGTTATGGTCGGCGCTTCACGAAGACGCGTCGGGTCTCGACGATTTTCTCCATGCCGACGATGGTGTGGAAACGTCCGAGTGCCTCAGTGACGAGGCGATCGTTGCGAGTGTGCGTGGTGCAGTGGACAGCGGTGAGAGCGACGACGACGACGACGCGGCTGAGCAGCCTACCCAGGTACCGTCATCGCACGAGGCCCAACGAATGATACAGTCCCTACGGGACTTGATTTTCGCGAAGGACCTCCCGCTCAGCTATGTGGAGCAATTAGATGCTCTCGAAAAAGATGTGCGTCAGCTTCGCGTGAAGCAGTCAAAGCTGACTGACTATGGCTTTTCTGCAAACGAGTAGTTGCACTACCTCACTTGCAAGCAAATAAAATGTTTTGATCTCTCTTGTGGCTTTTTTTTTCTCGACCCGCTTATAACGATTATCGGTTATACCGATGGGATTTTCTTGGCACTTGGATATTGTTATAAGTGGACTAGACTGTATATATATTTATATATATATATATTTATATATATATATATATATATTACCTGCTCAGTCATACGTTTCTTCATTACGGGATGACCAACGTCAGGTACTATCGCGCCCTGCCTGCTCTGTCACCGAACACGGCTACCACAGAACAGGGAAGATTTCGGCTTCCTCGTAGGTCGTAGATGTGCTGATAATGCAGAGTGAAGAAAGCAAACCATTAAAACCGCTTAAGAAACCAATTGTCATGTCAAGCCCAAGCCAAAAATGGGGGTCTTCCGATACCCCCCCGACGACACGGCTTCTCAAGCGCAGTTTCCTCTCTAGTGCACTTACTAAGAAACCCTATGATGTCAAGGCCCTGCTCTTACTGCGTCATTGTCGATGTCACAAAAACACGATTTAACGGGAAAATTGAAATTTGGCTGAAATTATATAATTTCTCAGTGAATAAAGCATTGTTTGCTGCTGAACAAATGCTTAGGGCCCTATAAAACACTAAATCTTTCGAATAAAACAAACTTGTATTTTGTCTGCGTGGCCCCTTTAAAGAGTCTGAGGGCATGATATTTGCGATCAGTCCTAGTTGTAGGTTTCGCGAAGGTGGGGGCGAAAGTCATCCCATCATCAGAGGGGCTTTCGCGTACCCAGGGGCTGAATTCTGGGGCTAGGCCTAGTCAGCGACGATTGCTGCAATGTACAGGAGTGTGGATGAGCGGAGGCCTCCCGGGCGTGAGGTAGGCGGTGTGGCAGACATGTGGCAGCGTACCCATCACCTCACCAGCGTTGCGTGTCAAGAATTGCAGCAGCCGAAAATGATGGCAAAGAGAAAGGAACATTTATTAAGGCTATTGTTCAAACTATGTTTGTCTGTGAAATATATAACTAGTCATATACTAACATCTAAAGAAATGTAGTGTGCAGGTTTCAACACAAAGCTTGGCTATAGTGGAAGTTCGTAATGAACGCGACAAGGACAAGATGACTGAGCGCAACCTCCAATCTGTCCGCTAAGCGGTAACACATTCGTTGTGCAGTTAAAATCGCATTAGGAACCACCCTGTCTAATTTCCAGGCACTCGTCTCGCGCGGAAGCGTAATGGCATCATTACCTACGGGCTCATCCTCGGAGACTGAAGGGAGACGGGAACGGGCACCACGCCGCGGTGGGGCGCGTTCAACGCTCATTTGTAGGAAATCTCGGCGCTTGTGCACGCTTTTACGTCGCTACGAAACATCCTTAGTAGACACCACCCGTATGCTTAGTTCCAAGTTTTCGCCGGTGGCAGTGCTTAAATTTTGGCATTTTATTCAAAACTTCCGACAGGCTACAAAGGCCTGCCTCGCATGCACGATACCTTGAGCTCTCAAGTAAACGCCAAGTCCCGGCTTGACATCTTCCCAGCAATAAATGGAGATCAAACGCTACCTAATTATGACCAGGCTCAGATAAAATCCGGAAGCTTGGAGACATTTTCTATATGCGGAACTGTGAGTGCGCGAACGGTTTACATATGGTCTTCATACCGATCTCGGTCGTTGGTTGCCCACTATTTGATTTTGCTGCAGCATCTGACACCGCAGTTGACAAATTCGCCCTAGATAGCTAAGTCTCTGCCACACAGTAATCTGAACCCAAATCTACGATGGACTTGCATGCTACCGGTGCTTCTTGACAGACCGTCTTGAATTTGTAACTGCTGGGGGAACCAATTTTAAAACTTACTTCGTATAGCTGGGGTGTGCTTCGCGATTCGGTGTTGAGGCGCCTACATTTAACGACGACTCTTTGGGCTACGTAAGCACGGAAATGTTAGTCTGCCTGTCTGTCTGTTTATCGCTCAATTGAATGCAGCCCCACCCCCCACCCCTCTTTCTGTTTACTTTTTTCCAGATCTTTGGTGGATTGACACATTCGGGGATTTTTAAGAATGCGTGAGCATATGGTCCCTTGCCCACGCGAAATTGAGTCCCGGCCCCATGTAAATGCTTTACTCTGGCTTCATGTTCTGCCGCCCTACACTGGCTGTACACTCTGTTCTACAGCGCGTGCAAGTGGTGCGGTAGTTACGGGAACCGAGACGGAGCAGAGTTAGGTGAAGCGCGGCGCTTCGACTAGACGTTATCACGTCAACTTCGGCACCGTTGTGCGGGCAGCTCTCTCCTTTCTCGAAGGCAGCTACCTCCACACGCTCTCTCCCCTCTGTCAATCTGAGCTCTTCTATCGCTCGCTATGTTGACAGATCGACGCGGCTCTGGGGAGCGACGCGAAACTTTGGCGACATGCCCCATCCATTACTCACGCAATAAAGACCCGAGTGTGGGCGTGTTCGTTGTGTGCATATGTCAGTGTTCGACTGGGGCAGGTGAACTTCCAGTTCAAGCATTGAAGTAACGCCGGTGCCATTTTGGTCAACGCGTTGTTTGGCTACGTGTCATGTGCGCTTGAGCATAGATCCGGGGCACCAGTGACATGTACATTTGGCGTTGCAATTTAGAGATGCACCGAAATCCACAAGTCGCGACTAATTTTTCTCCTTCCCGTGATTTAAACGAAGCCACAGAATTTGAGTACAAAACCAACCATTATAACGTGTTACCCGCTACAGAGGTCTGGTTGCCGAGTGGCTTCCCGTTTCAAAAGTTGAGGGGCCTGAACTCGATGCCTTTAACGTTAGAACTTGTACAAGCATTTTGTTTTTTAAGTTTGTGTACGGCAGCGCATGCACTGTAATACCGGCGATAGACTCATGCCAGAAAAAAGCATTCCTATAAAAGTAACCCCTTTAACAAGCCGTTGGTAGCTGTCACTGTAAAATTAGAAATAACATTAATATGACACCGGTAGAGTACGAAAATAAAACGAATGACAGAATTCTATGGCACTATATTCCAAGCCAAAAACCAGTCAAGATATTGATTGGTTGATTATGAGGCTTAACGCGCCGACGCAACGCAGGCGATGAGGCGCGCCGTAGTGGGAGGGCTCCTTAATTTTGACACCTGGGGATCTTTAACGTGCGCGAAATCTCGAACACACGCGCGTTTTCGCTTTTCGTCTCCATGGGACAAACGGCCACCACGACCGGGAATCGAACGCGCGTCTTTGTTCTTGGCAGCGCAACACCTTAGCCACTGAGCCACCGCGGCGGGTCAGCCAAGGAATCAATTAGCTCTGCTGATATATAAACAATAAGGAGAGTCGCAGTGTCCACCATATCGTCGAGCTGATTCAGTGTTTCCGTCGGAATAAAGGTGCCCAAGAACGAGACTGCACCAATTGCTTCCTCTGGGAGTTCACACAATTCCTACCTCCAGCAGCAATGATTTTCTGAAGATTTTGCCTTCAAAATCACCCAAAAATATTTGGAGCATTCTTGCTGGTCGAACAATACTCATAAGGGAAGCAAATGACCGCCTTTTTCTTCGTCTCATACTGTCCTCATGTTTTATTCTCTGATGCATATGAATGCAAAGCATTTGAACAACGCAAAGCACTTGAAAAAAGCGAATGACAGAAGAACGCACAGCCTTTGAAGCTTCTGGAGAGCTCGTACTTCCATCAGCGTTATTTTTTCGTGTTTTTTTTTGTCTTTCAACAGGTCAAGTTTTTTTGTGGCTTGGTCGACAAACTTCATCATTTCGAAAGTTGTGGTGCGTTGCCTGTCTGACACACACACACACACACACACACACACACACACACACACACACACACACACACACACACACACACACACACACACACACACACACACACACACACACACACACACACACACACACACACACACACACACACACACACACACACACACACACACACACACACACACACACACACACACACACACACACACACACACACACACACACACACACACACACACACACACACACACACACACACACACACACACACACACACACACACACACACACACACACACACACACACACACACACACACACACACACACACACACACACACACACACACACACACACACACACACACACACACACACACACACACACACACACACACACACACACACACACACACACACACACACACACACACACACACACACACACACACACACACACACACACACACACACACACACACACACACACACACACACACACACACACACACACACACACACACACACACACACACACACACACACACACACACACACACACACACACACACACACACACACACACACACACACACACACACACACACACACACACACACACACACACACACACACACACACACACACACACACACACACACACACACACACACACACACACACACACACACACACACACACACACACACACACACACACACACACACACACACACACACACACACACACACACACACACACACACACACACACACACACACACACACACACACACACACACACACACACACACACACACACACACACACACACACACACACACACACACACACACACACACACACACACACACACACACACACACACACACACACACACACACACACACACACACACACACA
Organism: Haemaphysalis longicornis; assembly: GCF_048455015.1. NCBI lineage: Eukaryota > Metazoa > Arthropoda > Arachnida > Ixodida > Ixodidae > Haemaphysalis > Haemaphysalis longicornis. Next base: position 335,601,366 of record NW_027526203.1, on the reverse strand, counting down.
CACACACACACACACACACACACACACACACACACACACACACACACACACACACACACACACACACACACACACACACACACACACACACACACACACACACACACACACACACACACACACACACACACACACACACACACACACACACACACACACACACACACACACACACACACACACACACACACACACACACACACACACACACACACACACACACACACACACACACACACACACACACACACACACACACACACACACACACACACACACACACACACACACACACACACACACACACACACACACACACACACACACACACACACACACACACACACACACACACACACACACACACACACACACACACACACACACACACACACACACACACACACACAAAAAACAGCCACGTTATTTCTCAATGTTTGTCATGATATCATTTTACGCTCTTTCTAAAAACGATGTCAGTGAGTGCGCGCAGGAATATTGTGCATATCCCAAGCATCGGCATGCAGCCTAAGCTTACCAAAAAGCATTGGACTGAAAAAGTAAGCACTAATAAAGCTACGCTCTCACTGGAACTTTCCCGTGGTATACGGAGGCGCCGACAGGACACTCCCGAGGATGCACGTTATAAAATGGACTTCGCCACCTCGGCCGACAGCGCCACGCAGGCGGCGTGCAGTCTAAAGCTGTCATCCGCCTGCGCGGCGCCTACTGCCTCCCGGGAAACTCCCGCATCAGTGCTCCACCGACGCGACACCGGTGGCACGTAGTCTGCGTTGCACCCGTCTGTCAGTAGGCGCTGCGACCCGAACAGGACGCTGAACTTTCGCTTTACGGCATCCTACCTGTCAGCGTGCGGGCTTCTCAATCTGGGGGACACAGGCCTAGATGTAAGCTTCCAAATATTTCTATGGTTACTCCGGCATCACGACCCGCATGGTGAAGAATGCTCTGTCGCCGTTCCTTCAGGATGGCCCGGATTAACAGCCGCGAAATGCTCAATATGTAAACCCCGCATGTCATTCGCTCGGCGACCATGTTCTTGCAGCCTGCAAAACCTTTCACCCACGCTAACGTATACACACACATACAGGGACTCGAGGGTTCAGTCATCCCTAGCAAGGAATTTAGGCGGAAACCTTTACTGATAATTTTTACTCTATAGTATGCCTCAGCATTGTGCACGCTGATTCCATCCGTACTCCTTCACTTATCCTTCCTTAGCGAGATCCTAGGCAACATATAACGCCCTGACTGGATCTGCACAGGCTTTGGCTTGTAACATTGTTGGAACGAAGTAATTTATCCACCGGCAAAAACTATTTTTCTTTACGGTCGATCAGAATGATAATCGATTATCTTGATTAACTGCGCTACCTGAAAAAACTTGATAGAAAGGTTACAGTTACCACAAACGCTTTGCTAAAAAGGCCATCTCGGTTCCTCCCAATTTGAGTGATTTTTATGTTGGCCAGTTCTTATGGTTGACGAAATCATTTTTACGATTTTTGTGGTTATAAGCAGAGTGACTTCATCTCGACGATTCATCAATATTACTGTTTTCTTTGTATTTACACTTCAGTGGTTTACGTACGTACTATCACAACAGCGGCCTACTTCCAAAGGGACTGCCTACTTCAAAGAAGGCACCCGGGACCAAGGGTGCTTGTAAAGTGTACCTTTCCTTCCTGCCTTCCAGCGCGCCATGCGTACGAAAATTCACAGAAAATATGGCTGGCGATCTTTGCAAATGTAAAAAAAAAGACATCGCTAAATTTTCCCGTCAACGACTTGGTTGCGCAACTAAGTAATGGTCCCCCTATTAGCACACGCTGATATTACCCGCGTGCAACTGTCGCTTCCGTCCCTCCCCTAATACCACCTACCGCAAGGTGTGGGCGCGCCAGCACACCCCACCTCTCGCCCCTATTCGTAACCCTTCTCCCGAGGAGTAGGAGTGCCTGCCGACTAGCTTTAACCAGGCTGACACCCGCGCCAGGTCTGCAGCCCCGTCTTAAGGGTACCTAGACTGAGGCCAACCTGTTCTGCCGAATGACCACTCAACCATCCCCGCTTGCTCCAATAAACGTTTATTGGATCAAGATATACCAGATATACGTATGCCAGATATACGCTTTCACTAAAGCGCGTGATCTGCCCTGACATCCCGCAGTGCTAGGCGTTAAGTTTTGCATCGCGTAATACCACAGAGCTGACCGCAGTTCAGTCGTACGCTAGGTCTCGTCATGGGCCTCCTTTGCTCGTTTGATGGCTAGGGTTGTTCGCCAGATCGGCGCGACTTTTTTAAGAGTACAGTGCCCGTACTTTCCCACTGTTCGCGCATAAAGTCTCGGCGCAAGTGTTTCTGCGCAAAAGCGGGCTAGAGGCTACTGCTCTAATTCACCCTGATAAGTATGCAGTCTCAAAATTGCCGGATCTGTGCGCCGAAAGAGTTTGTAAGTTGCATTTTCTCGAGTGACCACTGCTGCAAGGCCAGAATTGCAGCCTGGCGTGCCTGGGTTCACGTTAACCCGCAATGCCACGACGTTGAAGCAGCGTGTGCTGCCTTGGCAATAATTCAAAGAAAGAAACGTTGTTGCCCTTAAATCTAGTGTAAGCGAGCGTCATAAACTTTTCGCAAAATAAAACTTTCGTTCTACATTTTTTTTAGCCACGTGTTTAAATTTGACGGCCCGGTTAGAGCAACTCGGAGAAATATGAACAAGCGATCGCATGTGATATGTCAGTTTGAAGGCACGTTGCACCGCACAGAGGCCGCTGTGAGCGCAGCACTTTTTCTACTAAAGTTGTCTGCAGCGTACGATAGGGCATCGATAAAGAAACGACGATTTCTCGAGCAGTTATCACCCACTGCCTGCAGCACACCGTGCCAACAATCTATGGGGTTGACACTGAGACACGGGGTAAAGAAAAATGACAGTGATGAATGCATCGGTTCCTCCCTGCCATTTGTATTATCTGCACTCTGACTGGACGGCTATAATAGCAGCGACTGACGTATTTTCGCCTGCGCCACTTAAGCTCTTCCTTCTTTGCGGCCTTGTTATCATGACGTTACTCTAGAGGCCTTCTTTGTGTGGGCACCCGTGCGTGACTCGTGATAATCCCGGCCGTTGTTGTCTGGGGCAGAGCGCCGACACTTACGTAATATGAAGTCTAAGAACTGAGCCCGTGATATGCGTCGCATCTTTCACAACAGAAATGACCCCCCTAACCACCAGGATGTAGAAAAAAATTTCCCCCGCATTTCCCCGAGGGGGAGAATGTGAAAGTGCGAATGCATGGTTGTCGGCCCGCTTGCGGCGCTTGCGCTCGGCCCCCGCAGCCCACCGCCTCGCCGCCTTCTCTTCCATCTCTTCCATCGGGTTTGTAGTATCACGTGGACACCACGCAGTTATCAAGCCGCTATAACGCCGCTGAGTCGCCAACGCACGCCGCTGACGACGTAGTTTGAATGCGTTAAAGCTATAAGGCGCGTCACTAACACTGATATCACCGTCGCGTCCGTGGCTTGGTCCAAAGTGCATTCGGCGGCGTGCGTTGGCGACTCAGCGGCGTTATAGCGGCTTGATAACTGCGTGGTGTACACGTGATACTACAAACCCGATGGAAGAGATGGAAGAGAAGGCGGCGAGGCGGTGGGCTGTGGGGGCCGAGCGCAAGCGCCTCAAGCGGGCCGACAACCGTGCATTCGCACTTTCACATTCTCCCCCTCGGGGAAATGCGGGGGAATTTTTAAATATAGAGGAGCACTGCGGACGCCGCCGCCGCCGCCGCCGCCGCCGCCGCCTGCGGTGGATGGTTTGGAGTCGCTTATAAAGTGCATTCGCACTTAAAACTGCGCTGCTGCTTGCGAGGCAGGCATCAGCGCAACGTGCCTATAATGCGTATGCCTGGAAGACGTCGCCATATTTCAGTCGTCCTAGCCGTGGTCATAGTCTACAGTAATCGGGCTCAAAGGTTTACTAAAGAAAAGGTTATCAAGCTACGGGGAAAAGGACACGTTGTTGTTGTCTATTGACAGACACGCAGATCTGTTGAAATAATTAAATGGAAATAAAAAGCAGCCCTTTGTTCCAACTCCACCAGTTAAAAAACAAAACTCGGGTTGACATCAGCTGAAAACGCAAGCTTGTAAAAAGTTCGAACAAATAAAAATAACACAACTCAAGAATTCTTATCAGAAATCCCTTCAGAAACAACATACCCAGAGTGCAGTACTATTCAAATTGATTTGATTGATTGTAGGGTTTAACGCTCCGACGCACCGCAGGCGATGAGGAGCGCCGTAGTGGAGGGCTCCAGATTAATTTTGACCCCCTTGAGATCTTTAACGCGCGCCGAAACCTCGTGCACACGGGCGTTTTTGCTTTTCGCCTCCATAAGAAAAGCGGCAGCCGCGGCCGGAATCGAAACCACGTCGTCGTGCTCAGCAAATATTCGCACATGAGCACTGAGCATAAGGTATCAAAAAAATTAGGGGACGCTTGTTAGCGTCCCCCCATTTCGCTTATGGGCGAAGCTTATAAGCTTCGCCCTTAAGCGCGGAACGCAATAGCGTTATTGTAGGTTGCGATGAAGAAGACTCTGGAGGGCGCCAGGCAGAGAAAATTGGCCCCGTAACTGCTCACTTCGCTGCGGATGTCTTCTGCCGGCCCTGCCACGTAAATGCGCCTCTTCTCTTTTCCGCCCACCTCTCACGCTCTTGCCCTCCAGTTTCACACCTCCCATAATAAACACGGTGGATGTTTGCTCAAGTCGAATCAATTTTGCCGCGTTCCCCTGATCGCGCTATCTGGTGGCTTCTTTTGTTACTTTTCAACTTGGGACATGGCCACGAGGGGCTCCGCGAGCGCTTCTTGTATTTTGAGGTCAAAAGTTTTTTTCGAGGCGTATTTGTGCAAAAATCAAGCAGTTTTTATGCGGGCATAAACCAAGCAACCATGTATTTTTAGTTAAAAGACAATGTAAATATCGCTTATATATTGATCTCTCAATTGCCTTAAAATACACCTGATGTTTTGTTTTTGCTCAACAGTGTTGACAAGTATGAACATTGCCACCATATTGAGTAATTTGTAAATGTTTTCCTATGTAAACGCATCGTTAAAAATTCGTTTATCTTTCGGCCGGGCGGATAATACGGGGGACAGATAGACAGCTACACAAACCAACATTTTCCCGTTTCCGCGCCTCAACGTGAGCGACAATATGCTTTGACCGGGTCGCAGTTCGAAGGGTGCCTGGAGCAAAACACATTGTTTTTTTTTTTGTAATTTGCGATTGAACATCCTTCCTGGTTAATTACCTCAATGAACCTTCGACGAACTAGAGTTTCATTCCAGTGGGCAAACATGGGGCTGTCCGTTTCCCTCCCGCCGAAGCTTATGTATTGACTGCAAACGAGAATTCCACAATACTTACAACTTCACTGTGGACTGTGTAATTTTGAAATGTAAATAAAACTCGGCGTAATGTTAGACTCGTCTTAGAAGCTAATCGTCATATAAATTTTTTCGTGATATTGTCAGTAAAACAAGAGTTAGAGCCACTTTCTGTAATGATACTTCCTCCGAATATGGACGCACTTCACTTGGCAACACTCAAAGTGAGGAGGCCATCTTACTAAGACCAAGGTCGCAATAATCTCCTTAAAGTCAGCGTCACTGCTGAACACAAATGCATTGGTGGGAAGAAATTTTTCTCGGCGCTATATAAGCCGTCTTATATTAAAATATGAAAGAGCTAGGACATTTCTAATTTTTAATATTTTACCACCCTCCACCCTCCCACCCGCCCCCACATAGGCCGAGTCGCCATCCTTCTGTCAATTAAGTTTCATTCATTCATTTTTTATACACTGAAGGTGGGGCGCACCGTTTTACGATCCCAAGGTTTTGTGTGGGTTCCTCAAGGAGGCGCTACACTCGCGTGTGATTCTTGTCTACATCGCTCTGTTGCGGGAGACGATCTTTTAGGTCCTAGCCATAGGCAGCATTGCTGTAATATAGTGTATTGATTGGTTGTAGGGTTTAACGCGCCGACGCAACGCAAGCGATAAGCCGCGCCGTAGGGGAGGACTCCGGATTAATTTTGACCACCTGGGGATCTTTAACGTGCGCCGAAATTTCGTACACACGGGCGTTTTTGCTTTCCGCCTCCATCAGAAAAGCGGCCGCCGCGGCCGGGAATCGAACCTGCGACCTCGTGCTCAGCAGCGCAAGACCTTAGCGAGTGAGCCACCGCGGCGGGTTGTAATATCGTGTAATATACCTGGCTAAGGCTTTGCGCTGCTGAGACCAAGGACGCGGGTTTGATTCCCGCCGTGGCGGCAGCTTTTCAGATGGAGGCAAAAAGCGAGAACGCCCGTGTGTTTGAGATTTTGGCGCCCGTTAAAGATTCCCAGGTGGTCAAAATTAAGCCGGAGCCCTCCACTACGGCTTGCCTCATCGTCTGCGTAGAGTCGGTGCGTTAAACCGCATATTCAATTAATATTCTAATATACAGCAGCGTATCTATCACACGTGGATCAAGAGTGAGCGTGCACTACGGAGTATTAATGGCTCTCTATCGCCTGACGTAACGTTGACGTGCGCGCTTGAGTAGTACGGTGACGTTGCAAAGGCGCAAACGCAGAACTCTGTAGTCCGGCGCCTCGGCGTAGCCGACGTCAAGGGTGTACCTAGGGGGCCTTGGGTTTGGGGGCTTGACCCCCTCCGAGTTTTTTTCCAAGCAGCACGTAAGCCGAGACTTATGCCCGCATCCTGAATTCCTCTTCCAGTCGAGCCCTCAGTCGAGGAGATCCTTGAAAGCGATTTTCGCATGCAAGAGCATTGAGGTATCCTCCACTCAGCCGAGTCGAAGGAACACATGTAGTGGATGACAGATAGTGTGCCCTTCGGAAAAACTCCTCCCGTCCGATAACCCATAACCCCATCAAAAAAGAAATTGTGGCTACGGCCATCGCCGACGTATCCGTCGGCGACGCTCGGCGGCAGCGCCCGCCAACGTGCAACATGACGGTAGCATCGCTCTTGCTGACCGAGCGGAAATACTTGGCAGGAGACCCGACCTACTGCGGCAGCAGTGAAAACGACGCGTCTCGCGATTTGGCATAGTCAACTGCACAAACAAAAAATTATATCGACATTTCACTTCATGAAGGCGGGTTATGTGCGAGCCTCCTGGGCGCGCCCAGTGAACGCCTTTTGCCAACCTTGTCCAGCTAGTGGCCTGCACTTCGAGCGGTGTGCCCCATGCCTGTGGTGTGCACGTGATCGGCAGCTGCCTGTCCACGTGTCCACGGCCAGTCCTTGAATCTGCATCCGTCAATAATTCAAGTGGGCTTCTTTGGACAGCAGGGATGCACGTTGCTGGACTTTTATTTGTTTTCTTTCTTAGGTGCACGTCCACCATGCCCCTGTGCGGCGCGCCTTCTCCGCTCCTCCTCTGGGTAGGTTAAAGTTAGATTATTAAGTGCGGAGCACTTTAGGACCTGGCAATGTCCGTGCAGTCGTCTGGAGTTGTCCGTGCGCACATCATTTTAAGCCATCAATCGAGGAGCGGCGCACACTGTAGCACCATCCGCGAGCCATGTGGAGATATCGCCGCAAAATGCAGTAGCAAAGAGGGCGAATTTCAAAGGGCACAAAACGCAAAAAGAAAGCGAAAACCATAAACTGCCAACGATAATTCGCGGAAAAAGAGCAGTTGCAATTACAGTTGAAACTACAGTGACTACAACTAGCTACAGAGAGGGCGCTGCGGTGCAATAAGCGCTTTCCGGAATCAACCGCCGACCGTCAGGGGAACGTGCATAGACCTCGTCTTTGCCAACTGAAGGGGAAACGCCACCCGGAACTGGTCACCACCAATACCGTCAATAAAACACTGTATATATACACTGGACACGCATTTGTCCATTCATTAATGCATTTAATGCGCGATAATTCGTGTCAATTCAGCCCAATTAGGGCCAATAAAATCACACATCTCCACGTCGTGAATGATGCCGAAGAAGCGAAGTATTGGGGCGCGAATTGTTTTTCGTGTGGCGCTTTCTTAGAGTGCTTTTACTGCACCACAAAATTATTCAAAACTCAGAGGGCATTAGCATGCACGGACGATGACGCTCATCACACAGGCAATACACAACTTGCGTCCCAGTGCTTCGCACCCTCGGCATCGTTCACGGCGTGGAGACGTGTGATCTTTTTTGCTATATTAAACAGGACACTTGCGTTCGGTGGTTCTGATGTTTGACAGTTCACAAGGGGTTAACGGTGACAGGTAGAAACAAATGGTTGCACGCTGTGAAAAAAAATTCCCGCTGAAAAAACAATTCGAGGCCATTGCGCCTTGCGAATGTGGATAAGGAGGGGAGCTGTAAATTCATTCTCACTTAGTAACGATGCTCAGAATGGCTTTTTTGCTATGATATACTACCCTTATCGGAACAGTCGTAACTGCCGACGCATGGTTGGGTAATGTCAAGTGCATGCACGTACACCGCACGATGGTCGGTTTGGCCTCATCAGTGTGGCGTCGTAAGCCGCATGTCACAATACAAAACGCGTGAACTCCCCTATTTTCGGTGCCGACACATCCACGTAGAAATAACCGGTGGTAAGACCACAGGGGTGGTGTCACCGCAATAAAATAATGCATGGGGTCAGCCCGAGTACACCTAAGCACCTTTTAAATGATGTGAATGCGAAATTATTAATGTCCAACTAAATATTTGAGACGCTTTACTTCCGCCCCACGTTTTCGAAGGGCTTCATCCTCTTGCCGCTTGATACGATTTCCTTGACGATCCACTTCTGCCTTGGGCTTTTAAATGGCTTCAATCTGTCACCTACGTGTTGGGCCACGGCTCGTTCCCTCTGGCTCCCCTGCTTTGGTTCCCTTCCCTTTCGTTTCCACTGCTCGTTCCCTTTCCGTTTCCCTTAATGCTGAGTTAGAGTGCGTGCTAGGGATGGAACTCCTTGCGCTATGGAACGCCTCGCACTTCAAAGAAACTCGAAGCCTCGCAAATCTTGATGCAAGGACATCCAAAAGTGTGTGGAAACCTAGTCTAAAATACAATCACATCGCGTATACCCCGCCTTAAGTGATCATTTCACACGCGCCTTCATTGGAGTTGTACCCGGCTAATAACGGATGCAGACGCTTCGCTATGTAGTAGCTGAAACACGCAGTAGAAGGCAGCCCCCTCCCCCCTTCCCCCCCCCCCCCAAAAAAAAACAAAGAAAAAAAAGCAACTAAAGGAAAATGAACGCCGCCTTTCCCCTCTTCTGTCCAAGTGGTTCTTTTCACGCAGTTTGTATTCTCACTGAGTCTCTATTCATTTGTCTGCAACGAAGCTTCTTCGCCGCCTGTCTTTATTCGCAGGGGTCTGTCAAAAACCGTACATAAACTTGCCTGAAACATTGCGGGAGCGCCACGCAAACGTGACTGCCCCTCTCAAACGTGCCTCTTGCGCAAGTCCTGTCTCTTCCACGGCCTCACGCTAAGTGCGAAATGCTTTCACCTTGATCAGAATATCATAGGATCTTTCAGCTGTTCGGATGTCTGCTTCCCCCAAACGGCGATTTCGGCCATGTCTTTGGCGCAGTTCCTGGGGCCACTACAGATGATTCTCTGTATCGTCAAGGTAGAGCGCATTATGGTTAACGATATGGCATTCTGCTTTGATGAAACACCGCTACTAGATGCTGCAAACGCAAAACGTTTCGCTTGAGATACAGCCAAAGTTACGCCGCGAACGCGCATGCAGGCCACCTTTGTTGTCTTGCACGTCCTTGCCAGACTGCTCCGCGAACTTGGAGTTGCAAGTAGTGCTATGTGGGACGTCTATCAAGATCGATCTTCAATTTGCTGATCGCTGATACCAGACCCAGCGCGGTTGGATATAAAACGTTATATTCTATTCCAATAGGTCCGGTAAAGTCTGAATACCGGAATAGTACAACGTCAAACAAGTCCTGCATGAAATATGTTAGATCCTGCATATCCTGAATGAACTCATGCATACTTTGGTGTAATTTTTCAGTAGGTTCGCCTACTTTACAGCGCCGTTGGGGCGCGACATATGCATGCTGAAGAATAATGGTTGTTGGCATAAAAAGACGTGAATACCATGTTTCAAAGGTACAGACATGTAGTGTAACACCCTGTTGGTGAAACCCAGTGTGATGGCGCTCTGTAAGAACAGCTGTGCGTTACCCAGACGGATGCACTTCCTTTCCCTCGGTGGGTGGCACTTGTCATGTCAGATTATTCCAAAAATGTGCAGGTGCAGTCATGGATAAATGAAATGCGAACACAAAAATATGAACCAGAACAAGCAAAATAGAAAAATACTGTTCGTAGAGATCGAATAGTGGCGCGCTATTGCTATATTTAAAAAGCCAAATTTTCAAACGTTGTTACAGTAATTGAGTCACACGTCTATTCGACCTGCATGGAATGGAACCGCGCTATTTGTATGTTCTGGTTGGTACTTTCGGGTTGGTGTTTCATTTTTCCATGACTGTGCATGATATTTGCCGCAAGGCAATGAAAACCTTTATGGGAAACTAAACATTCTAAGCTTAGCATGCCAATGTTTTGTCAAGTTGATGGATAAGGGGAATGCCGCAAAATTTCCGCGCAGAGGAATCAGAAGTTCTAAATTAAATGAGTGTGAATTGTATCGTATTACAATATTTGAATTGATAATATTAAAAAAAATCTTTTTTTTTCTGACTCACAGCAGCGTATCTACAAAAAAGATCCCGTTACAAACAAACATGTGTGTGCAGTCATTGGGAATAAAATTTCCCCTCATTAATCAGTCTACTGTTCGTTTATTGTAAACAAATCACCGAAAAACAGTTTCCAAAATTTAAATGAACCGCGATAAGTATGCATGCCATTCCAGCTCCTCCTAACAAAAAGTCGAACATACGCGCCATCGTTATTAAAATTGGCGCTGCTTGCACTACCGGTGCAAGGCTAGAGAAACAGCCGACCTGGCGGCCTTTCTCCTTTTGTCAGAGCCCCGCTGTTGCATCACCATTGATTGATTAATTGATTGTTTGATTGATTGATTGTAGGTTTTAACGCGCCGACGCTACACAGGCGATGAGGCGTGCCGTAGTGGAGGGCTCCGGATTAATTGTGACCACCTGGGCATCTTTAACGTGCGCCGAAATCTCGAACACACGGGCGTTTTGGCTTTTCGCCGCTATCAGAAAAGCGGCCGCCGCGGCCGGGAATTCAAGGCGCGTCCCTGAGCTCAGCAGCACAACGCCTTTGCCGCTAATTGTTGCGTCATCATCATTAGCAGCAGCCCACTAGGTCCAGTGTAGGACGAAGGCCTCTCCCATCGACCTCCAACCGCTCCTATCCGGCGCCGATTGAGTCCATTCTTTGCCTCCGAATTTCCTTATTTCGTCCCTGCATCGAGTAACTGGCCTTCCTCTTTTTCCATACGCGTCTCACGGTGTCCACTCTGTTACCGTGGTAGTCCACCGATTGTCATTTCGCCTAACTACGTGGCCAGCCCAAGCCCATTTCTTTTTCTTTATTTGAACTATATCTTCTTTTTTAGTCTGTTCTCTGATCCAGGAAGCTCGTTTACTGGCTCTGATTGTTACTCCGATCATTATTCGTTCCATGGCCCCTTTGAGCCGACCTAAGTTTGCTTTCATGTTGTTTAGTAAGGCGCCAAATTTCCGCTCCTATGCCATCACCTCACATTTATTTCTGAACTTGAAAGTTCTCCATGACTGGCAGGCCCGGATAGTTTCGTCCACAGGCTTTCACATCTCTCCCAAAAAGGACCGCGTTAGGACGTGCTAGAACATGCAGCCAAGTCCAAAGCCAACGCTACGAATAACGCGAAGAAAATAATGTTGTGCACGCGAATGTGATCATAGCTCGATCGCATAGACGCCGGTTTCATTACGCGAGGGACCCAGGTTGGGTTTCGACCATGGGACGCATTTTTTTTTTCAATTGGCTGCAAATGTTATAAGATGCGCCTGCATCTCCTTCACTCGCCTTGTCCCTGCATCCGGCGTCGTCGGCGTCCGCCCCTCCCCCATTCTCCTCGCCGCGCGAGCTGCGCTCTCCGCCGCTCACCCCCTCTCCTCTCCGATGCCCCTCTCTCGCGAGGGGCCATGGAGGAAGAAAAAGTTAGGAGACGGCGCCGCCGGAGAAACGTGAAGCCTATACATAAAAAGTAAAATTGAAGTCGGCCCAGGCGTCACTGCACCACGTGACCCCACCGCACCGCCTCTGTATGGGCCGCCGCGCTCTTCAATTTCATCTGCTCGAAACTGCTCTGCGGTCCGTTGTCGCGAAGCCTGCTATATGTTGGTTTTTTTTCCCACGGCTTTTGTCTTCCGCACGTACGCGGCACTCCTGCCCGCACACGGGCATGAGATCGCCGAGCAGACAAATGCAGGAAGGACGGGGAACAGCTACCGCCAACGAAACACGAGAGATGCCCCGGAGTCAGAGACCGCCGCTGCCGCCGGCCCACCCGACCTTGGAGGGCCGACTGCGGCGGCTTGAGAAAGGGAAACGGCGGAGGGAGCGGCTTCAACGGACCTGGGCTTGCGAAGGCTAGCTGCGTGACGTCATGCCGTCTCCTAACTTTTTTTTCCTCCGTGCGAGGGGCATTGGGTTGGATTCGAATGGATTGGCTTGGCTTGGATTGGATTGGATTGGATTGGATTGGATTTGATTTGATTGGATTGGATTGGATTAAAGTGGATTGTGTTGGATTGTGTTGCGTCATAGCCGCGGCAGACGCACTGGCGCCGGCGCGTCCCCTCACCATTATGCGCGCTATTCATAAAACGCAGTGCCTGCGCCGCTCCGCTCCATCGTTCCAGCGCCGTTCCTCCGCTGTCCAACGCTGCAACGTGAACACCCTATGCGTCGCATCTACACAGGGGTTCCCGCGAGGGGAGGTGGGATTTTAGGGGCGAAGCTCCTTAAGGCGTGGGTCTGTCCATCATCGACGTATGTATGTAGCCACCTCTAGTTTAGTTCTTGGATTGTTTACTAGATGGCGTGGCTACCTCTAGTTTAGTTCTTGGATTGTTTACTAGATGGCGGTACTTGTATATGATGAAAAGATGCGCTTGGATTGTTTACTAGATGGCGTGGCTACCTCTAGTTTAGTTCTTGGATTGTTTACTACATGGCGGGGAGCGTTGTAATAAAATCCGTTCGCTGTTGGCGCGCGCTCGGAGTCGCCCGATGGATAAGGCTGCAGATGTGCGAGCCCGCGAGGCAGAAGCGCTCCGTGAAGCTGCGCGACGTTGCCGCCAAGATCCTGCCGTACGAGAGCGGGAGGCCGAAGCGTGTCGTCTGGCTGCGCGACGACGCCGCCAAGATCCCAGCGTTCGAGAACGAGAGGCCCAAGCATCACGGCAACGGCGCGAGGACCCTGCCGTACGCGAAGCGGCACGGCTGCGGCGCGAAGAGGATCTCCAAAACGTCAGAGAACGGGAAGCGGCGAGAAAGCGCGCGTATCGGCAGGCAGACCCCGATGCAGTGAGAGCTCGTGAGGCGTCTGCAAAACGCATCAGGCGAGCTCAGCCCCAAGGTGCCGACGCGCGGTTTAAGCGAGACTTTCTAGACGTTACGTTCGGACACAGATGTAGTGGGCGAACTTTCACTGAAGAGTCACGGTTTTACCGATGATTTTCCCTCAGGAGCTTCGCCCACTCATCATCATTCACCCCGTGGATATGCTGTGAATTTTTTTTGTTCCCCACCCCTGCTTACCGGTATCCCTCGGTCGTTCGGGGTTTTCTGTCTACGCCGGTTGCATTTGTGTCGGCCTAAACAGCTCTGCTGTTAAAAATGCTTTGCTCCCATCCGTACTAGTTTATTTCTAGTGTCATTGCTGCAAGACTGAAATATCTCAGAAAGAGATAGGGTGCAATGAGAAAAATGATCGTTTTATTTTATCTACTTTACGAGTTGCTAGATTGCGAAGAAAAAATCCAGGTCCTGTGCAGGTATCTTTAGAAATGATTAGCTGATAACAGTGTACTCATTTCCCGTTTGTACACTCAATCGATAATCAAAATCAAAGCGAAGGCGCTTGCAGCGCGCAGCGTCCGAAGTCACGTTCGTTTTTGCGGTTTGAAATGAAAAGAAGTAAAAGGAAGGGCACTGGGTATATTTCTGAGCTCGGCAGGGAGGTCACTTGCATACAACAGAATTTGGGGGAAGGGAAGTAGAGGCGGAGTGAAAGGATAGCGCTGAGTGTTAGATAGAGCAAAGGCTAGCGCAAAGAGATAGAGGACGAAATAATAAAGAATAAAAGATAGGGCTAAGCCAGTGCGGGCAGCTCAGCCATTAGCACTGCAGTCCAAGCTACAGCCGCAGTGTGAGGCCGGTTTTCTCTGCAGGTAGTGGAGCAGATGGGCGAAGTGCCGTGTCTCTCACCAACCCTGCATCGCACGATTTTCTAGGCATTTCTATTCCCTATTACAAGCTGGCGCGGGTCCTCGAGGCAAAGGTGAGAAATATACATGGGCCAATTTCACGCGCAACATAAATCTTAGCCCGGTGGCAAGAAAAGGGGAGGGGGCTCAAGACTGCCAAAGGAGCCGGGTTATGAAAGCTTCCTGCGAGGCTGCTTCGGACTGCTTACAAAACAGAGCTCATTGCAAAGCAGCGGAGACACCCCGGAGCGAGCGATAAACACCAACACGTTTTCGTAACCAACCAGGCGTGGCTTGCGCTGCTAGCCCTCCCGCCCACTGAGGGCTTCAACGGCCCACGCTCGACAACGGTGGGGCTCAGCTGGCCGCGCTGATTAGGCCGCATGCCGACGCGTGGTGGTGCGCCGCTTTCCAGTGAACGAGATACGGGGGCCCATTCAAGTTCTCCTGATTGTGGTGCGCCGCGACAGGCGCAGACCGATGTATGCGTGAGGCGTGAAGAAGAAAAAGAAATGCCGAACTGCGAACGAAGCTGCGCCAACCCAACCCTGCGGCAATTGCCGCTAAGCTCGGCGCTTCCCTCGGCGCTTCCCTTGCCGTTTGGAACATGAGCGCATGAATAAATATCTCCATGTACTGGCGTTGGCTTTCGAATTATGTATAGTCGAGAACAGCCCTTGCGACGACAGTCTCTCGTGCTTGAGTACAATCAACAATTCATTATTTGAGGTTGGCTTTGATTGATAGATTGATTAATTGCATGATTGTGAGGTTTCACGTGCCGACGCAACATAGGCGATGAGGCGGGCCGTAGTGGAGGGCTTTGGATTAGTTTCGACCACCTAGGAATCTTTAACGTGCGCGCAAATGTCGAACACACAAGTGTTTTCGCTTTTTTGAGGTCGGATGATTGGATGCATTTATCAGGAATAAAGTGTCTACAAGTTCCTAACCCATCACAAAATTTCGGTGCATGCGAGTGCGCGTTGACACATTTAGCACAGATTTACAAAATAATTAGGAACTTGCCAGGATTAGGACACTTGTCAGAATTAGTAATCGAATTCAGGCATTACAATTTCCGAATCGAAAATCATGACCACTCGGCCCGAACAAGAATCTTTCGAAATTTTGTACAAAATTTTTATGGCATTATGAAGTTCTAGAGGAGGAAGAATAACCATTCACGGTGCGTACAATTTGCTTCAATTCAAACCAGGAACGGTAAAAATAAAGGCTGGATAAATTACGAGGACGACCAGGTGTTCATTCTCGCTCTATAGACGCATTGCTTTGCCAAGGCGCGGTGATTCCATTGGCCAAGGTCAATTGCATGCCATGGCGCATATTCAACTTAAAAAATACGCACACGTGAAAAAAAGTACCCCATCTTCCCGAGGGGAACCCTGAGTAGGATGCGGAGCATCGGAGGGTTCCGTTGCGTTCCGTTGTGTTAGTAGTTGGGTTTGGGGGAAAGTTCCGGTACCGCCGCTCGACGTTCTCGAACCGACATTGCTTGACGTTGCCGAAGCTCAGGATCCGCTGCTCGACGTTGACGCTTCGAAGCTGCTTCGCGCTGACGAAGTTCTGGGTCCGCCGCTCGCTTCAAGCGTTTGCGTTCAGCGTCGCGTGCCCTTCGCTTCGCAGCTTTGTCTTGAGTGGACGTAACGTTGCTATTAGTGTTTGGGCTGATGCTGACGCGTGCAGCGTGCTTGCGTCAGCCCACTCACTGACGGGACTGTTGCTTCCATCAACTTCATCGGAAGCATCAACGGAGTCAACCGAAGCAAGCGCTGCACTGAACGCGCACAGCGCTCTACCCGCTTTATATTCACACTTGAAGGAGAAGAGACTAGAGGAGGAGAGTAGCGCAGGAACGCAGGAGAAGCGCAAGCAGGTGGTAAGAGAGAAGTGGAGAGAGTAACGCGCAGGTGTTGGAGAGCGCGAAGGAGGAGAGTTTTGTTTTGTTCAGAGCCTTTCACATCTTTTGTTCAGAGCCTTTCAGATCGTTTTGTTCAGAGCCTTTCACATCTCTCCCAAAGTGGACCGTGTTGCACGCGCTAGAACCGGCAGCAACTGGCTTCGCGAATTTGGCGTCTGTAGTACGCACTCGGTGTATGTGCTCCCCACCTCAGGCGAGAACACAAGTGAACTGGCGAGGAGAAGAGCAAGCGACAGATCACGCCACGGACCCTGGGCAGAGTGTTCTCGAACGTCGAGCGGTTGCGGCGCGCGCAATGACGTCATAGCGAGGCTCCACCTGGCTCCGCCTGCGCAGCTGGGTGAAGGTCGTGAGGGGTGGCACGCGTCAGAGGAGTCTTTTTGTCTTAGTATTTCTTTTGCGAACGCCAACGAACCATATTTCAGCTTAAACACCTCTGCTGTTCAAAACGTTTCTAAATAAACGTTATTTTATTCCACCTTTGACTGTGAGAGAAAGTTTCAGTTGATGCCAGACGGAGAGAAGCTGTCTTGAAGCATCTTCACACACATTGCAATTTGATGGTAAATATTTAGCTTCACAATTTTGTTTTTGCTTGCAGGTATTGTTCTCTTTTCTTCTTTTAACACTGCGAATCAAGCCTGTCCCTTATGGTTAGAGTTGTGGCACCTTTACGAGAATAAGAACAGTAGCAGAAAAGTAACATGTCCAATTTTTTTTTTCATGGATGCAACGGCTACGCGTTACTTTAATGGGGAAGCAACGAGCGTAGCAACACGTTCTTGTCATTTGAAGGGAACGTGTAAAGTATTTAGTTGTTTTTTTTTTTCTGTAACGTGCGCCAGCAGCAATGCCTGAAACCTGGCTTCAGTGAGATCCGCAACGGCGGACGCCATTATAGCAACTGTGGCACCACGACGTCGTGCTCAAAGAAAAGAAAGAAAACCTGTCAAACAAAACCTGCACCTCAAAAAAGATATGAAAAGTGTTGCTGCCGATATTTAAAGTCAGCAGTTCTTATTTTTGCCTTCCTTGCGGAGTTCTCCCGATATTTTTCCGAACATGCGGTAACACTCGCGCCAGATGTCCGCAAATACACTGATCGTCTCGCACTGCCAATATTTGCTGCTAGAATTATTTTCTGACATAGTGACTAGATGGGCTCGGGGAAAGGCTCCAAGCTCGTGCCAGAAATATAGTGACGACGATAGTGATAATTAGGATAGCGATTATGATGACGTGCGGCCCATTAAGGAATTGCGCAAGGGTTAGGTGCTACACTCGCCTTCTTCCTCAGTGTTTTTACTAATCTCCCTTTCGGCTCCTCCATCAGAAACGTTCGCTGGCTTGACGATTTAGCACCAGTCTGCCTCTGTCTTTTCTCTTCTTTACTGTCTGTCAGTCTGCTGCTTAGCCGAAGGACGCGGCTTCGATCCCCGGCCGCGGCGGCCGCTTTTCTGATGGAGGCGAAAAGCGAAAAAGCCCGTTTGTGCGAGATTTCGGCGCACGTTAAAGATCCCCAGGTAGATAAAAAATCCGGAGCAATCTACTACGGCGTGCCTCATGGCTGTGTAGTGACGGCGCGTTAAACCACATAATCATCAATCACTGCCTGGCTGCCTGCCTGCCAGCTTGCCTGGGCCGTCCGTCAGTCCATCTGTCCCAACAACGTGAAATACGACGTAGTATCTCCATCTTACTTCTCGGCTACATGTTACATGGACCATTGCACGCAAAACAACGCAACAGGGTGACTTCGGGAAGTTCGAAGTGTAACACTGCTTGATGGAAACGCGGTAGACGTTAATTTTAAAAGCAGGAAAAATCGAACTTCCCATCCCGGGAAAGTTGTACACCCTGAAAGATAGGCGAAGGTCAGCTATCTCACAACTGCGCAAATACAAGCCCTGCACTTCTGCCCCTGCTCAGATTATACTTCTTACTCTAATTGCATGCGTGGGCCTCGTCATTCGCCGAATTCGCCCGTTTGTTCTCGTCGTTGCGGAGAGTCGTAAGGAAACCGACCCGCGGCTAGAGTGCACACTGTTGGTAGGTGAGTGAGTGAGTGATTGTGGGGTTTAACGCGCCGACGCAACGCAGGCGATGAGGCGCGCCGTAGTGGAGGGCTCCGGATTAATTTTGACCACCTGGGGATCTTTAACGTGCGCCGAAATCTCGTGCACACGGGCGTTTTTGCTTTTCGCCTCCATCAGAAAAGCGGCCGCCGCGGCCGGGAATCGAACCCGCGACCTCGTGCTCAGCAGCGCAACGCCTTAGCCACTGAGCCACCGCGGCGGGTACTGTTGGTAGGTCCGTACTTCGCAGCATTTTTTGTTGTTAACCTGCAGATGGAACGCCGGTGGACCGACGTTGTTAGCGGCAATTTAAGTCTGGATCTGACGCATCCGTCGGCTCTGGGTAGGGCATTGACAAGGCCTTCTGTACCAGATGAGTCGTAAATTCTGCGTAGATGTTCTTGTACTTCGAAACGGTTGCAAAAATATTTAATCCTGTTTCAGGTTTACTTGTTAAATTGCTCGCAATAAAATCAATGGAAGAGGAGGCGGTGCAATTCATGTACCATCTGGGAGGCGGGATAGCGAGTTGCGGCATTCCGACGCAGTTAGCGCGTTTTTTCGTTGGATGTCATTAAACACTGCTTCGCTGTTACCGGCCTTTTCTAGGCGTACCAACCCAGAAAACATTGCTACGGGTCTCTGCAGCGCGTGCCTCGTTTGCTCGTATCAAACATGGCGACGCCGGTGGCAGCGGAAGCAAGATATTTCGCTCAGCCCGTGTTTGTTTGCACAGCATTCGACGTTCGGAAACAAGCGTACCGCTTCGCGACGTTAGCGTTCATGCTTCCAAGCAACTTACTGTTTTGTTCCCATCTTGCACTCTTCCATTACCCATGACATTCGCTGTCGGTGTGTTATAAGGTGTAAAGACCGATGTACGTCGGCATTATATTTTCCTTCTCAGGCGGGTCATATTCTGAACACAAAATGGGGTGCTTTTGTTTCGGTTTGCTGGATTAAACTAACAATTCCTTCTTACTAATCTATCCACAATGCTCAGCAAATGTTTCTCGGGGATCTGTTTGCTCGTTTCCTTGTTATTAATCTTTATTTTTGCCCGAAAGCACGTACGCCGTGCAATCGAGGTGCGCTTGTACGATGCGGGCAAGGTTGCAATGCAAAGACGGACAGGCGCTGGTTGATTTCCAAGATTCTCTCCAGCTAGGATATTACCTTTATATATATTACCGTTAAGATATAACTTTTTCTTTCCTTCGTGGAGATAACACACATGCGACTTCGCCGAACCTGCAATAACCATCGCAACCGCCACCGGCACCGCGGCTTGGCAGCTTGCGATGCCGGCACGGCTTGAATTATACCTGTACATTTAAAATTCTTTATGACTTATGAAAGCGAACGTGCAAGGAAATATTTTATGCGTTTTTTTAAGAGCTTTTGTGTGCTGTTCTCGTTCTATTGTTCGTCACGTGACTCTTGGCACATCCGCTCAGTCGCCGTTGACGTCATCTCTGCTGGGTGGATGATAGCTTCATTTTTTTATTAGTTACACGAATATTTTCAAGGTACTGACCCAGAAACTGGTATGTTCGTTTTATGCAGACGCCAGTCTATCTATTTAGACCAACTGCGGTTTCGTATTCAGTGTCCCTTTAAGGCTTTCGCTTCAGAACAACTCACCCGACCACTGTGTCTCATCACCCCAACTTCCAATGAGTATCGGTCGCTAAATTCCTTTCAGCCTAATGACTGGGTGAACGCCAACAGACAGCGCGTACTAGAAAGTTCAACATCGTATGCACGTCAGCGTCTCCATATGATACGTTTTCTTTGTTATATCCGTGTAAGGTAATAACTTCCTCGTAATGCACTGGATTGACCCATCTATGGCACCAACAAAACAAATTCGGCGAATGAGAGCGACGATCGTACAATGGGACTCAGAAATGCGATCTGTGTTGTGGCGCTACACAACGCAGAAAGCCCCGCTTTCACTGGGTTATGCAACAGCGCAGAACAAAACTTTGAGTCCGATCGTATGGTCAGAATCGTTATTCGCCAAAATTTGGTTGTGGGTGGCATGCAAATGTCAGTCGAGTGCATTACGGGAAAGCTGAACCACAAGATTGCATTGAGTATACGCAGGTATGAGAGCATAAATTTTCGCGCAAGTAATTGCGACAGTAATCTAAAAACAAGGGGCAAAATAGATTACTGATTGCGCGCCGACGCTACACAGGTGATGAGGCGCGCCGTAGTGGAGGGCTTCGGATTACTTTTGACCACTTGGGGCTCTTTAACGTGAGCGTAAATCTCCAGCACCCACGCGTTTTTGCTTTTCACCTCCATCAGAAAAGCGGCCGCCATGATGGGGCAAAATACTTAGCAGTGTTAATAAGGGTGGCTGCGAGCAATTTCATACTTTTTTTTTCGCATAGTCACCTGAAACGCGAAGAATTTTCCGCCGCGCAAACGCCATGATCTACATATCCTGTGTGCCTGGTGAGAAAAGGATCCCCATTTACTCCCGATGACAGTAGTGTACCAGATTCTTTGATTCTGGTCCAAAGGGAACTACAGCGCCGCGTGCTGTTTTTTCCATTGGTCCAGCCGTGCCAGTACTCGACTAAAGGCCAAGCGTTCTACTGTGTGGGGTCAATGTACAAAAGTCAATTTTAGCGTGTTGCATTAGAACGACCCGCTTTAATTCGGCAACCTATGCAGCTAGTACCGTAAAAACCCGCGTATAATACGAACCCGCGTATAATACGAGGTGTAATTCGGGGACAGCAAAATCAGAAAAAAAGTTTGCATCCGCATATTATGCGAGGTAAAGAGCACAGAAAACATTTATTTGCACTGCAGTTACCGTTCAGTCATTGTCAGTTTTCGCTGGCGCTGTCTCCCGACTTTCGTTTAGTCATCGTCAGGTTCGCTGCCGCTGTCTTCTGAAGTCGCCTTGCCGGAAATGTCTTCCCACAGAAAGTGGTCCTCAGTGCCATCAAGGGCGTTCGAAATGCCGCATTTCTTAAAAGAGCGACTGACGAGCTCCTCTGGGATGCTGGCCCACGCATCCGCGATCCAGCCACAAAGCACAGCTGGAGAAACCCGCGTCAGCCATTCGGTAGCTGTCACTTACGGGTCTCCTGACCTCATCCACTCTTGGTAGCAGGACCTGATGCAGTCTTTGAAAGGCTTGTTGATGGAAACGTCTAGCGGTTGCAGCTGGGATGTCATTCCTCCTGGCATGACAATGAGTTTGGTGCGGGGTTCGCGCAACAACTTCTTCACGGAATCGGCTAGGTGGCAGCGAATTGCGTCCATCACGAGCACTGACGGGAATCCCCAACAGTGCTCCAGGCCGCCGGCACCACACAGACTTTATCCAGTCAAGCACCAGTTGCTTTCTCAACCCACGAATGCTGCCTTCGGTGACGCCGAACTGCCGTCCTGCGGCGCAATTCCTGATGGTCTCGGCACATAAAATAACTTTTCTTTTAATTGCAGCCGAATACTGTTTTCGTGCCACCCGACATCGTGATAGACTTGCGGTGAACGTGCCGAGATCCTTCGCGTGGTCAAAACAATCAAAATGGCGCCGGCTGAGAGAAGCAGCAGCCAGCTTACGCCACCACAAGGTGGCGCACCCTCCGCTGAAACCGAAAGTGCAAATTTTCGGCTGAAAACTTTGGGATCCACATATAATAGGAGGCACAAGTTTCACATAGTAAAATTTGGAAAAAAACCTTGTATTATACCCGGGTTTTAATTCGGCAACCTATGCAGCTAGTATTTACCTTTTCGTCCTCCCTCGTACAAAACTAATTTTTATGTAGTGGCTGACCCAGTACCGTTGTGTTTATCTAATTTCAACGGTGTTCCGCTTTTATTTACCGAGGGTGTTGACGTTGTAAACTGATAGAATACCATTTCTGTAACGTACTCTTATTGACCACCTACACACGTTTCGGTCAAAATGGCGCACAGATATTTCTTTTTTCGCCGAAGGCGGTATTTTCTATGCGTATACTCCTGGGTAAACTGTAAGGAAGGAGCGATGTGAAGAGCGATCTTCACGCCCTTTTTCTAAGGATGTGAAGAGAATATTCCGGCAAGGTCCCCTTGCAATCATCGTAGTGCACATCACTGAACTGAAAATTATATTTTGGTATTAACGCAGTAAAGCTTAAATGGGGACCAGGCTTTCAAGTTCTTAACCCTCAAGGTGTCTTGGGAGAAGTTTCTCCCGGCATTTTCGGGCAACCAACCATGCTCCGGCGCCGGTCAGTTCCAAACTGCTGTTACCGGTAACTTATGTGGGAACACCTTTGTCTGGGCTCCGGTCTGCGGAGCCATGCCCGCAGGGAACGCTCCGCATTACTTTCCATTTCCTGGGACTCTTCAGAATGTATCAACTGAAAGCGACAGGCGGCGTCAATTGACAGCGTACTTTAAACAGAGCGTCAGATTAGAGTGTCGGCTCGTTAGCAACGAGTCAAAGGACGCTTCATCTCTGCTTCTTCGTTTCTTTTTTCTGGCTGTTTCGGACTGGGACACCTTATCGCCTGGAGCGCGATATTGGGCCAGCTTAAGAAGCTACGAAGGCGTCGTCTAAGAGCTTGCTTTGAGAGGACTATAGCCGCCAGGAAAAGTTGTCGAAAATCGAGAAACTCGTTTACTTTTTCTTTCTCCTTCTTTTTCTCCAGCGTAGAGGCGAGGGGCATCCTTCAAATCATCTATTGAGCCGTCTTTCCTGCGGGAGCCTCAAGAAAAGGCCGGCCGATCCCTGGTCAGTTTTTCAGGGACCTATTTTGTCAGCGGTGAAGAATCTCGAAAGGCGCGAACCAACGCGTGCGAGCCTTTGTTGGGGCGGGCCTCCCCAAAAAAGATGGATCGTTCGCTCCCGCGAGCACACTGCGATAGATTCCAACCTCGCGGCTTCTCGCGGGCTGAGAATCAATATAAGTTCACCAACGGGAGTCCAGCCTCGGCGAAAGGAATTGCTCCAAACTGCTGAGAGGTCGGGCCGAGGCCTGCAGCTGGTGTCGGGCTTCGCGTACGTGCAAGGACATCGCGCCGTCCCACGTGCAGATGCTAAGGGTTTAAACAACTTTGACTTTATGAAAAGAAAGAATTTTTTTTTCTGACACTGATTATAAAGTCTCTTTTTTATTGTGTATATCAGTCAGCCTATATTTCCTATATTTCAATTTAGAACGCCGAACACTTGTTTTACAGCCTCCCAACCTGCGTAGCAATTTGTGTAATGCGACTATCAGAAATCTGAATCGCATCTGAACCGTATGTAATCCTCTTCGCGAGGTAGAAATCTCACTGATGAAGTCGCCTACCTTGGAATGGAAAAGACTGCTACTTCTTGAGCGCATTCGATGCCCATAACGTGCCGCGAATTCTGCCCTTCAAGAACAGTCTTTTCTGCAGCCCGTTATTTTTCCCCCATAGCACTTCAACGGCGTAATTACAGCCGCCATGTCTTCATTCCCGTCATCGCAGAGCTATTGTATTCTGCGATGCGATGCTTCATCTACAGGTTTCCGCTCGCTTTTCGGAAATTTCTTGGTAACCGGAGTGAAAGCTACGCGGCATTTTCTAAAAAGGCAGTGCGTTTTGTTTCATCTTCTTTTGTTATTTTTATGCAGAGGATTTTTTTCCGCCTAGGCCCTCACTTTAAGTGAAGTCCGACAGGCCCCCTGTTCCTTCAGGGAAGTAGCACGCGAACGACGAGTAACCAAATCGAAGGGCCGGGCAAAATTTCGGTTTTGTGCAACGGAAAACACCGTAGGAAATGACGGGGCAGTATAAAATGACACCAACAGCACTGAGAGCAATATCAGTAAGTGTGCATGTCGGATAACCTTCTGAATTTTCGGCTCCACATCAAACGAACTTGCAATATAGCGCTCGGTCTCGCTATCCGTAAGATGTGTACTCTATAAATTTGCGGAGCGCATTTGCAAGTAGGGATCATAATTTCCTACTGCGAACGTTAGTGGGAAACGGCAATTGGGGTTACACGGTACGACGGAATCTCACGTCGAGATAAAATGCGTCGCCCTAACATTACTTGTCAACAATAATGTAAAGGTAGTAAAAAAATGCGCAAGGCACCGCTGTTCATTCGTCGCATACACAGCCGCCAGCCGTAAATAATCATCGCAGTCCAAGGGTGACTGTTGCAAGATAAACTAGAATAGCGCCTATACAACCGTAGGCTTGGTTTCTGTTTAGTTTTCTGTTTATTCTTTGATTGAGGTTTCTGCAACGCACACAAAGGCTAAACGGCCTCAGGCGTGACAAGTATGGGACAAGCGCAAAATCAAGAGAAAGTTCGTCATCGCAGCACTGAAATGTAATGAAATCGAATCCTTTTACCGGGGTACTGTTGGGTGTAATATGCACTTTATAAGCGACCCCAAACCATCCACCGCCGGCGTCGGCGGCGGCGTCGGCGTCCGCAGTGCTCCTCTATATTTAAAGAAGAAACAGCATCCGGCGCCAGGTTTCGATCCGAGGACTTTGCGGCCGCAGCGCGACGCTCTACCGACCAAGCCACGGACACGACGCTGATATCAGTGTTAGTGACGCGCCTTATATCTTTAACGCATTCAAAGTACGTCGTCAGCGGCGTGCGTTGGCGACTCAGCGGCGTTATAGCGGCTTGATAACTGCGTGGTGTACACGTGATACTACAAACCCGATGGAAGAGATGGAAGAGAAGGCGGCGAGGCGGTGGGCTGCGGGGGCCGAGCGCAAGCGCCGCAAGCGGGCCGACAACCGTGCATTCGCACTTTCACATTCTCCCCCTCGGGGAAATGCGGGGGAATTTTTTTTTTCGTTTCTTTCGAAGTCTCATATCAGGCAAAGAACATAATGCGCCGCGGACGCCCCATCATTTAGTGACCGGCGTAGGTAAAGTTTGGATTCAAGTAATGTAAAAGCTTCTTGTCGCGCTCTCTGCTCTTTTCAGGAACGCACTCCCAGCTATTTGATACTGTAGGTCAATATTCCATGAATACAGGTTATTTCTTTCGGCTGCAACTTGTTTTGTGCCTTTGTAGGGAGAAATTCTATTTCTAGCTAAAAAAAAATGAAGAAAGGCTGCCACGGGAAGGTTGTAAGCGTCTATACGCTCGCATTATTGAGTTTCGCCCTTGTTCAAGCTCGGAAAGCTTCCTGGAAAGGGAAACGAGAATTTTTCGAGAAATTTGGTATTATGATTTAACAACAATTGCAAAAAAATGAACAGCGTCAGGACCTTTTCATTTTCGAGTGATTTGATGCTTATAGCACGGGCCTTAAAGAAGGAATACTGCCGTTGTCAAAATGCAGCACAAACTTTCTTCGAGGGAAAGTAACAACGAAAAAGAAAGGCCCGCTAAGATGGCAGCGGACGAATTTCGTACGTTAATTGTATAGTTTCAGGAATTGGGTTTTGTGCTGGCAACGCAAAATGCGCCGTACAGTTTTGCGCTCAGAGGTCGCCTTTACCAACAAAAAAGAGAAGAAAAAACTAATATTTTCTCGTTATAAAACGCTGCAGCCACCATGCTTATAAACCAGCGTAGCATGCGGCATACGTATGTTTTCGAATGAGTACTAATATAGCTATGAGTGTATTCCAATGAGTCAGCTAATCGGAACTCAACACAACATTTTTTTTCTATTTCTGCCTGACATGGACACTTGAAATATATCTACACGTCATGCCTAGAGTTCACGCTCGTTTGTGTACACCTTACGTGTTGTGGCAGAGACACTCGATAAAGCGACCTGCGCGAATAGATATCGCTTAATTTTTGCCTTCTAGCTCGTAGTTGTGTGTTAGCACATCATTTATCCACGGCCGTACCTTCTGTTTAGCGAGCTGAATGACAACGGTTGCTGCCGCGCTGCTACCGACACACTAATGCTGCACTAATCTACCTAATCTACTTTCTCTGCTATCTCCTTGTGGGTTAAAATTTTTGCTTCAAGCTCTTCGCTTCGTGAATGTCAAATGTGCTCTGTAATGTAAAATTTGGCCGCTATTCCAGCCCCGCCACCCCCTCCCCCAACTTAAAACAATCACCAGTTATAACCCCACTTATTTGTATGATATAACCCCTGTAGAGAGAAAGAGCTGCGTTCGCTCAATCGGTTGTTGGGTTTAATTCCACCAGAACTCGGCAATGTCAGCTATATCTAAAGCGGCATTTGGCGTTATGTATTGTATATGTACATCCTTCCATGGCATAAGAAAAAAATGGCCGCGTACCTGCTCCTTTCGTTGCAAATGTCGCCGAAGGACGATAATCGACTGGCGCCCCTGCCAAGCAAAGGCCTCTCTTCTCTTTCCCGCTCACATTTCATGCTGTTCCTCTCTAATCTCGTTAACTCCCTAGAGATTTGCTCACGCCAATTGAAATTTACCGCGTTCCACTGCTCCAAGTCGAGTGTCTCGATGCCAGCGCTGCCGTACAGCGGAGACGCGCATGAATTGAGGCACCGTACTACAACGTCTATAGAACCACGTTGCCCTACTCCACGAGCGCCCCAAGCGGAACGTGTGTCTCACCTAGTAGAACTTTTTGTTGCTATTGCCGTTTGATTTCTTGATTGCAGCCAGGTAATAGCGCTGGCAACAGCAGTCGACGGTTTTCTGCCGTTGATGTGGTATTTCATTTGCTATAGCAAAAACCAAGCATCCATAATTTTTTTAATAAACGAACACTGCAAATATCACTTATGTATTGATTTGCTGCCTTGTATTTGCGTAATGTGTTGTTCTTGTTCAACAATGTTGACAAGTATGAAGACTAACACCGGACTTAGACATTTAGAGTTGGTTGAGAGTATATAAGACTATTGCGCAGCTATCGTTTCGCTTTGGCCGGGTGGCTGAATCGAGTCACAGACGGAGACAGACAGACAGAGACAGACAGACAGACAGACAGACAGACGAAAATTTCTACGTTTAACTAGCCCAAGAAAGACTATCGACTTTAATAAGAAAATGGCAGTGACGAAGATACTGGGCGGGACAGGAGGGGGTGTCACGGCGCACCGCACGTGACGTGAAGAGAACAGCCAAATAGTGTGGAGACCTAGCCATGTCCTATGTTTTGTGGTCATGTCGACGCAGCCGAGACGGCAGCGTAGACAGCGTCGGCCTGCTGGGTGGCCCAAATACCCGCAGAATGCACTCGGAACGCATTCGCGAAGCTTAGTAGTTCGTGTAGCGGAATAGAACACGAGGCTGTCTGTGCTGTCGAGGCAGAGCATAGCAGGGAGCGGGGCAGAATTCGCATAAGATAACTCCCAGTGAAGTTGAAGCAGTAAGAATGCCCAAGAACAGTATCGTATATTAGGCAGCTTTCCCGTCGGCTTTCGCCAATACCCCTCTCTGAGGATGTAACCCGAGAGGTCATTTTTTTTTAAGTGTGATGCTTTTTTGATCAGGAGCCATCTTGATTTGCCCGTCCCGTTCACCCCTCATGTTATTCCAGGAGAATTGTGGCGCATTACTAACTCACGCCTCTAAGCATGGACGTTCGAAGCTAAACGTGAGGCATATTTTAAAGGCAGAGCATTTCTTTAACTCACGATGTCCCCCGTTCTAGGCGTCCGTAGTAGTCCGCATTGCTCGCAGGTGCGCCCTCTCGGCGCGATCGTGGCGTGATAAAGGCGGGTGTCGGCGAGGCTGGAACGCACTCATCGCCGCGCTCTCTCGTCAGCCCCGCTCCTCCTCGCCTACTCTCCGCTCGCATCGCGTGCTCTCTCCGTGGTCGGTTCGCGCCCAACAGGTGGGGGCGCGCGCGTCGCGGGATCAACAACATCTGTGGCGTGATCGTGACGTCAGCATCGCGCGCGTGTGGCCCGATCGTGGCGTGATAAAGGCGGGTGTCGGCGAGGCTGGAACGCACTCATCGCCGCGCTCTCTCGTCAGCAGTTGCCACAAGTGCAACAGCATTAATGTAACGCAAACTACTTAACGTCGTGCGCCCCCGGAAATGCTCTGCATTTGATCGTGCCCCTCGCGAGGGGGATGTTTCTTCCATCAGAAAAACGGCTACCGCTGGCGGGAATCGAACCCGCGTCCTCGGGCACAGCAGCGCAGCGCCTTACTTTTTTATTGAATGAGGAGCTGGTTTGTGAAGTTACCGGCACAGTTTTATTGTGCAAGTATGTTCCAGTTCACGCTGACACGTGAAATGGCCTCCATCGTGGATCTTTACTAACCGCGGCAAAAATGCAGCTTATAATTCCTGGAAGTGGTATTCCACTGGGTGTTCGAGGAAAAGGCGTCTGATAGAGTGACGACGACTTGTTGTCGAACAGAAGCGTCAGTATGGTGCCATGGAAATTGTCGCCGACACGCCGTTAACCAACGTGCTCAGCAAGGGCGTTTTTCAAAGCGCAACTAAAACGACTCCTGGATGCTTTTACCTACTACCAGGGTTTTTCAAAAAGCATTGAAGGTCTCTGCCACTATTCAGCGATTTCTTGCGTTTATAACTGTCAATATTCCAAGGCGGAAAAGGGGGGGGGGGGGGTTAGATAGTATTCTCTGCACGCGCTTGCCCGTCCGTACGATCTTGCCCGCTTGACGACCTGTCGGAATTTCACACACGGTGACAACTTTCGCCGTGCTCGAGTTAAAAGTTGCGGCAATTTTTTGCTCCCTTTATATCTCCTTGTCCCCACTGCTGTACCCCAGGAGTAACTTAATAGATAGATTTTTTGGGTGGGTTGGTTTATGGCTGCAAAAAATTTCAAAAAAAGAAGGAAGCTCACACTCATGCGTGAGACTTAAAGGTATCGAGGCTGTACGCAACCTTCAAAATCATCACGACGGTTTAAGTCCACGATTGCAACAAGCTAGGTTCCGATCTTTCTGCTACGAGAGGAAGCGACACCTCTCGTAGCAGAAAGATCGGAACCTAGCTTGTTCTCACCGGGTGCAATGTCGACGTAATGCCAACCGTCGAGCAACTTCCGGACTACGAGGGCTGCGTCGTCGAAGCCCATTGTCTTGCTCGAGGCGTTCATGGCACAGGCCACTTGAAATGGATCGTTTATGTCTTCTAGCGGCACTCCACGTTCGATGTCATCCTCGTCTTCTTCTTGTTGTCCGTCTGTGACGTGACGTTGTAGAACTTGTACAAGAGAGTTTCCGCCAGGTACTCCAACCAAAAGTGCAGGTTCCGCTTGGTCACCAGACCCGACTTGTACACCGGATTTGCGAGCAGGCGACGCTTGAGGCGCACGTTCACCGCCATGTCTTCTGGCGATGGATGCCAAAGTAGCTGCACCATTTCCTGAACGTCGACCTGATCGATCAGGTTTCCTGAACGTCGACCTGAACGTCGGATTGCGCGGCCTGAACGTGTTCACGATCAGACGGCGTAATCTGTACTGACGGTAGCCTCTGGTCAGACGAAATGTTTATGAAGGGAGTTCGCAGCGATACCACCCACTATTCCACCTCGTCAAACCTATGCAACGAGGCGGGCTTGGGATGGTACATGAACCCGTTGGTCACGCTGAACGAACGCACCTTTCCTCGAACTAGCGAATCACGGCACATCCTACAGACTCGTATTTCCTTGTGGTCCTCCGGTGCATCCGGGAAGATATCAGGGAACACTCTAAGACCATCAGTGTGTTTCTGGTGGTTGCTAATGAATTTGAGCACCTTCGGATTAGAGTCAAACCGCAGCCTATCGCACAGTCGACAGGAGTGTCCAAATTCCACTGAGAGAAACTCACGGTTGAACCGAGCGTCGGCTCCCGTTACTGACGGGCGTTCCCGCTGCTGACAAACGGCATCAGCTCGACGTGTTGACGGGACCGCTCACGCACCTTGGCCCGGGCGAGCGAACGACCCGTGGGCGACCCAATCCTGCGACTGAGCCGGTGCACTTCTAAGACGGACTAACATGCTACCTCCTAGAGCATGCCAACGACGAACGCACAGCCCTATGTCGTGAGCGGAGCCATAACTAGCGAGTGACGGGAGCAGTGGGACTGTGATAGTGAAAGTGTTGCCACGATTACGCTGTAGTTTCTTTTTTGGCCCATCTTATGTTTGGCGTGATAAACGTGCACGGGGGTTTTACCTGTGGGGCGGTCGTCGCGAGGCACGAGCTCACGTGCGCGCGCTCCCGAATGCTCTTCTTGGCTTTGTTAACTGCCGGGCAGTCGTCGCGAGGCTCGAGCTTACGTGCGCGCGCTCCGCAATTTCTTGGTAGTTTTAAATGGGGACACAAAAAAATCACGATTTGCTAAAAAGCTTCGCTCTTAAGAAAGCGCAATGGACGAGGACAGAGAAGCACAGTACACGTTCCGAGGTAAACACAGCAGACATTCCGAATTTTCGGGGGACTATTCCATACAATCAATTGTTTGTTGCTGTAAAAGAGTGCATTGAAGAGAATGGAGACACACCGTTTCAAAATAGGGCTGGAATATGTGTTGTCGACTTTATGCCCCTCTTGGAGTTCTATTTAGGTGCTACCGGTGTATCCTTTGACAGCAAGTTATATGTTCAGAAACGAGATATCTGCATTGGGTGATGTGTGGCGCCGGTACTCTGCAATATTTTTTGTCGGCTGTAGACAGACGTCTGGAGAGTGCTTTTAATGGAAGCAAAGTGCCTAAGGTGTTCATATATGTAGATGATTTTTGAATTGTTTTAAGCAGCTGGATTTTATGGATTTTAATTATGGTTTGAATGATTTTTGTAATGGTTTTAATGACGTGTGAGACACGTTTAATGAGATGGGACAAGGCTTGTCTGTTACACATGAGCTGCGTGCCGAGAGGCACTTGCAGTTATTAGATCTTAAGCTTTCTTTGCTGCAAAATCATGCATGCTGGGCTTATAACCCACGCTCCCGCAAACCTATGCTGCCGCTCGATTGGGCCCGTTAAAATACGGTAACGCGAGCAATTGCTACGCTATGTTTAAAATCTGCCCTCCAAAAGTGTTGCACCCATGCGTCCCCACGAGTTCTTATCAACAGATTCAGAGGCTGTATTCAAATACCAATCCATTAGCGACAGCAGAGTCCCTCCTGCAGAAAATAAAAGGCAGGGTGAGGAAGAAAGGAAGCTAAAAAAGCGTCACGAGGCCCGAGGTGATACCGTACATCCACAAGGTGACACATAACCTTAAGAAGGTGGTGAGCAGGCACAATGTGGCTATAGTTTTTTCAGCGCCGCGCAAGCTGCCGAAGTTGTGTGCACGCATTCCTGAAGATGCAAAAAAGTGTGCGGGCTGCCGTAAGAGGCACACCAGACGCTTTGTGGATGTGACAAACCGGCCGGTGTGTCGGCGACCGGGCCCGTGAGCATGAGTTATCGCTCAAATGTGGTCGACTTGCGCATCTTCCTGCGCATTGCGCTGTGTGTGGTTGTGTGCCTCTATTTTCTGAGATGAAGGCGCTGGGTCGCAGCAGAGGCACGATCGCACGTGAACCCTTGGACGCATATCATATGAAGGGAGGGGCACAGATTGTGTCAGTCAGACGTCGGCGTGTTTCGGGGTGAGCAAGTTTCGCCTATTAGTTGCTTACTCTTCGGGTGGTGTGTGCGCAGGCGCGCCTCTGATGCACTGAAGTTTATATGCTGAGAAGGGTTTCCAAATAAACTAGTTGGCAGAGAGCGCTCGTCCAGTCTAATGTGTTTCTCTCTCCTCGTCTATTGCGCTCTTTATATATTTTTTTGAAACCCCAGGAGTTGCAACCAAGAATGCAGGACTATGTGGCGGTTGCAATATTCACAACGGATCGCATGCACCGAAATCGGACGTGAGAAATAATAACTACCAAGTCTTCAAAGGCAGGGGGTATTCTTTCCAAAAAATCTAGTTAAGAGGTTCATCTATATAGTTCTTCGCACGACGATTCGGAATACCAGGCTGAAATTTTCCTCCGGCGAATAAAAATGTCGTTCATGAAAACACGGGCTTGGCGCCCCACTAAGCCTGTCAGTGACACTTTTCTTGATTGTGCGCTCCATGCAACTCAGAGGGCGACGTATATGACGTGATATCCCCAATTAATACCTCAGAATTTAGCTTTCTTTCACACTATTAGTTCAAGATGCTGTGTTCATGAGATGTCATAACCAGTTTGTGTGACTAGTTTTAGTCAACCTCTACGTGTGGTCATTCCGCACTCCTGTATACGTACTCTTAGGTAACCCATGTGGATAACTGTCGTGGACGAGTAGGCATTGCAGACAACTGTTGAGAAAGAGGGCTGTAACGTTTTCATACGCAATACTGAGTACATGAGTGTTGTATGTGTGTGGATATTTTTACAGAGACTAAAATTTGCTCTGCTCACGCCTTTATGTTGCAGCGGAGCGTCCATGTGAGAATTATGCAGCTAGGATGTACTAACAGCATGGTATAAAACACACCTCATGACTAGTTGAAATTGCTCATTTATTGTAGGGTTTAAGGCACCGACGCAACGCAGGCGATGAGGCGCGCCGTAGTGGAGCGCTCCGGATTAAGTTTGACCACCTGGGGATCTTTAACGCGCGCCGAAATCTAGCAGACACGGGAGTCTTTGCTTTTCGTCTACATCAGAAAAGCAACCTTCGTGGCCGGGAATCGAACCCGCGTCCTCGTGCTCAGCAGCGCTACACCTTAGCAACTGGGCCAACTAGTTTAAATCGCATTTCAGGCATAGCACGCGCGTTCACGCAATTACGTCTTTGCGGCACATTTTTTGTTTGTTTTAAACGAGCATTTCATTTCTTTGAATGTCTATTTACTGTTCTTTAATCCTACCCAAGCAACACACACACACACGGCTTCCACACACACACACACTTACCCACACCCACCCACCCACTTACGCACCCACACGCACGCACACACGCACACACACACACGCACACACACACGCGCACACACGCACACACACACACAGGCACACCCGCACGCATGCACACGCACACGCCCAGCACACGCACGCACACACGCACACCCGCACGCATGCACACGCACATGCACACACACGCACGCACGTACGCACGCATGCACGTACACACATACACACACGCGCGCGCACGCACGCGCACGCACGCACACGGGCACGCACGCACGCATACACGCACACACACACGTACGCATACAGACGCTCACACAGACACACAAAGCGAACACGCACGCATGCACGTCGGGATGGCTGTGTCGTGGGTTCAAATCACGGCCGTGGTTCTTTAATTGGTCTTGAATAGAGTCAAAAAGAAAAATAGGTATATCGGTACGCGGTTTTGGCTTCCTTTAATGATCATTGACAAGGTATGCGGTTTTGTCCTTATTCCGTACAACTCTACGCAACGCTCCACAATAGCTTCATTTTAAGGCGCGCACATATGCATGCGTGCACATACACACGTACAAAGGCACTAAGTTTACCCTTGGGAACCATGCATCCGCCGAACTAAAAGGTAATTATCTTTTTATGCTCCCTGGAATAAATAAGCTGCTGCTTCAGTGTGTACGTAACGCGCTCACAAATACAAGCATGTATTATGTTTCGTGCAAGGATCTGTGCGTTGTCGCATATATTGTGGTTTATTGGCAACAATCCATCTTGGTATGCTGGTTTTTATCTTACCATAGTAATGATAGCCTGACTCGAGGAAAAAATTACTCGTACGTACATCAGATGCTTCGTAATGGGTCATCATGATCCCCTACCCTCTAACCGGGCATGGCTTCACTATCGTCAGGTTGTGGAGTTATGACCGAGATCACGAATCCGTTGCTTCTAATAGGCACAGACAAATCATTATGCTCCTCATTAACGCGGAGAAAAACGGGGAGCAGAAACGAGACTCCAGCGCTCATTAGCGTCTCTGAGTAGGAAAGCCGAGTAGGGTGACATCTCCTTTGTGATTTTTCCGCTTGCGGGACAGAGGCCCGTCATGGGGATTTGAATGTTTGCGTCAGTTTACGGATCAACCTTTTGGGCAAATTAGTTGGGCCGCATTAGTGTATATATCTATATGTATGCCTGTAAAATTCAGGGCGTCGCTCTTACATCAGGCCCAGATTTTTTAAATGAAAAAAAAAATTCACATTCATAAGAGACTAATGCGACGAAATGAGGCCCCGGTGGGCCAGGGACTGGCCCGGTGTTCCAGAGTGGGAGTGCACACCGAGGGACGGGGCTGGAAGTACGGAAGACCATTACGTCGATGGAGGTGTGTGTGCGTGTGAGTGTGCATGTGAGTAGGAGTATAAAATACGTGCCTCTTACGAGGCGGTTGCACGAAAAGACAGCATAAATGTCCTCACGAGCCCCTTGAATACGGTTTCAGCAGTGCCTGGGCATCATATGTCTGCAAACGAGGAAAAGTTTTCCCGATTCCTTTTCCTGGGGTCCAACGACACACGCACACGCGCGCGCGCGCGCGCGCACGCACGCACGCACGCACGCACGCACGCACGCACGCACGCACGCACGCACGCACACACACACACACACACGCACACACACACACACGCACATACGCACACACATGCACACACGCACACGCACACACACGCGCACTACACACACGCACACGCACACACACACACACACACACACACACACACACACACACACACACACACACGCAAACACAAACACAAACACAAAGAGGCGACGAAATGCCGCCATAGTGCGAACTTGTGTTTTCATCGTTTTCTTCTGCGCTGCAGGGCAGGCGAGATTTCTTGCGCATTGTCCCCTCCACGGTCTTGCCGCCTTCCGCTCCTTATTGAGGCCTGCCGGGGAGAAATTGAATGGCGCACGTGAGGTAAGCGCTAAAGCCGGGGCCAGTGTGCGGGGGGAACGAAATAAGAAAGAGGCGACGCCGCTGCTGTGATACGGAAGAGCGCTAGCGATTCCTACCTTCGTACAGAATGTTGCAGAACATCAACAGGCCTGGCAGGCGAAAACACTTCCGAAGGATAACTTCCAAGGCGGTTGCATGCAGGGAGTATTGCGAATTTAAACCCCGCGAAGCTATAGCGAACGCTCCTAGCAACTGTTCGCTCCGTTCGCAAAGTGGTCGCTAGCGTAGGACACCGACTGGTAATTCTATTACGAACTTGGGTATGAAGGGCAAGCATTCTGCTTTAAGTTCGTAATAGAAATGATGGAAATTCAGCCTACTGCTGAGGTGCAGGTATGATAATCTCCCATTGCGCACAATAAAAAGGGGTGTATTGAGTTATATCGATATGATCACATACTGCAAATACTTGGTCTTGCACTGTCGCATACATGATAATCGAAACCAATGACCGCCGCGGTGTCCAACATTTGAGCTGAAATACTCACGGAAGCCTGAAACGTCTTTGTATTTCTTACTGGTTATTCATAGTGGGCTGTCTTCTGATGGCGGTTCGCTCATTTGTTGTTCACTGGCCGTCTTACTTCGCCCAATTTCACGGTACTCTGGGCTCCCGCGTGTGAATGCAACGTACAACGATACAAAATGGCGTGTTGGTTCTGCGAAGTTAACACTTGTGAAATCCATCTTACGGCGATAAGCGTATTTGTTAAAGCGAACGCCTTCTTACTGGTACCGTTGGCGTCCTGTCAAAAAACTAATGCATTTCCCCATAGACCGGTTGGTCGACCGAAAAGCTCTGATAAGATCTCTGGACACACGGCGCGTGCGTGAAACCGGGCTTCCATTGCGTCAAAATGGTTACTCGAAAATCGTGAAAAAGGAACGGTTCTAAATAAGACAATACACGCGTCGATCACGAAGAGGGAGTACCGTAGTATACCTTCATCTCATAAACCATGTATCGGTGTACATACATTTAAATCGTTCGTACATGCGTTTACTTAGTGCTCGCAAAAATTGTCTCATGGGTTCGTTCTTCGTTTGCAGTTTGGGTCTTTCAATGTTTGACGATCGATTGGACGCACTTTCAGCGAAGGGTTGATGCACTTTTAGCGATGTTTTGACGCATGTTTCACGCAGTTTGGATGTGAGGAAGATTTCACGCTTCTCTCAACTTTCTTCAGAAAGGGATCGCAAAGTTTCTGGTAACGTTTGCAAACAAACCCTATTTACCGGGAGAATTTGGTGATTGAAACAAATACATACACAAAGTGTTTATAAACCCATTTACCGCGTGCTGCTGCATGACTGCGCAAGACTCCAAATAGCCATTGCGTAGCTAGCGCTCTTTTACTCCCGCATGGCACGGGCAGCTTTGAACAATGTTTTTGTGGCCGCTGTATCGGGTAAAATTACGCTGAATAGAGGGCTAATGTAAAATTAGTATTGTCAACGTGTCTACTTTTCCTTTATATAAAACAGTAGTTTTTTACCTCCTATTACATAAAACAATGAAAATTTAAGTGTGAAAACATTGTAGTTTGCATCACTTGTGCCTGCTTTGCGAAGAATTATAGAAAACATTTTGACGAAAATAGATTACGTTTTCTGCGTGCTTAGAAAACGACAATTGGCTGCGGGACGGAAGTAAATTTTTAGACCAATAAATTTCTTCATCTGCCTGTTAAGCTATTGCTAGACAATTTAAAAACAAAAAAATTGTCTTCTGATGGAATAGAAAAACAAAACCGCTCGTGTGTCCAGATCTCGGCACAGCTTAAAGATTCCTATGAGGTCAAAATTAATCCGGAACCCTCCACCACAGCGTCTGTAGCTAAGGTGCGTTAAAGCTTCTAAACTTTGAAAAGAAGGAAGGAATAAATGCAAAGTAAAGGCATGAATGTCAACCAGGCAATGACCTAGTTTGCTATCTTACACGTGGGAAAGCGGAACAATATGAAAAAAGAATAAAACCGAAAAACAAGGGGAATGTAAGGGCAAAGCGTAAAGAGGCGTGCCCAGCGTTACCAGTCTATAGATGATGAAGTTCGGTGAATTCTTAGAGAGTAGTCTTTTGTGCTACAGTCTTATGCACAAGTTCGTTGTTTTTAAGAAGCACAGGAGCGCTTTTTTCGCTTTAGGGGCAGATGAGGGAGAAGGCCAGTGGCTGAGGATTTTGTCTTCAGAAATCAACCGCCGCTAGCCTAGCTTCCGTAAGTTGAGAAGAATTCCCTTCTTGCTGATGAAAAACACGGACAATCGCACAGAACAAGGCGTATGGTCTCCGGTGTGTCACAGGCTTCACAAGCCTCACTGTCTGCCATTCCGATCAAATAGGAATAAGCATTTGTGAAGGCGACTCCCAACCAGAAACGACATAGGACGGTTGCATCAGACCATGGGAGGCTGTTTGCCAGAGCGCCTGGCCCAAAGGCGTTGCACGAGGCGACGCGCCGACAGCGAGGCTGAGTCACGCCTCTCCCTTTCGTCGCTGCGGCGCGGCCAAATCCTGCATCTCGAAACGCTGCGGCGCGGCCGATTCCCGCATCCCAGAACGCGGCGGCGCGGCCAAATCCCGCATCGGAGAACGACCAAACAAGGGCATGTCGCTACGCCCAGGAGGCGAGGTCACGGAGACGGCGGGCGCATCGCCCTCCCTTTCCCCATTGGCGGCGCAGCTGACTCACCGCTTCGCTACCATTCGTCGGAATTCAAACTTCAGGCAGCGAGAGCTCTGATTGGAGCTATTCGAACTTCTCGGGGCCCCAACGAACTTCCCGGGCTATAAAAGAAGCCCGGAGGCTCTCATCGTCGGCTTTCCTCGGCGGCTTCTCTCCGGCACCAGTCTCTTCGGAAGCACCGAGTGAAAAGGGTGCTGTCGCCTTTGTGCGAGTTATGTAACGTTTGCTTACCCTGTAAATACTGTATATAAATGTTACTTCAAGTTTTCGTCGGCTCGAGAACTTCTTCGCTCTGCTCTGCGCCGCGTCGATAGCGGACGGAGCAAGGCAACATCACTACAGCGGTGACAGCGGTGGGATGGCCGATTCCCAACGTCGGTGACGAGCTGGATGCGAGTCACAACCTGGCAATGGCCCTGGCATGCTCATTCCCAACAAGGCCTAATGGATGAGATTGCTGAATCTCCTGGGCAAGATTGAGGAGAGTCCTAACTGCGTCCGTCCTGGATAATGGAATGGATATGGTCTGCGTTTTTTGGTGAGCCATGCGGTCGGCAGCGTCCGCACTTTCGTTGCCGACAATGCCACAGTGACTGGGAAGCCGCTGGAAGGAAAATGTCACAACCCGCTTGGGCAGCACGGTCGTATAGTAGTCTTATCCCCACCAGTCGCAGAGTATCACCCATCTTCGACATGAGGTTTGCTCAATGGTGTGAAGGGCGCAACGGACGGCGGTAAGTTCTGTAGCCGTGGAATTGGTGGGATGGGCTATCTTAAATTCTGTGCAGATCGACATTCGTGGTATAACAACGGCGCCAGCCGAACCAGATATTGGTACAGAGACGTCGGTGTAAATATGGGTGCGGTCACTGTATCTCTCGCGTAGATAAATGAGAGTTAGCTTCTGTAGGACTACCGTTGAAAAATCTCGCGTCTTCGTTAAGCCCTGAAAATTAACGTATGCTCGAAGCTGCGTCGTGCACCAAAGCGGGAACGGCGCGGTCTCATCGCAGGTGTATATTTGGATGTATTGCTTGTGATGTGGGCCGCTATAACCTTTCAAAAGATAAATTGGGGCGTTTAGATGGCTTACTCGCAAGGTTATGATCAGGCAGTCTGGATAAGTGCCTAATATGCGCCCTGAGTTCATCAATTGTCACGTAAGTGGACAAAGGGTGACCACGACCCACAGCAATGGCTTTAGTTGTTGACGTGCCCCGTGGTAGGCCAAGGCAAGTTCGGAGGGCCTGCGCTTGTATGCCTTGCAGTTCCTGAATATTTGTGCGGCACGCACCTGAAAGTACAGGCAGGCTGTACCGTAGTGAGCCCAAGAATAGGGGTTATATAGCTGCAACATTGATTTCACAGGTGTTCCTCACGTCTTGCCGCAAATTACCTGGAGACTAAGGGGCACTCCACACAGCCTCATCTTCAAACAACGTACGTGGGGGCTCCAAGAAAGGTCTCTATCGACAGCCACGCCGAGAAACTTGTGAAATTTCACACAGGAGACCCTTTCGCCAATAATTGACAAAGTGTATGCATGCATGCATGCATAGTCTTCCGTGAAAATGCAAGCACTGCGCATTTGCTGGTAGACACTTCAACACACTTCTATGCCGACTAAAATTGGTCGTCTATATACTATTTAAGGCGCGCGCAAAAGTGCCGTAGAGTCCCTTCATCTACCCAGATGTTAATATCAACCGCGTAAATCGACAGATGAACCATTCTTGGAAGGGAGGTTGCTAAGCCGAAGGGTGTTAGGTTAAACATAGTGGGTCTCAAGACGCCTCCTTGGAGGACCCCGCGGTGGGTATTGTGTATTGACGTTGGGCCATCTTGAGTCATTACAAAGAATGACCTCTCCGAGACCTAACTCCGCACCTACCGGTAGACAGGACCTTCAAGCCCTCCTGTCTATAGTGCTTTAAGAAAGGCACCGTGCTCCACGTTTTCATATGCTTCTTTAGCTTCAGGGAACAGCACAGCGCATATGCGCTTGAAGCATCTCTGCTGCTGCACAAAAGTTACCAAGTCGATGACGCAATCGATGGACGAACGGCCACGACGGAAACCAGCCATGACTTGAGGGTAAACGTTGTAGAGCTCCAGGAACCCCTTCAGACGTGCAAGGAAAACTCGTCCCATAAGCTATCCAACGCAACCAGAAAGTTCTATGTCGAGGGTCCACCAGGGGTTTACTGGTTGCAGGAGCGGAACAAGGTGGCTAGACCTTCAATTTTCATAGACTATGCCATCATGTCACAGTTCATTGAAATGTTTCAAAAGGGCGCACCTGGCGTCATTGTCAAGGTGGGAGACAGCGGCATAGGTGATTCCATCGGCCCCAGGCGATCACGATCGCTTGCACAGAGCCAATGCCGCATGGAGTTATTCCATCAAAGACAGGACGTCCACCCGAGAATCCCGCGATGTAGGAATGTGAGTGGCAAGAGATCAACCAGAAGGGCATGTTCCACTGGCGATCGGAACGGAGAACTCTTCTGCTACTTCGAGCTCTCCGCGCTTCTGGTTAAGAGCTAAAGCCTTGCATGGGGAGCGCTGTTGCACGGGGGTCATTAGCCCTGGCACAGTTCGCCATATTTCAGACGAAGGACTCCGAGGGTAGAGAGATTCCCAAAAGTCTTCCAACGCTGGGTTTTCATTGATCGTTTGATTGTTTTCTGCGTCCTTTGTGGCGTATCTCAAATATTGAGGAGACTTCGCTCGGCACGCGTACGGACAGCTCTAAGGCGTTTTAGCACAATGTCGAACTCTGTGATCTTAGAAGACGGGTGAACACCGGTTTGCAAGCAACCAGTGTGCTTCCAATGTCAGACTCTCTATCTCCAGACTCAAGGCTCCCGCAGAAATCTCCCATTTGGGATTTAAATCAGGACCAATACACCACCTGAAGGACGTTACGGTCGATGCGACTTCGCAGTCCACGAATATTCGAATAGGTTAGGATATGGTCACTTCAATTGGTTTCAATGTCTACAAACCATTGTGTACGGCAGGAGAAGCATCGCTACAGAAACGTTAGGTCCACGCAACTGCCATAGGTTGTGCCACATATAAAAGTCGAACTTCCTTTTTTTCAGTAAGTGCAAGCCATGGTCTGAGGCAAAGGACACCAGGTTCCGGCTCTTGCTGTTAATGCTTGAGCTTTCCCAAAGCAAGTGGTGTGCATTAAAATTACCCGTAATGACTCTCGGACCAGTCGTAGGGCTTAATATGTCCTCCAGCCTCTTGCAATTAAAGCGAGATTTCGGGTGTACGTACACACCCAAAAGTGTGAAGGTGAGCTTGCATTCGATGATGATCAGGCAGACCTAAGAGTTACCACTGTAAGGTTGCACAGGATGGTGTACATAGGTGAGCTCACGTCTGATGAAAAGAGCGACAATGATGAGCTGCGCTGCTGAGAACGAGGTCGCGGGTTCGATTCCCTGCCGCGGTGGCCGCTTTTCTGATGGAGGCGAAAAGCAAAAACGCCTGTCTGTGCGAGATTTCGGCACACGTTAAAGATCCCCATGTGGTCAAAATTAATCCGGAGGTCTCCACTACGGCGCGCCTCATCGCCTGCGTTAAGTCGGCGAGTTAAACCCCACAATTAATCGACTTCGCTGGGCTCCCCGTGTGTGGTTGATTGAAAACGTTCATGGTCAGATAGCCTAATAGGTTTATGTAGGTTCGGCTCACAGATGACGGGGATGGGGACCGACTTCATGAACACAAATTGGCGTCGATCAGAGATGCGTGACAGCAGTGCTCTAGCGTTCCACTGAAACATGGAAGCGTCCTTGACGTCGGCACTCAATGAAGGGCGCACGTTGGCTATTGGACTTCCTCACTCGTGGCTTACGAGTAGTGAATCCAGGGCCTCCAGTACATGCAGTGCACTCCACGCAGATGGGGTGTTTATGCTAGTGAGCAATGTGCGGATGGCACACCTTCTGGGCGGATACCGTTGGGCCGGGTGTGGCAGAGGTGGCGGAGGTGGTGGAGCCGGTGGCGGCCGCGGAGGTTACGATGGTGGAAGTAGTTGTTGCACTGGTGGAGGAGACGCTTGCGTAGAGGCGTTGGTTGGACGATGGCTGACCTTCTTTGAAGACCTCCGGCGTCGAGATCGGTGGCGCCGACACTGTCGTACCGTCGCTGCAGACCCCTTGTCCGTTGAGTGGTCTCTCAACATCTGCTTCAAGACAGCGGCCCTTCCTCTTCATACGTGGGCACACCTTCCGTGAGGTATTGTGACGGCCCTAACACCTGGCGCACTTCAGGGTACCTTCACTGCAGTCGCTAGCCTTGTGGGGCCCAGCACATTTGGGACATACAATAACACTCCCGCAGTCTGCAGCGACGTGGCTAATTTTTAAGCACTTGTGGTGCTGAAGGGGTTTTGGTACTTAATGTCGGACAGGCTGACGAAAATGACCCAGTTGATAATGGGCGGGAAGGCTATCGCCCTTGAAAATTATCTTCAGGCACCTGCACGTACCGATGCGGCTCACTTGTTTGATGACATTACCTTCATCAGCAGGTTTGATTGGTATTGGCAGCTCCTTCTCAGGGATAGACGCATCGACTTCATAAATTACGCCTACCATCGTGGCTCCATACGTAGTGTTAGG
This sequence comes from Haemaphysalis longicornis, assembly GCF_048455015.1. Lineage (NCBI taxonomy): Eukaryota > Metazoa > Arthropoda > Arachnida > Ixodida > Ixodidae > Haemaphysalis > Haemaphysalis longicornis. The sequence goes on along the minus strand of NW_027526203.1, from coordinate 335,558,700 downwards.
GGCTCGAACTTCAATGTCTAGTAATGACGTGATCTTCCGCAAAACCTCCAGTGCCCTCCGATGCTCCACGTCGATAGCCAAGATTTTTCGTCGAATTTGTCCTTATGTCTTTGAGTTTTCCATGCAGACACAGTGGCCTCGAAGAATGCGGAAACTGCTCGCTTGTTGAGGAGCCTCACGTTGCCCGTCTGGGCCTCTGGGACGAACAATACCGTGTGAACACGGTGCCTAGGCACGGGCTTCACAGTCGAGGCGATCGATCGCAAACATTCCGTAAGGAGTCTTCTTTCTCCCCTTTTTTCAAGGTAAAGGTGAAAGCCATCGTCCGAATCACCGTCACTTGCCACTGAGTACAGCTTTGTGCGCTCGGTGTCCGCGTTAGCTGAGAGGCTGGCGCGCTTCCTGGAGGTGGCGCCGGCCGGTGGATCTACGTCACACGGTTCCTCCGAGGGTTCTCCGTCCATCACCGCTCAGAACAAAGCGGTGTCCCGCAGGCGGAAGCCAAAAAAAAAAGACCACAAATAGTTACAAACAGAGGAACCAGCGTCATACAGAATAGGCACTCCGTCGTCATCCGGAGAAAATTTCTTAACAAGCAACATTTAAACGAAGAGATACAGACGCACGATATTTTTCATACGCATTCACAGTACGCGTTTTCCTACCCTCAAAATATGGCTGCATTTCGTTGAGAACTGTTCCATTTACTGTGGTCCAAATATTGAGCGACACACATCTCACATCTATATTGGAACAAGTTGAGTTAAAAATGTATCAGTCGGATCTCAATGGAGAGCTTCACAATCAATTGCGGCGACGGGTAAATTGGTTACACCGCGTGTCACGTGCCACGTGTACAATACACTGTGCCTACGCGAAATTGTGGTGGCAGGTTAACGGACAGCCTGGAGGAGCGCTGACCGGGAGCTTCAAGGATAAAAACGACATGGCTAAGTGCAAGCGACAAAGTGAATTCCTCATGACGTGGGGTGTTCGCAGTGCTTGATGCAGCGCTACAACGTCAGTAATTTTTCTTTCCCAACCGGACTGTCGTCTACACACGCTGTCAGGCTAAGTGTCAGCGCTGACAACCTCGCGAATGGCGACAGAATGCGTCGGTAGCAGATCTCTGATAAGCGCCGCCGTGGCCGCTCGGGCCTGAGTACAGGTCGACGTATTACGCATCTGAAAGCATTAATCTTACTTAATGTTTTGCTCTGATGTCGTCCTGAAAGCGATCTGATATTTTGGGAATATTGTTCTTGTTTTTACTGGCCCAAATGTGTTACAAATGGAAGCCATGGGTAAACAGGTGAGCACTCAGCTTGGGTTTTGTTTGTTAGGCAGGTCGTGCATAAGCGCGGAGACAATGTGTTAGATGTTCTATTATGCGAAAATAGCGGAAAACAGCCGGGGCTGCGTTGTGCTTGATGAAGCCGCCTGGATGAGGTTGCTTTAAATGGCGTGCACTCTGTACCCACACTTTTTTTCTATCTTGCCCCGTTGCTTCGTGACAAGGCACTGCTGTAGCGGCATTTACAATTCGGAGGTGGTGCTACGAATGAGTAACCGTACTTCGCAAATGCTCGCCTATTCCTTCTATGAAAACGTCCAGCACGTGTACACCAAATGGAAGGATGGAAAAATTGGTTTCGCGGAAATGAAGCTCAAGGTTCCATTTATTGCTTTGAGAGAGAAAGTCACAGAGAGGAGAGATTAAAATTTCTTTCAGCAACTTAGTCCCGAGCCGCGACGTTATTTTGAATTTTCGGAGGTGGTGTTCCGTGCTCTCACGATTTGCCGGCGCCAAATGTGCTCTTGTTCCGTTCCCTCGTGCCACTTCGGCGGATTCATTCGCTCACAATTTGTCATTATTTTCGCGGCCGCCGGGAGAGACGTAGATAGTAATTTATGGAGTGGAATATGGATCCGCGTGAATGCACGCAGGCAAGCAACAGAGTTTTCTTCAGTTTCCGTCCTGATTGCGTGCCGATTTCCCCGGAGCAGGCGGCAGTAGCGCGAGTGTCATTTATTTTCTGCGACTGTGAATCGTTCCGGCTAGGTCCTTCCTGGCGGCACGTCGTCACGTTCCATCTCGCAAAAGCAGTTCTGTGGCGGCTGCACAGGCGCGCAAAACGTCGCGACTATTGCCTAGAGCCTACGCTCAGCTGCCCTCAAGGATGGTTGTAGAGATACAGAAAGCGTCCGGCAAAATAATTCAAACTACAGAAAAAAACAAATGAAGGATAGGGTGGACGTTTTTTTGCGTCAAGATTTAGTGCCGAGGTCCCATAGTGCCAGGAAACGCGTGCGTGGACGTAAGGCCGTACGTCACGAGGCCGATCGCCAGATTTGACATTTTTCATTACCTAAAGCTGGAATACAAGATCGGCATGACGATCATTACCGCACCACTTTCCCTCGGAAGTGAAGTTTTATAGCCAGCAAGAACTATACTGTTGTTGGACGACAGTATTGTAGAATGATGGTTCACGAGAAAAAATTCGAAAAATCACTTGGTGAGTTACACTATGTAGGGAGATGTTTTTGCCCTTATTCTCACCTCCATGATATGAGTGCGGGTAGTGAGTGGGCGGTAGCGGTTTAGCCGGTTGGGTAATAGTTAAGATAGACTGCTTTCACAGCTCACCACTCCTCATTGCTATAATTTTCCTTCCTTTCTCCATCACGCCACTGTTCAGCCCAGCGAGATTTAGTTGCGTTCCATAAACTTTGGAGTTTGAAATTTGCATCTTGAGTATTCCTGCCGTGATGTTCCGTACTGGGAAGAAAAATTCCCATTTCTAGGTTCAGAAAATGCTTAATTTGTAGCATTTCCCCCGCACGTTTATCAAGAATTCCATGCAAATTTCCCTGAATTCTCGTTTTGTAGGTGATAGATCTTTACGTGGATGCCTGTTCGGTTGTGGACGTAGGCGAGCGCCACCTTTGTCTACTTTACGTAGCCTTCCGGACGCAGATGCCATTGAGAGAATCAAGAGTTTCAGCGTGAACTAAATTCCGCATCTTCCGCTCAGCAGCATTTCACTATGCATTTCGCGTTTTCTACCAAGCAGTGTGCTTACTTTGCATGCTAATGCTCCAAGTTAAAACTGCCCGTATGAAAAAGAACGAGAAGTTTTTGGTTACTTGAGGTAACCTTAGCTCAGCGCCGGGACTGCGGGCGCTACTTTGTTGACAGCTCGCGGAATAAGGCGCACCCGAAATACTTTTTTTTTATTACACAGGAACATATGTGAAAGGCTTCAGCCCTTCAGCCACCGGAGCTTCACGCTTTCTTTTTTATCTTTCCACGTGGAGTATTCGTTCCTCTGTGCTCCCTCCTGTTTTATGAACTTAATTGGAAGCGGTCTGGGATGCTTGTGGTTTGCTCGAGCATGACTGCGGGTACTTGAAAATAAATCCGACAAAGTGTAAGGGGAACTTTTAAAAAGAAACCAAAGTAATAAATGATGCCAGGTCCGGTTTACTGGACCTGGCATCATTTTTTTCTTTTTACTCCAAGACTCCTAAAATTCCCGCCATCTAGTAAAGGTTCCCATTTTCCCTTTTGGCCAAAATTACAGCTTAAAATTCTCCGAAAAAAGAGGAAAATTCCCATCATGGAACCTTTCTGTGTTCCTGGCTGCACTCGGACACGGCGCCAGTTCTCTATGTGGGGCAGTTCAGCGGGGGTATTCTAGAATTGCAGCTTAGGCTCGAGAGCGGGCGAGGTCGCCGTAAAATCGCCTACCCGAGACACTGCACGTAAGATTTTATAAAGGATACTTTTATACTTTTGTATGTAACAATAATCAAAGAAGGAAAATGGTGTACACCTAGTGAACCCCAACTGCGTCCCGAGGGTTTCCTTTTTTTGTGTTTGCCTTGGTTGGTTTCACGTTAGTTTCGCTCAGTAAACCTTGTTCGCTTTTTTCGACGGCATGTATAATTCACCGTCACACTACAGCAGTAGGAAGACCAGATTTTGATGGAAGATGAGCCGGGAGTGGGGAGTGATGTTTGCTTTGTATATCAGAGAGATAAGCACGGAACCACCGGACCCCCACAGCTCGATTACTCTAGCCGACTGAAAATGAACCTAGTGTGTGGGTTGGGGTCTTCAACTTGGAAACGTGTGTTAGCGACTTGTACTCCATACTACAGAGGAAATTTGAGCTTGGTAGATACAAAAGTAGTGATTAGGGAACTAGCAAAACCCGTTCCCGCAAACAGCGTATATGTAAGGATAACAAGTACGATTGGCCAAACCTCTAACTTACATCAACCGAGAGAAGAAGAGAACGTCGCAAAGGTAAATGAATGACAATGGTGGTAATGAGAGGGAACATGCGCACCACTGGGCATGTGCCATGCACCGTGGGCAGCACGACATTACCGTGCATAAAATGAAATCGATGCCTTCCACGCGACACTTGTTCTACAAATTTCAAAGTTGCGGTGTGTATGCGGCGATGGACTCTCAACAGTATACGTCATCAACAGCAGCCATTAAACGTGGCGGTACACAAAATACCGGCATTTCCGCGCCGCCATTCAACAGTAATGTTTTCGAATTGCCTACCTCATAAGGAGTGCTGTAGTTCGTACAATTTTTAAGGCGGATGCCTTAAATCTTTGTTTCATGGAACGCGTCGCGAGGTAGAGAAAATTGTTGTGGGGTACAAAAAATAAAAGCACGAGCCGGGGAGCACGCGTCGGGAAAGGAAAACAGAAGCGCCGGAGGAGGGTAAGCGGCTGCCGCACGGGGAGTACGAGCTCCCTTGAGAGCCGGAGTCGACGAAGGAGGCAGTAAGGAGGCTCGTGGCGATGGCGATCAAGGGGAACGAGCTTCGGAGGCTGCTGTCGACGGGTCTTGCCCCAAGTAGTCACGGCTGTGGCCGCGAAGTTCACCAGAAAGTTTAACAGCACACCAACGCAAGGTCCAACTAGGCTCTCGCCTTCCTAGTGTTAGAAAGCTCTAAGCATATCCCCCGTAATATTGTGTGGAGGAAGCACAAGTTCACTCCAATATATATATTGGGCATCGCTTCATCCCTGATTTCGTGGCATTGCGGCGCAAATGAACTAACATTATAAAAATAAGACGCTTTTCTCGTCCTCCCGTATTTCCGCATGCTACGACGTAATTTTCGAAAGCCATCGAGCGTGCACAATTAGCCGCAGAGTTGCCATTGACATGCACTACGCACATGCTAAGCAGCATGAATAAATGGTGCGGATGAAGCTAGACGTTTCTTCGCGGTGTTTTTTGTTTGTCTTTCCTTACTGCGTTATCAATAGAAGGGCGTCTGGGTAAAAAAAAATGCACGCCAATCCATCCTGTGAAGATGGTTGGAAAGCGAAGCTGTAAACGACACCCACAATGATTACCCATGCGACGTCACTTGAATTCACACACGTGGCTCTACAACAAGTGAAGCCAGAGACAAGTGAAATGCATTTAGCCACCCTCTTTATTACTTCTAAGAGGTATTCTTTGCTTAGGCTAAATGAAAGGAACTCAAATCAAATCAGTTTATTCCAAAACAAAGTGCTGAGGACCGTGAACAAAAAACCTTAGAAGGGCTTGACAGGGCCCATGGCCCCTATACAGAGCAGATTCAGTCATAAAAGGCGTTCAATTTATAAAATTTACAAACATGTAACCCATGGTTCATTAGAAGTCATGGTACATCATAAAATTGACACATTCACATACCATAAAATTTGCATACATAAAACGGATGATACATTAACAGTCTTATATACATGGTACATTGTTAAAATGAAATGGCAACTGATAACGTAGCATTTGTTCACCATAATTCGTTCGGTTCTGCGGTATTTGTCCGCGGTGGCATCGGCTAATTTTCCGCGGGAACATTTAAACTGAAGTTTGGAAATACTGCAAAGTACGTTGTTATTTCTTTTTACATTGCTGTGGTAGCGTTTGAGCAGCAAAGTTTTATAAAAATGGGTTCATTAATCAATGCATGATTCATGTACAGAGGTTGGTTGAGTTGTATTGGTGAAGAACATGACTGGAAACTCTTTTTTTTATAAAGTTAAAGGAAGCTCGAACCCGGTGTTGGACGATCTCACTTCTCCTCCGTCCCTGCCGACACCGACAGAGGCGACGAGATCGGTGACACAGACGGAGGAGAAATGAGATGCTATGCGTTGGTGTGAGCTTTTAATTTCAGATGCGAAGCATCTCATGCTTGGGGCTGTGCCCCTCCCTTCCTGGTTGTCGTTGTCCGCACTCTACTGCGCATGCGCGTCTCTTCAGCCCCGTCAGCGTTTGGGCTGACGTCAGCGCAGTTCACTATAAAAAGAAATAGTTAGGCGGCGCCCGGTTCCGATCCCACGACTCTCTGGCCGCAACGGGAGGTACGTGGCGCTCTTCCCACTGCGCTACAAACCGTGACGGGAGCATGTTCTACGAACGCGCCTTTTGTCCTTCACTCATGCAAACCTCGTCAAGAAGCTGCTGATACAACGAAGGCACGCGAAGGTGAACGTCAACGGAAACGACGAACTGAAAACTAATGGGAACTTCAGTCGACCCCATGGCTGCTTCGCATACTACTCAGGGTTCCCCTACGGGAAGATGGTGTAATTTTTATAACTTCTAGCGCATGTGCAAGGCGCGCACACGGTCGCTACAAATGCTGTGGGTGGAGCGCACAGCGGCGCGAGAGGTCATGCGACGATATCGCATGGCATTCAGCGAGAACGCAGGGTGTAAACCCGCAGATGTGCTTGGTGTGTGCACCGCATGTCTCCCCCGTCTCCGCGTGGGCTCGTAACTCAATCGGTAAGACAAAGGGCTCTCGCTCCGTTTCTCTATTCGTTCCAGGTTCGATTCCTGGCGGTGCCAGTAACTTGTTTTATTTCTTCGCGGGAGTTTTCTGTTGGCACCGACAGTCGCCACAAAACCCTTGGGGGTAGCGGTAAAAAGCTTCGCATTAAGAGTGACCGCATAGTTCGGTGTACACAAAAGGGATTGGGTGCGAGGAGTGGGAAGCACAAGAGGGAAACAAAGTGCAATTGATGGAGAGGCGAGTGGCATAGTACAGCGACAGCCAATAAGACGCGTTCGGGGAAGTGTGCGTGACGTCATCTGGCGGTGGTAAAGGCGGAGGCCGAAGCCCCAGTGTCTCGGGCATGCTTGGACGTGTTTGGGTAGTGTACAATAGAGTGTGAAGTGAGTGTAGCCGACTAGGCGGTGAGAGCGGATGGTATGGGGACGATGGCGGCGGAATGCCGAGACTGCTGAGCAATGAAAGTAGTTACAGGTGTCCAATGTCACCGCTAAGCGAAGAACAGCGGCCATTAGGATAGAAGGAAAATGTAAAGCTCTGTTGCACGGTGCGCGGATATGGCTTGCTAACGGCATGCCAGAAACACCGAGTTGTGCTGTCTGAAGCCGGAACAAAGCGTGCGGTTAGGGTCGACCCTCAAGTCCTCGACGCAGAAGGATGCGATGCTAACTTATCATTCCGTTATGATTGGGCCAGGGATCGCGCGACGGAAACGGAATTAATGCTCGTTGTGCAGACGAGGAGACATTGTATTTACACAATAGTACAGAACACAGATTTGGAACAAAAATGAAAGGTTACACACTATGGACATTAGAGGTAAATTAGGCGAAAGGGTGGTCGGCTACAAGCGGTCTGTTAGAATGCCTACAACTACAAGGTCCGCGAACGTCCTGTGAACGTCCCGGAAAAAAACGCGCTCACGGTAAGTCCGATGTGGACGCGGGTCACCGACGTCGCCCTCGTAGCGATGCTCGTTCATTCGGTGTTGACGCGTTGCCACAGGTTGCGACGCCGGAGAGGAGCTCAGCCGGGTCCGTCGAAGAGCTCGGCTTCGCCACGCGCCCGGTCACGCGCGGTTCGGCCCGCAGGAGCCCGGTAGCCGGTAGCGCAGCTCGACTCAGTGCTGTCAACGACGCCCAGAGCCTTCGCGACGACGTCCGGAACCGTGGCGGTGGATGGTGACGACCTTGCCTCGCTGTGGGACGTAGACCAGGAGTCTCACGCCGTTTCCCACAGTGCCGTGTCCCGTTCCATCGGCCTAGAATCTCATTCCAAGCTCGGTCTCGCTCGCTCTCCCCGTGCCTCGTGCCGCACCTCTTCTTTTTCGGCCTGAGCCACACCCGCGTGGTCTTGGGAGCTTCTTCTTGGCGTAGAATGCGGGCAATTCCCCTTCACGGGTGTGTTCCATCCCACATTCCTTAGAATTCACTTATGTACTCCACGCTCTTTCCTACCCTTTTCCTTCCCACACACAGAATAGCTGGCCAGATATACTACCATCAGGCCGACCTTTGTGTTTTTTCATTTCAATAAAATTCCTCTCTCTCTCTCTCTCCGCTCAATTTTGGTATCCGTTAAATTAAGTTATCGCAATGAAATAAGTCGGAAAAGTCATTGCCTAAGGCCAGTATATTTTTTATCGTCATGCAAGCTCGCAGACAGGCAATACTTGAAATAAATAAGCGCAGGGCAAACGCACGCACTACAAGTTTACGCTGAGTGAGCAGCGCAACCTGCAACCTCGGCCGGTAGGCTGCGCATATATGGGTTACTGCTGTACCCGCTGCACATATGTCTATATTTTTCTCCTGCGTCCGTGGTGTGTTAACGGGGGCGCAGATATGCACACTTTTTTAAAGAAAGGTCTGGAAATTTACAACGGGGCCAGTAAGAATGAGAGTGAGTGCGTCAAATCTAATACCATGCTCCATCGCCGAGTACGTTGTCCGTGTAGGGGAATTCCGACAATGGGACGAAGTTTAACGAGCAGCAAAATTTCTACACCTTGGCCATCAGAAACACAGCGGCATAAAGTGACCACGCGCGACTTCAGAAGCGCAGTGCCAAGAATCACATGCCAGGTAAACTCATTGGTAGATCTTTTGTCAATGTTCTTTGAAGCGCGTTCCAGACGACTACTGGAAAGTGCTTCCCAGCATGCTCGATGTTATCAGGTTTTGTGCATTCGTATTGATCAGTGGCTCATGACACAAATAATTCATTGTCGGCAGTTTATGTTTTTATTGTTAAAGTCATTCTGTGCAACATAAAAACAATGATTTCAATGCCGCTGGAACTAACATTTTTTAACGCGCTTTAGGGCCCTTTGTCCAAGGCCTCCACGATATAAAGCTGTGTACGTTGATACCGGCAATGACTACGTCACATATGTCCCTGTACAGTAATTTACGCGGTACATTACACTGGTACTCCGTAGAGAAACGTACAAGTAAAGAACGACGTGAAGCAACAACCTCTTTCGAATACTCGTTCAACCCCCCACACTCTGCCGCCACTTCGCGTGTAGTCTCCTGACAAAACGTATACAGGCAGCACACGGCCGAGCTGTACTTGCCACACGGTAGGTAAGAATTGGTCGATGACCTCGATTCTAAACAAAAAATTGGCTCCAATCCACGGTGTGAAGGGGATTGGAAAGCAAACCTTTAAACGACACCCACAACAACTGCCCATGCGACGTCACTTGAATTCACACACGTGGCTCTACAACGAGTGAAACCAGGGATTCTGCCAGCCGTTACCTGGAATTCGCGGAGGCGGTATCCCGAACGCATCAGCGTCGGCCACGGCCGGGCTAGAGCGGTGGACGCCGTTGCTGTAGCCCAGGCATGGGTCGGCAGAAAGAAAACGGAGAGGAGCGTCTTTCGAAGGGTGAGACAGCGGAACCTAGCCATCATGATGTGCTAGCTCGGGGCTACACCACAGCGCGACACAAGTGCAGACACCGAAACAATTCGGCATGTGGGCTTAGTGATTCCCATTTATACCGATTTGGTAATAGTACCATTTATACCGATTTTGTTTATACCGATTTGGTAATTTAGTTATACCGATTTGGTAATTGCAAAAGGGTGAACTGAAGGGCTTGTTGGTACATCATATCGCTTGAAAACAGCGCGGAAGACGGGACTGAGCAAGTAATAGACGTAATAATAATAGTAGTAATATACGCAAGTAATAACAGCTCTTCTGTCGTCTATTACTTGCTCAGTCCCGTCTTCCGCGCTGTTTTCAAACGATTTGGTAATGGTTTAGTAAGTTTTAGAATTGCGACAAAGCTGAGGAAACTTTTATAATCGATATTTATCAGAACCAGTTGCTGGTTTCGCCTTTTGCAATACCTCTTAAAACACAACGGAATTGCTATTCACCAATTTAGAAAACGGAGTCCCATTCATGTCAAGCAGTGCGCAAAAGGTAGTGTTTGTTTAGCGGCCAGATGTCTGTATGCGGTCTCTACATTCTGTTTTCCCACCCCGCCAACCAATCCTTAACGTATCTTTGCCGTCCGGGTTACCCAGGAGGTGCTGTCGAACAAGTTAATCAAGCAGTGTGAAGGAAGCGCGCAATGGACGCGCAGCTGCTGCAAAACAGGCTCAAAACAACCGTCGCTAAACCAGACGACAAAGTCGTACTGCCGACGCTCCGGCTGGCGAGCAGGCACCTCCGCGCAAGGAACGCTGGGTAAATTCGCCGCGCCATCTACAGTGTGCTCCGTGAGTGAAACCCTCCGTCCCCCCCTCCCCTTCCTCCCTGCCGCCGCCTCCGCCGCGTTGGGAGTTTACTGTGCCGCATGGCGAAAGAAGCGTTGGCTGGTAGAGGAAGAAAGCTTTTCTTTAAAACCTGTCTACAAGTTGAGGCACGAAGATTTTGGCTACTCCAAATCCACCATCACGTCCGCCCCAGAATCAGTTAGCAAGGCTACACCTTTCCCAGCTCGATGATCATATAAAGACCGCCAACAGATGGTACAGCCTCTGAAAACTAGTACGGGAGCAACGCCACACGTGCACAGTGCACCATGAGCGCTATTCCAAAAGGCCCGAGTTCCGCCAACTCGCCAGTTTCCAGCTGCGTGTGTTATTAAAGTAGTGATAGCGGAGCTTCCAATAGGCCTCCTGCGCTGCCCAGGGGGCGCTGCGAAAGCAGCTTCCGGGCAGTACTTCCGGGTAGTACAAAGCTGCGGGGGTCCCATAGGATTCCGTGTTGACAGAAGCAAAATCAGCTCGATGCTCCCGATTGTTTTGCGACATGGTCACCAGCCCATCCCCGACGGGTCCGATCTCTTCCAGCGATCAACTTGGCATTAGGGGAAAAAGCTTTGCAGCGCTAAACACGTTTACAGCGCCGACGAAAGTGCCGGGACGGTGACGACGCTCTGCCACTCGCAGGTTCACCGATCGATGGTCGTATGAAGTGAAATTTGAAGTGAAACTTCTAGTTTAAACTACTTACTACTCTAGGTGACAAGGACTTTTCAAAAACAGCCGATCAAAAAAGAAGAGTGACGCAATCGGCGATGATCACACGTAAAAGCCAATGAGTCCGGCAGACCGCTGGATTACCTGCTGGCTGCTGCGGTGCGCCGCTCTTTTGCGTATTTGCGCACTATGCATGCGCTTTCATTAAATTGTGCTCGATCGCGTCACCGTTACGAATACATGGTGCCGCGTTAGCTTGACGCTTTGTTGCGCGTCTCAGTGACAAAATTGAGCGAGCGTAAGAAGCGTGAAATCTGTTTTGCGATTCCGAAATTAGTGGCCGTAAAACAAAGTGGTCGGGCGAACCGAGAGGCCGCTGGCTTTCCTTGTTTGCGCTCACTTTACTTAATTACGCTCTTGCATCATATGTTCCCAGTTCGCACCTAATAGGCTAGAATGAGGGTCAGCAACGGTTTGAAGTGTAGGGCCGAGGGTTGCATGCAGCCGACACGGCGGAGGGCTGGACGGCAAATCGGGTGGGAGGGGGAGGGGGGCTTTGAATGCAAAGTGAAAAAATTCAATGAATCGCCAATAATATCTGGCAATAATCTGGCGAAGTGTAAAGATGGGGCAATTCAACTGAAAGCGACCCATTGTCCGTTCTTGTCCCGCTGTCTAATTCCATTTGAGGACAAAACTGGCGTGTCGGCGTTCAGATTGTTGCGACGAAGATAACCAACGGAGTCAGTGATGATCGCATGTAAATATTCGGGGCCGCGCGCCGTGTATGCGGCTGTGTTATGTTATGTTATGCAAACATAGAAGTACACATTTCTGCAGGCAGCGGGCGTGCGATTTGGTGATTGTTTTGCGTCCTTTAATAGCGCTTAGTTTGTTTATTTCACGCAATGCCTCGCGTACACTCGCTAGTATACATGTACCCTGCCGTTCGTAAATCGTGCGGCGTAAAACATTGCGCAAGGATCATTTAGTTTGCGAAAATACAAAACAAAATTTGTTCTCGTTTTCATGGCGGTGCCAGGCCAGCAGGGCCAGCTGAGTAGGCTGCGCAATTCTTGGGTTCGCTTGCATGCTCCCGCTGAAGCAACTTCTTGCAGTTACCTCAAGATATAGGATGAGCAGCGTTTCATGTTTATGCTACTCGTGAACTTTCCTTTGTCGACCGCACGCCAGAAGAAAGAACAGTAATCGTCGTCAGGAAGTTAGACCACCCGACCTGGCGATACTATCCCACGCCGCGACGACCGCGACAGCTCGCTGAAAAGAAAGCCGACAAATCGGCTTGTTTGAGCGGATATTATTTTGTTTAGCCTCTACAACTACGTTAAGGGCGATTTCTACAGTATGCAGTCATTTAAACGTGCCACAAAGCGATTAAACTAAGTACAACCAACTTTCACTCTGCCTAGCAATTGAAAACGCGTGGACGGCGGCGACGGTCGTCTGCTTTTGTACTACCCAGAGGCGTCGGCCACTAGGGGCGCTGCATGTCGCCAAAACTCCAGCGCAGGAGGCCTTACCATAGAGTTAATACTACTGACTGGCCTTACACCTCGAGCGAAACTGGAGCAATCGGACACAGCACGCCTCGCATGTTCGGCGCGCCGTATTGGGGCTGCTTACGTTGGGGCCGCGTACGCTTACGTACGGCTTGTGATATCATCCGCATGCAGCGCCATCTGGAATCTATCTGCAATACTCATTCCCTACCATATACTAGATAACCCCACTACTACTCTGAAGTCCTCAGCCTGGCTGTTGGCCACACCCGGCGGGGAGCGGTTCGTTTTTCTCGTTCTGTTGTTCCACTGAATTATGTTTGCTACGTCGCTTGAGGTTAGACCCACTCAGGCATGCACTCCCACTGCAGCTCTGTTCAAGCCCAAACCAAGTAAGCAAAGGGGTTCACCGTAGCGAACGGAACGCGCCCTGCTCCCGACCAACAAATATGGGTTTTGTTTACGGCTTGGCTGAGTGTGCGCGGCGGGCGCTTATTTAATTCAGCGTGTTGTGAGCGTGTTTGAGCATTGGCGAGTGCGTTTTAGTTGTGTCATTTGTCATCAACTGCGTATTTACGGTGTCGTGTCGTCTTGAGCGCTCCTATCGGCTCGGACAAGAGTGAACCCCAGTTCGGACGCAACACCCCCGCGACTGTGGTGCCATTGGCTCACGGTGGCCTGGGGACCTCATTTTTGTTTGGTGCTAAGCTCTTGTAGCCGCTAGTGGGCATCAAATGGCGACTTCGTGGCTACGACGCTACGCTATCGAGAAAGTCGATGCAATGGGTGGGTGTGGCTCCGGTCGCTACGCCGCGCCCACGAATGGGCTGGGCGTGTTTGATAAACATTATAAGTCGGAGAAAACTGGGCAATGGTTTTTCATGGCCGAGTTGAACTCGTGACGCTGGTGGCGGCCGCTGCTTTGGCGTGGTTTATTTTTCATGGTCGCCGTAGCAAGCCTGTTTATACCATGCCAGATCTTTTAAACGGGGCAGGAAGTTGAGCTTGTTTTTATCTCTACAAAGTACTGTGTATTGGCTGTGCAGTCATCTTGCGACCAACCCCGTCGGCGACGACTTCGAGACGGCTTTCGCTCGATGACCGTCGAGGAGCAAGTGTTGTGTGCGCTGCGGTTTTACGCGACGGGCAGCTTCCACGGAAGCGTTGGTAGTGACTGCACCATCGACCGCCACTAGTCGACAGTCAGCCGGTGTGTGCGCAATATGATCGCCGGAGACGTGTTCCCATGACCTTGACTTTCTTTATGGTGCTTCGCCGGACATGGCTTCCGCAGGGCCTACATGGCGTCTATTCCTCTGCAGCCGGAGTGTGCGCTTCAGTTATTGTCTGCTCGGAAAACAATATCGAACGAGGCGTTGCATTCCTGTGCGTTTCATTAGAGAGTTTTAGAATAACGTACGCAGCTGTACGCAAACAGTTAGCGAACGCTATTTTTTGCGTCACTCGCACTGCGCATGCGCCGTACGCTAAGCCGCTTCTGCGTTTAGCGGACGTAAGAATAGTGGACGCTATTTCAGCAAAATAGCGTGCGTACGTGAGGCCGCTTGCGTTTTTAACATGGCGGCAAGTAGCGCGACAACCATCCACGGTTCTGCTCTTCTGATGGGCCGAGTTCTTTGCTCCTGCATTTTTAAATACGTCGAGTGGTTAGCACTTTGCCCTCGAGCAGCTCTGTATCGTCGTCACATCGCTGACTGTCCGAAAGAAGCTATGCAGCCAAGCCAGCGACCGAAGCTGTGTGTGTGTGTGTGTGTGTGTGTGTGTGTGTGTGTGTGTGTGTGTGTGTGTGTGTGTGTGTGTGTGTGTGCGTGTGCGTGTGTGTGTGTGTGTGTGTGTGTGTGTGTGTGTGTGTGTGTGTGTGTGTGTGTGTGTGTGTGTGTGTGTGTGTGTGTGTGTGTGTGTGTGTGTGTGTGTGTGTGTGTGTGTGTGTGTGTGTGTGTGTGTGTTGTGGACGCGTTCGCTTCGCGATGAAATGCGACGGTGTGCTTCTGCGGGTGGACAGTGCTTCCCATGCTCGGGATTATCTTTTTCGAGCGACGTACGACTCAACCTCGCATCGGGCATGTACAGCGTGCGTGGCTAAAAGCCTTCTGGGTTTGCGCGCCAGAGTTAAGTGACTTGCTGTTCGTCCCAGCAAACCACCCGCGAGGTTAGTGACGCATTTACGACGGGCAGGAGGAGGCAACCGATCGCCTGTCAATCGCGGTTCAGATTTAAAACGCATGTTGTGACGTTGTGTTCGTTCGAAACGCATATCTGTATTGCTTTGAAGTTGAATAAAATGTATGCGTCAAACCCGGGCATTCTGTTCAGGGCGTTCTGTGCGATTGCACGAAATAAGTGCCATGGGGCTTCAACAATTTCATTATGGAACGTACCCAGGTAAGAGAGAGAGAGAGAGAAGCTCTTTATTAGAAAACAGAGTGTTTAGCCGGCGTACAAAATCGCCTTCATGCTACTCTGTTAGGGGAGGGGGAAAAGGAAGAAAGGCCCAAGAGAGAGGAGGGCAGAAAAGAGATGCAAGCTGAGAGAGGGACCAACGAAATTAAGTAAAAGGGCAAGAGCGAAAGTCTCAGAGTGAAGAGATTTAAAGTTTTTGAATTAGGCCAGTGTCGCTGAGGTACGAAAACAGAAATTTTAGGGCTAGGCGTTGCTCAGAAGAAGACGGCCAGGGCCCTAAAATGGTTTTTAAGGTCACTGGACCGTGCGTATAACCTATGCGTGCAATGTTCTGAAGCAAAGTTGATCTAGAGTCCTTGTAGGCAGGAGTGGAGTAAAAGATGCTCAATAGTGTCTTCCGATGCACAGTTGTTGCACCTGGGGGTGGTAGATAGTCCAATGCGGAAACGGTAGCTGTTGGTGTAAGCTGCATTAAGTCGCAGCCGATGAAATAATGTTTCACAAGTTTCTCTACTCCCTTGACCCTCAGCTGTCGTCAAGACTTCCTCACCAGCTCCCCCGTCACCCAGGTAAGAGAATATTCATGTCGTGTTATTGCCGTGTTGCATTCAATACTAACGGGAAAGCGTTTGGTTACTCTTGTTTGGGCAGTCGTAAAATCTCCAAACACTCCGGCACTCCGCTGGCAGATCAGTCGGCGATTAATTTCGAAATACATTCGACAGATGGCGCCGTAAGCATGAGCGTGTCGCTACGCAAAACTGGTGAGACGATGTACTAAAACTCCTCTCGCGGTGTTTACGTAGCGTGACGCAAATATTTGGCGTTTACCGTACGCAAAGGCAACAAACGCTGTACTAAATCTCCATATTTATCGTCAGCGCGGCACAGGCATTGCGGGTC
Source organism: Haemaphysalis longicornis (assembly GCF_048455015.1). NCBI lineage: Eukaryota > Metazoa > Arthropoda > Arachnida > Ixodida > Ixodidae > Haemaphysalis > Haemaphysalis longicornis. The sequence continues at coordinate 335,542,584 of NW_027526203.1, read as the reverse complement.
GCACATTTTTTGTGAAAATGTAACTGGGAGGATAGCTTATACGTATCGGATAGCTTATACGGAATAAGAGGCTCATAGTGCGCCTGACTACAATCAACGGCGCCCATCTATAATCAGAGGCGTTCTCTACACATTTCAAGGGATTTTGTTCAGCGTAACCGTCTTAGGCAGGAAGCAGAGCATGGAAAGCGAGTAAAAGGGAGAATTGAGAATTAAAGTAACCACCTCACGCCAGAGGGAGGGTAAGCGGGAGTGGAAAGAGCGCGAAGGGAGAAGGGAGCTAGGGGATTGGCCTCAGTGAAAAATTACTCCCACCTCCCCTCGCGGGAACCCCGGTGTAGATGCGACGCATAGGGGGTTCCGTTGTTGTTTCTGTTAGGTTGATTCTCCCATCGCGTGAAACGTGCCGTGAACCCCCTGCCGCGGCTATGACGCAACACAATCCAACACAATCCACTTTAATCCAATCCAAATCCAATCCAATCTAATCCAAGCCAAGTCAATCCAAGCCAAGCCAATCCAATCGAATCCAATCCAATGCCCCTCGCGAGAGAGTGTTCGCTATCGGAGAGGAGAGGGGGTGAGCGGCGGAGAGCGCAGCTCGCGCGGCGAGGAGAATGGGGGAGGGGTGTGGGCGGACAACGACAACGCCGTATGGAGGGACAAGGCGAGTGAATGAGATGCCGTCGCATCTAAAAGAAATCCACTCTAGAGAGCTTCGTAGAACAAGAGCGGTGAAGAGCAAAAGGAAACAAAGCAAGCAAATCTGAAAAGTTGTTGTTGCTATTCCTCCCTTCGTTGCACATGGCCACTTGTGGGATTGGCCCGCAACTGGGAGATTTGAGAAGCTAATGTGACCGGTTGGCAAAATTCGTCACACTGTGAACTTGAAAAGTAAAAGTTGCAGAATAGTGCGTGCCGCCTGACACCTGAATGTGATGGCCCGGGAGTAGGACAGGAGCACACCAACCTCGCAGTGATCCCGATTCTAGGGAGGATGTGGTGGTTGCCAGACTTCTTGCTGACGTAGTTAAGAAATGAAAGAGAAGAAACTGACGCAAACTCGGTATTGGCCGCGAGGCCCATCACTGGAGAGGCCGGCGCTGCGATCGTTTTGACGTCACTTGTAGGATCACCGTTCCTGCCTTGCTGCGTACTTGGCTTGCTACGAGTGACAATTCATTTAGGAAGCGCGTCCTAAAAATGTTTGTGTTAATTTCCCCCATTTCAGGTTAATTCTCAGTGCGTCAAGCGCAGTTTGACCTCATGGGGACTTTATAACCGCATCAACTGTGGCACATTATCCGCAAACATGAGCGTGGTGGTGAAACACGTACGCGACGAAGCGTAAGCAGCGGCTTCTTTCCCCGATAAACAATGTGGACTACGACGATAGCCGAGTTAAGTATCTAGATTTCACGTGTTTGCAATAAATGTAAAAACCAGGAAATCCTGAAACGTTTACTTCTCGCAGAAGCGCACGCACCCGCCGAGCGTGCCCGCACGGCCGACGTTGCGGCTCGAACCGACGCAGGTCGCGGCAGTAACAACTTGTCGCTGCTTTTTTAAAATCACACAAGTCGTGGAAAAGAAGCTCCAGATTGGTGGAAGTGGATGTTAGTGTGATGAAAAATTGTGCTAGGTAGCGTCATCAGCTGTGGTTTTCAAAGCATTCCTCAAATATCTGCCACGATTTACGCCGACCGGCCGAGGAGGTCGGTTCCGGCAGCGCCGGCCCGTTCATGCGCGGTGTGGCGAGTGACCGAAGGGTGGTGATACCTGCGCGCAAGACTGCAAGTATCGGCCGAGGCCGTGGCAGGCATCTTGATCATCGATCGCTTAAACGGAAATCACCGCGGTTACAGAGTCCCACATACGAGAAGGGGGGTGACAGTGCGGTGAAAAGTTGTGTTAGGGACTGTCATTCGCAACTGTAACGATAGCGGCGATGACATATCTGCCGCGACGCTAAGCCTAAAGTTCCCAACATACGATTACGTGCATCCGAAGCCGGCTGCGAGCGGTTGGAGAAGACCCTCCCGTAGCGCGCGCGTTGTTCCGTTTGGGTTCCCCTAACTTCTTGGGGGCCCCCAACGCTAGGTTCTCCTATTCTAAATCTCCCCATTACCCCAAAATCTCTAACGACATGTTTCGCCTCGTACTCAGCCTCGCCTTCTGTGAGTAGTCGTGAGTTTCGAAATTGATGCTTGAGAAAAGCCGGCTTTCTGTAAACAGACAAAAGCTCACGGTGCAATTATAAATTCCCACGCCGAACTCCTAATGAAAACTAAATATAGCCATGTCCAAGCCCGCTCGAAGGTGTTAAAAACTCCCGTTCATACCGTTCATACCTTGCGGACAAGTTGTCGCGAAAAGTAAACATCAGCCGCGCGGAGTAGAGGCGACGGCAGTGATCGTTAATCAAATCCGGGCGTAACTATAAAAACATTGTAGGAGAAATAGGCACTGATTAAGCCAAACTGCAGACCATAACAACACTTTTAAGCATGTGCGGCGAAGCAATCCGATCACCATGCTTGCGTAGTCATTCATTTACCAGGCAATGCGAGCAGTTCGCGCGGTGCGATCACAAGTGGGCGACGCGTTTCCGTCGCTGTTACAAGGTCTTTCCTTGCACACTCAGTCTCGTACATGCCCCGTCACAAGTATTTCATGATGAATTTACAGCGTACTTTTCTCGGCATCAGTTTCATCGTCCATGCAGTTAGCTCGCTGCGTACGAGCTGTGTGTCGCGATGGTAGCAACTACCTAAACGCGGTGGTGTCGCCGGGAACAAGCGAGTCGCTGATTGCTTGCCCGAATTATTCGATCTGGAGACAGCGTTTTTGGTAATTTGCACCAAATCCACAAGGAGGGAAAAGACGGTGGCCACCACAAAAAAAAAAAAAAAAGCGCTTCCGCATACCCGCAGGAAATGTGTTGTAGCAGACGACAACACGACCCGACGTCCTACAAGTGACGTCACTCGCAGGTGGGGCCACGGTATGTCCTCGAGGCCAATAGCAGAAAAGAAGCCAGTCGAAGTAATTCAGGCCAAAAGACAAAGAAATGAAAGCGAGGAAAACGACGCAAGTACAATGTATTGGTGAAGAAGATGTTAATAATAAATATCGCCAAGCTTTCGCCTTCAAAGAACGTAAGCAGACTTAAGTACCCCAGGAAATTTTGTGCCCGAAATCAGACGAAAGGTTTCGATAACGTAACACCGAGCAGCAACTAATTTGAATGTGGCGGGTCTCCATCACCCGCTTGCTTTTTTTGCTAATGGGCTTTAGCAACGTGATTGAATCTTGTGCCACCGACGGCGGAAATGGGCAGAAACTGCTTCTTAGGTCAAAAAATTTCAGACAAAAAGCTCATATGAAAGCCTTAAATAAAAAATAAATGAACGTTGTATTGAAATATGAATTAATAAAATAAAAGCGCGATATAGTAGAGTAGTTGTATTTGCTTGCGCCAGTAGCCACCAGTGCAACAGTGGAGGGAGAAAACGTACAGAAAAATGCGCCAAACCCTAGTCACGCCTCCTTGAAGCGCGCTGCCCTGGATGGATTACGTCACCTCACTAATCAGCAAATAGTATGAATAGCATTTTTTAAGCGCTTGAGCTTCGCCTGAAATAGTATCATCATGTTACGTGGGCGTCGCTAGAGCTCGTGTCTCCCGAGTTGCGCTCAATCTCGGGTCTTCTGGAATACCACCCCATAACTTGCAAACCAGGAATAAAAGGCTCATGGTGTGCCTGACTAATAGAGAAGACCTGCTCCGCCCCCCCTTCCCCCAACTTACCGGCCTCCTCTAGCATCTATGCTGCGTATGGCTCGCTGTCCCTGCAATACATAAGCGGGTCACATAGGTATACGGTTTCGAGAGGGGGCAGTTATCCAATTTAAGTTGGCAAAAACGCCTGTTGTCGGGGGCTAGAGTCTCAGACATTTTCGCCAGTGAACCACGTTCGCGGTCACCTCACAAACACAATTGACAGTTTAAACCACCCGTACAAAATGTCGGCGCCTTCCAAAAAAAACAGCAACGTCATCTGCATCCGACTTCTGGGAGTGTACACCCCCTTATGGCATTAATTTGTATGGCACTTAAGCAAAGGGCTATATGTATACGCCGAAAATGAAGGCGCTGAGAGGACAGCCAATCTCACGAAGCGTGGCGCTGATATTGAAGCTCCCTGAGAGCTAATTAGGATGAAACACCACGGCAAATCTATCCCGGCTCAGTGACCAACATTTAAATGGCCTAGAATACAAAAAAAAAAAAATTCCTGTACTACACAGCGGAACGCCTTTTCAAGCTCAGCTGCAGCATAATGAATTTTCCCTTGAACATCCCCACGACCCACATTGTGGAGGCCCACAACTGGGCCTCCACAACACAGTGTCAGAACTTATCGAAGACCATTTATCACGCCGTCTCCGTCTAAGCCAAACACCGGTGGGCCTACACCGGCTGAAAAGTCACCACGTCAATGTCAGTCCACTACCTCTCAGCCCCTCCTTGCTCACTGGACAAGCCATATCTGAGTTTGGCCCTTACCAAGAAACATGCGCCCTGAACTACATCCCGTCCACCGAAAAGCGCGAAGCCAAGCGCACGAGACCATCTATGGATTGATTGGGGGGTTTAAAGCACCGACGCTAAACAGGCGATGAGGCGTGCCATGGCGGTGCGGTCAGGAATAATTGTGACCACCTGGGGATCTTTAAAGGGCTGTTGAAGGGCTTTTCAAAAAGATTTGTTGGGGGCTTTACATTTTGGTTTTCTTGACGCTGAATTCAAAAAAGACGTTTATTTCATGTGCATATACACCCAAAACCAAACTATCATACACACCCATACCATAATTGTAAAAAAAAAAAAGAATTTTACCCGATTTTAAAAGCGCTTCCGTATCCATTTAACGTGTGCAAAAATATCGAACACACGGGCGTTTTCGCTTTTCGCATCCATCAGAAAAGCGGCCACCTGCGGCCGGGAACCGAACCCGCGTCCTTGGGCTCAGTAGCACAACACCGTAGCCACTGAGCCACCGCGGTCGGTAGACCATCTATGGAAAGCGTACAGACGTCACCTATAGGCGGTATTCGTTGAAAAGTTTAGCGGTCAATTTCTTCGCTGGGCAACACTGGAAACGGCCACAGACATGGCCGATGCGCCACGGACACGGCGCGGCTTGGGCCACTGCGCCCGCACGCCGAAGAAAACACCGGCGTGCGTCATCTGCTCCGTTCCAATCCGATTCTAAACGGTGGCGTCAACAACGACGTTATTAATCGCACTCACATTGCACTCGAAGCAATACCTTGCGTTCGGTGAGGTAGAGTTTCTAACGTGAAACACAGACATGTGTTCCAGAGTCGCGCTTAGCATGGACAAGTATCGCCATCCCGCGGAACCCGACGTAACGAGTGACGGCGCACCACGGCCGGGCTAGAGCGGCGGTGCGCGATGTGTTCATACGGTCTTCGCAGCGGCGGCGAGAACAATGCAGCCAAGTCTCGACGTAAAGTTCCGCCACCAACGCGCGCACGCCGCTGCTCTAGCCTAGAGTTCCTGTATATAGCTCCCCTTGGGGAGCAGAGTTGCGCGTCCATCCGCCATCTTGAGTTCCAGGTCGTGTGGGAAAGCCACCCGTCCTACACGTTGGAGCTGCCGCCGGGTAACGCCACCTAGAGAAGGCTCTAGGTGGCGTTGCGCCGGGCCACCGCGCGAGGGGCAGGGGCGAGGAGGAGTGGCGAGGAGCGGCCGGTCGAAAACTGGCGCACGATATTCGGCCGCTTATCAGATGAGCGACCAGGCCGCCGCGGCCACCGCTTCCCCAACCGCCGATGCACAGTTATGGCCACGGAGGTGTTATGGCGAATTCCATTGGTAGAACAGGAGCAAGTGGAGCGAGCAGCCAGAGCAGCGCACGGGAGTAACGGGGACGTGTGCTTTCGTTCCGCGAATGAAACATTCGCGCTGCTCCGGGAGCAGTAAAAAAGGGCCCATCTCCCCGCGAGGGGGACTCGAGTAAATGCGTCGCATAGGGGGTGGGTGTATTGCGTTAACGTTTAGTGTTTGGGGAGTTGGTGGTAGTGAATGCGTTGTATCAGCAGCTTCTTGACGTAGTTTGAATGAGTCAAGGATATAAGGCGCGTTCGTAGCCTTTCATTCTGTGTCGGTTTTGTGGCGCAGTGGGAAGAGCACCATGTACCTCGCGTTCCGCCCACAGGTAGTGAATGCGTTGTATCAGCAGCTTCTTGACGTAGTTTGAATGAGTCGAGGATATAAGGCGCGTTCGTAGCCTTCCATTCTGTGTCGGCTTTGGGGCGCAGTGGGTAGAGCACCATGTACCTTGCGTTCCGCCCGCAGGGTCGTGGGATCGAAACCAGGCGCCGGTAAGTATTATTTTTTTATATAGTGTAGGGGGAGGGTGCGGACCTGTTGTTGAGAGCGAGGAGGGTAGCGTGATGCGGGAGAGGAGGAGTGGGGGAGAGGGCGCACCTGGAACGGCTGTTGCGGACGCCGAGGCGCCGACAACGCCGGGTGACATCGTGCTCTGCATTTAAAAGAGGGGGAGGGCGTGATGTCAAGAGTCATGTGACCAAACTTTTCCCGCTCTCGCTTCCTGGAGCATTTCGCGCGCTCGTGTTGCCCGCACGCTGTTCCTCGCCAGTTTTGCCAGATACGCGCCGGTGGTTTTGTGTCTGCCTTCCGCATGGCGACGAATGAAGAAGCCGAGCGGATGTTCATGTCCATGATAGGGTCACCATCGTATCTCCCAAAAATTTGCTGCGCACGATAACAGCACCCGCCGCCTTTTCCAGATACGACTCTACCTTCGGTCGCTGCTCCGGCGGGGTGAACAGGTGCTCGAACATAAACTCATGCAATGTCAAATCGTCGTCGTCGACGCTGCTGCTGCTGCTGTCAGATGATGAGCTTGCGCTTGAATCCGTGGTGCTTTCATCATCTAAAAGTAGCAGCATCGTCCAGACGGCCGCGCGACTATCGCGGCTGCTGGATTCCGCCATTTTTCCTCCACCACCCGGGGATAAAACCAGAAATGACGTAAAAGAGGTCATGTGACTTCCTCGGCGTTCCCTGTTACTCCGCCGCTGTCGACGGAGTACCGAGAACTGCTCTCGGCTGCCCTCGGCGCCAAAAAAGTGCTCCTCCTCGACCAATGAAACACAACGCCCCTGCTCCTGCCCGACCACTGGAAGACGCCAGAACTCGCGAGAGCACTTTGGGTGCAGTTAGAACTGCACCTGTTCGCCCAATGGAAAGCGCTATTAAGCAGAACTGACTGAATACGGGGTCTTGTGCGCAGCACTGAAAGCGGGCTTTCTGTCGAGCTGGAACCCGCGGCATGTGGCAATCAGACGCGCAACTCTTGCGCTACGCGACATACAGGAACTCTACTCTAGCCCGGCCGTGGGCGCACTCACACGGTTGCATGGAGGAGAAGAGAGATGCCTGATCTGCGGGCCGTGCGCACAACGTCGCCTAGCAACAGACGC